>NC_134692.1:122654266-123332838 GCF_050947455.1 Rhinoderma darwinii
GGAGGTCAGAGGCGGAAACCACTCGAAGACCATCAGCCCCCCACTCACAGTAAATTTACCATCAACCCCAAACTCACAGTAAAATGACCATCAGCCTCCACTCACATTAAAATAATCAGCCCCCCACTCACAATAAAATGACCATCAGCCCCCACTCACAGTAAAATTACCATCAGCCCCCACTCACAGTAAAATTACCATCAGCCCACACTCACAGTAAAATGACCATCAGCCCCCAACTCACAGTAAAATGACCATCAGCCCCCCACAGTAAAATGACCATCAGCCCCCCACTCACAGTAAAATGACCATCAGCCCCCCACTCACAGTAAAATGACCATCAGCCCTCCACTCACAGTAAAATGACTATCAGCCCCCCCCCCACTCACAGTATGATGACCCATCAGTAAAGAGACCATAAGCCCCCTCCAATAAAGTGACCATTTGCCTCAGCTCCCCCAGAAAAGTGACCATCAGCCCCAGTCCCCCCCCCCCCCAGGATTAATCCCCATCCAGTAAAATGACCATCAGCCCCTCTAGTAAAGTGACCATCACAGAGAGAAAGTGTGCTTACTCCTGAGGAAGGAATAAATAAGGAGGTAAAAGAACAACAACTCCCAGCATGTCCAGGCTGCTGTTATGTGATATCAATGGACATTACAGGGAGGAGATATGAGGAGAGGACTACAACTCCCAGCATGTCCAGGATGTTAAGTGATATGAGAGAACGTTTACAGGAGGAGGAGGTAGAAGAGGAGAGAACTACAACTTCCAGCATGTCCGGACTGTTATTATGGGATATCAGAGGACATTACAGGGAGGAGGTATAAGAGGAGAGAACTACAACTACCAGCATGTCCAGGATGTTATTATGGGGTATCAGAGGACATTACAGGGAAGAGATATAAGAGGAGAGAACTACAACTACCAGCATGTCCAGACTGTTATGAAATATCAGAGGACATTACAGGGAGGAGGTATAAGCGGAGAGAACTACAACTTCCAGCATGTCCAGATTGTTATGTCATATCAGAGGACATTACAGGGAGGAGGTATAAGAGGAGAGAACTACAACTACCAGCATGTCCAGACAGTTATTATGTGATATCAGAGGACATTACAGGGAGAAGATATAAGAGGAGAGAACTACAACTACCAGCATGTCCAGGCTGTTATTATGGGATATCAGAGGACATTACAGGGAGGAGGTATAAGAGGTGAGAACTACAACTACCAGCATGTCCGGACTGTTATTATGGGATATCAGAGGACATTACAGGGAGGAGGTATAAGAGGAGAAGACTACAACTCCCAGCATGTCCAGACTATTATTATGAGATATCAGAGGACATTATAGGGAGGAGGTATAAAAAGAGAGAACTACAACTACCAGCATGTCCAGGCTGTTATTATGGGGTATCAGAGGACATTACAGGGAGGAGGTATAAGAGGAGAGAACTACAACTCCCAGCTTGTCCAGACTGTTATTATCTGATATCAGAGGACATTACAGGAGGAGATATAAGAGGAGAGAACTACAACTTCCAGTATGTCCAGACTGTTATTATGGGATATCAGAGGACATTATAGGGAGGAGGTATAAGAGGAGAGAACTACAACTCCCAGCATGTCCAGGCTGTTATTATGGGATATCAGAGGACAAGTACAGGGAGGAGGTATAAGAAGATAGAACTACAACTACCAGCATGTCCAGACTGTTATTATGGGATATCAGAGGACATTACAGGGAGGAGGTATAAGAGGAGAGAACTACAACTACCAGCATGTCCAGGCTGTTATTATGGGATATCAGAGGACAAGTACAGGGAGGAGGTATAAGAGGATAGAACTACAACTACCAGCATGTCCAGACTGTTATTATGGGATATCAGAGGACATTACAGGGAGGAGGTATAAGAGGAGGGGACTACAACTACCAGCATTCCCTTGGCTCTATTTCTCACAAAATTGCTAACAAACTAAAGAAAAATACTTACCCTGCCCAGCGTTAATGGCTCCTCTCCCTCCGTCAAGCTTGTAGTGGGAATCGGTGGCCGGTACTCTAACAGACGTGCACGTGTCACATCTACTACAACGTCGGGGGCGGAGCTGTAGCAAAAAAAAATATCTTTTTTTTTTTTTGCAGTGGATGAGCGGAGAGTCGCGGCACCCCTGGATGGCTCTCGCGGCACCCCAGGGTGCCACGGCACCCCGGTTTGGAACCACTGACCTATGGAGTGTCAGGAACGCCCTTAAAAGGGAATATTCCTGCCACAATAAATCGCATCATACTATGTCCCGCATTGACTTAGTATTATGTAGCGAGTCGGGGATAGAACTGGTAGGGAAAATCAAATATGATAATAGAGGTATCTCAGACCATTCCCCGATAGTTTTAGAAATAAAGACTGAGAAAAAGGAACTATCAGACAGTTAAAATAAATCCACATTGGTTCAATATAATTAAAAATCTGGGGGACATAAACAATCAGTTAATAAAAATATTAATGGTAAACTGGGATTCTGCCCAAGACAGGATTGTATGGGAGGCAGTAAGTTTTTTTTTAAGAGGCAATTTGTTCAAAAGCATAACTAAATCAAAGAGAGAATTTACTGTGATGGAGCAAGAAAAAAAAAAACGTGTATCAGAATATGAGGGACTATATATTAGAACCCACATGGTAGAATATGAAAAAAGAATTGGCTTGATGCGTTGGAGGATTACAGAAAGTGTGTATTAGCGCTAAAGCACAGAATACAATTATTTTCTTGAGTCAGAAAAGATACTGTGAATCGGATAAACCCAGTAAGATGTTAATGAATATTGTTAAAAATCAAAGAGCCACAAATAACATTGCTGTCATTAGGGACAAAGGAGGTCGATTGATCAGGGATCCAGAGGAAATAGGTAAAAACTTCTATGAGTACTTCTCCAAACTTTATAAAACAGAAAGGGAATATGATGAGGAACAACTAGAGAAGTACCTAGGGGATATCCCATTTGTTACTCTACCTGAAAATCAAAGAGAGATCTTAGGGAATACTAACAATGCTCAGGCAATGTGCAAGGGGCAGGGCCCTTCTTATAGTCCAGGGAGATCATTGGACTAATTACTAATGTTTTGCATGTGTGCTCGCTGGCCCTTTAAGGCCAGGAATGAGCGTGCACGCGCACCCTACAGGATAGCATTCTATTTTTTATTTTATTTTCTTGGAGTCCTGTTTTTTTATAGTTACAGGAGTGCAATAATTTTAAAGAGTGGAGTGGAAGTGAGTGCTGGCGTCTCCTGGGGAGGAGATGCGGGCCAGCGCTCACTAGACCATGGCTGTGGCCGTCGAGGGGTGAGTAATCCCGACGGTCCGTGGCCATGGATGTTACAGATACATAAAGATCAATGTGGATTGGGGGCGGAGCTAACCGCACTGTGAGATGGTCGCTTGATCCCGGCGCTCCTCACTGAGACGCAGACTTCCACGGCTGGAGGGCTTTTAAGTACACGATAATGGTCCGTACAAGTCGGGACAAATCGTGTGACTCCCGGGGGACCCCGAAAACCGGTAAAACGCAGTCGGAGATGGAGAAATTCCTCCATAAAAAGCATCTCTCCCCGGCCGGGAAAAGCAAGATGGCGCCGGAGAAATCACTCCCGCCGGAAATAAGCCGCGACGATGATTCTGATGAAGAGAGCTCCTGTACGCACTCTGATGCTGGAGGTGGGTCAGATCCATTACCTATCACTAGAGCTTTCTTGAAAAAAGCACTGGCTAGCGCGATGTCCCCAGTATTAAAGGAACTGTCTTCCATTAAAGCGGACATACAGCATGTGGGGCAAAGAGTGGCAGTACTGGAGGACACTCAATCCGCCATTATGCAACAAGTGGAGGCCGTGCAAGGTGCTGTAGCTTCACATGTCTCCCATCTAAATCATACTTATCTACAGTTGGAGGATCAGGAGAACCGCAGCAGGCGGAAAAATGTCAGGTTGAGAGGCATCCCAGAGACGGTATCCACAGAGGAGATCTTGCCAACAGTGAGGATCATTTTCTCGACCATTCTGGGACAGGAAAAAGCGGCGCAGGTCATTATTGAGAGAGCCCATCGGGCATTACGACCTAAGCCATCTCGAGACGAACCTCCCAGAGATGTTATCTGCGGTCTGCTCAATTTTTTGGACACGTCTGCCATTCTCTCGGCTGCACGAGTGATTCCCGACTTGGCATTTGAGGATAGCAAGATACTGGTCTTCCAGGATCTAGCTGCCAGCACCCTGGCCAAAAGACGGCTGCTGAAGCCCTTGACCGAAGCTTTGAGGCTAAGGAAGATACCCATGCGATGGCTGTTCCCGTTCGGCCTGGCGATCCTGAGGGAGGGTCGACAGATCACTATCAGGACGCCAGAAGACCTCGCTAAAGCCTGGCCGAAAATAGGCATGGAGAAAATCGACATACCGGACTGGATGCCGATACAGCGAGATGTCCCGACATGCGAGGTCCCTGATCCGCACACTTGGCAGAAACCCCGGAAGTTTAAGGCCCCACGTAGCAACACAAGGAGAGGGTTTGGACAGCAACTGGAAGCCCCATGAGCCCGTTCGGGGCCCCCGCTAGAGGGGATTTGACCACTTTATATCCTTTACTTTTTGGCTAAGTTGTTATAAGATTTATGCCCTGTCACTGTGTTGTTATGATGTTCATCAGCACGTACACCCTCCTTTTATGGCACAAGATTTGTAGATTATATGGAAGTCTGTGTTCTCTCTTAACATTGAATGAGGTTGGTTCCCTCGTTTCACCCCCCTTGCAACTCTGTAGTCGGGCCACGACATCTTAAGACAAGGGACATCCTCTGTGGGATAGGAGGTTCCCCCTTAATACCTTTTTGCCTATGGAATGTCGTTGCCTCGCTACATCTTTTTCTATTTTTTCTTTTGTATATAGTTATATGTGTGTTTTGCATCCCTCCGGTGTTCACGCCTACATTGTATTATGAAGCTAATTGTTTTCTGAATGGGTCATGGCCCCGATTACTTTCTTGACACTGAATGTAAATGGGTTTGGGACACCGCAAAAGAGGTCTCAGGTGTTCAAAATGTTTAAACAGGATAAGCCGGACGTCTTGATGTTGCAGGAGACTCATTTCCGCCATGAGAGGTTACCCCGCTTGCCGTTGTCCTCGTACAGCCAGTGGTTCCATAGTACCCATACATCGGCCTCTAGAGGTGTGACTGTAGGTATTCATAAAGATTTTCCATTCAAAGTAGAAGTTTCAAAGGCTGATCCGGCAGGCCGATATATTTTTCTTAAGGGTTCTCTCTGCAACACCAAGATGACTATAGCATGTTTGTATGCCCCCAATGATAAACAGATTCCGTGGTTGCTTAAGACATTACGTATACTTAAGAGTTTTGGGGAGGGGATGTCAGTTGTGGGAGGGGATCTAAATGTGGCGCTGGAACCTGATCTCGACTCTACTTCGACCGCCCGTGTGTTCACTCATCGAGCTATGCACAAACTTAAATTGATGTTATATAACTGCCAGCTAACGGATGTATGGCGTCTCTCCCATCCACAGGAAAGAGACTATACATTTTATTCACATCGACATAAAGTATATCGCAGACTAGACTACATCTTTATGTCTACGCCGTGCCTTTCGAATTTGCAGTCAACTTCCATAGGGCATATTACAGTTTCAGATCATGCCCCGGTGCTGGCTACAATACATGTTCGAGATCTGCCGGTCAGATCTTGGTCTTGGCGGCTTAATGACACGATACTCTCAGATGAGGTGCACACGGGGGTCTTGGGTGCGAAATTGGAGGAATATTTTTGTCTAAATAGTACACCTGATGTAACAGTGCCAGTAATATGGGAAGCCCATAAAGCATTTATCCGAGGTGAATTCATTGCATTATGCTCTCGTTTGAAGAAGGATAGGAATAAGAAAATGCAGTCTTTGCTGGCGCAGATCTCGGCTCTTGAACGACTACACCAGCAAACTCTGACAGCTCCATTACGCAAGGAATTGGACTCCCTCCGTCATAATCTTAAAGATATGCTAAATATACAGACAGCAAAGGCCTTTCAGAGACTCAAATGTCGTATATATTTACATGGGGACAGGGGCTCAAAATTGATGTCCAAAATGCTCAAGACTCAAACGGAGAAATCCTTTGTTTCCTCTGTTAAGACAGCCTCGGGTCAGCGGGTTTCTACCACTCCTCAAGTGGCCGAAGCCTTTAGACAGTTCTACGCTAACTTATACAATCTAGACGCTCAAGGTCCAGCGAGTTCATTAGCCTCAGCACACGAAGACAGAGAAGTGGCGGTTCGGTCTTTCCTCAGCAAACTGACTTTTCCCCAATTATCAGATAGTGAAAATACATCCCTATTGGCCCCCTTCACGATAGAAGAGTTGCAGACCAGTTTAACGAGCATACCCTCGGGGAAATGTCCAGGGCCAGATGGACTACCCATCACGTATTACAAAAAATTTAGTAGCATACTTCTCCCACACTTTCTGGAGGTATGTAATTCTCTCCTGAGTGGTTCTTCCCTCCCGCCGCAGGCTCTGGAAGCCTTCATTACTCTCATTCCAAAAGAAGGAAAGAGTCCTGATGACTGTGCAAGCTATAGGCCGATTTCACTGTTAAACACAGATGTGAAGTGGTGGGCCAAACTACTGGCTAGCAGAATAGCTAAATTTTTACCGAAATTGATAGCAGAAGAGCAGGTGGGTTTTGTTCCGCGGCGGGAAGGGAAGAATAACATCACTAGAGTTATTAATGCGATACACCTCGCGCGAAGGAAGAGGGTTCCTCTTGTCCTTTTAGGAACTGACGCTGAAAAGGCCTTCGATAGGGTCGACTGGAGGTTTATCCAAAGTGCCTTAGAAAAATTTAAGTTTCCCCAGCCCTTTATAAGTGCCATATTCTCCTTATACTCAAAGCCTTCAGCCAAAATTAGAGTAAATGGAATATTGTCAGCCCCTTTCTTCATAAAAAATGGCACCAGACAGGGCTGTCCTCTCTCCCCGGCTCTTTTTATTTTGGCCCTAGAGCCACTGTTATTATATATTAGACAACATGAAGAGGTTAGAGGATTGAAGGTAGGGGCGGTAGAGCATAAAATTGCAGCATTCGCTGATGATCTCCTTTTATTTATCACCAACCCACTGTCGGCTCTGCCGCACCTACTGACGCTGTTCGATAAGTTTGGTTTCGTTTCCAACTTCAAAATAAATCTTAGCAAGTCGGAAGCGTTAAATATCAATGTCTCCTCCCGGATCATTCTTAAACTGCAAAATTGCACCCCCTTCAGGTGGCCATCCGGGGCTATAAAATTTCTGGGGGTTATGATTCCTGCTGACCTGAGGGAGCTCTTTAGTCTCAATTATAAAGCCCTTTTTGCTAAGATCCGTAAGCAATTGTTATCCATGAGAATCCCGTTTATGTCGTGGTTTGGTAGGAAGAACTTACTCGCCACTTATATACTTCCGCAGATTACGTACCTGGTGTGTGCTTTACCTATAGAGGTTCCGAAGAGCTACTTCAGGAATTTCAAATCCCTATTCATTTCCTTTTTATGGGGCTCTAAGAGATCCAGACTAGCATACTCCTTCCTGATACAAAAGAAGGAGCAAGGGGGCATCTCCCTACCGGATCTGGAAACTTATTTTATAGCGAACCATTTAGCCCGCTGGACGCAACTGGCAGACGGGGGTAATACCTCTCTGTCTGTGGTTATGGAAAGATCCCTCATGGGACCAGAGATGTTGGGATTGCTATGGGTTCGATCTGCCTCGTACTCCTCAAAGGGATACTTGAGCCCAATCACTAAGGGAACGATGGCGGTGTGCCACACGGCAAAAGCCTTGAATATGTCAAAACAGCTCCTCTCGCCTCTTGCTCCTTTGAGTGTCTTGCCCTCATATTTGGGTAGACCGTCCGATAGAACAGCGGATTTTTGGAGGTGCTTAAATAAGGTACAAGTATCTGAATTGTGGGAACTAGATGGGCCGCCCGACTTGCAATCGGTTTTTAAGGGACGGGATCTGAAGCAACCAAACGCACTACAAATGGCAGATTATACAACTACCATTGGTATGTTCAAAGCTCAATCACCTCCATTAAAAGTAGACCCGACCTGGCTAGAAAATTACATATTATTACCGGCCACCCCGTCTAAAGTTCTGTCTAAATTGTATAAAGGCATTCTATTGGAGACATCTTCGCAAAAACCTCATTTTGTGAGACAATGGGAAAGGGATTTGGGCTTGTCTCTCTCCAAAGAGGAAGTAGGGTTTATATTGAAAGCCGCTCAGGGGTTTTCTAAGTGTGTACGTATACAAGAAAATTCCTACAAGCTGGTAACACGTTGGTACCGAACTCCGGACTTCCTATTTTCTATAGGTTTAGTCTCTGATAATTTATGTTGGAGGTGCCGAGAGGGTCCGGGCACCTTCCTTCACATCTGGTGGTCGTGCCCCAAGATATTAAGCTATTGGAGGGGGGTTGAAAAAATAATAAATTCTGTCTGTTCCACAAATATTACACTAACATCAGCACTGATACTACTCTGGTTGCCAATACCTGATTTTACGCCATCTGTACACAGTCTTCCGACCCACATGATCTCTGCTGCTAAATTGCTAGTGCCTACCTTTTGGAGACAGTCTAACCCACCGACGGTGGAGATATGGTTAGATAAAATGCAGCAGATATGTAGATTGGAGGAAATGGCTGCCTGGATAGACCATTCAAGGGAGAGATATCTGAAAATATGGAAACCATGGCTGGTCCGGGAGGTAGGGGGGCCATAAGATATCCATAAACACTGTCTTCACAACTCAGCACAATTCTGTTATTCACGTCATGTTATGAATTAAGAGACCTTTTAAATTCAAGTCAAGTTGAGTCCTATTTGCATATTTTCAACCATTGTAATGTGGCAATGTGACATAAAGGCGTGACACCGGAGGATGCTACTACCATGTTCTTATTTTCCTGTATTATGTCTTAGCTATTTTGTACTCTTACTGAGATGCATGTCAGTTCAGGGTCTCTTGTGGGTTAGCTTGTATTGTGAGGATGTTGTTTCCTTTGCGATGTCTATCTGACGTCATTTTCAAAGAGTTGTAATGATACCCAAGATCTGTATTCTTGCTTTGTTTTCATTTTGCAAACCCTGATATCTGACTTGTATTGTATCGTATGATGTCTTCCCTTGTATGTTTTGTGTACCAGTTTAATAAAAAGAGATTTTGCAAAAAAAAGATCAATGTGGATTTATTCCATGAAGATCTACCAGACACTGTATAACGCGAGTGTTTGGTAATATGCAGATAGGTGCGGGGGGGCTCCCCACTCCATCCTGTCTTTGGATGCATCCAAGGCGTTTGACATGGTGGAGTGGGGATATCTCTGGGCCCTGCTGAGAAAGTTTGGCTTCGGGGAGACATATATTCAATTTATTCAACTATTGTATACGAAACCACGAGCAAGTGTAAACGTTAATGGAAGGGGTACCACCTTCTTTGAACTGACGAGGGGCACGAGACAGGGTTGCCCACTTTCTCCCCTGCCGTTTGCATTGGCAATCGAGCCCCTGGCGTCCCTTATTATGGGGGTGTCCGGAGGGTTTGGAGCACGGGGGGCGGAGGACAAAATGGTCCTGTACGCAGACGACCTTCTATTATTTGTAACAAACCCAAGAGAAATAATTAAATATTTGATGGATAAAATACAGGAATTTGGCTTCGTCTCTGGATTGAGTAGAAATTGGGGGAAATCTATATTGTTTCACTAGATGACACGGAACCAGGGGTATATACAGATTTAAAAGTAATTCAAAATAATGGTAATTTTAAATATCTGGGGATAAATATCCCCAAGGAGATAACGGACTTCACTGATCTCAACATTCAACATAAAAGAAATAGAGAAGAAAATTAAAAGCTGGAACGAGCTCGCTATATAGAGCCGATAAGATATGTCTGATTAAATCAGTTCTATCCCCAAAGTTGATATATGTTCTCTGCAACTCCGATTTGGATTGAGGACAAAATATTTAATAAGATTAGAACTTTATTTAATAACTTGATTTGGGGCAGAAAGAGAGTCCAAATAATTTACGAACATTTCCTGATGTTAATATGTATTACTTAGCAACTTAACTCCAATATATACAGGAAAGGGAGGATACAGATTTTTTGCAATATTTGATAAAGGAGGCTGGTGTACTTTTTTTTGGTATAGTGGAGACTCCTGAATCAGGTCACAGTAACATTGGGGTTGAGGGTAAATTTCCCAATCCAACTGAATAAGAGCTGGAAAATGCTAGGTAGAATCTCTAACCGGCAGGGAGCATTTAGGTTTACACCTTTATGGTTCAACTTGAATTTAACTGAACTATATACATTATCAGGATATAATCTCTGTCACGGTCTGTGGGTATGTGGACTCACTAGGCCGCTACAACGGTTCTCACCGGTTTGTTTGTGGATCCTCTGTGTTGTCTGGGAGATGGTGCTTGAAACCCAAAGCAACGCTTGGCACAGCAGGTTTAGAGGCAGTCAGATGAATAGGCCAGAAGTCAGGACAGGCAGCCAGACGTCGTAATGGGTATGGATAGCAATAGGTCAAGGCAGGCAAGGATAGTACAAGTTCAGGCAGAGGTCACAACGGGAAATCCAGACAAAGGCAGAAGGCAAGGTAACAGAGAAAACTGGGTACAGGGAAGCTCACAGGGATAACTTGGTTGAACAAGCAAGGATCTGAAGGAGGAGGATCCTTAAATAGGAAGTCTTAGGATTTTGCCACACGCCGACTCTTTAAGAAGGGAAGAGTCAGCGCGTGCGCCCTCTAGTGGCTGCAGCCGCACATTGTGGATGATGGCCGTGGAGGGAGGTGAGAGATGCAGTTACCTGACGACGCCCAGAGCCTGCAGAGCGTCCGGATCGGGTGAGTGGAGCTCGGGACGAGCATGAGGGAATGGAGGGTACGGGAACTGGAGCAGAGGCCGTGGAAGCAGCGTGGAAAGACGCGGCAGCCGTTACAGCCGCACCGCTGTAGGGGGAGGGAGCTGGACAAACAATAATCCAGACAGTGGCAGAGGCTTTAGCATGGATGGAGGGGGGTGCAGCAGGTTGCGTCAGATGTGGCGGATGACAGCAGGTGCAGCAGGTTGCGCCGGATATGGCGGATGACAGCAGGTGCAGTAGGATGCGTCAGAAGTGGCGGACGACAACAGGTGCAGTAGGTTGCGCCAGATGTGGCGGATAACAACAGGAGCAGCAGGACACAAATCCAATCACTAACAGGCTCAGGAAGAATAACACAGCATGGGATACAGGTATCAGGGCACGGGTACACTGGGAACAGGGCAAACACTAAGGGACCATTTGCAAAGACTAACATGGGAATTACTAACAACGCTGAGGCAAGGAGTGAAGGGGCAGGGCCCTTCTTATAGTCCAGGGTGATCTGGGAGTAATTAGTCAATTCTAAACACGTGTGCATGCTAGCCCTTTAAGGCCGGGAATGAGCTCGTTCGTGCACACTAGTGGTCACTGCAGGACAGGACGGCCGCATGTGCTGGCATCCCCGGGGAGGAAGACATTGGCAGGATGAAAGGGGTCTGCGGTCTGTGACCGCGGCTGTTACAATATCCTGGGGGAAAAAAACTATATTGGTGATATTATTGAGAATGGGAAAATGAAATAATGGGAAACCTTGGAAAGAAACTATGAGTTAGGAAAAAAAGGAAAAATTAGCAGAAACACAACTCAAACATGTGATTGGTAAGTCTGCAGCTAAGGAGTTGCTTCAAATATTTCCCCTTCATGGGGTATATAAGCAAATAGCCAAATCAAATCCGAAGAAAAAGGCTCTGGCAAATATTTATAAAGGGTTATTACAATATAAACAAAATAAAACAAAATTTAACAGTGAAAAACAATGGTCAAACAAATTAGGCCCTTGAATGAACAACACTGGGCAAAAATTTATAACAATATTTGGAATGTGGCTTTAAACTTTAACTCCTTCATGACTGCTATACGGCTATATATGTTCCAACTGCCAATGCCCCGTGCAGTTGTCACGCATATAGACGTTGGTAGCGTGCATCGGGCTTTAATGTGAGCAGAGCTGCTTTAGAGTGAGCAGCTCTGCACTAATTTATGTGCCGACTCTCTCTACAAGTGTCCACACCTCTTCCACTTAGTTTCATGTTTTATGAAACTAAGCTTAGAAGTGCAGCGCTACTCACACTGAAGCAGTGCTGAACTTTTCTGTCCCCTGGCTCTCTCCCCTGTGTGTCGGCACCTCCCCCCTCCTTCTCCCTCGGTCCACAGCTTCCGCCCAGAGTAAACGGAGCCAGTAAGCTCCTTATCTGGGCAGATAAGGAGCTGATGATCACCTTGATTGTTTAATCATGGTGATCATAGAAGTTTTTGTTTGCTTAACAAACTTTTGAAGCAGCTCTGAACTCTTTGGCCCTATTCACACAACAGGGTTTCCCGGCCGTGTGACGGGCACTCAAAAAACGTCCTTCACACGGCCGCAGTAGGAACAATAGACCCCAAATAGGGCTATTCACACCACCGATTTTTGACGGTCCGGTGAACCGGGCTATCAAAAAATTGGGACATTCCCTATTTTCGGCCGTTCTTCCGGCTGCCCTTCTCCCATATAAGTCTATGGGGCCGGGTAATACATGGCCATCACTCTAATGTGTTCCGAGTAACGGCCGTGTCTTCCATCGCTCGCTCGCTCTCTCCTCCTCACAGTGCGAAGTGCATGTAAGGAGGAGGAGGGTATCTTTTTGCTCCCTGTAGGAGCGGAATCCCCAATCCCCAGTCACAGCTTCGGCAACGCTGTGGCTGGGGATTTGGGTTTCCGCTCCAGGAGAAGTCCCTGACTACACTATCCATATATGGACACAGTGACATCAGGGACTTCTGAATCAGAATCCCCGGCACTGTGGCCGGTGTTTCCGCTCCAGGAGAAGTCCCTGACTTCATTGTCCATATATGGACACAGTGATGTCAGGGACTTCTGAAGCGGGATCCCCGGCGCTGTGGCCGGTGTTTCCTCTCCAGGAGAATTCCCTGACTTCACTGTCCAAATATGGACACAGTAATGTCAGGTACTTCTGAAGCGGGATCCCCGGCACTGTGGCCGGTGTTTCCGCTCCAGGAGAATTCCCTGACTTCACTGTCCATATATGGACAGAAAGGTAGGGGGGTGGCATCTATGGGGGGGAGCTATGTAAAAGGGTCCTGTGTAGAACTGCCTACAGGGGGCTGTGTGGAATTACCTACAGGGTGCTGTGTGGAATTACTTACAGGGGGCTGTGTGGCATTATCTATGGGGGGCTGTGTGGCATTACATACGAAGGACTGTGTGGCATTACCTACGAAGGGCTGTGTGGCACTACCTAGAAGGGGCTGTGTGGCATTACCTACAGGGGGCTGTGTTGCATTACTTACAGGGAGGCTGTGTGGCACTACCTACAGGGGTCTGTGTGGCATTACCTACAGGGGGCTGTGTGGCATTACCTACAGGGGGTTGTGTGGCACTACTGCCAGGGGGGCTGTGTGGCACTACCTACAGGGGGGCTGTGGCAGTATCTGCAGAGGGCAGTGTGTGGCATTATCTACAGAGGGAAGTGCGTGGCAAAAATTTTACAAATGAAATTCATCCATTTTTAAAACGGACAGGGAAAAAACTCGTATGCAAAATCGGCTGTTATAAACGGAAACACGGAACGGATGCAAAATGGCAGAGAAATACGGATCAAAACGGCTGTTTTTATCGGCCGACACTCGGACCCTGTTGTGTAAATAAGCCCTTAAGGCCCTTTTACACCAGCCGACACTCGGCCAGTGCAGCAAGTGCCGATCAACGAGACATCATCGATCGGCGCTCGCTTGCTCCTGTCACACGGAGCTATGGATGCTCGTCCACATACATTATTATCATGTCGGCAGCGCGTCTCCCTGTTGACACAGGGAGATGTGCTGCCGACAATGATAATCTTTTACTTTTTTTAAATGATACGACCAACGGATGATCGAGCGTTATATTAACCGGACATTTGTTATTGTTTTCTCTTTTATGTCTGAAATTTCTTGTCTTCTCAGAAAATATAAAAACAATTTAAAAAAAAAGACTGACACTTCCTGTTCTGTAGAGATCTCTTCTCAACATTCATCTCATTATCATCACAGGCAAGATTACAATGACTTTTATGAATGAATTAACTGCCTTTCTGAGATCCCGGCAGCTAAGGCTGGTATCTCATTTCGCAGTTTATATTAATTTTATGTCGTGAACTGTGGGAAAAACCGTACCTTTCTGCAGTGATTTTTTTAAAACTCGACACAAAATGGCGTGGTTTTTGCCGCGATTCATAGCAATAAAAGCATCTGAATTGCGACATGAGATCCCAGGGTCCTGTGCAGCCACAACTCTCGTGCTAGACTTTGAAACACTGACCGGGAGATCAATGCATGCTATCATGGGTGATACTGCTTGCTGAACTGTGTATCTAATTCTATCATGTGTGCTACTGTCTGCTGAGCTGGTGTATCTAAGCCTATCATGCGAGATACTGTCTGCTGAGACGCTTTATCTAAGCACTGTAGACGCTGTATCTAATACTAGTCAGTGTATATATGCAATCCAGACCAGACTCACCTCTGCTACATCCCATAGACTCTACTACACTACATCTGACATATTCATCATTACTGCATCACTACTACATCTGATAGGACACACACTCAGCTCTGAGGTATCCGATAAACTCAACACTACTGCATCACTAGTACTTCAGACATGAAACAGACTGTTGAGTCTATAAGATGTAGCAGAGCTAAATGAGTGTCCTGCCAGATGTAGTAGTGATGTAGCATAGTTGAGACTATCAGATGTAGTAGAGCTTAGTGCGTGTCTTTTCAGATGTAAAAGTGATTTTGCAGGACACTTACTAAACTCTGCTATAACTGATAGACTCAACACTCCTACATCACTATCAGATGTAGCAGAGCTGAATAAGCGTCCTGCTACATCACTACTACATCTGACTGGACACGGTGAATCTTGTAAACTCAACACTACTACATATGACATAGTAAGTTCTGCTTGATCTGATATGATCAGTTCCGCAATATATGACATACATGCCACCTCTAGCGGAATACCTGGAAATTCGTTGAAAAAGGGGGAATCTGCGCTAATTCTCGGTGCGTCAGAAAGCTATGGGAAGCGCAGGAACGGGGAGAGGTCGGTAGCTGAACATCTCGTCTGAGGTCTGTAAAAGGGTAGTTTGGGGTCTTTGGACTGTAAACTGGCGGTCAGTAAAAGGGGGGCTCTGGTGTGGGGTCTGTATACAGGGGGGTCTGATCTAGGGTCTGTATAAAGGGGTTCCGGTCTGGGGTACCTTTAATGTTATGTCACCAGCTTGAGACGCATCAGAAGATGATACTGGTTTAAGTCTCTGAACCACTGTTCTCCTTCTGTATATCCAGGTCATGTCCATGAGTCTCCCATTGACTTCCATTACACTACAGAGTGCCGGAGCCCAATTTATTCTAGCGAGTTGATTTCCCTTTTCTATTATGGACAGGTTTACACTTCCATAGAAGTAAAATAATATAAATGAGATTATATGGATGTTATATAGAGGGGTCGTCCATTAATAATCCTCCAACAAAAGGCTGAGATTAGAACCACTGAAGTTCCCTACCTAGGACCTGATTGGAATGGGCGCCATGTAATACTAATGTATGGCCGCCCTCAGATAGACCTGAGACCTGGAGAGGCTGCATGCTGAAAAGGGGTTGTCTAGTTGGAACAAATCTTTTAAGGTCCCTGGTGTAAAGTGGGAGGGGGTGACTATAGAGGCCCCCAGGTGGTGGATGCCTTGGGTGTATATACTGTATAGGTATAAGTAACTGGACTAGAAGTAGAGATATTGTAGAATGACCAATGTGTAACAATATATAGTATTATATGTATAAAGATAGGACCCATGGCTCTGCACATACATATATATGGAGGAATGTGCTGTAACTTGTCAGTACATGCTGGGAGTTGTAGTTACATAGCAGCCTGACAGCCACAGGTTAGAAAGCACTGATACAGATAGAGGATGTTAAATAGTGAGACAGGTTATATAAGAGGGGCCATCACATTATTGTACAGTAGTCATATAACTGAGCCACCCATTGTTTATTAACACTTACATCACAGTGCCCTCAACTCCTATGTAACAAAGCGATGATGTCACAAAGGAATAGAATGGACGTGGCCTCAACTCCTATGTCACAAAGCGATGATGTCACAAAGGAATAGAATGGACGTGGCCTTGATTATCACCGTTCACATGATGAGAGCGCAGAGAGAGTAAGAAAAGAGAGAGAGATTGTGAGCGCCGCCTAGTGGAGAGAAAAATACTTGTGAGTACCCAGCTTATTCCATTTATTACATTTAACAAGGGTGATAAGACTTTTCCAGCAGATTATTATACACCTTACTCCCCAGCCGCACATCTAATTCTACAGCAGCTGATTGGCACAGATCACTGAGCTCTGCTGCATGGTCGTGGGCATCGTATACATGGAGGAACATATATCAATGGGACTCACCTGTATAACATATAGAAGTATCTTCTAAACAATAATTCCACAGTAAAGATCATTTAATTGGACACTAACGAAATCCGACAGGTTCCAGATTATCAGACATTCCGGATTATGAAACGGTCATAGTTAAATGGATTGTTTTATTAAGTTAACCCTTCTCTGAAGGCAGTAATCCGGCGATCACCTGATCACTAAAGATCTCACTCCTGGAACATATGGACTGTAGTGGTTTTGATGAGACAACCCCTTTATAATATTCAGGAAGACAGAGCAGTAAGATCCCAAATGTGCAGCTAATGTTCGTCTATGGGGTTATGTACGCTGCCGTGTATTTAGCTTGTGGTGTTTCTATGTACAATCCGTGTAAAACAAATCTCAGCATCATCCATCAGATGCCATAAGCCAGACCAGTTCTGCCCATAGATTCAAAGGAGACCTAAAAAATGGTGGTGATTTCTGAGTGAGCGCCATATTTTATACATGAAAGTGCTTGAACTGCTTTTTTCTATCAGACGACATAAATCAGAATCATCATAGAACCAGTGCAGCGAGCGATACCGAGATCAATTTGTCTGTTTTGCTCATCTGTATAGAACGCTGTATTAGTACATTATTATTATTATTATTATTATTATTATTATTATTATTATTATTTATTAATATTTGTCTGTGGTCCTGAGATTCTATATTATCTATTAGAATTTCTTGAATAATTAGATGTTAATTATAAGGGCGAATTCACACGCGGCAGATTTAGTGCAAAAATTTGTGCAACTTTTCCATTCATCAGACTGGGACTTGCAGAAATTATATGCTTGCTGATTAAGATGAATGGAACTTATTGCCAGTCACAGAAATCTATGCAATAAATCTGCCGCATGTGAATATACCCTAATAGTAATATAAAGTGATTAAATATTATGTCCCTTTTCTGTTTTTATTTCCAGAGTTTACAGTCTCAAAATCCGTGAACATGGCGTCTCGCCATGAGGACGTGGACGTGGAGAAAGGCCTTTTGGCTCCTCCATGTGAAATGGATGAAGACGATGGCGAAAGCCCCAGAGCAGAGGACGTGCATGACCGTACTGGAATCTCCTACACACGATCCATCGTTATTGTAGGGATTCTGTTCTATATAAATCTGCTATCCTACATGGATCGGCTCAGTGTCACTGGTAGGTGTGGGGTACTTCATTTTATTTCTGGGGTTTATCAGTACTGTAGCTGTGGAGGCACTTATAGCGAACCTCCAATTTCAGTAGAAAAACGGTTATAGTGCAGGAGTGCGCAGGAGTGTGCGCTATAATCGTTTTTCTAAATCACGATCGTGCAGTGAGGAGGAACGGGGGTCGGGATGCCCGTTCTATAGATAGGTGGGGGTCCCAGTGGTGGGGCCCCAGCGATCATACATTTATCACCTATCCTGTGGATAGGTGATAAATGTCAATAGTGGGAAAACCCCTTTAACTCCTATAAACTCAATGGACCTCATCATTACAGTCTATGGGGAGCACTGGCTTTGTGAATTGCAGAACTCAGGACCCCCAGTTCCCCTGATAGGTGAGGGTCCCAGAGAAGACGTTGTCACACATCCATACATCCTGTGGATGTGCCATAAACGTATATGATGGAAATACATGCATTGCTTCTAGTGACATCTCTCTTTTTATCTGACAGGGGCGCTGCCATATTTAGAAAAATCATTTCATCTGAAAGACAGTGGATCTGGTTTGCTGCAAGCAGGTAAATATTAATATAAAATCTTGTTTTGTAAGTCACCTGGAATCCCCCATTTTGGGAACTAAATCAATATTCTAGAGAAGGTGACGAATCTATTCACTGGAATCTCATGATCTGACTGACACAAGGTTGTGATGTCATCAGGTTCTAGTGAAGAAATAAGACAGTCGGTTGCACTACATAAGGCTGGGTACACACCTCGCGGTCAAAATGTGTTTTATTGCCATAAATTGCCACAAAACAGCACGATTTTGCAGTGTTTTTGCGACGTGACCGCGACATGAAAACCTAGGATAATGGTGTTCTGCTGTGACTGGGCTGACAAATCCATAATAAGGCCATAATAACATCCATCAGCAGCATTTACCTGCTTGTTGATGGGTTCCAGTGATAACACAAAATAAGACATTAAGATGTACTATATCGTTTTTACTATGTTCACAGAGTTACAAAAAGTTTTATCAAACTGCAAAAGTAATTGAAAGGTTAAGCTTTACATTAATGAATGAGAGTGGGAATTAAAAAAAAAGGGGGGAATGTGGTTAAAATGCAGGATTTAATAGTTTGTCCATATATAAATGTCTGTTGTATCTTCCTTTCACCTCTTCTCTCCCCCTTCCCTTTCAGTCTTCCTCTGCAGCTTTATGTTGGTGGCTCCAGTATTTGGATATTTGGGTGATCACTAGAATAGAAAATATCTGCTATGTGTTGGGATCACCCTCTGGTCAGCCTCCATCCTTGGCAGCTCATTTATTCCTGATAAGGTAACATCCTGAGTTTATTATTAAAGGGGTTTTCTGGTACATTCCCATTGATAACCTATCCTTCTTCCATGCTCAATCTGTGGGGCTCTGATCTCCGGGACCCCCAACAAGCGACCCATTGAAGTTTTGATTTATTTCCTTCATTGTCTATCCTAACAATAGGCCATCAATATTAAAGTCCCAATGGCAAAGCTTTACTAAAGATGTTATTATTTCTGATTTTTTTTCCTTTTCCCCAGTATTTCTGGATGTTCCTGCTCATGCGAGGACTGGTTGGGATCGGTGCGGCAAGTTACTCCACTATTGCCCCCTCCATCATCGCCGACCTATTTGTAGCAGACCAGCGAAGCCGCATGTTGTCCATCTTTTGGACTGCTATCCCCGTAGGCTGGTGAGTGTCCTGTGTAAACACATTATTTTACAATTATTAACTGGATACAAAAAGTGTCTAATATATATAATGAGTGTAGAAGTTTATACTGTTTATATCTATGTCTATAGTTATATTTGTGCAGAGATTATGCCCTTTCTTAACTATAAATCTTCTTCATTTTTGCCTATTAAGTGGCCTTGGATACATCATGGGGGCCAAAGTGACAAGCGCTCTTGGTGGTGACTGGCACTGGGCACTGCGGGTAAGTGAGAGGATTGCAGGATTCCTGCAGGCAAACTATTATTTCATTTTTTGTCTTATTATTGGAATTGCTCCCATTATCTTCTGGAACCATAAACAATAAGTAGGGACTTGGGAAAGTTCCAGCTCTATGAGTATCAGTCCGGAGGCTGTAGACCGTCATTTATGGACACTGACATGTGTTGTTTTTTGTTATTAGTCATTTCTAGGTTTTGCCCCTTTATCTGGTTTCAGTCACTTCATATTTGTAATACTTCTATATATATAATATACATTGTCTCCTCCTTCTTCTGGACAGATCATTCCAGGTCTGGGGATTATAGCCGTCCTGCTTCTTATCTTCTTTATGAAGGAACCATCCAGAGGAGCCGCAGAACAAAAAAGCTATAAACACCCAAACAACAATTCTTGGATGACCGACGTGAAAGCTCTGCTGAAAAAGTGAGTGTTTTCCGTGTAGTGATGGTTGTCGCTGGCTTTACCCCGTGTCTCTTGTGTCACTCACATTTCTCTCTCTCTCTGTAGCCCGAGCTTTATGCTCTCCATGCTGGGATTCACAACTGTGACATTTGTTTCCGGCTCCCTCTCCCACTGGGCTCTGTCCTTCTACAAGCGGGCCCGGGTCATCCTATACAGAAGTGATCCATGTCAGACTGCAATATGTCAATTTGATGACAGGTAAACGCTTATTTACTGTGTGTGCCAGGAGGTTGTGAGGGTTGCTATCTCCCATTATGTCCATACTCTTCCTTTCTCTACCTGAGTTTTGGGCACGGCTACGCGGTGAGTGGTCAGGGCTCCTGGCAGCCATCTATTTACAGGGTAGGTTCAGACATGGGGTGTTAAATGTGGATTTTACTTCGGATTTGCCTCAGATTTCACCCTTTGCATTGCTAAGGGTAAAATCCACTGTAAAAATGTGCGACATTTCCGCAACGTGTATTTACAGTGAATAAATTCTTGTGGATATTTATTTGCCAAACCGCACAAAAAAATCTTCAACAATTCTGTGATATAAAACCTCACCCTCATAGTGTATATAGACTGCTACGTGACAGTCTGCTCTATACTGACAAGATATTTGGGATAGGTCCATAGAGAGCCCTGTCAGCCTGAGAACAGAGTTTATGGATTTAATCTTTAGATACATGCAGATAGTTGGAGCAGTAGTCATACTCAGGTCCTTTAATCATCATTTAATTACAATTGTGGAGAATCCATTTGATGACCTCTATAATCTCTATCTTTGCAGTCTGATTTTTGGCATGATCACTGTGATCACCGGAATCGTGGGAGTTGGAGCTGGCGTGGAGATAAGCAAGAGGTTCAGGAAAATCAACCCGCGGGCAGACGCATTAGTCTGTGCGTGCGGAATGCTGGGTGGCGCCCCTTTCCTGCTCTTGGCTTTGTTATTGGCAAGTTTCAGCCTTGTGGCCTCCTATGTAAGTGGCTGATGAACAGCTTTCTGTCATTGATGTTTTTTCTTTTAATTATATTAAAAAGGTGAAGAAACAATATCCATACACATACCTGTAGATATACATACATATACACCTATACATACAATCATACTGTATATAGCTGTGGATACCATACACATACAGATATACAGCTTTACATACACATACTGAATCATTAGGCAGACATATATAAACATACAGTATACCTTTACATACATACATACAGTGTATACCTGTGGATATCATACACATACAGATATACTGCTATACATACACATAGACACACAGGTATTCATACACATATACATTATTATACAGTGTAAGGTCTATACGCAGGTTTAATACCCACCCTGTGCAGAAGAGTTCAGGATAAGAGGTAACTTATTGTACTGCCCCCTCCCCGTATTCCCCATTTAGTCTTTTCTGAATGTTTTGTCTCCCCTCAGATCTTCATCTCCATCGGGGCGTTATTGCTGGCACTGAATTTTGCCATTGTGGACGACATCCTGCTGGTAAGTGATCAGAAACCATGAGGATGTTTCTCTATTACAGCTAAAATGACATTTATTTCGCCTGTTGTCTATTTTCTGGCCTAGTTTATGAAATGCCACTGACTCTGCAATAACTGCCAGACAAGAGACGGAGGACACTACAAGTACAGACTGCGCTGTCTGCAGATATTGTAGTGCAGATATTCCGTCACTTTGTCTGGCTGCCATTGTTGAGTTAGGTTCAGTAACTTCCTTCTGCCTACTCAGAATGTCCTCTTGTTTTAGAGTGTGGTGACCCCCGGAAGACGATCCACAGCGGAGGCCCTACAAATAATTGTGTCCCACCTGCTGGGTGATGCATGGAGCCCCTCTCTGATCGGAGTGGTAAGTATTAGTTACATCATCGTCCTAAAGGGTATATAAACAAAATTCTTTACCGTCGGGGTCAGTCTTAGCCTGAATGACACCCTTTGTGAACAACTTACCACGCACATACATTTCACACAAAGGAGACAGCACTAATACAGTACACCCCCACCAAACAGACAGTAAAGATATAGCAACCATATAGTGCACACACAAGGCCCATACAGCACCCTCAGTGAGGAGCTGTCACTCACCACCACCTACAGTCTGCTGTCACCGGATTTCTGCATTAATATCCAGCATCCGCTGTCTGAGAAAATCTACACATATTCTGATATTTCCCATAATTCATCTTACATAACAATGTGTTATTTTCTTATCCTCAGCTATCTGACCTCATCCGCAGAGGAAAGCCAGAATCCGACCTGCTGATGTTTAACAGCCTGAAATATGCCCTCATGGTCTGCGTATTCGTGAGCGCTATCGGAGGAGGATTGTTCTTGGCAGCTGCCCTCTTTCTTGAGAAAGACCGAAAGAGGGCAGACATGGAGTCTGAAGGTATCTACCCTGTCTGTGTGTATGTCCACTGTCTACTCATGTGTCCTGCAGAATTAAAGTGCAGCTCAACCTTGGATTTACACTGGCTCTATGGTCAGAAAATGTTAAATAATCACAAATCCCTAATCCTATTCTAATGCGTTAACAAATACTTATTTTTTTAGTGCTGAAAATCATGGTTTATGGTAATCATTAGTGGGAGAAATTGTCTTTTCTGACAGACGGTAGAAAGATAGTGAATTTTATAGTCCTTCACCAAGATTATGATTTGATAGAGTGCTCCACAATTATCAAAGACAAAACCACTGGAGTAGAAGTGGAGTTTCTTAAAACATAACTTTTACTGTTGTTCCTTCTCAGAAATGTGTTGCACCATATTGACACATATATAATATATGTAGGAAGTAAATTTTTTCCTCCTTGTTATAAAACATTCAATAGCACAAATCAATGTATCATCCAAGCTTAGGAGATGTACAATTGAAAAAAACTCAGTCGTTTATACCTTAAACTTTCAAGGATGTCAAAATGTAAGCTCCATTTTTTTCTTTTATATCTTATTTATCCCAATAGTCATCTTGCAAATAATTATAGAGCCTCTCGGGTAATTACCCCCCTACCCGTTCTGTTGTCAGGTGCACTTGGTTGGACTCCTCAAAACAAGAGCCCTGGGAAACCTCTCTTCAATGTTAGAGATCAATATTTTCCTCCCGACGCGTTTCTTTATGGCCCGAATTCATCAGGGAAGATTGGCCATTCAGCCGTGTTAAGTCCACTAGAGCTATAACTGCCGTTCAATAACCCTGCAGTGGCAAGGAAAATTCATGGCCCATGTGTTGCCCTTGTTGGAGTGAACGCCTGTTCACGGTGTCTGACGACGCTATTGATGGTTTTGTAACAAGGAGGAAAAAATGTACTTCCTGCGTATATTATATATGTGTCAATATTGTGCAACTCATTTTTAAGAGGGAATAACAGCAAAAGTTATGTTTTAAGAAACTCCAGTTCTACTCCAGTGGTTTTTACTTTTCTGACAGATAAAAATATTTTCTATTGATCAGAAATGTATAGACATTCCTTCTTAGTGATAATTGTTATCGCTATGACCATAGCCTGTAATGGGTATTGCTAGAGAAGCAATCAGATTTAATTATAAAGATTGGGTATCAGATATGGTCTTGGCAACTGAAGTGCCTTTCTGCAAGGACTTCTAATATACCTCATTAGCAGTGAATGGGTTAAAGGGTAAGACTACTTTGCCGACATTTTACTTTCATTGCGTTGTTTGTATTTTATTAAATAAAATACATTTACAATTGGTTTTAATTAAAAAAAACATTTGGGACAGTTTGCCTTCTGCAGCTTATATGTTTTACAATACAAGCTGCTGGATGCCATTCAGTAATTATTCCGTCAAATGAGTTTACTGTCGGGTCAGTCTCACACCACTTTCTCTGCTCTCCTAACATTGATCTAAGCTGCCATCTTTACAATGAAAGAAAATAAAACTAAACTTAAATCAAATAAGATGTCAGCTTAGATTAGCGTTCAGGAGAGCAGAGAGATGGGCTGGAGACTGAATCAACAGTTAGCTCGTCTGACGGAATGAGCACTGATTGGCATAGAGCAGCTTGTTTTGTATTGTAAGACATAGAAGCTGCAAAACACAAACTAATTGTGAAAATGTTTTATGTAATAAAATACAAAGCAATAAAAATAGTCTGCAAAGATGTCCATAGCCTTTAAGATATTAAATCTGATCTCTGATTGGTTGCTATGGGCAATCAGGCCAGATTTTATTTTAGAACGTTTTGATGAATGAAGCCCATGGGAGACTTTGATAGTTCAGAATTTTCAACTACTCATTGACCATCTAGTGGTATGAAGTATGATAATATAAAATGAGAATTATCTAATAATGTATTCCTACAAAATCAGGCTTATATGTTTTTTTTATCTTAACAGGATGAAGTCTTGGACATTTTATATTGATTTGTCCATGGCTGCACTGGCTCTTGAGAGCAAAAGAACCCTGTCCTTACTCTACACACGAGGACAAATAGAAAGTGAACAAGTTTTGGAGCTCCTCAGACTTTCACCGTAATGAGCAGCAGGGCTCTGCTGCTCAAGACATAACTATAATGTTTCCGAAAAACCACTAAAAGTTTCAGTGCATGCAGAATCAAGAACACCATACAGAACATGTATTCTTGCAACAGGAAATCAATAGTTAGCAGTGGAAGTCATGAATGCAAAGCTGCCATGACCTACCCTGTTACTGAATCCAGTGGTTTAAACATTATAGATTCTACACCGATAATTGAGGGAACTGGACCTAGAGTGTCTGCAATTCCAAAGATTGCATTGAGGGAGAAAACAAGACCTACCTCACAGACTCATTCATATGGAATTTCCACTGAGCTCTTCCTCGGAAAAGCATCCCAAGGAATTTGCATGAATACCAGCAAACATAGGTCCACCTCAAAGGATTTTTTTTCTGTGCCTGTGTCTCGGCTGAGTCACAGTGCCAAATTGGACTGAACAAATCTTTGTACTACAGATCTGGATCCCCAGACTGTGTGTAAAAAATGACAAATGTTTCTGCCTGTGGCTCGGCTGAGTCACAGTGCCAACCCGGACATGATTAGTGCCACCTACCAACGATTTATGGCAACTAACAACATGACTCAACTGGAATACCTTTCATCCACATTGCACCAACAGAAGAGACTGCAGTTACAGACCATCTCTAGTTGAAACAAAGAACTTTAAGAATAGCATGTTTCTAACTGCTCCTGGTTACACCTTAAATTCGTTCATGTATACCAACCTTATGTGGAAAATGTAGTCATGTTATTTTAATAAAAACATCAAAACCTAAACAAAGGGTATTATTATATAAGTAACAAAATACTATAGAAAACTGTCTGTACTCTTAAACTTTCTGATATATCACATGTTCTGGATTAATAGAAAAATGTAGGGAAAAGCTACTGAAAGTCATGAAATCCAATCAGAGAAAGAGTCAGGATTGAAATCTAGGCAGCATCTACTTCTCCCTTAAATACGTAAGCCACATTGTTAATACAAAAAAATAAACATGGAACACAGAGCCGCCTGATCACTCATTCAAGATTAGGCGTACACTCGCTGCTTGTCTGGAAAACCTGTACGCTACCACTATGGAAAAACCAATATAACCAATGAACCTGTCTTACAGTCACAATATAGTGGTCAGATACCAGTTTTACATAGGAGATCTGCTGAGTATTATCTCACTGCAGACTATGAAAGTGAATACGGTACTAATCAGATTCAGAATAAATAATTTTTAAATCCAGTGAATCACAGTTGACATCTTCTCTAATTGAAGTCCTTCACTAAGTTCCTTTTCTTCTCCATCTGGCCCCAGACATCTTTGGCCACTATCTTATACAGTTTATCCTCAGCCTCTGTAGCAACACAAATTCTGACCACAGAGCAGACCCATAAATAAATCCAGACACCAAACTTATAAGAAAAATTCAGATACCACATCAGATGTCAAATTAATTTAGACTTCAGACAAGACAACAAAATTAATTTAGACCGTATAACCCCTACATTACTTCAGACCCCCAAGAATAATTCAGACTCCAGACCAAAGGCCAAAATAAATTTAGACCTCAGACCAGACTCCTATATTATGTCAGACTGCAGACCAGACTCCTACATTACAGCAGTAGTACAGCGATTACATAGCGTACAGCTGGGTCTGTCACATGACGAAGAGTGGTGTCGTCATGAAGTTAGACCGTGTCACTAGACTTCTGGTCACCCGGCAGCATTGTAAAAATCTACTAAAATATCATCATCAGCGTGACAGGGGACCGGAATGTATATTAGTCGTGTACTCACATACTGCAGTGAACATACTGCTAAAAATTTCGGTCCCCACGTAACCACTTTAACATTTTGTTATTATTTTTTGTCATGAGTTTTATATATCTAAATATCTTGGCTCAGTATTTGCTACTATCTTGCAAAATTTTGGATTATGAGACAATTTTTGGGGCTGTTCTTTGGCTCAGAATCAGTCATGGGCCCCTTACATCCCAAATTACAAGTGATTTTGCTTCTTATCACTGGATGAAGCAGCCACATAACAGTCCACATTGTCATTCATTATCACACTGGTCTAGTCAGGTTTGTATTCTTTCTTTGTGTGAAATTCAACCATACATTTTTACAGTCGGATGGAGCTCTGTTTTTCTGATACAAAGCTCTAAATCCCATATTTCCCCTAAAGAGGACTTATCCCTTTATGAAAAACAAAACTCATAAGAAGAGGACTACTGACATGACGCAGGGTGCAGTCCATGTAACGCTCTCACTAGCCCCCCGACGGCCGCGACTGCAGACTTCCGTGTCCGACCCATCGCCTCCGTCCAACCGTGCACTGGTCTCCATGGTGCGCGCGTTCCCGGCCTTAAAGGGCCAGCGTACACACATAATTATAAAATCATCCCCAGATCATCCTGGACTATAAAAAGGGCTCTGCCCTGTTAAAGGGCTCGTATAATAGCAGGGTTTACTTACTCGTGTCACCCACTATTACTACCTCCTTTATAATCAGGGTCACTAGATTTATGTCTAGTTCTCTTACCTTTTTGTTATACTAACGTTAGTCTAGTTGCTTTGCTACTAAGTAAGCGTATACGACTGCATAGTAAATAAAGGGTAATATTTATTACTAACTATACTCACACTCACATATAAAATACATGGGATAACATACGCAACCCCCAGAAATACCATAAATAAAGACAAGCATACAAATAGTTGGAAATAAAAGGCTGTGGTGTTTATTATGGGTAACAAATATATTAATAAATCTTTATAATCAACTTGAATAACTGAATAATTAAATAAATAATGTCATATACTGAAATGTCCAATAAATAAGCACTTGTCCACACAGCATTAGCTGAGCGACAACCCACTAACAAACACCGTTATGGGGATTCTGTCCATGGAAAAAGGGGAGGGTGGGCAGGGCTTCTTCAAACGGCTTCCTCTTCAGACGAACTGCTGATTGGACCAGACAGCAAGGGCTTTTATACTCCAGGATTTCCCGCCGCTCAGCTGCTCAAACCAATCCCTGGACTGTTGCCAACATCTGCCTGGTCACAAGGTCAAACCTGAGGAAACTTCCAGAACAAGGTAAATACCAAAACACACCCCTCAGAAGGGTGTGGGAAGATACGAAGACACAAATAGGGGGAAAAGCAGAATATAGAACAAACAAGAGAACAGAATAAGGGAAAAGAAGGATAGAAAAAGGGGGAAACAGGGGGGTGCGAAGTGATCCCATGTGTCCCCCACGCTATGCGCTCTAAAGGGGGGTATCTCACCAAACACAGAACACAGTAGCTGATCACCGTATAGTATCAGTATACCCCAATACATATAACAAGTTAATATATACTGAGTAACTCACACTATACGTAGTACAGTATAAACACGGTATCACAATCCTAATTTATACCACCACCCACCTACCTAAAGATACAGTGCATTCACTCATGCTTGCTTCTGTGAGACCCTCCCCCACCTGGCTCTAACTAAAATACATAGAAGTTAAGTTACAATACAATACACATGCTCCCTGTTTCTGTCACACTCCCTCCTAGCAATAACTGTCCCTGTGCACTAAAGGGTTAACACGGGATAAGGAGGATAAAGGGTTAACAAAGGGAATGGGTTGCTGTGTACCAGAGGTAGCAGATAAATGATGGGAAAGGGTTAAACAGGTACCAGGGGATGTACAGGTACCAGGGGATATGCAGGTCATGTGCAGGCAGGTGGGAAAGTGTTGAAGTAAGGAGGGAGAAGAGGGTTACTGCTGCTACACGTGGATACTTAGAGCTTCATGTGGTAATCAGAATCTGTTGAGGGAAGCAGGAGGCAAGAGAGCGGAAGTGTGGGACAGTTTGTCCTTTTAAACCCCTCCCCCCGTGCACTTCTGTATGACATCACATGCTCATGCACTTGCAAGTGGGGGGGGGTATGGAACTGTTTATGGCTCCCCCCATGCAATATCATTACCTGGCAAGGGGGCGAGTGCAGGCAGTGGGAATGTGTCCACAGTCTTCTCCCCCCTCCCCCGGAGGCTAGAGATACACTTTTCTGGAGGGACAAATATATATATCACCATACACCAAACGCGCCGTAGTAGTGGTTGCAGGCATTTAGAGTTTTATCATTTAAAGCTTTCTGGGAAAAACGTATGAATGTATTTGACAGTTTTCTGGCATTAACATTTGAGCTGAATCAGTGGCGGACACAGACTGCAAAAGGCCCCTGTGCAGATAATGTGCCAGGGCCCCCCCCCCCCCCACCCCGCAAACTTCTCATGGCCGACGGTCCGCTTTCAGCTGCATCGCTGGGTCTCCTAAGTGACCCAACAATGCAGCACTAGCAGCCGGGGCGTCACTAAGGCTGGGTTCACACACACACTATTTACGGACGTAATTTGGGCGTTTTAGCATTGAATTACATCCGAAAATGCGGCTCAAAAGCGTCGGAAAACATCTGCCCATTCATTTGAATGGGTCTTACGATGTTCTGTGCCGATGGTCATTTTTTTTTACGCGCCGCTGTCGAAAGGCGGCGCGTAAAAAACTGCCTGTCACTTCTTCAGATGTAAATGGAGCCGTTTTCCATGGACTCCATGGAAAACCAGCTTCAATTACTTCCGTAGTGGACGCAGCAAAAGACGCCTGCACATGCCATTACGGCTGAAATTACGGTGCTGTTTTCTCCTGAAAACAGCACAGTAATTTCAGCCGTAACAGACGCTGCCGTGTGAACATACCCTCAGGGCTTAAAATGTCCGGGAAATAGCCCCAATACATATGTGTCCGCCCCAAAAAAAAGTGTGTGTATAGGAGACAGCATAGCATATCTATAGCACTACGACCCTATAAACTATGGATAGGATTAGATACAGTGGCTGAGCAGACAGTATCACACATGATAGGATTAGATACAGTGGCTCAGAAGGCAGTATCACACATGATAGGATTAGATACACAGCTCAGCAGACAGTATCACACATGATAGGATTAGATACAGTGGCCCAGCAGACAGTATCACACATGATAGGATTAGATACAGTGGCTCAGCAGACAGTACCACACATGATAGGATTAGATACAGTGGCTCAGCAGACAGTACCACACATGATAGGATTAGATACAGTGGCTCAGCAGACAGTATCACACATGATAGGATTAGATACAGTGGCTCAGCAGACAGTACCACACATTATAGGATTAGATACAGTGGCTCAGCAGACAGTATCACACATGATAGGATTAGATACAGTGGCTCAGCAGACAGTATCACACATGATCGGATTAGATATAGGGCCCAGCACAGTATCATACATGATTGGATTAGATACACAGCTCAGCAGACTGTATCACACATGATAGGATTAGATACAGGGCCCAGCTCGCTGACATTGCGGCTCCAGCGCTGGACCCAGGAAAGGTAAGAATAATAATTTTGCTTCTTTATGTGTTACTGATTATTTTTGTGTGTTTGTGTTTTTTTTACAGGTTCGGTTGTTGGACTTCGGATACGAGGACTTCAATGACGGCGTTTTTTTTATTCTCAATAAAATGGTTAATGAGGGTTGTGTTTTTATTTCAATAAAAAAAATTTCTATGTGCTTGTATCTTTTTAAACTTTATTATCACCGCCTTAGTAATGGCCGCTGGCTGATTGACAACCTCCATTACTAAGGCGAGGCTTAATGTTAGCCGGTGCAGAGTCTACACTAACCCCCATTATTACCCCGGTACCCACCGCCACCAGGGGTACTGGGAAGAGCCGGGTACAAACCAGTACCCGACCAGCTGTAGTGACGGGCAGGCACCGGGGTGGCCGCAGGCTGGTAGTATTAGGCTGGGGAAGGCCAAAAACAGTGGCCCTTCCCACCCTTGTAATGCTGCCTGCTGCTGCTGTGTTGTATCTGGCTGGTTATGAAAATTGGGGGGGACCCGACATCGTTCTTTCCAATTATTTTTTAAATGACGTGGCGTCCCCCCCATTTTCATAACCAGCCAGATACAATAAAGCAGCAGCAGCCTAGCATCACCAGGGTAGGAAGGGCCACTGTATCTGGCCTTTCCCCTCCTGATAATACCAGCCTGCGGCCACCCCAGTGGCCGACCATCACTACAGATGGTCAGGTACTGGATCGTACCCGGCTCTTCCCAGCACCCCTGGTGGCGGTGGGTACCGGGGTAATAAAGGGGGTTAGTGTTAGCCTCTGCACCGGCTAACACTAAGCCCTGCCTTAGCAATGGATGCTGTCAATCAGCCGGCGGCCATTACTAAGGCGGTAGTAATATAGTTTAAAAAAAAACACAAAGACATAGAAAAAATATTTTATTGAAATAAAAAAAAAAAACACAACCCTCATTAACCATTTTATTAATAAAAAAAAAAGCTGTCATCGAAGTAGTCCTGGAATCCGCCGTAGTCCAACGACCGAACCTGTAAGAAAACACACAAAAAATGATTAGTAACACATGTGTTAGGGTATGTGCACACACACTAATTACGTCCGGAATTGACGGACGTATTTCGGCCGCAAGTACCGGACCGAACACACTGCAGGGAGCCGGGCTCCTAGCATCATAGTTATGTACGACGCTAGGAGTCCCTGCCTCGCTGCCGGACAACTGTCCGGTACTGAAAACATGATTACAGTACAGGACAGTTGTCCCACAGCGAGGCAGGGACTCCTAGCGTCGTACATAAGTACGACGCTAGGAGCCCGGCTCCCTGCAGTGTGTTCGGTCCGGTACTTGCGGCCGAAATACATCCGTCACTTACGGACGTAATTAGTGTCTGTGCACATACCCTAAGGCTTAGATACAGGGCCCATGTGTGATACTGTCTGTGGGACCCTGTATCTAAGCCTACCACAAGGTAGGCTTAGATACAGGGTCCAGCAGACAGTAATCTTATACAGTATAAGATTACTGTGTGCTGGGGCCCTGTATCTAAACCTACAGTGTGGTAGGCTTAGATACAGGGCCCAGCAGACAGGATCACGCATGGGCCATGTATCTAAGCCTACCATGTGATTGGCTTAGATACAGGGCCCAGCAGACAGCATCACACAATCTGTGATCCTGTCTCATGGGCCCCCTAAGCCTGCTACATCGTAGGCTTAGGGGTTGTGCAGTCCCTAAACATTGATGGCCTATCCTCAGGATAGGCCATCAATAGCTGATGTGTCGCCCGGGACCCGCAAATCAGCTGTTTTGAAGGGGCCGCAGCACTCGTACGAGAGCTGCTTCCCCTTCATTTCACTACTCGCCCACACTGTGAATCGCCGAAACCGATTCACAGTGTGACCGGAATGAAGTGACAGGAATGAAGGGGAGCAGCTCTCGTACGAGTGCTGCGGCCCCTTCAAAACAGCTGATTGGCGGGTCCCAGGAGTCGGACCCCGCCAGTCAGGGCTATCTTACCTTCCTCTTCGGCCGCGGCGGGAGTTCTGTCGTCTCGATGCTGTGCGCGGCGCATAGCGCTGTGACGTCATGTGCTGCGCACAGCGCCTGACGTCAGGACCCTTGCTGCGATCCGGAACCAGGAAGGTAAGTAAAGTATGTTACTATAGTAACAGGGGCCCGCGGCCCGAGTTACTATAGTAACTTTTTATTGATGTGGTGCGGGGGGCCGTGGGCCCCCCTGGCTTCGGGGCCCGGTCGCAATTGCGACCGCTGCGACCCCTATAGCTACGCCAGTGGTCCACGGGCCTCTGTCTCAGTCCTCAGCATCGCGCAGCTGAGAACTGAGTCGGCCAGCAGAGGAACGGGCCCCCTTCCCACGCGGGGCCCTTGTGCAGCTGCACCGGCTGCACATGCGGTATGTCCGCCCCTGAGCTGAATGCTATATTTATGAAGCCCCTGATCCACATGACAAATCGCCAGAAGACGTGAAACAAATCTCCCGTATAATGCCTGCTATGAAGCACTGAAAATAAAGAATTTTTGACAGTTTTTACCTGTGGGTGACGTGGTATATAGATATTTCTACTATATGACTGCCTATTACTGAGCACCACCAGCTTTAATAACACCGTGGAACTGCTGGCCCTACTTCATTTGCATTTTTTGAGTAGTGTCGACAGTTTTTTAGTATTGGACCTGTTACACTTTGTCCATCATGTGACAAATGTGGCTGGAAAAACGTACCAGCACCAAGTCACGCATAGCGCAACATTTATTAACAATCTCTGCTACTAGAAAAAGTGACAGAAAACAACACCACATTAACCCTGCGTTATGTTAAACTACATTTGACAGAGCTCTCAGTGTGGGTGGGGCCTTTCTAAATTTTGCTATGGGGCTCAATGATTTTATTGTACATCCCTGGGGATACACATGTTGTATATGTGCGCAGGTCAAAGTCTGGACAGCTGTGGGTCGGACGTAATTATAGCAAAACACGGCAAGGTATATTTTTAAATAGATCAGAACAAAACACATAAAACAAAACACAAAACAGGGTCACCTGTAGGAGTAAATTGTAGTGGGTGTGGGGAAGCGAGATTAATATAGTGGATCAGCATGTCCAGGCATTGCCCTAATATTCTATTTATCCCAAAATGTGAGGGTGAGATACATACTTCCAGCTATCATGTATTCATAGCTACAGCTCGAATTAGTAACTCTAACAATGTCTTGTATAGTGGGTACATCAAGAGATTTCCATTTTCTGGATATGGAAGTTGTTGTTACCATAAGAATGTGGCACAAGATAGTTCCGCAAGGGGAGGGTATTTTCTCCATTTGTAAATGCGATAGAGACAAATCGGGTGAAATTGGAGATTTCTGTAATCTATGTAGAAAACTGGATAAGGAGCTCCACAAAGGCTTAATGTCGGGGCACTCCCAAAAATATGTAAAAGTTCCCACCTGCTCACAATTTCTCCCACAATTGGCAGATGCAGTAGCAGGAAACATTCTGGTAAGTTTGTTTGGTGTATTGTACATCTGGACTAAAGTTTGAAATACGCCTCGTGGTGGTTTGCACAGGAGGAAGATTTCAACAAGGTTTCGTACGCTTTCGAGCGTGTAAGGTCGTTTTGCTATGTAAAAATGTATAAGCGGTTGTAAGAAGAGGGAATTTTGGTAGACCTTTACCAGTTAGAAAAAAAACGGATCTGCAGATTTTTATAAATTTCTGCTTTACCCAGATTATATTCTTATTGTAAATCCAAGAAACTACACAGGGTGTCCTGATCAAAAAGATCAGAGAGAGTTTGTAGTCCGGCTTAATGCCAGGTTTGTAAGGACTCAAGCACTGTGAGAGGAAGTGGAATATTCTTTGTGGGTGTTTTATCCATGGGTAATGAGAGTCGGTGTTGGCAGGTGTGAATGGTGGCTTGAATACTTGGTAACTCTTGAGGCCAATCCAAGAAAATATGATCGACTAATGCACATAAAGTTTATAGAACAATATACAAAATTTTATTAGAATAAAAAACACATGAAACAATAAAAGTGGAACAGGGAATGAGTCACTCAATAAAAAGACATCAAAAAACGGTCAGAAACCAGGTATGAATGTTACGAGAGTATATAAATGGTATACATATTATTGGAGCAGCAAAAGAGAATTGTATATAGTCTCATGCACAGCTGTGTCTGATAGAGCCACAGTAAATTTGTGAAAAGTCAGAAGAACATCCAATGACATCCAACAGATGAGGGTTGATGTAATGAGAAGCGCTTTCAATCCATGAGAAACCAAAACAGCCAATTCAATTGAATCCCATGGTTTGTCAGTCTAAGATAACCACTAATCTTTGGTTTGATCTAGGATTGATGCCTTATGGTATTTGGAAAGGTCAGGGAGGATTAGGCCTCCAAATGAGGGGTGACGCATCATTGTGTGAAATGGGATCCTTGGTCGCTTTCCTGCCCAATAAAATAATTCATTTGGACATGTCGTTTTTTTGTTTATATAATTTAGGATAGGTATTAGGAGGGTACGTAGCAGGTAAAGGAGTGTTGGAAATATGAGAATTTTATAAAGAGATATCTGCCCTATCCAGGATGTTTCTAACTAGGATAGTCTATCAAGTTTCTACATGCAAGTGAGGTATTAGTGGTTCAAGATTATATTACATGATTAGTTCTTTACCTAAATAGTGAATATAATTCTCCCGCCAAGGGAAGGGGAAAGAGGCTTTGATATGTTGCTCTGTATTAGGTGGAATATTTTGGCCTCATCTGAGATTTCGTTTAATTAATCTTATTGTAATGACGGGGAGGGAGACAGACAGGTGAGCCCTAATCTACCCGCCACTCAGTCCCTGCCTATTTGCAACGACCCATCCTAGGCGACGGGGTACAACTGGGCGACGGTCCCTACGCTCAGTAAGTGCACGACAGACAAACAGACAAAGGTAAACAGAAGCTAGGGAAACGGGGCAGCTGCCCACAGAGACATCGTGAGCAACGAGAGTAGTGAACGAGCCGAGTCAAACCAGGAGTGTACGAGGTACAAAACGCTGAGCAGGAGAGTAGTGAACGAGCCGAGTCAAACAGGAGTGAACGAGGTACAAAACGCTGAGCAGGAGAGTGGTCAGTAAGCCAAGGAAACAAGCAGAGCAGAATCACAGGCAAAGGAGGAACAGGAAAGGCAGGTGTAAATAGACAGTGGGCGGGAGCTAGCTCCATCTGGCCAGGCTGTGATAGGCTCTCCCACTCCTAAGCCTGCCATCCTGAGTGGTGGAAGATGGAGTCAGTCTCACAGACATGGGAGCAGGCGAAGACTGATTACCCACGGGCGTCGACACAGAAGTTGTGTCTGGCAGGTCCTTTACACTTATAATAGTAGATTGTGCTAAAGAATTTGAGGACAAGATATGTTGCTGTCAGGGATTTAATAGGGTTTGGTAATGTAATGATAATATCATCAGCGAATAGGCCTATCATGTGCGTGATACTATAATGTCAGGGCTCGCTCTAATGGCTGTGGTCAGCGGTTCTAAAATGAGCAAAATCAAAGGTGAGAGAAGGCAGCCCTGCCTGGTACCATTGGAGAAAGTTTTCTCTCTACAAGTGTCGACACCTCTTCCACTTAGTTTCATGTTTTATGAAACTAAGCTTAGAAGTGCAGCGCTGCTCACACTGAAGCAGTGCTGAACTTTTTACCTCCTTCTGCCTCGGGCCACGGCTTCCACCCAGAGATAAAGGAGCCAGCAAGCTCCTTATCTGGGTAGATAAGGAGCTGATGATTACCATGATTGTTTAATCATGGTGATCATACAAGAGATTGTTTGCTTAATAAACTTTACAAGTAGCTCTGAACTCTTACGCCAAATTCATATGACAGGGTTTCCCGGCGTGTGACGGACACTCAAAAAACGGGCCGTCACACGGCCACAGTAGGAACAATAGAATGGGGCTATTCACATGACTGATTTTTGAACCGGGCCGTGAAAAAAAGGGTAATGACCTATTTTCGGCCATTCTCCCGGCCGCCCAGTTCCCATAGAAGTTTATGGGGCCAGGTAATACACAACCATCATTCAAATTTTTCCGAGTGACGGCAGTGTCTTCCATCACTCACTCGCTCTCTCCTCCTCACAGTACGAAGTGCATGTGAGCAGGAGGAGGGTATTTTCTTGCTCCCTGTAGGAGCGGAATCCCCAATCCTCGGTCACAGCTTCGGCAACGCTGTGGCCGGGGATTGGGGATTCGGCTCCAGGAGAAGTCCCTGACTTCACTGTCCATATATGGACACAGTGATATCAGGGACCTCTGAAGTGGAATCCCCGATGCTGTGGCTGGAATTTCCGCTCCAGGAGAATTCCCTGACATCACTGTCCATATATGGACATTGAAGTCAGGGACTTTTCCTGGAACGGTGGCGCTATCTACAGAAAGGTAGGGGGGTGCTATGTAAAAGGGGACTGTGCAGAACTACCTACAGGGGGCTGTGTGGCATTACCTACAGGGAAATGTGTAGCATTATCTACAGGGGGGCTGTGTGGCATTACCTACAGGGGGCTGTGTGGCATTACCATTACCAACTGGGGGCTGTGTGGCACTACCTAGAGGGGGCTGTGTGGCATTACCTACAGGGAGCTGTGTGGCATTACCTACAGTGAGGCTGTATGGTACTACCTACAGGAGGATGTTTGGTATTACCTACAGGGGTCTGTGTGGTATTACCTACAGGGGGCTGTGTGGCACTTCTTACAGGGGGGCTGTGTGGCACTACATACAGGGGGGCTGTGACAGTATTTACAGGGGGCAGTGTGTGGCAGTATCTGCAGAGGGCAGTGTGTGGCATTATCTACAGAGGGAAGTGTGTGCCAAAAAATGTACAAATTCAGCCGTTTTTAAAATGGGCAGGGAAAAAATTGGATGCAAAAACGGGTCAAAATCGGCCGTTAAAAATGGAAACAAGAAACGGAACAAATGCAAAACGGCCGAGAAAAACGGATCAAAACGTCCGTTTTTATCGGCCGACGCTCAGACCCGGTCGTGTAAATAGAGCCTTAAGGCCATTTTACACCAGCCGACACTCGGCCAGTGCAGCAAGTGCCGATCAACGAGACATCATTGATCGGCGCTCGCTTGCTCCTGTCACACGGAGCTATGGATGTGGACGAGCGGTCGTTACTCCGATAACTCGTCCCCATACATTATTATTATGTCGGCAGCGCTTCTCCCTGTTGACACAGGGAGATGTGCTGCCGACAATGATAATCTTTTGCATTTTTTAAATGATACGACCAGCAGATGATCGAGCGTTATATTTACCGGATATTTGTTATTGTTTTCTCTTTTATGTCTGAAATTTCTTGTATAAAAACAATTTAAAAACTAAAGACTGACACTTCTGTTCTGTAGAGATCTCTTCTCAACATTCATCTCATTATCATCACAGGCAAGATTACAATGACTTTTATGAATGAATTAACTGCCTTTCTGAGATCCCGGCAGCTAAGGCTGGTATCTCATTTCACAGTTTATATTAAGTTTATGTCGTGAACTGTGGGAAAAACCGTAACTTTCTGCAGTGATTTTTTTTAAAACTCTGCACAAAATGGCGTGGTTTTTGCCGCGATTCATAGCAATAAAAGCATCTAAATTGCGACATGAGATCCCAGGGTCCTGTGCAGCCACAACTCTCGTGCTAGACTTTCAAACACTGAACGGGAGATCAATGCATCCTATCATGGGTGATACTGCTTGCTGAACTGTGTATCTAATTCTATCATGTGTGCTACTGTCTGCTGAGCTGGTGTATCTAAGCCTATCATGCGTGATACTGTCTGCTGAGACGCTTTATCTAAGCACTGTAGACGCTGTATCTAATACTAGTCAGTGTATATATGCAATCCAGAACAGACTCACCTCTGCTACATCCCATAGACTCTACTACACTACATCTGACATATTCATCATTACTGTATCACTACTACATCTGATAGGACACACACTCAGCTCTGAGGTATCCGATAAACTCAACACTACTGCATCACTAGTACTTCAGACATGAAACAGACTGTTGAGTTTAGCAGATGAAGCCCAGCTAAGTGCATGTCCTGCCAGATGTAGTAGTGAAGTAGCAGTGTTGAGTCTATAAGATGTAGCAGAGCTAAATGCATGTCCTGGCAGATGTAATAGTGATGTAGCATAGTTGAGACTATCAGATGTAGTAGAGCTTAGTGCTTGTCTTTTCAGATGTAAAGTGATTTTGCAGGACACTTACTAAACTCTGCTATAAATGATAGTGATGTAGGAGTGTTGAGTCTATCAGATGTAGCCAAGCTGAATAAGCGTCCTGCTACATCACTACTACATTCTCGGTGTGTCTGAAAGCTATGGGAAGCGCAGGGACTTGGAGAGGTCGGTAGCTGAACATCTCGTCTGAGATCTGTAATATTCAGGTCTGTAATATTCAGTAGTTTGGGGTCTTTGGTCTGTAAACTGGGGGTCAGTAAAAGGGAGGCTCTGGTGTGGGGTCTGTATACAGGGGGTCTGATCTAGGGTCTGTATAAAGGGGGTCCGGTCTGGGGTACCTTTAATGTTATGTCACCAGCTTGAGACGCATCAGAAGATGATACTGGTTTAAGTCTCTGAACCACTGTTCTCCTTCTGTATATCCAGGTCATGTCCATGAGTCTCCCATTGACTTCCATTACACTACAGAGTGCCGGAGCCCAATTTATTCTAGCGAGTTGATTTCCCTTTTCTATTATGGAAAGGTTTACACTTCCATAGTAGTAAAATAATATAAATGAGGTTATATGGATGTTATATAGAGGGGTCGTCCATTAATAATCCTCCAACAAAAGGCTGAGATTAGAACCGCTGAAGTTCCCTACCTAGGACCTGATTGGAATGGGCGCCATGTAATACTAATGTATGGCCGCCCTCAGATAGACCTGAGACCTGGAGAAGCTGCATGCTGAAAAGGGGTTGTCAAGTGGGAGGGGGTGACTGTAGAGGCCCCCAGGTGGTGGATGCCTTGGGTGTATATACTGTATAGGTATAAGTAACTGGACTAGAAGTAGAGATATTGTAGAATGACAAATGTGTAACAATATATAGTATTATATGTATAAAGATAGGACCCATGGCTCTGCACATACATATATATGGAGAAATGTGCTGTAACTTGTCAGTGCATGCTGGGAGTTGTAGTTACATAGCAGCCTGACAGCCACAGGTTAGAAAGCACTGATACAGATAGAGGATGTTAAATAGTGAGACAGGTTATAATAGAGGGGCCATCACATTATTGTACAGTAGTCATATAACTGAGCCACCCATTGTTTATTAACACTTACATCACAGTGGCATCAACTCCTATGTCACAAAGCGATGATGTCACAAAGGAATACAATGGACGTGGCCTTGATTATCACCGTTCACATGATGAGTGCGCAGAGAGAGTAAGAAAAGAGAGAGAGATTGTGAGCGCCGTCTAGTGGAGAGAAAAATACTTGTGAGTACCCAGTTTATTACATTTATTACATTTAACAAGGGTGATAAGACTTTTCCTGCAGATTATTATACACCTTACTCCCCAGCCGCACATCTAATTCTACAGCAGCTGATTGGCACAGATCACTGAGCTCTGCTGCATGGTCGTGGGCATCGTATACATGGAGGAACATATATCAATGGGACTCACCTGTATAATATATAGAATTATCTTCTAAACAATAATTCCACAGTAAAGATCATTTAATTGGACACTAACGAAATCCCACAGGTTCCAGATTATCAGACATTCCGGATTATGAAACGGTCATAGTTAAATGGATTGTTTTATTAAGTTAACCCTTCTCTGAAGATAGTCGTCCGGCGATCACCTGATCACTAAAGATCTCACTCCTGGAACATATGGACAGTAGTGGTTTTGATGAGACAACCCCTTTATAATGTTCAGGAAGACAGAGCAGTAAGATCCCAAATGTGCAGCTAATGTTCGTCTATGGGGTTATGTACGCTGCCGTGTATTTAGCTTGTGGTGTTTCTATGTACAATCTGTGTAAAACAAATCTCAGCATCATCCATCAGATGCCATAAGCCAGACAAGTTTTGCTCATAAATGTCAATGGAGGCCAAAAAAATTGTGGTGATTTCTGAGTGAGCGCCATATTTTATACATGAAAGTGCTTGTACTGCTTTTTTCTATCAGACGGCATAAATCAGAATCATCATAGAACCAGTGCGGCGAGCGATACCGAGATCAATTTGTCTGTTTTGCTCATCTGTATAGAACGCTGTATTAGTACGTTATTATTATTATTATTATTATTATTAATTATTAATATTTGTCTGTGGTCCTGAGATTCCATATTATCTATTAGAATTTCTTGAATAATGAGATGTTAATTATAAGGGGGAATTCACACGCGGCAGATTTAGTGCAAAAATTTGTGCAACTTTTCCATTCATCTGACTGGGACTTGCAGAAATTATATGCTTGCTGATGAAGATGAATCGAACTTATTGCCAGTCACAGAAATCTATGCAATAAATCTGCCGCATGTGAATATACCCTAATAGTAATATAAAGTGATTAAATATTATGTCCCTTTTCTGTTTCTATTACCAGAGTTTACAGTCTCAAAATCCGTGAACATGGCGTCTCGCCATGAGAACGTGGACGTGGAGAAAGGCCTTTTGGCTCCTCCATGTGAAATGGATGAAGACGATGGTGAAAGCCCCAGAGCAGAGGACGTACATGACCGTACTGGAATCTCCTACACACGATCCATCGTTATTGTAGGGATTCTGTTCTATATAAATCTGCTATCCTACATGGATCGGCTCAGTGTCACTGGTAGGTGTGGGGTACTTCATTTTATTTCTGGGGTTTATCAGTGCTGTAGCTGTGGAGGCACTTATAGCGAACGTCCAATTTCAGTAGAAAAACGGTTATAGTGCAGGAGTGTGCAGGAGTGTGCGCTATAATCGTTTTTCTAAATCACGATCGTGCAGTGAGAAGGAACGGGGGTCGGGATGCCCGTTCTATAGATAGGTGGGGGTCCCAGTGGTGGGGCCCCCAGCGATCACACATTTATCACCTATACTGTGGATAGGTGATAAATGTCAAAAGTGGGAAAACCCCTTTAACTCCTATAAACTCAATGGACCTCATCATTACAGTCTATGGGGAAGACGTTGTCACACATCCATATATCCTGTGGATGTGCCATAAACATATATGATGGAAATACATGCATTGCTTCTAGTGACATCTCTCTTTTTATCTGACAGGGGCGCTGCCATATTTAGAAAAATCATTTAATCTGAAAGACAGTGGATCTGGTTTGCTGCAAGCAGGTAAATATTAATATAAAATCTTGTTCTGTAAGTCACCTGGTATCCGCCATTTTGGGAACTAAATCAATATTCTAGAGAAGGTGACGAATCTATTCACTGGAATCTCATGATCTGACTGACACAAGGTTGTGATGTCATCAGGTTCTAGTGAAGAAATAAGACAGTTGGTTGCACTACATAAGGCTGGGTACACACGTCGCGGTCAAAATGTGTTTTATTGGCGTAAATCGCCACAAAACAGCACGATTTTGCAGTGTTTTTGCGACATGACCGCGACATGAAAACCTAGGATAATGGTGTTCTGCTGTGACTGGGCTGACAAATCCATAATAAGGCCATAATAACATCCATCAGCAGCATTTACCTGCTTGTTGATGGGTTCCAATGATAACCCAAAATATGACATTAAGATGTACTATATCGTTTTTACTATATACACAGAGTTACAAAAAGTTTTATCAAACTGCAAAAGTAATTGAAAGGTAAAGCTTTACATTAATGAATGAGAGTGGGAATTAAAAAAAAGTGGGGAATTTGGTTAAAATGCAGGATTTAATAGTTTGTCCATATATAAATGTCTGTTGTATCTTCCTTTCACCTCTTCTCTCCCCCTTCCCTTTCAGTCTTCCTCTGCAGCTTCATGTTGGTGGCTCCAGTATTTGGATATTTGGGTGATCACTGGAATAGAAAATATCTGCTCTGTATTGGGATCACCCTCTGGTCAGCCTCCATCCTTGGCAGCTCATTTATTCCTGATAAGGTAACATCCTATGTTTATTATTAAAGGGGTTTTCTGGGACATTCCCATTGATAACCTATCTTTCTTCCATTCTCAATCTGTGGGGCTCTGACCTCCGGACCCCCAACAAGCGACCCAATGGAGTTTTTATTTATTTCCTTCATTGTCTATCCTAACAATAGGCCATCAATATTAAAGTCCCAATGGTAAAGCTTTACTAAAGATGTTATTAATTATGATTTTTTTTCCTTTTCCCCAGTATTTCTGGCTGTTCCTGCTAATGCGAGGACTGGTTGGGATTGGCGCGGCAAGTTACTCCACCATTGCCCCCTCCATCATCGCCGACCTATTTGTAGCAGACCAGCGAAGCCGCATGTTGTCCATCTTTTGGACTGCTATCCCCGTAGGCTGGTGAGTGTAGAAGTTTATACCGTTTATATCTATGTCTATAGTTATATTTGTGCAGAGATTATGCCCTTTCTTAACTATAAATCTTCTTCATTTTTGCCTATTAAGTGGCCTTGGATACATCATGGGGGCCAAAGTGACAAGCGCTCTTGGTGGTGACTGGCACTGGGCACTGCGGGTAAGTGAGAGGATTGCAGGATTCCTGCAGGCAAACTATTATTTGTTATTTTTTGTTATTGGAATTGCTCCCATTATCTTCTGGAACCATAAACAATAAGTAGGGACTTGGGAAAGTTGAGTATCAGTCCGGAGGCTATAGATAGTCATTTATGTTATTAGTCATCTCTATGTTTTGCCCCTCTGGCTTCAGTCACTTCATATTTGTAATACCGCTACATATATATATTGTCTCCTCCTTCTTCTGGACAGATCATTCCAGGTCTGGGGATTATAGCCGTCCTGCTTCTTATCTTCTTTATGAAGGAACCATCCAGAGGAGCCGCAGAACAAAAAAGCAATAAACACCCAAACAACAATTCTTGGACGACCGACGTGAAAGCTCTGCTGAAAAAGTGAGTGTTTTCCGTGTAGTGATGGTTGTCGCTGGCTTTACCCCGTGTCTCTTGTGTCACTCACATTTCTCTCTCTCTCTGTAGCCCGAGCTTTATGCTTTCCATGCTGGGATTCACAACTGTGACATTTGTTTCCGGCTCCCTCTCCCACTGGGCTCTGTCCTTCTACAAGCGGGCCCGGGTCATCCTATACAGAAGTGATCCATGTCAGACTGCAATATGTCAATTTGATGACAGGTAAACGCTTATTTACTGTGTGTGCCAGGAGGTTGTGAGGGCGGCTATCTGCCATTATGTCCATACTCTTCCTTTCTCTACCTGAGTTTTGGGCACGGCTACGCGGTGAGTGGTCAGGGCTCCTGGCAGCCATCTATTTACAGGGTAGGTTCAGACATGGGGTGTTAAATGTGGATTTTACTGCGAATTTGCCTCAGATTTCACTCTTTGCAATGCTAAGGGAAAAATTCACTGTAAAAATGTACACATTTCCGCAACGTGTATTTGCAGTGAATAAATTCTTGTGGATATTTATTTGCCAAACCGCACAAAAAAATCTTCAACAATTCTGTGATATAAAACCTCACCCTCATAGTGTATATAGACTGCTACGTGACAGTCTGCTCTATACTGACAAGATATTTGGGATAGGTCCCTAGAGAGCCCTGTCAGCCTGAGAACAGAGTTTATGGATTTAATCTTTAGATACATGCAGATAGTTGGAGCAGTAGTCATACTCAGGTCCTTTAATCATCATTTATATACAATTGTGGAGAATCCATTTGATGACCTCTATAATCTCTTTTTTTGCAGTCTGATTTTTGGCATGATCACTGTGATCACCGGAATCGTGGGAGTTGGAGCTGGCGTGGAAATAAGCAAGAGGTTCAGGAAAATCAGCCCGCGGGCAGACGCATTAGTCTGTGCGTGCGGAATGCTGGGTGGCGCCCCTTTCCTGCTCTTGGCTTTGTTATTGGCAAGTTTCAGCCTTGTGGCCTCCTATGTAAGTGGCTGATGAACAGCTTTCTGTCATTGATGTTCTTTCTTTTAATTATATTAAAAAGGTGAAGAAACAATATCCATACACATACCTGTAGATATACATACATATACACCTATACATACAATCATACTGTATATAGCTGTGGATACCATACACACACAGATATACAGCTTTACATACACATACTGTTATCTTTAGGCAGACATATATAAACATACAGTACACCTTTACATACATACATGCAGTGTATGCCTGTGAATATCATACACATACAGATATACTGCTATACATACACATAGACACACAGGTATTCATACACATATACATTATTATACAGTGTAAGGTCTATACACAGGTTTAATACCCACCCTGTGCATCAGAGTTCAGGATAAGAGGTAACTTATTGTACTGCCCCCTCCCCGTATTCCCCATTTAGTCTTTTCTGAATGTTTTGTCTCCCCTCAGATCTTCATCTCCATCGGGGCATTATTGCTGGCACTGAATTTTGCCATTGTGGACGACATCCTGCTGGTAAGTGATCAGAAACCACGAGGATGTTTCTCTATTACAGCTAAAATTACATTTATGTCGCCTGTTGTCTATTTTCCGGCCTAGTTTATGAAATGCCACTGACTCTGCAATAACTGCCAGACAAGAGACGGAGGACACTACAAGTACAGACTGCGCTGTCTGCAGATATTGTAGTGCAGATATTCCGTCACTTTGTCTGGCTGCCATTGTTGAGTTAGGTTCAGTAACTGTTTCCTTCTGCCTACTCAGAATGTCCTCTTGTTTTAGAGTGTGGTGACCCCCAGAAGACGATCCACAGCAGAGGCCCTACAAATAATTGTGTCCCACCTGCTGGGTGATGCATGGAGCCCCTCTCTGATCGGAGTGGTAAGTATTAGTTACATCATCGTCCTAAAGGGTATCTAAGCAAAATTCTTTACCGTCGGGGTCAGTCTTAGCCTGCATGACACCCTTTGTGAACAACTTACCACGCACATACATTTCACACAAAGGAGACAGCACTAATACAGTACACCCCCACCAAACAGACAGTAAAGATATAGCCACCATATAGTGCACACACAATGCCCATACAGCACCCTCAGTGAGGAGCTGTCACTCACCACCACCTACAGTCTGCTGTCACCGGATTTCTGGATTAGTATCCAGCATCCGCTGTCTGAAAAAAATCTACACATATTCTATTTCCCATAATTCATCTTACATAACAATGTGTTATTTTCTTATCCTCAGCTATCTGACCTCATCCGCAGAGGAAAGCCAGAATCCGACCTGCTGATGTTTAACAGCCTGAAATATGCCCTCATGGTCTGCGTATTCGTGAGCGCTATCGGAGGAGGATTGTTCTTGGCATCTGCCCTCTTTCTTGAGAAAGACCGAAAGAGGGCAGACATGGAGTCTGAAGGTATCTACCCTGTCTGTGTGTATGTCCACTGTCTACTCATGTGTCCTGCAGAATTAAAGTGCAGCTCAACCTTGGATTTACACTGGCTCTATGGTCAGAAAATGTTAAATAATCACAAATCCCTAATCCTATTCTAATGCGTTAACAAATACTTATTTTTTTAGTGTTGAAAACCATGGTTTATGGTAATCGTTAGTGGGGGAAATTGTCTTTTCTGACAGACGGTAGAAAGATAGTGAATTTTATAGTCCTTCACCAAGATTATGATTCGATAGAGTGCTCCACAATTATCAAAGACAAAACCACTGGAGTAGAAGTGGAGTTTCTTAAAACATAACTTTTACTGTTGTTCCTTTTCAACAACTCATTGACCATCTAGTGGTATGAAGTAGAATAATATAAAATGAGAATTATCTGATAATGTATTCCTACAAAAACAGGCTTATTTGTTTTTTTATCTTAACAGGATGAAGTCTTGGACATTTTATATTGATTTGTCCATGGCTACACTGGTTCTTGAGAGCAAAAGAACGCTGTCCTTAATCTCCACACGAGGACAAATATAAAGTGAACAAGTTTTGGAGCTCCTCAGACATTTACCGTAATGAGCAGCAGGGCTCTGCAGCTCAAGGCATAACTATAATGTTTCCAAACAACCACTAAAAGTTTCAGTGCATGCAGAATCAAGAACACCACATAGAACATGTACTCTTGCAACAGGAAACCAATAGTTGGCAGTGGAAGTCATGAATGCAAAGCTGCCATGACCTACCCTGTTACTGAATCCAGTGGTTTAAACATTATAGATTCTACACCGACAATTGAGGGAACTGGACCTAGAGTGTCTGCAATTCCAAAGATTGCATTGAGGAAGAAAACAAGACCTACCTCACAGACTCATTCATATGGAATTTCCACTGAGTTCTTCCTCGGAAAAGCATCCCAAGGAATTTGCATGAATACCAGCAAACATAGGTCCACCTCAAAGGATTTTTTTCTGTGCCTGTGTCTCAGCTGAGTCACAGTGCCAAACTGGACTTGACAAATCTTTGGACTACAGATCTGGATCCCTAGACTGTGTCTAAAAAATGACAAATGTTTCTGCCTGTGGCTCGGCTGACTCACAGTGCCAACCCGGATGTGACAAATCTTTGGACTACAGATGTGAATCCCCGGACTCCGTGTGGATAAAGCTCACAAAGAATGAGAATTGTCAATGCCTGTGGCTCGGCTGAGTCACAGTGCCAACCCAGAGATGGTGTTTTTGTGAAATAAACTCACAAAGAATGACAAATATCGCTGCCTGTGACTCAGCTGAGTCACAGTGCCAACCCAGACACTGAAGTCTTTATGAAATAACATCCTAAAGAATGACAAATCTCACTGCCTGTGAGTAGATAAGGAGCTGATGATTACCATGATTGTTTAATCATGGTGATCATACAAGAGATTGTTTGCTTAATAAACTTTACAAGTAGCTCTGAACTCTTACGCCAAATTCATATGACAGGGTTTCCCGGCGTGTGACGGACACTCAAAAAACGGGCCGTCACACGGCCACAGTAGGAACAATAGAATGGGGCTATTCACATGACTGATTTTTGAACCGGGCCGTGAAAAAAAGGGTAATGACCTATTTTCGGCCATTCTCCCGGCCGCCCAGTTCCCATAGAAGTTTATGGGGCCAGGTAATACACAACCATCATTCAAATTTTTCCGAGTGACGGCAGTGTCTTCCATCACTCACTCGCTCTCTCCTCCTCACAGTACGAAGTGCATGTGAGCAGGAGGAGGGTATTTTCTTGCTCCCTGTAGGAGCGGAATCCCCAATCCTCGGTCACAGCTTCGGCAACGCTGTGGCCGGGGATTGGGGATTCGGCTCCAGGAGAAGTCCCTGACTTCACTGTCCATATATATATGGACATTGAAGTCAGGGACTTTTCCTGGAACGGTGGCGCTATCTACAGAAAGGTAGGGGGGTGCTATGTAAAAGGGGACTGTGCAGAACTACCTACAGGGGGCTGTGTGGCATTACCTACAGGGAAATGTGTAGCATTATCTACAGGGGGGCTGTGTGGCATTACCTACAGGGGGCTGTGTGGCATTACCATTACCAACTGGGGGCTGTGTGGCACTACCTAGAGGGGGCTGTGTGGCATTACCTACAGGGAGCTGTGTGGCATTACCTACAGTGAGGCTGTATGGTACTACCTACAGGAGGATGTTTGGTATTACCTACAGGGGTCTGTGTGGTATTACCTACAGGGGGCTGTGTGGCACTTCTTACAGGGGGGCTGTGTGGCACTACATACAGGGGGGCTGTGACAGTATTTACAGGGGGCAGTGTGTGGCAGTATCTGCAGAGGGCAGTGTGTGGCATTATCTACAGAGGGAAGTGTGTGCCAAAAAATGTACAAATTCAGCCGTTTTTAAAATGGGCAGGGAAAAAATTGGATGCAAAAACGGGTCAAAATCGGCCGTTAAAAATGGAAACAAGAAACGGAACAAATGCAAAACGGCCGAGAAAAACGGATCAAAACGTCCGTTTTTATCGGCCGACGCTCAGACCCGGTCGTGTAAATAGAGCCTTAAGGCCATTTTACACCAGCCGACACTCGGCCAGTGCAGCAAGTGCCGATCAACGAGACATCATTGATCGGCGCTCGCTTGCTCCTGTCACACGGAGCTATGGATGTGGACGAGCGGTCGTTACTCCGATAACTCGTCCCCATACATTATTATTATGTCGGCAGCGCTTCTCCCTGTTGACACAGGGAGATGTGCTGCCGACAATGATAATCTTTTGCATTTTTTAAATGATACGACCAGCAGATGATCGAGCGTTATATTTACCGGATATTTGTTATTGTTTTCTCTTTTATGTCTGAAATTTCTTGTATAAAAACAATTTAAAAACTAAAGACTGACACTTCTGTTCTGTAGAGATCTCTTCTCAACATTCATCTCATTATCATCACAGGCAAGATTACAATGACTTTTATGAATGAATTAACTGCCTTTCTGAGATCCCGGCAGCTAAGGCTGGTATCTCATTTCACAGTTTATATTAAGTTTATGTCGTGAACTGTGGGAAAAACCGTAACTTTCTGCAGTGATTTTTTTTAAAACTCTGCACAAAATGGCGTGGTTTTTGCCGCGATTCATAGCAATAAAAGCATCTAAATTGCGACATGAGATCCCAGGGTCCTGTGCAGCCACAACTCTCGTGCTAGACTTTCAAACACTGAACGGGAGATCAATGCATCCTATCATGGGTGATACTGTCTGCTGAGCTGGTGTATCTAAGCCTATCATGCGTGATACTGTCTGCTGAGACGCTTTATCTAAGCACTGTAGACGCTGTATCTAATACTAGTCAGTGTATATATGCAATCCAGAACAGACTCACCTCTGCTACATCCCATAGACTCTACTACACTACATCTGACATATTCATCATTACTGTATCACTACTACATCTGATAGGACACACACTCAGCTCTGAGGTATCCGATAAACTCAACACTACTGCATCACTAGTACTTCAGACATGAAACAGACTGTTGAGTTTAGCAGATGAAGCCCAGCTAAGTGCATGTCCTGCCAGATGTAGTAGTGAAGTAGCAGTGTTGAGTCTATAAGATGTAGCAGAGCTAAATGCATGTCCTGGCAGATGTAATAGTGATGTAGCATAGTTGAGACTATCAGATGTAGTAGAGCTTAGTGCTTGTCTTTTCAGATGTAAAGTGATTTTGCAGGACACTTACTAAACTCTGCTATAAATGATAGTGATGTAGGAGTGTTGAGTCTATCAGATGTAGCCAAGCTGAATAAGCGTCCTGCTACATCACTACTACATTCTCGGTGTGTCTGAAAGCTATGGGAAGCGCAGGGACTTGGAGAGGTCGGTAGCTGAACATCTCGTCTGAGATCTGTAATATTCAGGTCTGTAATATTCAGTAGTTTGGGGTCTTTGGTCTGTAAACTGGGGGTCAGTAAAAGGGAGGCTCTGGTGTGGGGTCTGTATACAGGGGGTCTGATCTAGGGTCTGTATAAAGGGGGTCCGGTCTGGGGTACCTTTAATGTTATGTCACCAGCTTGAGACGCATCAGAAGATGATACTGGTTTAAGTCTCTGAACCACTGTTCTCCTTATGTATATCCAGGTCATGTCCATGAGTCTCCCATTGACTTCCATTACACTACAGAGTGCCGGAGCCCAATTTATTCTAGCGAGTTGATTTCCCTTTTCTATTATGGAAAGGTTTACACTTCCATAGTAGTAAAATAATATAAATGAGGTTATATGGATGTTATATAGAGGGGTCGTCCATTAATAATCCTCCAACAAAAGGCTGAGATTAGAACCGCTGAAGTTCCCTACCTAGGACCTGATTGGAATGGGCGCCATGTAATACTAATGTATGGCCGCCCTCAGATAGACCTGAGACCTGGAGAAGCTGCATGCTGAAAAGGGGTTGTCAAGTGGGAGGGGGTGACTGTAGAGGCCCCCAGGTGGTGGATGCCTTGGGTGTATATACTGTATAGGTATAAGTAACTGGACTAGAAGTAGAGATATTGTAGAATGACAAATGTGTAACAATATATAGTATTATATGTATAAAGATAGGACCCATGGCTCTGCACATACATATATATGGAGAAATGTGCTGTAACTTGTCAGTGCATGCTGGGAGTTGTAGTTACATAGCAGCCTGACAGCCACAGGTTAGAAAGCACTGATACAGATAGAGGATGTTAAATAGTGAGACAGGTTATAATAGAGGGGCCATCACATTATTGTACAGTAGTCATATAACTGAGCCACCCATTGTTTATTAACACTTACATCACAGTGCCCTCAACTCCTATGTCACAAAGCGATGATGTCACAAAGGAATAGAATGGACGTGGCCTTGATTATCACCGTTCACATGATGAGTGCGCAGAGAGAGTAAGAAAAGAGAGAGAGATTGTGAGCGCCGTCTAGTGGAGAGAAAAATACTTGTGAGTACCCAGTTTATTACATTTATTACATTTAACAAGGGTGATAAGACTTTTCCTGCAGATTATTATACACCTTACTCCCCAGCCGCACATCTAATTCTACAGCAGCTGATTGGCACAGATCACTGAGCTCTGCTGCATGGTCGTGGGCATCGTATACATGGAGGAACATATATCAATGGGACTCACCTGTATAATATATAGAATTATCTTCTAAACAATAATTCCACAGTAAAGATCATTTAATTGGACACTAACGAAATCCCACAGGTTCCAGATTATCAGACATTCCGGATTATGAAACGGTCATAGTTAAATGGATTGTTTTATTAAGTTAACCCTTCTCTGAAGATAGTCGTCCGGCGATCACCTGATCACTAAAGATCTCACTCCTGGAACATATGGACAGTAGTGGTTTTGATGAGACAACCCCTTTATAATGTTCAGGAAGACAGAGCAGTAAGATCCCAAATGTGCAGCTAATGTTCGTCTATGGGGTTATGTACGCTGCCGTGTATTTAGCTTGTGGTGTTTCTATGTACAATCTGTGTAAAACAAATCTCAGCATCATCCATCAGATGCCATAAGCCAGACAAGTTTTGCTCATAAATGTCAATGGAGGCCAAAAAAATTGTGGTGATTTCTGAGTGAGCGCCATATTTTATACATGAAAGTGCTTGTACTGCTTTTTTCTATCAGACGGCATAAATCAGAATCATCATAGAACCAGTGCGGCGAGCGATACCGAGATCAATTTGTCTGTTTTGCTCATCTGTATAGAACGCTGTATTAGTACGTTATTATTATTATTATTATTATTATTAATTATTAATATTTGTCTGTGGTCCTGAGATTCCATATTATCTATTAGAATTTCTTGAATAATGAGATGTTAATTATAAGGGGGAATTCACACGCGGCAGATTTAGTGCAAAAATTTGTGCAACTTTTCCATTCATCTGACTGGGACTTGCAGAAATTATATGCTTGCTGATGAAGATGAATCGAACTTATTGCCAGTCACAGAAATCTATGCAATAAATCTGCCGCATGTGAATATACCCTAATAGTAATATAAAGTGATTAAATATTATGTCCCTTTTCTGTTTCTATTACCAGAGTTTACAGTCTCAAAATCCGTGAACATGGCGTCTCGCCATGAGAACGTGGACGTGGAGAAAGGCCTTTTGGCTCCTCCATGTGAAATGGATGAAGACGATGGTGAAAGCCCCAGAGCAGAGGACGTACATGACCGTACTGGAATCTCCTACACACGATCCATCGTTATTGTAGGGATTCTGTTCTATATAAATCTGCTATCCTACATGGATCGGCTCAGTGTCACTGGTAGGTGTGGGGTACTTCATTTTATTTCTGGGGTTTATCAGTGCTGTAGCTGTGGAGGCACTTATAGCGAACGTCCAATTTCAGTAGAAAAACGGTTATAGTGCAGGAGTGTGCAGGAGTGTGCGCTATAATCGTTTTTCTAAATCACGATCGTGCAGTGAGAAGGAACGGGGGTCGGGATGCCCGTTCTATAGATAGGTGGGGGTCCCAGTGGTGGGGCCCCCAGCGATCACACATTTATCACCTATACTGTGGATAGGTGATAAATGTCAAAAGTGGGAAAACCCCTTTAACTCTTATAAACTCAATGGACCTCATCATTACAGTCTATGGGGAAGACGTTGTCACACATCCATATATCCTGTGGATGTGCCATAAACATATATGATGGAAATACATGCATTGCTTCTAGTGACATCTCTCTTTTTATCTGACAGGGGCGCTGCCATATTTAGAAAAATCATTTAATCTGAAAGACAGTGGATCTGGTTTGCTGCAAGCAGGTAAATATTAATATAAAATCTTGTTCTGTAAGTCACCTGGAATCCGCCATTTTGGGAACTAAATCAATATTCTAGAGAAGGTGACGAATCTATTCACTGGAATCTCATGATCTGACTGACACAAGGTTGTGATGTCATCAGGTTCTAGTGAAGAAATAAGACAGTTGGTTGCACTACATAAGGCTGGGTACACACGTCGCGGTCAAAATGTGTTTTATTGGCGTAAATCGCCACAAAACAGCACGATTTTGCAGTGTTTTTGCGACATGACCGCGACATGAAAACCTAGGATAATGGTGTTCTGCTGTGACTGGGCTGACAAATCCATAATAAGGCCATAATAACATCCATCAGCAGCATTTACCTGCTTGTTGATGGGTTCCAATGATAACCCAAAATATGACATTAAGATGTACTATATCGTTTTTACTATATACACAGAGTTACAAAAAGTTTTATCAAACTGCAAAAGTAATTGAAAGGTAAAGCTTTACATTAATGAATGAGAGTGGGAATTAAAAAAAAGTGGGGAATTTGGTTAAAATGCAGGATTTAATAGTTTGTCCATATATAAATGTCTGTTGTATCTTCCTTTCACCTCTTCTCTCCCCCTTCCCTTTCAGTCTTCCTCTGCAGCTTCATGTTGGTGGCTCCAGTATTTGGATATTTGGGTGATCACTGGAATAGAAAATATCTGCTCTGTATTGGGATCACCCTCTGGTCAGCCTCCATCCTTGGCAGCTCATTTATTCCTGATAAGGTAACATCCTATGTTTATTATTAAAGGGGTTTTCTGGGACATTCCCATTGATAACCTATCTTTCTTCCATTCTCAATCTGTGGGGCTCTGACCTCCGGACCCCCAACAAGCGACCCAATGGAGTTTTTATTTATTTCCTTCATTGTCTATCCTAACAATAGGCCATCAATATTAAAGTCCCAATGGTAAAGCTTTACTAAAGATGTTATTAATTATGATTTTTTTTCCTTTTCCCCAGTATTTCTGGCTGTTCCTGCTAATGCGAGGACTGGTTGGGATTGGCGCGGCAAGTTACTCCACCATTGCCCCCTCCATCATCGCCGACCTATTTGTAGCAGACCAGCGAAGCCGCATGTTGTCCATCTTTTGGACTGCTATCCCCGTAGGCTGGTGAGTGTAGAAGTTTATACCGTTTATATCTATGTCTATAGTTATATTTGTGCAGAGATTATGCCCTTTCTTAACTATAAATCTTCTTCATTTTTGCCTATTAAGTGGCCTTGGATACATCATGGGGGCCAAAGTGACAAGCGCTCTTGGTGGTGACTGGCACTGGGCACTGCGGGTAAGTGAGAGGATTGCAGGATTCCTGCAGGCAAACTATTATTTGTTATTTTTTGTTATTGGAATTGCTCCCATTATCTTCTGGAACCATAAACAATAAGTAGGGACTTGGGAAAGTTGAGTATCAGTCCGGAGGCTATAGATAGTCATTTATGTTATTAGTCATCTCTATGTTTTGCCCCTCTGGCTTCAGTCACTTCATATTTGTAATACCGCTACATATATATATTGTCTCCTCCTTCTTCTGGACAGATCATTCCAGGTCTGGGGATTATAGCCGTCCTGCTTCTTATCTTCTTTATGAAGGAACCATCCAGAGGAGCCGCAGAACAAAAAAGCAATAAACACCCAAACAACAATTCTTGGACGACCGACGTGAAAGCTCTGCTGAAAAAGTGAGTGTTTTCCGTGTAGTGATGGTTGTCGCTGGCTTTACCCCGTGTCTCTTGTGTCACTCACATTTCTCTCTCTCTCTGTAGCCCGAGCTTTATGCTTTCCATGCTGGGATTCACAACTGTGACATTTGTTTCCGGCTCCCTCTCCCACTGGGCTCTGTCCTTCTACAAGCGGGCCCGGGTCATCCTATACAGAAGTGATCCATGTCAGACTGCAATATGTCAATTTGATGACAGGTAAACGCTTATTTACTGTGTGTGCCAGGAGGTTGTGAGGGCGGCTATCTGCCATTATGTCCATACTCTTCCTTTCTCTACCTGAGTTTTGGGCACGGCTATGCGGTGAGTGGTCAGGGCTCCTGGCAGCCATCTATTTACAGGGTAGGTTCAGACATGGGGTGTTAAATGTGGATTTTACTGTGAATTTGCCTCAGATTTCACTCTTTGCAATGCTAAGGGAAAAATTCACTGTAAAAATGTACACATTTCCGCAACGTGTATTTGCAGTGAATAAATTCTTGTGGATATTTATTTGCCAAACCGCACAAAAAAATCTTCAACAATTCTGTGATATAAAACCTCACCCTCATAGTGTATATAGACTGCTACGTGACAGTCTGCTCTATACTGACAAGATATTTGGGATAGGTCCCTAGAGAGCCCTGTCAGCCTGAGAACAGAGTTTATGGATTTAATCTTTAGATACATGCAGATAGTTGGAGCAGTAGTCATACTCAGGTCCTTTAATCATCATTTATATACAATTGTGGAGAATCCATTTGATGACCTCTATAATCTCTTTTTTTGCAGTCTGATTTTTGGCATGATCACTGTGATCACCGGAATCGTGGGAGTTGGAGCTGGCGTGGAAATAAGCAAGAGGTTCAGGAAAATCAGCCCGCGGGCAGACGCATTAGTCTGTGCGTGCGGAATGCTGGGTGGCGCCCCTTTCCTGCTCTTGGCTTTGTTATTGGCAAGTTTCAGCCTTGTGGCCTCCTATGTAAGTGGCTGATGAACAGCTTTCTGTCATTGATGTTCTTTCTTTTAATTATATTAAAAAGGTGAAGAAACAATATCCATACACATACCTGTAGATATACATACATATACACCTATACATACAATCATACTGTATATAGCTGTGGATACCATACACACACAGATATACAGCTTTACATACACATACTGTTATCTTTAGGCAGACATATATAAACATACAGTACACCTTTACATACATACATGCAGTGTATGCCTGTGAATATCATACACATACAGATATACTGCTATACATACACATAGACACACAGGTATTCATACACATATACATTATTATACAGTGTAAGGTCTATACACAGGTTTAATACCCACCCTGTGCATCAGAGTTCAGGATAAGAGGTAACTTATTGTACTGCCCCCTCCCCGTATTCCCCATTTAGTCTTTTCTGAATGTTTTGTCTCCCCTCAGATCTTCATCTCCATCGGGGCATTATTGCTGGCACTGAATTTTGCCATTGTGGACGACATCCTGCTGGTAAGTGATCAGAAACCACGAGGATGTTTCTCTATTACAGCTAAAATTACATTTATGTCGCCTGTTGTCTATTTTCCGGCCTAGTTTATGAAATGCCACTGACTCTGCAATAACTGCCAGACAAGAGACGGAGGACACTACAAGTACAGACTGCGCTGTCTGCAGATATTGTAGTGCAGATATTCCGTCACTTTGTCTGGCTGCCATTGTTGAGTTAGGTTCAGTAACTGTTTCCTTCTGCCTACTCAGAATGTCCTCTTGTTTTAGAGTGTGGTGACCCCCAGAAGACGATCCACAGCAGAGGCCCTACAAATAATTGTGTCCCACCTGCTGGGTGATGCATGGAGCCCCTCTCTGATCGGAGTGGTAAGTATTAGTTACATCATCGTCCTAAAGGGTATCTAAGCAAAATTCTTTACCGTCGGGGTCAGTCTTAGCCTGCATGACACCCTTTGTGAACAACTTACCACGCACATACATTTCACACAAAGGAGACAGCACTAATACAGTACACCCCCACCAAACAGACAGTAAAGATATAGCCACCATATAGTGCACACACAATGCCCATACAGCACCCTCAGTGAGGAGCTGTCACTCACCACCACCTACAGTCTGCTGTCACCGGATTTCTGGATTAGTATCCAGCATCCGCTGTCTGAAAAAAATCTACACATATTCTATTTCCCATAATTCATCTTACATAACAATGTGTTATTTTCTTATCCTCAGCTATCTGACCTCATCCGCAGAGGAAAGCCAGAATCCGACCTGCTGATGTTTAACAGCCTGAAATATGCCCTCATGGTCTGCGTATTCGTGAGCGCTATCGGAGGAGGATTGTTCTTGGCATCTGCCCTCTTTCTTGAGAAAGACCGAAAGAGGGCAGACATGGAGTCTGAAGGTATCTACCCTGTCTGTGTGTATGTCCACTGTCTACTCATGTGTCCTGCAGAATTAAAGTGCAGCTCAACCTTCGATTTACACTGGCTCTATGGTCAGAAAATGTTAAATAATCACAAATCCCTAATCCTATTCTAATGCGTTAACAAATACTTATTTTTTTAGTGTTGAAAACCATGGTTTATGGTAATCGTTAGTGGGGGAAATTGTCTTTTCTGACAGACGGTAGAAAGATAGTGAATTTTATAGTCCTTCACCAAGATTATGATTCGATAGAGTGCTCCACAATTATCAAAGACAAAACCACTGGAGTAGAAGTGGAGTTTCTTAAAACATAACTTTTACTGTTGTTCCTTTTCAACAACTCATTGACCATCTAGTGGTATGAAGTAGAATAATATAAAATGAGAATTATCTGATAATGTATTCCTACAAAAACAGGCTTATTTGTTTTTTTATCTTAACAGGATGAAGTCTTGGACATTTTATATTGATTTGTCCATGGCTACACTGGTTCTTGAGAGCAAAAGAACGCTGTCCTTAATCTCCACACGAGGACAAATATAAAGTGAACAAGTTTTGGAGCTCCTCAGACATTTACCGTAATGAGCAGCAGGGCTCTGCTGCTCAAGGCATAACTATAATGTTTCCAAACAACCACTAAAAGTTTCAGTGCATGCAGAATCAAGAACACCACATAGAACATGTACTCTTGCAACAGGAAACCAATAGTTGGCAGTGGAAGTCATGAATGCAAAGCTGCCATGACCTACCCTGTTACTGAATCCAGTGGTTTAAACATTATAGATTCTACACCGACAATTGAGGGAACTGGACCTAGAGTGTCTGCAATTCCAAAGATTGCATTGAGGAAGAAAACAAGACCTACCTCACAGACTCATTCATATGGAATTTCCACTGAGTTCTTCCTCGGAAAAGCATCCCAAGGAATTTGCATGAATACCAGCAAACATAGGTCCACCTCAAAGGATTTTTTTCTGTGCCTGTGTCTCAGCTGAGTCACAGTGCCAAACTGGACTTGACAAATCTTTGGACTACAGATCTGGATCCCTAGACTGTGTCTAAAAAATGACAAATGTTTCTGCCTGTGGCTCGGCTGACTCACAGTGCCAACCCGGATGTGACAAATCTTTGGACTACAGATGTGAATCCCCGGACTCCGTGTGGATAAAGCTCACAAAGAATGAGAATTGTCAATGCCTGTGGCTCGGCTGAGTCACAGTGCCAACCCAGAGATGGTGTTTTTGTGAAATAAACTCACAAAGAATGACAAATATCGCTGCCTGTGACTCAGCTGAGTCACAGTGCCAACCCAGACACTGAAGTCTTTATGAAATAACATCCTAAAGAATGACAAATCTCACTGCCTGTGGCTCGGCTGAGTCACAGTGCCAAACCAGACCAGGAGTCTTTATGCAACAACTTCACAAAGAATAACAAATGTCACTGTCTGTGGCTTGGCTGAGTCACAGTGCCAACCTGGACATGATTAGTGCCACCTACCAACGATTTATGGCAACTAACAACATGACTCAACTGGAATACCTTTCATCCACATTGCACCAACAGAAGAGACTGCCGTTACAGACCATCTCTAGATAAAAAAAAGAATTTTAGGTATAGCATATTTTACCTGCTTCTGGTTACACCTTAAATTCCTTCATGTATACCAACCTTATGTGGAAAATTTTGTAGTCATGTTATTTTAATAAAAACATCAAAACCTAAACAAAGTGTATTATTATATAAGTAACAAAATACCTTGGAAAACTGTCTTTGCTCTTAAATTTTCTGATATATCACATGTTCTGGATTAATAGAAAAGTGTAGGGAAAAGCTACTGAAAGTCATAAAATCCAATCAGAGAAAGAGTCAGGATTGAAATCTAGGCAGCAGCTACTTCTCCCTTAAATACGTAAGCCACATTGTTAATACAAAAAAATAAACATGGAACACAGAGCCAGCTGATCACTCATTCCAGATTAGGCGTACACTCGCTGTTTGTCTGGAAAACCTGTACGCTACCACTATAGAAAAACCAATATAACCAATGAACCTGCCTTACAGTCACTATATAGTTGTCAGATACCAGTTCTACATAGGGGGTCTGCTGAGTATTATCTCACTGCAGACTATGAAAGCGTATACGGTACTAATCAGACTCAGAATAAATAATGATTAAATCCAGTGAATCACAGTTGACATCTTCTCTAATTGAAGTCCTTCACTTTCAGTTTCTTCTCCATTTGGCCCCAGACATCTTTGACCACTATCTTATACAGTTTATCCTCAGCCTTTGTAGCAACACAAATTCTGACCCCAGAGCAGACCCATAAATAAATCCAGACACCAAACTTATAAGAAAAATTCATATACCACATCAGATGTCAAATTAATTTAGACTTCAAACAAGACAACAAAATTAATTTAGACCGTATAACCCCTACATTACTTCAGACCCCCAAGATTAATTCAGACTCCAGACCAAAGGCCAAAATAAATTTAGACCTCAGACCAGACTCCTACATTATGTCAGACTGCAGACCAGACTCCTACATTACAGCAGTAGTACAGCGATTACATAGCGTACAGCTGGGTCTGTCACATGACGAAGAGTCGTGTCGTCATGAAGTTAGACCGTGTCACTAGACTTCTGGTCACCCGGCAGCATTGTAAAAATCTATTAAAATATCATCATCATCGTGACAGGGGACCGGAATGTATATTAGTCGTGTACTCACATACTGCAGTGAACATACTGCTAATAATTTTCGGTCCCCACATAACCCCTTTAACATTTTATTATTATTTTTTGTCATGAGTTTTATATATCTAAATATCTTGGCTCCGTATTTGCTACTATCTTACAGACTATTTTTATGGGTGTTCTTTGGCTCAGAATCAGTCATGGGCCCCTAACATCCCAAATTACAAGTGATTTTGCTTCTTATCACTGGATGAAGCAGCCACATAACTGTCCACATTGTCATTCATTATCACACTGGTCTAGTCAGGTTTGTATTTTTTCTTTGTCTTAAATTCAACCATACATTTTTACAGTCGGATGGAGCTCTGTTTTTCTGATACAGAGCTCTAAATCCCATATTTCCCTTAAAGAGGACTTATCCCTTTATGAAAGACAAAACTCATAAGAAGAGGACTACTGACATGACGCAGGGTGCAGTCCATGTAACGCTCTCACTAGCCCCCCGACGTCCGCGACTGCAGACTTCCATGTCCGACCCGTCGCCTCCCTCCAAGGAGACGTCAACGCTCGCATCCGTCAAGCCGTGCACTGGTCTCCATGGTGCGCGCGTTCCCGGCCTTAAAGGGCCAGCGTACACACATGAGATTAATTATAAAATCATCCCCAGATCATCCTGGACTATAAAAAGGGCTCTGCCCTGTTAAAGGGCTGGTATAATAGCGGGGTTCACTTACTCGTGTCATCCACTATTACTACCTCCTTTATAATCAGGGTCACTAGGTTTATGCCTAGTTCCCCTACCCTTTTCTTATACTAACGTTAGTCTACTTGCTTTGCTACTAAGTAAGCGTATACGACTGAATAGTCAATAAAGGGTAATATTTATTACTAACTATACATACACTTACATATAAAATACATGGGATAACATACGCAACCCCCAGAAATACCAGAAATAAAGACAAGCATACAAATAGTTGGAAATAAAAGGCTGTGGTGTTTATTATGGGTAACAAATATATTAATAAATCTTTATAATCAACTTGAATAACTGAATAATTAAATAAATAATGTCTAATACTGAAATGTCCAATAAATAAGAACTTCTCTACACAGCATTAGCTGTGCGACAACCCACTAACAAACACCGTTATGGGGATTCTGTCCATGAAAAAAGTGGAGGGTGGGCGTGGCTTCTTCAAACGGCTTCCTCTTCAGACTAACTGCTGATCGGACCACACAGCAAGGGCTTTTATACTCCAGGATTTCCCATCGCTCAGCTGCTCAAACCAATCCCTGGACTGTTGCCAACATCTGCCTGGTCACGAGGTCAAACCTGAGGGAACTTCCAGAACAAGGTAAATACCAAAACACACCCCACAGTAGGGGTGTGGGAAGATACCAAGACATAAATAGGGGGAAAATCAGAATATAGAACAAACAAGAGAACAGAATAAAGGAAAAGAAGGATAGAAAAAGGGGGAAAACAGGGGGGTGTGAAGTGATCCCCTGGGTCCCACAAGCTATGCGCTCTAAAGGGGGGCCTCTCACCAAACACAGAACACAGTAGCTGATCACCGTATAGTATCAGTATACCCCAATACATAAAACAAGTTAATATATACTGAGTAACTCACACTATACGTAGTACAGTATAAACACGGTATCACAATCCTAATTTATACCACCACCCACTTATCTAAACATACAGTGCATTCACTCATGCTTGCTTCTGTGAACTCCGCCTCCACCTGGCTCTAACTAAAATACATAGAAGTTACGTTACAAAACAATACACAAGCTCACTGTTTCTTTCACACTCCCTCCTAGCAATAACTGTCCCTGTGAACTAAAGGGTTAACAGGGGATAAGGAGGATAAAGGGTTAACAAAGGGAATGGGTTGCTGTGTACCACAGGTAGCAGATAAATGGTGAGAAAGAGTTAAACAGGTACCAGGGGATGTACAGGTACCAGGGGATATGCAGGTAACGTGCAGGCAGGTAGGAAAGTGTTGAAGTAAGGAAGGGGAAGAGGGTTACGTGTAGCTGCTACTACACGTGGATACTTAGAGGTTCATGTGGTAATCAGGATCTGTTGAGGGAGGCAGGAGGCAAGAGAGTGAAGTGTGGGACAGTTTGTCCTTTTAAACCCCCCGTGCACTTCTGTATGACATCACGTGCTCATGCACGTGCAAGTGGGGGGGGGGCATGGAACTGTTTATGGCTCCCCCCATGCAATCTCATTACCTGGTGACGGGGGAGGGCAGGCAGTGGGAATGTGTCCACTGTCTTCTCCCCCCTCCCCCGGAGGCTAGAGATACACTTTTCTGGAGGGACAAATATATATATCTACACTCAAATGTACATAGATATAAATATATAAAACACTTCCCTTTACAGCCCTTTCACTCCTTGCCTGAGCGTTGTTGTGTATTTCCATGTTAGTCCAGCACATGGTCCCTTAGTCGTATCCTGTTTCCAGTGTTCCCGTGCCCTGCTACCAGTATACCGTGCTGTGTTTGTTCCTGTGCCCTTTCTCGTGTTGGAGTCGTGTTGTGCCATCTGCCATGCCTGCTGTCATACACCCCGTCTGGTGTCATCTGCCACTCCTTGTATCATCCACCACGTTTGGCGTTATCTACCGTCAAGTTCCATCTGTGCCTAAGCCTCTTCTTCTGCCTGGACTATTACAGGAACTCTTGTGCTAGGACTTTGCATAGACTTTGTATACTGTTGTTTGGCCAGCTGCTACTCCGCTACGGCGGTGCGGCCTATTGGGTCCACATACCCACGGTTTGTCACTGTCCACTTCTCATGAGGTTTTTTAGTATACAAATAAAGAAAAGTTTATTGCAGACTCTTAACCATACAAGCCCCAACACCGGGGGAACACCAAAACATTGTTGCATTTAAAAATTACACTATTTGATTCTTTGGTATAATAAGCAGACAAGTTGATCACTTTAAAGATAACAGTATTGATCTGCAGAGAGAGGAGGGTTTGTCATTTTAGGATAAGAATAGTCGTATAGGATACAAAGTGGCGTACCTTCCACCGAGATAGACCACGCCACTGCTATGGAGCCTGTGGTGTTAGGGGGCCGAAACTGAACGGTTTCTTCTGCTTTCTGACACAGTTTCAGCATTTGTCTGCAGCCAGCAAGATCAGTTCATACATATGTTTACAGCTCCCATTGAGTTCAATAGTAGCTGTACAAATCCATATACACCAAACGCGCCCTAGTGGTGGCTGTCGGCATCTAGAGTTTAATCATTTAAATCTTTCTGGGAAAAATGTATGAATGTGTTTGACAGTTTTCTGGCATTAACATTTGGGCTGAATGCTATATTTATGAAGCCCCTGATCCACATGACAAATCACCAGAAGACGTGAAACAAATCTCCCGTATAATGCCTGCTATGAAGCACTGAAAATAAAGAATTTTTGCCAGTTTTTACCTGTGGGTGACGTGGTATATAGATATTTCTACTATATGACTGCCTATTACTGAGCACCACCAGCTTTAATAACACCGTGGAACTACTCGCCCTACTTCATTTGCATTTTTTGAGTAGTGTCGACAGTTTTTTTTAGTATTGGACCTGTTACACTTTGTCCATCATGTGCCAAATGTGGCTGGAAAAACATACCCGCTCCAGAGTCAGGCATAGCGCAACATTTATTAACAATCTCTGCTACTTTTTATTAGAAAAAGTGACAGAAAACAACACCACATTAACCCTGCGTTATGTTAAACTACATTTGACAGAGCTCTCACGGTGGGTGTGGCCTTTCTAAATTTTGCTATTGGGCTCAATGATTTCATTGTACGCCCCTGGGGATACACCAGTCGGATACACCAGTCTGAGCAGCAGTGGGTCGGACGTAATTATAGCAAAACACGGCAAGGTATATTTTTAAACAGATCAGAACAAAACACATAAAACAAAACACAAAACAGGGTCACCTGTAGGAGTAAATTGTAGTGGGTGTGGGGAAGCGAGATTAATATAGTGGATCAGCATGTCCAGGCATTGCCCTAATATTCTATTTATCCCAAAATGTGAGGGTGAGATGCATACTTCCAGCTATCATGTATTCATAGCTACAGCTCGAATTAGTAAATCTAACAATGTCTTGTATAGTGGGTACATCAAGAGATTTCCATTTTATGGATATGGAAGTTGTTGTCACCATAAGAATGTGGCACAAGATAGTTCCACAAGGGGAGGGTATTTTCTCCATTTGTAAATGCGATAGAGACAAATCGGGTGAAATTGGAGATTTCTGTAATCTATGTAGAAAAATGGATAAGGAGCTCCACAAAGGCTTAATGTCGGGGCACTCCCAAAAATATGTAAAAGTTCCCACCTGCTCACAATTTTTCCCACAATTGGCAGATGCAGTAGCAGGAAACATTCTGGTAAGTTTGTTTGGTGTATTGTACATCTGGACTAAAGTTTGAAATACGCCTCGTGGTGGTTTGCACAGGAGGAAGATTTTGAGCATTCCTGGGAGGTATAAGTGGTTTTGAGGTCTATTGACCATTTACAAACGATTGATAAAGTAGCATGTCTGATTAAAGGGGATAAAAGGTGTGAACATATTTTTGTAAGGTCGTTTTGCAATGTGAAAATGTATAAGGGGGTGTAAGAAGAGGGAATTTTGGTAGACCTTTACCAGTTAGAAAAAAACGGATCTGCAGATTTTTATACATTTCTGCTTTACCCAGATTATATTCTTATTGTAAATCCAAGAAACTACACAGGGTGTCCTGATCAAAAAGATCAGAGAGAGTTTGTAGTCCGGCTTAATGCCAGGTTTGTAAGGACAAAGTTGGGATTAAAGCCACATTCCAAATTTTGTTATAAATTTTTGCCCAGTGTTGTTCATTCAAGGGCTTAATTTGTTTGACCATTGTTTTTCACTGTTACATTTTGTTTTATTTAGTTTATATTGTAATAACCCTTTATAAATATTTGCCAGAGCCTTTTTCTTCGGATTTGATTCGGCTATTTGCTTATATACCCCATGAAGGGGAAATATTTGAAGCAACTCCTTATCTGCAGACTTACCAATCACATGTTTGAGTTGTGTTTCTGCAAATGTTTCCTTTTTTTCCTAACTCATAGTTTCTTTCCAAGGTTTCCTATTATTTCATTTTCCCATTCTCGATAATATCACCAATATTTGTAACCTGTTTTTTTCCCCAGGAAATTGTAACAGCCACGGTTGCAGACTGCAGACCTCTTTCATCCTGCCGATGTCTTCCTCCCTGGGGATGCCAGCACATGCGGCCGTCCTGTCCTGCAGTAACCACTAGTGTGCACGCACGAGCTCATTCCCGGCCTTAAAAGGCTAGCATGCACACATGTTTAGAATCGACTAATTACTCCCAGATCACCCTGGATTATAATAAGGGCCCCTTGTTAGTAATTCCCATGTTAGTCTTTGCAAATGGTCCCTTAGTGTGTTCCCATGCCCTGATACCTGTATCCCATGCTGTGTTATTGTTCCTGAGCCTGTTAGTGATTGGAGTCGTGTCCTGCTACTCCTGTTGTTATCTGTCACAACTGGCGCAACCTACTGCACCTGTTGTCGTCCGCCACTTCTGGCGCATCCTACTGCACCCACCTCCATCCATGCTAAAGCCTCTGCCACTGTCTTGATTATTCAGGTACCCTTGTGCTTGACTTTGTATTTATTGGGTGCTCTATTGTTTGTCCAGCTGCCTCCCCCCTACAGAGGTGCGGCTCTAATGGCTGCCGCGCCGGTCCCCGCTGCTTCCACGGCCTCTGCTCTGGTTCCGGTACCCTTCATTCCCTCATGCTCGTCCCGAGCTCCACTCAACCGATCCGGACGCTCTGCAGGCTCTGGGCGTCGTCAGGTAACTGCATCACTCACCTCCCTCCACAGCCACCATCCACGATGTGCGGCTGCAGCCACTAGAGGGTGCACGCGCTGACTCTTCCCTTCTTAAAGGGCCGGCGTGTGCCAAAATCCTAAGACTTCCTATTTAAGGATCCTCCTCCCTCAGATCCTTGCTTGTTCAACCAAGTTATCCCTGTGAGCTTCCCTGTACCCTGTTTTCCCTGTTACCTTGCCTTCTGCCTTTGTCTGGATTTCCCGTTGTGACCTCTGCCTGAACTTGTACTATTCTTGCCTGCCTTGACCTATTGCTATCCATACCCGTTACGACATCTGTCTGCCTGTCTTGACTTCTGGCCTATTCATCTGACTGCCTCTAAACCTGCTGTGCCAAGCGTTGCCCTGGGTTACAAGCACCATCTCCCAGACAACACAGAGGATCCACAAACAAACCGGTGAGAACCGTTGCAGCGGCCTAGTGAGTCCACATACCCACAGACCGTGACAGAGATTATATCCTGATAATGTATATAGTTCAGTTAAATTCAAGTTGAACCATAAAAGTGTAAACCTAAATGCTCCCTGCCGGTTAGAGATTCTACCTAGCATTTTCCAGCTCTTATTCAGTTTGATTGGGAAGTTTACCCTTAACCCCAATGTTACTTTCACCTGATTCAGGAGTCTCCAATATACCAAAAAAAAAGTACACCAGCCTCCTTTATCAAATATTGCAAAAAATCTGTATCCTCCCTTTCCTGTATATATTGGAGTTGAGTTGCTAAGTAATACATATTAACATCAGGAAATGTTCGGAAATTATTTGGACTCTCTTTCTTCCCCAAATCAAGTTATTAAATAAAGTTCTAATCTTATGAAATATTTTGTCATCAATCCATATCGGAGTTGCAGAGAACATATATCAACTTTGGGGATAGAACTGATTTAATCGGACATATCTTATCGGCTCTATATAGCGAGCTCGTTCCAGCTTTTAATTTTCTTCTCTATTTCTTTTATTAATAATTGAATGTTGAGATTTGTGAAGTCCGTTATCTCCTTGGGGATATCTATCCCCAGATATTTAAAATTTTATAATTTTTAATTACTTTTAAATCTGTATATACCCCTGGTTCCGTGTCATCTAGTGAAACAATATAGATTTTCACCAATTTATACGCAATCCAGAGACGAAGCCAAATACCTGTATTTTATCCATCAAATATTTAATTATTTCTCTTGGGTTTGTTACAAATAATAGAAGGTCGTCCGCGTACAGGACCATTTTGTCCTCCGCCCCCCGTGCTCCGAACCCTCCGAACACCCCCATAATAAGGGATGCCAGGGGCTCGATTGCCAATGCAAACGGCAGGGGAGAAAGTGGGCAACCCTGTCTCGTGCCCCTCGTCAGTTCAAAGAAGGTGGTACCCCTGCCATTAACGTTTACACTTGCTCGTGGTTTCGTATACAATAGTTGAATAAATTTAATATATGCCTTCCCGAAGCCAAATTTTCTCAGCACCGCCCAGAGATATCCCCACTCCACTACATCAAATGCCTTGAATGCATCAAAAGACAGGATGGAGTAGGGAGCCCCCCCCCCCCAGCGCCTATCTGCATATTACCAAACACTCACGTTACACAGTGTCTGGTAGATCTTCAAGTAATAAATCCACATTGATATTTATGTATCTGTAACATCCATGGCCATGGACCGTCGGGATTACTCACCCCTCTGGTGAGCGCTGGCCCGCATCTCCTCCCCAGGAGACGCCAGCACTCACTTCCACTCCAATCTGCTGTGTCCTGTAGGGTGCGCGTGCACAATAGCGCCCGGCCTTAAAGGGCCAGTGCGCGCACATGCAAAACATTAGTAATTAGTCCAATGATCTCCCTGGACTATAAGAAGGGCCCTGCCCCTTGCACATTGCCTGAGCGTTGTTAGTATTCCCTAAGATCTCTCTTTGATTTTCAGGTTTAGTAACAAATGGGATATCCCCTAGGTACTTCTCTAGTTGTTCCTCATCATATTCCCTTTCTATTTTATAAAGTTCGGAGAAGTACTCATAGAAGTTTTTACCTATTTCCTCCGGATCCCTGATCAATCGACCTACTTTGTCCCTAATGACAGCAATGTTATTTGCGGCTCTTTGATTTTTAACAATATTCATTAACATCTCACTGGGTTTATCCGATTCCCAGTATCTTTTCTGACTCAAGAAAATAATTTTATTCTGTGCTTTAGCTAATACACATTTTCTGTAATCCTCCAAAGCATCAAGCCAATTATTTTTTCATATTCTACCATGTGGGTTCTAATATATAGTCCCTCATATTCTGATACACAGTTTGGTTTTTTTCTTGCTCCATCACAATAAATTCTCTCTTTGATTTAGTTATGCTTTTGAACAAATTGCCTCTTAAAAAAAAACTTACTGCTTCCCATACAATCCTGTCTTGGGCAGAATCCCAGTTTACCATTAATATTTTTATTAACTGATTGTTTATGTCCCCCAGATTTTTAATTATATTGAACCAATGTGGATTTATTTTAACTGTCTGATAGTTCCTTTTTCTCAGTCTTTATTTCTAAAACTATCGAGGAATGGTCTGAGATACCTCTATTATCATATTTGATTTTCCCTACCAGTTCTGCCCCCAACTCGCTACATAATACTAAGTCAATGCGAGACATAGTATGATGCGATTTATTGTGGCAGGAATATTCCCTTTTAAGGGGTTTCCTGACTCTCCATAGGTCAACTAGGCCTGATTCAACACAGAGACTCGCCAAAGGGGTTGTAATTGGGGACCTTAATATAGGGAGACATCTGACCCTATCTAAAGTTTCATTCATGACACAGTTCATATCTCCCATAATTATTATTGGGCAGTTATTTATATTCCCCGCAAACAAATACATATTTTATTAAGACAATGGATGAATATAAGGGGGGGGGGGGGAATAAACCAATGCCAGGATAAAAACCTTATTATTTTGCTTAAAATGGAGGAATATATGTCTTTTTTTCATTCTCTGATTCTTGACCCGGTATTAAACATTTAATACTCCGGTGAATAACAACACTCACTCCATGTTATGTTTAGTAATGAATTATGATTGAAAATGACAACGATGCGGCAACAACAATATATGTTCTTTTTACTGGTTATCAAAATGGAGAATGCTTCTGAAAGACAAGCAGGTGAAGGGAGAAGGGAACGCAACACCCCCTTCCACCTGCTGGAGTGATGCACCCTGTGCAATTGCACAGGTCGCACACCCCGAAGTCTGGCCCTGGGTCTGATAAATGTGAAGGAATAGTCTCATTTGAAGTGTCCTTTACACGTGGTTCATTATCCTGAGGCACATCTGATGGTGAAGAAGATTGTTCCTGTTGTTGGATAAGAGGAGGGTCAGTGGAATGTAAGGCATCACTCTGAAATGTTGCTACCTTATGGTCAGGATCCCTTTCAATAGCAGGTGATATGCATTCCTCTACTCTGCTTCTTAGTTGGTATATATGCGTCCTTAGAACATGACCATCAGTAGTTCTTACTTTGTAAGCCACAGATCCTGCAGTTTCCACTACAGTTACTGGTATCCATCTTAGTCCCATGTATAGTTTCTAGCATAGACACAATCACCCTCCCGAAAATGCATTGTGGATGAGGAGTTATATTTTTTAGACAATCTGACTTCATATTTGTTTTGCAAATCAGATGTGAGTTCAGGATGAAGTCTGTCCCAACAGGTCTCGATCCTCCTGTTCATCGGCAGTTCTGCAGGGCTGCATCCGGTACTGGAGCTGGCGTCACATGATGTTGTAGTAGAAAACTTGCCAGTCTGTGATTTCAATCTCCATCAACAATTCTCTTTAAAGCATCTTCAGTAGTCTGAACCATGCGCTCTGCTTGTCCATTTGAAGTTGGATGAAATGAAGCTGCTGTAACATGGTTAATAAGATTATTTTTCATAAACACTTTGAACTCTGGATGTAAATTGTGGCCCATTGTCTGACACAATTATATGAGGTAATCCATATGTTGCAAACAGCCTCGGTAGAACTTGTATGACAGGACTTCTTGCGGCAGAGGATACTGGTACAACTTCTAATCATTTGGAAAAGTAGTCAACAGCAAGGAAAAATGTCATTGAACTGGACCTACAAAGTCTATATGCAGTCTAGACCACGGGTTTCTGGTTACTTCCCAAGAACGTGACACAGCTGTTGATGGAGAATCACGTGTGGTTTGACAAGGAGTACACTTCTTTACCCATTGCTCTATATGTTCATCAATTTTAGGCCACCATACATAACTTCTAGCAAGAGCCTTCATGTTAACAATTCCAGGATGTCCTTCGTGCAGAGCTTTAAGCACTTAAATTTGGCCAGCCCTGGGAATTACCACTCTGTTACCCCAGAGTAGACAACCTTTGTAGGCAGAGAGTTTAGGCTTTGTTCGTTCAAAAGGTTTAACCCTTTCAAGACCGAGCTCATTTTGGCCTTCAGGACCAGCCCCATTTTTTCAAATCTGACAGGTCAATTTATGTGGTAATAACTCTGGAATGCTTTTGCCTATCCCAGCGATTCTGAGATTGTTTTCTCGTGACATATTGTACTTTATGTTATTGGAAAAATTTGGTCAATAAATTTATTGCTTATTTGTGAAAAACACCAAAATTTTTAGAAAATGTGCAAAAATTATGATTTTTCTAATTTTAAATGTATCTGCTTGTAAAACAGATAGTAATACCACACAAAATAGTTACTATTTCACATATTCCATATGTCTACTTTATATTTGCATCGTTTTTTGAACATTATTTTATTTTTCTAGGACGTTACAAGGCTTAGTACTTTAGCAGCAATTTCTTACATGTTCAAGAAAATTTCAAAAGGCGATTATTACAGGGACCAGTTCAGTTCTAAAGCGGCTTTCAGGGCCTTATGTACTATATAGACCCCATAAATCACCCCATATTAAAAACTGCACCCCTCAATGTATTCAAAACAGCATTCAGAAATTTTATTAACCCTTTAGGCGTTTCACAGGAATTAAAGCAATGTAGAGGGGAAATTGACAAATTTTATTTGTTTTGCTTCAATTCATGTGTAATACATTTTTTTCTGTAACACAGAAGGTTTTACCAGAGAAACGCAACACAATATTTATTGCCCAGATTCTGCAGTTTTTAGAAATATCCCACATGTGGCCCTAGTGTGATAATGGACTGAAATACCAGCCTCAGAAGCAAAGGAGCACCTAGTGGATATTGTGGCCTCCTTTTTTTAGAATATATTTTAGGCACCATGTCGGGTTTGAAGAGGTCTTGTAGTGCCAAAACAGTGGAAATCCCCCAAAAGTGACACGGTTTTGGAAACTGCACACCCCAAGGAATTTATCTAGGGGTATAGTTAGCATCTTGACCCCACAGGTCTTCTGCTATATTTATTGGAGTTTGCCTGTGAAAGTGAAAATCTACTTTTTTTCTGAAAAAATATAAAAAAATATAATATTTGCAAGGAATAAAGAATAAAAAGCACCCAAAAACTTGTAAAGCTACTTCTCCCGATTACAGCAATACCCCATATGTGGTACTAAACTGCTGTTTGCACCCACGGCAGAGCTCAGAAGGGAAGGTGCGCCATTTGGATTTTGAAGCGCAGATTTTTCTAGATTGGTTTTCAGTGCCATGTCGCGTTTGCAACGCCCTGGAGGGAGCAAATCGGTGGAAACCCCCCAAAAGTGACCCCATTTTGTAGACTACACCCCTCAAGGAATTTTTCTAGGGGTATAGTTAGCATTTTGACTCCACAGTTTTTTTGCTATATTTAGTTGAATTATCCCATGAAAATGAAAATCTTTTCTGAAAAAACATAGAAATGTTTCAGTTTTACAATGAATAAAGGAGAAAAATCACCCCAAAATTTGTAAAGCAATTTGTCCTGATTACAGCAATACGCCATATGTGGTAATAAACTGCTGTTTGGACCCACGGCAAGACTCCGAAGGGAAGGAACAATAATAGGCTTTTGGAGCTCAAATTTAGCTGGAATGGTTTTCGGGTGTCATGTCGCATTTGCAAAGCCCCTGAGGTACCAAAACAGTGGAAACCTCCCAAAAGTCCCTTTAGGGGACTGGAACGAGCGATCATTAGGTCGCTGGTACAATACACTGCAGTACTAATGTATTGCAGTATAATATCATTTTTACAGGCTCCTGTAACAGCGTGATCGCTGTTCCTGTCCATTAGTCCCGGGTGTCAGCTGTAATACACAGCGGACACCTGCAGAATATGGAGCGGGCGCAGCGCATGAGCCCGCTCCATATATAACCTCCCGCACCACGACATGCTATTAAGTCGTGGTGTGCGAAGGCGTTAATGCGCAGCGGGTGGTGCAAAGTGAAAATTACAATTATCCACTGATATGCCGTTTTAATGCACAATATGTTGTGCCCAGTTTGTGCCGCTGAAGACAAATACCTCGTACAATGTTGAGCGGGTTCTCCCGGATATAAAATATCATATATGTGGACGTAAGCTGGTGATTGGGCACGCTGTGGGGCTCAGAAGGGAGGGAGCGCCATTTGGCTTTTGGAGCGCAGATTTTGCTTGGTAACTGTTCTGTTTGGGGTTTTGCTGGTATTTCAGTTTATGATGTGGGGGTATGTGTAAATTGGGCAGAGTACATCAGGACATAATAAGAGGGTATAATAATTCGGTAAATAAATACTAATCCGCAGATATGTGGCCAATGTCGCACTGATAAATGGCGCCCGATCTTATCCGCTTTTGGACACTGCACAATTTCTGTCGCTATATTCTGAGACGAACCGTAAAGGGTTATGTCCCTTTACGGTTCGTTTCTAGGTCTATATGCTATAAGGGACCCCAGTATACGCCATCTCTTGGTGTGAGGTTTTGGTTAGGTTGTCTGGCTATATTCTGAGAGCCAGAACTTTTTTTATTTTTTCTTCACCGGAGCCGTGCGAGGGCTTATTTGTTGATTTTTTTTGGCAAGCAAAGTGACAAAAAAACAAATTTTTTTTACACTTTTCACTGTGCGCTATAAATGACATTTTACTTTATTCTGCGGGTCGATACGATTACGGCGATACCAGATGTATATAGTTTTTTTATGTTTTGTGGCGTTTGCGCAATAAAATCACTTTTCGATAAAATTATTTATTTTATATTCTGAGAGCCATAACTTTTTTTTATTTTTCAGTCAAAAAAACTGTGTAAGGGCTTGTTTTTTGAGGGGCGGGTTGTAGTTTTTATTGGTACTATTTTAGGGTACATGTGACTTTTTGATCACTTTTTATTCTATATTTTTGGAGGGTTGATGACCAAAAAAATTGTGATTCTGACATTGTTTTTTAAATATTTTTTTTGCGCTGTTCACCTTGCGGGAAAAATAATATTATAGTTTTATAGTTTGGGTCGTTGTGAACGCGGCCATACCAAGTATGTGTACTTTTTTTAACATTTTAATTTTTTTCCTATAATAAAAGACTTATTTTTATAGGAAAAAAAAAGCATTTTTTGTTTTTGTAACTTATAACTTATTTTTACACTTTTATAAAACATTTTTATTAATTTTGTTTTTTACTTTTTACTTGCTTTACTTGAAGACCTGCAGCACTGATCGCTGCTATAGTACATTACACTACCTAGGTCACACTGACAGGAAGCTTATGGGGACCAGCGTTCGACTGGTTCTCATAGGCTGCTGTGCATGGCAGACCCGGGGGCTGTTGTATGGCCTCCGGTTTTACCTTATAACCGATTGCAGCACCTGCAATCGGTCCCCGGGAAAGTTTGTTGTAGCAACAAACTTTCCAGTTTGTTGTAGCAACAAACTTTCCAGTTTGTTGTAGTAACAAACTTTCCAGTTCGTTGCTACAACAAACTTTCCCTGCGATCACATGTCCGGGACCTGAACCAATTAGGTCCCGGTCATGTCTCCGGGACTAGAGACAGGGGATAACAGCGCCAACCGGGTGTCAGCGCTACTCTGAGACACCCGGATCGCGCTTTTAACACCCACCGTGAATTCACGTCGGCGCTGTACAGAGCCCAGCAAGCGCCGACGTGAATTAACAGTGGGCGGTCGGGAAGCGATTAAAATCATTTGTTAATTTTGAATGTGGCCATCCTTTCCAAATCCAGTTTAATAGTCTTGCCAAAATTGGATCCATGGCAGTCATGCGAGCAATGTCAGTGGATTGCAATGGAGGATTGGATCGTGACTCCAGCATAAGAACTTCAGACATGGCACTTACTGCAAAACCAGCAGTCTATATTGGTAAATGGCTAAGGGCATCAGCATTGTTGATTACTTTTCCTGACCGGTACTGTAGCTCAGCGTCATATGCATTTAGCATTACAGACCAACGGAGCATACGTAGTGATATCATTTGAGGGGTAGGCCCATTATTTTTGAACAGACCCAAAAGAGGCCTGTGGTCTGTTATAATAGTGAAACTTCTTCCATATAAGTTACTCATGAAATTTCTTTACTCCTGCCACAATGGCTAAAGCTTCCTTATCAATTTGTGCAGAGTTTCTTTCTGTAGTACTCATTGTTCTTAAATAGTAAGGAATTGGAGCTTCTTGTCCTCCACTAACTGTATGACACAAAACTGACCCTATTCCATAAGGTGATGCATCACAGGTGATAGTAAGGGACCTGTTTAGATCATAATGCACCAATACACTATCAGATGACAATATTTTCTTGGCATCATTAACCCCTTCCCGCTGCAGCCATTTTTGACCTTCCTGACAGAGCCTTATTTTTCAAATCTGACATGTGTCACTTTATGTGGCAATAACTTTGGAATGCTTTTACCTATCCAAGCGATTCTGAGATGTTTTCTCGTGACACATTGGACTTTCAGTTAGTGGTAAAATTTGGTCGATACATTCAGTATTTAATTGTGAAAAACACCAACATTTTGTGAAAAATTGCAAAGATTTAAATTTTTCTAAATTTAAATGTATCTGCTTGTAAGACAGATAGTAATACCACACAAAAAATTTGCTAATTAACATTTCCCATATGTCTACTTTAGAATGGCATTGTTTTTTTTTTTTGCATCCTTTTATTTTTCTAGGACGTTACAAGGCTTAGAACTTTAGCAGAAATTTGTCACATTTTCAAGAAAAAGACGAGGCTGGACGGCAGCGCGGAGGGCTTAAAGAGGCTCTGTCACCAGATTTTGCAACCCCTATCTGCTATTGCAGCAGATAGGCGCTGCAATGTAGATTACAGTAACGTTTTTATTTTTAAAAAACGAGCATTTTTGGCCAAGTTATGACCATTTTTGTATTTATGCAAATGAGGCTTGCAAAAGTCCAACTGGGCGTGTTTAAAGTAAAAGTCCAACTGGGCGTGTATTATGTGTGTTACATCTGGGCGTGTTTATTACTTTTACCAGCTGGACTTTCTGACGAGAAGTATCATCCACTTCTCTTCAGAACGCACAGCTTCTGGCAGTGCAGACACACAGCGTGTTCTCGAGAGATCACGCTGTGACGTCACTCACTTCCTGCCCCAGGTCCTGCATCGTGTCGGACGAGCGAGGACACATCGGCACCAGAGGCTACATTTGATTCTGCAGCAGCATCGGCGTTTGCAGGTAAGTCGATGTAGCTACTTACCTGCAAACGCTGATGCTGCTGCAGAATCAACTGTAGCCTCTGGTGCCGATGTGGCCGACACGATGCAGGACCTGGGGCAGGAAGTGAGTGACGTCACAGCGTGATTTCTCGAGAACACGCTGTGTGTCTGCACTGCCAGAAGCTGGGCGTTCTGAAGAGAAGTGGATGATACTTCTCGTCAGAACGCCCAGCTAGTAAAAGTAGTAAACACGCCCAGATGTAACACACATAATACACGCCCAGTTGTACTTTTACTGTAAACACACTCAGTTGGACTTTTGCAAGCCTCATTTGCATAAATACAAAAATGGTCATAACTTGGCCAAAAATGCTCGTTTTTTAAAAATAAAAACGTTACTGTAATCTACATTGCAGCGCCGATCTGCTGCAATAGCAGATAGGGGTTGCAAAATCTGGTGACAGAGCCTCTTTAAGGGGAAGCCTCCATGACTGCCATAGGAGGGAAGGGAACCAATAGGAGAGGAGATAGTTGGAAAGGGAGGGGACGTATAGGGGAGGGGACGGGGGGAGTTATCTGTTCCTCCCGCTGTTTTCGGCATTGAGCCGGAAGCAGCGGGAGGAACAACAGGTAGAAATTGAGCTGTTGATGGTTAATTCTGATTCTGACCCATGTTGGGTCATGTGAATTAGAGCTGGAGTTATCCGAATGTTTCGGATTAAATTGCATTTAAATAATGTAAATAAATAAATGGCTGCTGTGGCCATTTCATATCCAACCTCGGTTGTCACGTGTCGTTATTGGGAGATGGGCAGGAAAAGGGGGTGAATAGGTTTAGAAGGTTAGATAGCACATGAGGGTATGTTCACACGATAGCAGGCATTTACGGCTGAAATGACAGACTGTTTTCAGAAGAAAACAGCTGCCTCGTTTCAGCCGTAAATGCTCCTCCTCGTAATATACGAGGCGTCTGTGACGCTCGTAAATCTTGAGCTGCTCTTCATTGAGTTCAATGAAGAACAGCTCAAATTACGTTGCAAAGAAGTGCCCTGCACTTCTTTGCCGAGGCAGTCAATTTACGCGTCGTCGTTTGACAGCTGTCAAAACGACGACGCGTAAATTACAGGTCGTCTGCACAGTACGTCAGCAAACCCATTCAAATGAATGGGCAGATGTTTGCCGACGTATTGCAGCCCTATTTTCAGACGTAAAACGAGGCATAATACGCCTCGTTTACGTCTGAAAATAGGTCGTGTGAACCCAGCCTCACTCTACTTAGGCCAGTCATGTCAAAAGTCTATTTTTACAGGGGCCAGTTCAGTTGGGAAGTGGCTTTGAGGGGCACATACAATACAAACCCCCATAAGTCCCCCCATTTTAGAAACCTCATCCTCAAAGTATTCAAAACAGCATTTAGAAAGTTTCTTAACCATTTAGGCGTTTCACAAGGATCAAAGCAAAGTGGAGATGAAATGTACAAATTTTTTTTTTTTTACAGATATTCATATGAAATCCATCCACAGAAGGTTTTACCAGAGAAACACAAAATATCCCACATGTGGCCCTAGTGCGCTAATTTACTGAAGCACAGGTCTCAGGAGCAAAGGAGCACCTAAGGGATTTTTGGGCCTTCTTTTTATTAGAATATATTTTAGGCACCATGTCAGGTTTGAAGAGGCCTTGTGATGCCAAAACAAAGAAAACACCCCAAAAAAGACCCCATTTTGGAAATGACACACTACAAGGAATTCATCTAGGGGTGTAGTGAGCATTTTGACCCCACAGATGTTTCATAGATTTTATTAGAATTCGAACACGAAAAATAAACGAATAGCGTAGTCGACTATCAATTGTGATGGAAACGGAAACCTATGGTTTATGTCAGTCAGGGCATCGTTCTGATGGAAAGCTCAGACGGATCGTCGGAACGGAGCCCAGAAGCAGATGTGAACGAAGCCTTAATTGTGCATTTATAATCGGCACAAATTCTGTCTTCACCATTTGATTTCATAACCGGAACAATAGGTGTAGCCCAGGCAGGGTGCGTGACTGCAATTAATGAACCTTGTTCCAGTAAGCGTTCAATTTCTGCGTCTATTTTTGCACAGCTAGCAAATGGAACAGGTCGTGGTTTGATGTGTATCGGAGGTACATTTGGATCTAATTTAAAAGATATTGGTGGTCCTGTGAATTTTCCAAGACCTTCTTCAAACACAACAGAAAAGTCTCTAATGACATCCAGCAGACAGTCCATTTTCACCTGGTGTATTCCTGTTAGCTGAATACCTAGAGGTTCAAACCAATCTACTCCTAGTAAACTCGCACGATGGCCTTTAGTGATGATAATTCGCAGATTGCCTTTTTCATAGTACACATTGACAAAATACGCAGCCATTATTTCCACTTCCTGTTTATTATAATCTGAGTATAACTTCACATGGGACTATAGGAGGACTGTTTGTTGAAAAGTTTCCTCAGAGATCAAGGAATATTGGCATCCAGAATCCACCTCCATTTTGGATTTTGCTCCATTCAGTGTTACCTCACTATGCTGCTTATGTCCCTTTTTGTAAGTTTCTATTCTGTTGACAAATTCTGAGGCATATTCACTGTCATCTAATTCAGGAACATCACTTCATATATTAACCTTATGGTCGGATTTGTGTGAGGAGTTCTCTTTTACTTGTTTGTGTCTTGGTATATTTTGTCCCTGGCGACACCCTCTGTATGTGACCGTGCCGTTTACATTGGTGGCAGACAGCATTCTTAATCAATGACATTGATCTCGTCTGTGATTTCCCCCACAGTTGTAGCAATAACCCTATTGTGGGCTGGATGTGCTGCTTTGTCCAGACTCTAATGTAGCATTGCGCTCTATTATGCAGCATATTTACATTACCAGAAGAGGTCTGTGTTTCTCTTGAATGGAAAAATGCCGCCACATAAGCCAGTGCCTCTTCATGAGCTATAGCGAAGGTTAAGTTTGGTTTGGCTAGTAGTTTCCTCTGAAGCGCCTCATCTCTGACACTACACACAAGTCTGTCTCTTAACCCCTTAATGACCGGGGCTGTTTGGACCTTAATGACCATGCCACATTTGTCAATCTGGTATGTCTGACTTTATCAGGGAATAACTCTGTGAAAGTTTTGAATATCCAAGTAATTCTGACATTGTTTTTTCATCACATGTTGTACTTTATTTTAGTGGTAAAAGTAGACTGATACAATTTGTGGAAATTAATAAAAAAATAAAAAAAATTGAAGACATTTTGTAAAAATTAACATTTTTCCCTATTTTTAACTGCAATATGTCACATATGTACAATTTTTTTTAATTAAATATATATTTCCATCTCTTTACTCTATTTTGGCAGCACTTTTGAAAAAATAAAATAAATTTTCAGCAATTTAGAGGACTTACAAATTGAATAATAATTGTATACATTTTGAAGTACATTTTGTTTTCCTGCACCAAGCCAGGTTTTCAGAGGCTCATAGGTCTCAGAATGATGGAAACCCCCACAAATGACCCCATTTAGAAAACTAGACCCCTTAAGGTATTTATCTAGGGGTATAGTAAGTATTTTGACCTCAAAGTTTTTTGCTAAATTTAATACATAACAGGTGAACAAAAAAAAAATGTAACTTTTTTCATAAAAGTATCAGTTTGAAGACCGATTTCTTTGTAAAGCAAACATGAAAATTAAGTAACACACCACAAAATCTATCACCCTGTTTCTCCTGTTTTCAAAAATACCCACATTGTAGCCCTAATGCGTTGCCTGGACACACGGCAGGGCCCAAAAGGAAGGGAGCACCCGGAGACTTTCAGGACTCATATTTTGCTTGAAAATGTTTTAGGCCCCACTGTACATTTGGAGAGGCTTTGAGCTGCCAGAACGATAGAAACTCCCCATAAACGACCCCATTTACAAAACTAGACCCCTTAAGGTATTTATTTAGGGGTATAGGAAGTATTTTGACCTCACAGTTTTTTGCTAAATTTAATGCATAGCAGGTGAAAAAAAAATAATTTCACTTTTTTCATAAAAGTATCAGTTTGAAGAACGATTTCTTTGTAAAGCGAACATGAAAATGAAGATAACATTTAGCAAACCGAGCAATACCCCCAGATATACCAGTAGGTCCTAGTGACTGATAGATTAAACCAAAAAAGTCACGACCATGTAATTGAAAGAATACAAAAAATCCTTTATTAATGTCAATTAAACACATGCAAACAGACAAAACTGAACAAGATAAAATAACATAACCCTCGCAGGATAGAAAGATGGAATCAGAACACTAAAGCAGCAGAACACCCAGATAGTAATCCGGTCACAAGATCACCCAGAATGCTAAAGTGCATGGATAGTGGATTTTTAAAACAGGTAATAGGTATAGCACATTTGCACAGATTGATATATATATATATATACACACGTAAATAAATGTCAATACAATCGCAGAAATCACGTTTGAACAACAGTATACCTACATCTGTAAAGTACGGGAATAGCCAGGAGATCAAGGCCTGGGGACCGCTGCTGAACCCGACGCGCGTTTCGCTGATGCTTCGTCAGGGGTTCAAAATCTATCACCCTGTTTCTCCTGTTTTGAAAAATACCCACATTGTGGCCCTAATGCATTGTTTGGACACACGGCAGGGCCCCAAATGAAGGGAGCACCTGGAGGCTTTCAGGACTCATATTTTGCTTGAAAATGTTTTAGGCCCCACTGTACATTTGGAGAAGCTTTGAGCTGCCAGAACGATAGAAACTCCCCAAAAACTACCCCATTTAGAAAACACTATGCCTCCATGTTTTACACACTACACTCACGTTTTTGCATCACTCACAGCCCTGATTTCTACACACTACACTTAGTAATATCCCCTATACTTCACATGTACACCATACACAGTACTTTATTATTTTTTCCATTACACATTTACTTCCATGCCCAACACACCACTCCCCTCAAGGTTAGTGGGAGAGGCTATCATTATTTAAACACACCTGGGCACTTCCCTTCATCAGCATTCTCTGACCTGGTCGTGTCCTGTTTGGAACGGGTTTTTTACCCTCCTCGTAATCTGTGAGTATGGCCTTTTCTGTGGTTTTAATTACATTCTGTGTCCCAATTTTTTTGCATTTAGAAAACTAGACCCCTTAAGGTATTTATCTAGGGGTATAGTTAGCATTTTTACCACACAGGTTTTTCACTAAATATATTGGAATTAGTCTGTAAAAATTAAAAACTACTTTTTTTCTGAAACAACATAGAAAATTTTAATATTTACAAGGAATAACAAAGAAAATGCACCCCAACATTTGTAAAGCAATGTCTCCCGATTACAACAATACCCCATATGTGGTAATAAACTGCTGTTTGGACCCACAGCAGGGCTCAGAAGGGAAGGAGCGCCATTTGGATTTTGGATTTCTGATTTTGCTGGAATGGTTGTCGGTGCAATGTCGCATTTGCAATGCATTGGAGGGACCAAAACAGTGGAAACCCCCCAAAAGTGAGCATTTAGACCCAACGGGTCTTTTGCAGAGTTTATTATAATTAGGGTGCGAATATTAAAATCAAACTTTTTTCCACTAAAATGTTGAATTTTCTCATTTTCACAAGGGATAAAGGAGGAAAAAAACAACCATTTTTTATAAAGCAATTTCTCCCGAGTACGGAAATACCCCATTTGTGGTCATACATTTTTTCATTAGAAATGAATTAACCCTTTCAGGACTGATCCATTTTTTGCTTTCTTATGTTAGATTTTCACTCCATGCCTTCCAAGAGCCATAACTTTTTTATTTTTCCATCAATAGAGTGGTACGAGGGCTTATTTCTTAAGGGAGGAGCTGTAGTTTTTATTAGTACCATTTTTTGGTACATAAAAAGTGATTAAAAAGTTGTATTACATTTTTTTTTAGAGCTAAGGTGACAAAAAAAAAAGCGATTTTGGTGGTTTGAATTATTACATTTTTTATAAGGTCTTCACCGTGCGAATTAAATAATGGTATATTGTAGTAGTTCGGACTTTTACGGACGTAGCGATACAAATTTTGTTCATTTTTTTACATTACTTTAGAAGAAAAATGGGAAAAGGTTTGTTTTTTTAACTTGAAAAAAAATTCTCACTACTAATAACTTTAATTCTTCTACACATTTTATTAATCCCCTTAGGGGACTTGATCCAGCGATCATTGGATCGCTGGTACAATATACTGCAATACTAGTGTATTGCAGTATATTGTTATTCTTACAGGCTTCTGTAACAGAGCGATCGCTGTACCTGTCCATTAGTCCCGGGTGTCAGCTGTAATACACAGCTGACACCCGCAGCGTATGGAGCGGGCTCAGCATGTGAGCCCGCTCCATACATCAACCCCCACACCATGACGGGCAATTAAGTCATAGTGCGCAAAGGGGTTAGTGCACAGCGGATGGTTCAAAGGGAAAATTGCAATTTTCCACTGATATGCCATTTTAGTGCATAATATGTTGTGCCCAGTTTGTGCTACAGAAGACAAATACCTCATAAAACGTTAAGCAGGTTCTCTCGGGTATGGCGATGCAAACTGCTGCTTGGGCACGCTGCAGGGCTCAGAAGGGAGGGAGCGCCATTTTGCTTTTGGAGCGCAGATTTTGCTTGGTGGTAGTTTTGTTTGGGGTTTCGCTGGTATTTCAGTTTATAATGTGGGGGTATATGTAATCTGTGCGGGGTACATCAGGGCATAATAAGAGGGTACAATAATGGGGTAAATAAATAATATTTCATAGATATGTGGCCGGTGTCGCACTTATAAATGGCGCCCGACCTTTTCCGCTTTCGGAACACTCTGCACATTTTGCATCGCCATATTCTGAGAGCCAGAACTTTTTTATTTTTTCCCCACCGGAGGGCTTATTTGTTTCGGGACAATCTGACGTTTTCATTGGTACCATTTTGGGGTACATGCGATTTTTTAACCATTTTTTATTCAATTTTCTTGCAATCCTGATCAAAAACCAGGAATTCTGCCGAAATTATTAATTTATTTTTTTGCGACGTTCACCGTACGCTATAGATGAAATTTTTACTTTATTCCGCGAGTTGGTACAATAAGGCGATACCATATGTATATAGTTTTTTTCCTTTTTTTAGCGTTTGCACAATAAAATCACTTATTTATAAATAATTTTCTGTCACCGTATTCTGAGAGATAGAATTTTTTTATTTTTTAGTCAAAAAAGCTGTGTAAAGGCTTGTTTTTTGCGGGACGGATTGAAGTTTTTATTGATACTATTTTTCTGTTTACACAGAGTGATAGTTTGAAATACTGACGAAAATGAACGTCATGATGCGCGATCTAGCAGCTGACCATGACTTTCATTTTCGTCATCGGTCGGGAAAGGGTAAATAGGGACTCTAAAATGTTGTCGTTTTCTGACGATCTGCGCAGCTCAGCAATGTAAGCCGCAATACTTTCACCTGGAAGCTGATTCCTTTTATTAATATGGAAACGCCTCACAGTTTCAGGTGGGGTAGCAGCAAAATTATTTTTAACACTAATGATCTTCTCAAAAGAATAGTCACTGGGTTTCGCAGGGGACACCAGAGAACGGGCAATATCAAATGTCTTGGGGCCTACGACACTCAGCAGCACGGCTCGTTTCTGAACAGCATCAGATACTTTATTTGCTTCTAGGTAAAACATGAATCTTTCAGCATATGAATTCCATAAATATGGGTTTCAGACATGAAATTCCTCCATTTGACCGTCGGTAGCCATTTTATAGTTGTAGTATTGTATAAGCTGAGCCGTATAGCAACTGGAATTCAATATTTTCTCTAATCAAATGAAGTCTGTATAATCCTACTGCTCAGCGTCCCTTCCTAGTCACCAATTGTTATGTTTAGTAATGAATTATGATTGAATATGACAACGATGCGACAACAACAATATACTGTATGCTCTTTTTACTGGTTAACAAAATGGAGAATGAAAATAATTACCAACAAGTCTACATATATGAGAACGAAACATACAAATATATGACATCCAGTTACAGTGCCATCTAGTGACACTGGACAGTCAATACATTACAAATATTAGAATTATAATGGGGACAGTTGATCTCCCAGACTATCTCTAGTCACTAGCTACAGACCAATGTCACTTGTAAACCCTGACTGTAAAATCTATGCCAAGAAACTTTCATCTCGTCTCCTAGACATTTTACTGCAACTTATTGTAGGTCACCAAGTGGGTTTTATTAAATTAAGACAGGCCTCAGGCGGTAGATTTATAGAGCCGGTCTGTTGGGCTGAGCTCCATTGAATGCCTTCCCTGCTCCTCTCATTGGATGCGGAGAAGACATATAACAGAGTACATTGGGGTTTGTCTTTTCAGTGTTTGAATAATGTGGTCTCTGCCGCCTTATCTTACAGGCTATTATAGTCCTTTATTCATGTCCCTCAGCCAGAGTTCTCACAAATGATATTCTCTCAGAAACTTTCTCCAATGGTACCAGGCAGGGCTGCCTTCTCTCACCTTTGATTTTGCTTCTTTTAGAACCGCTGACCACAGCCATTAGAGCGAGCCCTGACATTAACCCGTTAGTGACCGCCAATACGCCTTTTAACGGCGGCCACTAACGGGCTTTATTCTGATGCATATGTCTTTTTACGGCACTGCATCCTGCTAAAGTAAACAGAGCAGGGAGCGTCAAATCTCCCTGCTCTCAGCTGCCAGAGGCAGCTGAGGGCTGGGAGCGTCCCTGCTCTGCCGTGTGAGATCGATATAAGTATCGATCTCACCCATTTAACCCCTCAGATGCGGTGCACAATAGCGTGCACCGCATCTGAGTGGTTTTGGAGAGAGGGAGGGAGCTCCCTCTCTCTCTCACCGACACCCGGCGATAAGATCGCCGAGTGTCGGTGTCTTCAATGGCAGCCGAGGGTCTAATAAAGGCCCCCAGGTCTGCCTGTAGCGAATGCCTGCTAGGTCATGCCGGAGGCATGACCTAGCAGATGCCTGTCCGTTTTGAAAAACGGACATGCAGTAATACACTGCAATACAAAAGTATTGCAGTGTATTACAATAGCGATCGGAGAATCGCATATTAAAGTCCCCTAGTGGGACTAGTAAAAAAGTAAAAAAAAAGTTTAATAAAGTTAATTTTAAAAAAAAATGTGAAAAAAAATGAAAAACCCAGCTTTTCCCCTTACAAACTGCTTTTGTATTAAAAAAAACTAAATAAAGTAAAAAAGTTACACATATTTGGTATTGCCGCGTCCGTAACGACCCCGACTATAAATCTATTACAATATTTAATCCGCACGGTGAACGCCATAAAAAATGTAATAAAAAACTATGGAAAAATTGCTGTTTTCTGTGAATCCTGACTTTAAAAAAAATGTGATAAAAAGTGATCAAAAAGTCACATCTACTCCAAAATGGTACCAATAAAAACTACAAGTCTTCCCGCAAAAAAAAAATCCTTATACAACCTGTGAAAGATGATTTATTTGCTTATATTCTCTGTATGAAATTACATTGTGAATTATCAAGCAGGATGCCGAATTACTAAGATATGTATTATGTGAAAGTGATGATAATGTGTAAATGATTTAGTTTCGTGCAGCAGCCATTTTGTCTGGAGTTCCCATCTTGGTTTTATTGTAGTGAATAGAAAAGTCATTGTTCCTTTAATACAAGTAATGTTGATTTCGTATGTTTTATCTTTGACCTTGGTTCCCATGCGAAGATGGACAGGGAGTGAGATGGGGGGATGGCAAGTATGCGTGAGGGAAGGTCTCCCCCCATCTCCACGAGGACATTCTGTCCAAAAGAGAGATAAGAAACCTGTAAACATAATGTGTGAAGAATTATAATGATGTATTTTATTGTATGCTTTTTACTGAATAACAAATATTGTTACATTGTCTCTGATTGGTTTACCTCAAGCCTACACCCCTTCTGAATTTCAGTTTAACAGTTTGAGTCTGATAATAAATCCTTCAGATGAGAATTTTGAACATTTCAGCGTGTCTGTGTGTTTTCTTCTCGTCTCTCGATATATATCGGTGAAATATCCTAATTAGGATTCTGACTAATGGAGTCTGGCCTTGAGAGTCTGTTGGGACTCGTATAAATTTCAGTCTAATATATTTTCAGCGATGGATTTCCACGACAAACCGCATCGGCGAAAAAATAAAAACGTTACGGCTCTTCAAATATGAAGACACAAAAACAAATAATTTTGAAAAAAGTTATTGTGTTATTTATATCACACGGTAAACGGCGTAGATTTAAGACGCGAAAAAGTGTGGTGAAATTTCAGGTTTTTTTCTATTCCCCCCCAAAAAAAAGTTAATAAAAGTTAATCAATAAATAATATGTCCCCCAAAATGGTGCTATTAAAAAATACAACTTGTCCCGCAAAAAACAAGACCTTATACAGCTATGTCGACGCAAAAATAAAAAGGTTATAGCTCTTGGAATGCGACGATGGAAAAACTTAAAAAATGGCTTGGTCATTAAGGGATTAAACACTCAAGCACTGTGAGAGGAAGTGGAATATTCTGTGTGGGTGTTTTATCCATGGGTAATGAGAGTCGGTGTTGCCTGGTGTGAATGGTGGCTTGAATACTTGGTAACTCTTGAGGCCGCTGAAAGCTTTTGAGGGTTGATGTAATGAGAAGCGCTTTCAATCCATGAGAAACCAAAACAGCCAATTCAATTGAATCCCATGGTTTGTCAGTCTAAGATAATCACTAATCTTTGGTTTGATCTAGGATTGATGCCTTATGGTATTTGGAAAGGTCAGGGAGGATTAGGCCTCCAAATGAGGGGTGACGCATCATTGTTACATAGTTACATATAGTTACATAGTTAGTACGGCTGAAAAAAGACACATGTCCATCAAGTTCAACCAAGGGAAGGGAAAAGGGAAGGAAAAATTTCTACACATAGGAGCTAATATTTTTTTGTTCTAGGAAATTATCTAACCCTTTTTTAAAGCCATCTACTGTCCCTGCTGTGACCAGCTCCTGCGGTAGGCTATTCCATAAATTCACCGTTCTTACTGTAAAGAAGCCTTGTCGCCTCTGCAGCTTGAACCTTTTTTTCTCCAGACGGAGTGAGTGCCCCCTTGTTTTTTGAGCGGGTTTTACAAGGAACAGGATATCACCATATTTTTTGTATGTGCCATTAATATATTTATATAAGTTAATCATGTCCCCCCTTAGTCGTCTTTTTTCAAGGCTAAATAGGTTTAATTCTTTCAATCTTTCCTCATAACTTAAATTCTCCATGCCCCTTATTAGCTTCGTTGCTCTTCTTTGTATTTTTTCCAACTCCAGGGCATCCTTTCTATGAACTGGAGCCCAGAACTGAACTGCATATTCTAGATGAGGCCTCACTAATGCTTTGTAAAGTGGTAATATTACATCCCTGTCCCGCGAGTCCATGCCTCTTTTAATACACGACAATATCCTGCTGGCCTTTGAAGCAGCTGATTGACACTGCATGCTGTTATTGAGTTTATGATTTACAAGTACACCCAGATCCTTCTCAACAAGTGAATCCGCCAGTGTAGCGCCCCCTAGGACATATGATGCATGCAGGTTGTTGGTACCCAGATGCATAACTTTACATTTATCTACATTAAACTTCATTTGCCAAGTGGACGCCCAAACACTTAGTTTGTTTAAATCTGCCTGTAATTCATGAACATCTTCCATAGTCTGAACTATATTACATAGCTTGGTGTCATCTGCAAAAATAGAAATAGTGCTATTAATCCCTTCCTCTATATCATTAATAAATAAGTTGAATAATAGTGGTCCCAGCACTGAACCCTGGGGTACACCACTTATAACCGGTGACCATTCAGAGAAGGAATCATTGACCACAACTCTCTGGATACGGTCCTTGAGCCAATTCTCAATCCAATTACAAACTATATTTTCTAAACCTATAGTCCTTAATTTACCCATTAGGCGTCTATGGGGGACAGTGTCAAATGCCTTTGCAAAGTCCAAAAACACTAAATCCACAGCGGCCCCTCTGTCTAGACTTCTGCTCACCTCTTCATAAAAACAGATTAGGTTAGTTTGACAACTTCTGTCCTTAGTAAAACCGTGCTGGCTGTCACTTATAATGCTATTTATTGTCACATAATCCTGTATATAGTCCCTCAATAGCCCCTCAAACATTTTCCCCACGATGGATGTTAAGCTTACTGGTCTATAATTACCCGGGGAAGACCTAGAGCCCTTTTTGAAAATAGGCACCACATTTGCCCTGCGCCAGTCCCTTGGCACTATACCAGTCACTAGAGATTCTCTGAATATTATGAAAAGGGGGACAGAAATAACTGAACTAAGCTCTTTAAGAATTCTAGGGTGTAACCTATCTGGTCCCGGGGCCTTGTGCACATTTATTTTATTTAATTTAGCTTGGACCATCTCTACATTCATCCAATTCAGTATATCAACTGATATATTAACAGCACCGGCAGCGGCTACATCAGCTGCTCTTTCTTCTGTTGTATATACAGAGCTAAAGAACCCATTTAGTAACTCTGCCTTCTCTTGATCCCCTGTGATCAACTCCCCATTACCATTATTGTGTGAAATGGGATCCTTGGTCGCTTTCCTGCCCAATAAAATAGTTCATTTGGACATGTCGTTTTTTTGTTTATATAATTTAGGATAGGTATTAGGAGGGTACATAGCAGGTAAAGGAGTGTTGGAAATATGAGAATTTTATAAAGAGATATCCGCCCTATCCAGGATGTTTCTAACTAGGATAGTCTATCAAGTTTCCACTTGCAAGCGAGGTATTAGTGGTTCAAGATTATATTACATTATTAGTTCTTTACCTAAATAGTGAATATAATTCTCCCGCCAAGGGAAGGGGAAAGAGGCTTTGATATGTTGCTCTGTATTAGGTGGAATATTTTGGCCTCATCTGAGATTTCGTTTAATTAATTTTATAATAGGAGATTGTGCTAAAGAATTTGAGAACAAGATATGTTGCTGTCAGGGATTTAATAGGGTTTGGTAATGCAATGATATCAGCGAATAGGCCTATCATGTGCGTGATACTTTAATGTCAGGGCTCGCTCTAATGGCTGTGGTCAGCGCTTCTAAAAGAAGCAAAATCAAAGGTGAGAGAAGGCAGCCCTGCCTGGTACCATTGGAGAAAGTTTTTGAGAGAATATCGTTTGTGAGAACTCTGGCTGAGGGACATGAATAAAGGACCATAATAGCCTGTAAGATAAGGCGGCAGAGACCACATTATTCAAACACTGAAAAGACAAACCCCAATGTACTCTGTTATATGTCTTCTCCGCATCCAATGAGAGGAGCAGGGAAGGCATTCAATGGAGCTCAGAACAACAGACCGGCTCTATAAATCTGCCAACAGAGACCTGTCTTAATTTAATAAAACCCACTTGGTGACCTACAATAAGTTGCGGTAAAATGTCTAGGAGACGAGATGAAAGTTTCTTGGCATAGATTTTACAGTCAGGGTTTACAAGTGACATTGGTCTGTAGCTAGTGACTAGAGATAGTCTGGAAGTTCAACTGTTCCCATTATAATTCTAATATTTGTAATGTATTGACTGTCCAGTGTCACTAGATGGCACTGTAACTGGGAGGCTTTTTAAAAAAAAGTAATGTCATATATTTGTATGTTCGTTCTCATATATGTAGACTTGTTGGTAATTATTCTCATTCTCCATTTTGTTAACCAGTAAAAAGAGCATACCGTATATTGTTGTTGTCGCATCGTTGTCATATTCAATCATAATTCATTACTAAACATAACAATTGGTGACTAGGAAGGGACGCTGAGCAGTAGGATTATACAGACTTCATTTGATTAGAGAAAATATTGAATTCCAGTTGCTATACGGCTCAGCTTATACAATACTACAACTATAAAATGGCTACCGACGGTCAAATGGAGGAATTTCATGTCTGAAACCCATATTTATGGAATTCATATGCTGAAAGATTCATGTTTTACCTAGAAGCAAATAAAGTATCTGATGCTGTTCAGAAACGAGCCGTGCTGCTGAGTGTCGTAGGCCCCAAGACATTTGATATTGCCCGTTCTCTGGTGTCCCCTGCGAAACCCAGTGACTATTCTTTTGAGAAGATTATTAGTGTTAAAAATAATTTTGCTGCTACCCCACCTGAAACTGTGAGGCGTTTCCATATTAATAAAAGGAATCAGCTTCCAGGTGAAAGTATTGCGGCTTACATTGCTGAGCTGCGCAGATCGTCAGAAAACGACAACATTTTAGAGTCCCTATTTACCCTTTCCCGACCGATGACGAAAATGAAAGTCATGGTCAGCTGCTAGATCGCGCATCATGACGTTCATTTTCGTCAGTATTTCAAACTATCACTCTGTGTAAACACAGAGTGACAAGCCCGCGCTGACAGCTGTCCTAGACAGCTGACACATCAGTCTTGTCGGTCAGCGGACCATCTCCGCTGCTTTTGCCATTTAAGTGGTTTGAAGCACATCGGCAGCCCCCACGAAGTAATTGTGGGTGCTGCCGATGCTTACTGTGGCAATCGGAGGCTAGACAATGGCGTCCGGATTGCCATGTATGGAAGCCTCGGAGGAGCAGCCTCCGGCCGATCCTCCTCGTCTTTCTGTCAGTGTGACAGTTACGTCACAATGACAGTTAGGAGTACATTACACTACGTGTGTAGTGTAATGTACTCTAGCAGCGATCAAAGCTGCAAGTCTCGCAGTCCCCTAGTGGGACAAGTAAAAAAAGTAAAAATAAGTAATAAATGTTTTTAAAAAAAAGTGTAAAAATGAGTTATAAGTTATATAAACACAAAATACTTTTTTTTACCTATAATAAGACTTTTTGTGACACCGGCCACATATCTATGAAATATTATTTATTTACCCCATTATTGTACCCTCTTATTATGCCCTGATGTACCCCGCACAGATTACATATACCCCCACATTATAAACTGAAATACCAGTGAAACCCCAAACAAAACTACTACCAAACAAAATCTGCGCTCCAAAAGCAAAATGGCGCTCCCCCCCTTCTGAGCCCTGCAGCGTGCCCAAGCAGCAGTTTGCGCCTACATATATGGCATCGCCATACCCGAGAGAACCCGCTTAAAGTTTTATGAGGTATTTGTCTTCCGTGGCACAAACTGGGCACCACATATTATGCACTAAAATGGCATATCAGTGGAAAATTGCAATTTTCACTTTGAACCATACGCTGTGCACTAACCCCTTTGCGCACTATGACTTAATTGCCCGTCATGGTGCGGGGGTTGATGTATGGAGCCGGCTCACATGCTGAGCCGCTCCATACGCTGCGGGTGTCAGCTGTGTATTACAGCTGACACCCGGGACTAATGGACAGGTACAGCGATCGATCTGTTACAGAAGCCTGTAAGAATAACAATATACTGCAATACATTAGTATGCAATGATCGCTGGATCAAGTCCCCTAAGGGGATTAATAAAATGTGTAGAAGAATTAAAGCTATTAGTAGTGAGAATTTTTTTCAAGTTAAAAAAAAAAACCTTTTCCAATTTTTCTTCTAAAGTAATGTAAAAAAAATTAACAAAATTGGTATCGCTACGTCCGTAAAAGTCCGAACTACTACAATATACCATTATTTAATTCGCACGGTGAAGACCTTAAAAAAATTTAATAATTCAAACCACCAAAATCGCTTTTTTTTTTGTCACCTTAGCTCTAAAAAAAAAATGTAATACAACTTTTTAATCACTTTTTATGTACCAAAAAATGGTACCAATAAAAACTACAGCTCCTCCCTTAAGAAATAAGCCCTCGTACCACTCTATTGATGGAAAAATAAAAAAGTTATGGCTCTTGGAAGGCATGGAGTGAAAATCTAACATAAGCAGTCCTGAAAGGGTTAATTCATTTCTAATGAAAAAATGTATGACCACAAATGGGGTATTTCCGTACTCGGGAGAAATTGCTTTATAAAAAATGGTTGTTTTTTTCCTCCTTTATCCCTTGTGAAAATGAGAAAATTCAACATTTAGTGGAAAAAAGTTTGATATTAATTTTCGCGCCCTAATTCTAATAAACTCTGCAAAAGACCCGTGGGGTCTAAATGCTCACTATACCCCTAGAAAAATTCCTTGAAGGTTTTTCCAAAATGGGGTCACTTTTGGTGGTTTCCACTGTTTTGGTCCCTCCAATGCATTGCAAATGCGACATTGCACCGACAAGCATTCCAGCAAAATCAGAAATCCAAAATCCAAATGGCACTCCTTCCCTTCTGAGCCGTGCTGTGGGTCCAAACAGCAGTTTATTACCACATATGGGGTATTGTTGTAATCTGGAGACATTGCTTTACAAATGTTGGGGTGCATTTTCTTCGTTATTCCTTGTAAATATTACAATTTTCTATGTTGTTTCAGAAAAAAAGTAGATTTTAATTTTTACAGACTAATTCCAATATATTTAGTGAAAAACCTGTGTGGTAAAAATGCTAACTATACCCCTAGATAAATACCTTAAGGGGTCTAGTTTTCTAAATGCAAAAAAAATTGGGACACAGAATGTAATTAAAAACACAGAAAAGGCCATACTCACAGATTACGAGGAGGGTAAAAAACCCGTTCCAAACAGGACACGACCAGGTCAGAGAATGCTGATGAAGGGAAGTGCCCAGGTGTGTTTAAATAATAGAAAAAACAGAGAAGATCCAGCGATATGTGGTATGAATTGGAAAAACTCAATTTCCACTTTATTCAGATGCAAGCAAACACAGCTTAGAAAAAACACCAGGAGAAATGACAAGGTGGTAAATTATGGCAGTAAAAAAGCCTACGCGTTTCAAGCACTGGCTGTGCTCTTAATCATGGCTAGATCAAGGCCTCTTGGTGTTTTTTCTAAGCTGTGTTTGCTTGCATCTGAATAAAGTGGAAATTTAGTTTTTTCCAATTCATACCACATATCGCTGGATCTTCTCTGTTTTTTCTACTATTACCTGCCGTGTGCCGTCGCGGATGATCCGGGCGATTATCAACACAGGAGTATCAGACTGGTGAGCTGGAGGTTTCCTCCCATTCCCTTTTCCCTTCATTACCACTGTGTTTAAATAATGATAGCCACTCCCACTAACCTTGAGGGGAGTGGTGTGTTGGGCATGGAAGTAAATGTGAAATTGAAAAAATAATAAAGTACTGTGTATGGTGTACTAAGTGTAGTGTGTAGAAATCAGGGCTGTGAGTGATGCAAAATCGTGAGTGTAGTGTGTAAAACATGGAGGCATAGTGTTTTCTAAATGGGGTAGTTTATGGGGAGTTTCTATCGTTCTGGCAGCTCAAAGCTTCTCCAAATGTACAGTGGGGCCTAAAACATTTTCAAGCAAAATATGAGTCCTGAAAGCCTCCAGGTGCTCCCTTCCTTTGGGGCCCTGCCGTGTGTCCAAACAACGCATTAGGGCCACAATGTGGGTATTTTTCAAAACAGGAGAAACAGGGTGATAGATTTTGAAACCCTGACGAAGCATCAGCGAAACGCGCGTCGGGTTCAGCAGCGGTCCCCAGGCCTTGATCTCCTGGCTATTCCCGTACTTTACAGATGTAGGTATACTGTTGTTCAAACGTGATTTCTGCGATTGTATTGACATTTATTTACGTATATATATATCAATCTGTGCAAATGTGCTATACCTATTACCTGTTTTAAAAATCCACTATCCATGCACTTTAGCATTCTGGGTGATCTTGTGACCGGATTACTATCTGGGTGTTCTGCTGCTTTAGTGTTCTGATTCCATCTTTCTATCCTGCGAGGGTTATGTTATTTTATCTTGTTCAGTTTTGTCTGTTTGCATGTGTTTAATTGACATTAATAAAGGATTTTTTTGTATTCTTTCAATTACATGGTCGTGACTTTTTCTTCTTTTTTGGTTTAATCTATCAGTCACTAGGACCTACTGGTATATCTGGGGGTATTGCTCGGTTTGCTAAATGTTATCTTCATTTTCATGTTCGCTTTACAAAGAAATCGTTCTTCAAACTGATACTTTTATGAAAAAAGTGAAATTATTTTTTTTTTCACCTGCTATGCATTAAATTTAGCAAAAAACTGTGGGGTCAAAATACTTCCTATACCCTAAATAAATACCTTAAGGGGTCTAGTTTTGTAAATGGGGTCGTTTATGGGGAGTTTATATCGTTCTGGCAGCTCAAAGCCTCTCCAAATGTACAGTGGGGCCTAAAATATTTTCAAGCAAAATATGAGTCCAGGCAACGCATTAAGGCTACAATGTGGGTATTTTTGAAAACAGGAGAAACAGGGTGATAGATTTTGTGGTGTGTTTCTTCATTTTCGCTTTACAAAGAAATCGGTCTTCAAACTGATACTTTTATGAAAAAAGTTACATTTTGTTTTTTTGTTCACCTGTTATGTATTAAATTTAGCAAAAAACTGTGAGGTCAAAATACTTACTATACCCCTAGATAAATACCTTAAGGGGTCTAGTTTTCTAAATGGGGTCATTTGTGGGGGTTTCCATCATTCTGAGACCTATGAGCCTCTGAAAACCTGGCTTGGTGCAGGAAAACAAAATGTACTTCAAAATGTATACAATTATTATTCAATTTGTAAGTCCTCTAAATTGCTGAAAATTTATTTTATTTTTTCAAAAGTGCTGCCAAAATAGAGTAAAGAGATGGAAATATATATTTAATTTAAAAAAATTGTACATATGTGACATATTGCAGTTAAAAATGGGGAAAAATGTACATTTTTACAAAATTTCTTCAATTTTTCTATTTTTTAATTAATTTCCACAAATTGTATCAGTCTACTTTTACCACTAAAATAAAGTACAACATGTGATGAAAAAACAATGTCAGAATTACTTGGATATTCAAAACTTTCACAGAGTTATTCCCTGATAAAGTCAGACATACCAGATTTGACAAATGTGGCATGGTCATTAAGGTCCAAACAGCCCCGGTCATTAAGGGGTTAAGAGACAGACTTGTGTGTAGTGTCAGAGATGAGGCGCTTCAGAGGAAACTACTAGCCAAACGAAACTTAACCTTCGCTATAGCTCATAATTGCTACAATTGTGGGGGAAATCACAGACGAGATCAATGTCATTGATTAAGAATGCTGTCTTCCACCAATGTAAACGGCACGGTCACATACAGAGAGTGTCGACAGGGACAAAATATACCAAGACACAAACAAATAAAAGAGAACTCCTCACACAAATCCGACCATAAGGTTAATATATGAAGTGATGTTCCTGAATTAGATGACAGTGAATATGCCTCAGAATTTGTCAACAGAATAGAAACTTACAAAAAGGGACATAAGCAGCATAGTGAGGTAACACTGAATGGAGTAAAATCCAAAATGGAGGTGGATTCTGGATTCAATATTCCTTGATCTCTGAGGAAACTTTTCAACAAACAGTCCTCCTATAGTCCCATGTGAAGTTATACTCAGATTATAATAAACAGGAAGTGGAAATAATGGCTGCGTATTTTGTCAATGTGTACTATGAAAAAGGCAATCTGCGAATTATCATCACTAAAGGCCATCGTGCGAGTTTACTAGGAGTAGATTGGTTTGAACCTCTAGGTATTCAGCTAACAGGAATACACCAGGTGAAAATGGACTGTCTGCTGGATGTCATTAGAGACTTTTCTGTTGTGTTTGAAGAAGGTCTCGGAAAATTCACAGGACCACCAATATCTTTTAAATTAGATCCAAATGTACCTCCGATACGCATCAAACCACGACCTGTTCCATTTGCTAGCTGTGCAAAAATAGACGCAGAAATTGAACGCTTACTGGAACAAGGTTCATTCATTGCAGTCACGCACCCTGCCTGGGCTACACCTATTGTTCCGGTTATGAAATCAAATGGTGAAGACAGAATTTGTGCCGATTATAAATGCACAATTAAGGCTTCGTTCACATCTGCTTCTGGGCTCCGTTCCGACGATCCGTCTGAGCTTTCCATCAGAACGATGCCCTGACTGACATAAACCATAGGTTTCTGTTTCCATCACAATTGATAGTCGACTACGCTATTCGTTTATTTTTCGTGTTCGAATTCTAATAAAATCTATGAAACATCTGTGGGGTCAAAATGCTCACTACACCCCTAGATGAATTCCTTGTAGTGTGTCATTTCCAAAATGGGGTCTTTTTTGGGGTGTTTTCTTTGTTTTGGCATCACAAGGCCTCTTCAAACCTGACATGGTGCCTAAAATATATTCTAATAAAAAGAAGGCCCAAAAATCCCTTAGGTGCTCCTTTGCTCCTGAGACCTGTGCGTCAGTAAATTAGCGCACTAGGGCCACATGTGGGATATTTTGTGTTTCTCTGGTAAAACCTTCTGTGTTACAGAAAAAAATGGATTTAATATGAATATCTCTAAAAAAAATAAAATTTGTACATTTCACCTCCACTTTGCTTTGATCCTTGTGAAACGCCTAAATGGTTAAGAAACTTTCTAAATGCTGTTTTGAATACTTTGAGGATGACGTTTCTAAAATGGGGGGACTTATTGGGGTTTGTATTATATGTGCCCCTCAAAGCCACTTCCCAACTGAACTGGCCCCTGTAAAAATAGCCTTTTGACATTTTCTTGAAAATGTGGCAAATTTCTGCTAAAGTTCTAAGCCTTGTAACGTCCTAGAAAAATAAAAGGATGCAAAATAAACCAAACAATGCCATTCTAAAGTAGACATATGGGAAATGTTAATTAGCAACTATTTTGTGTGGTATTACTATCTGTCTTACAAGCAGATACATTTAAATTTAGAAAAATGTAAATCTTTGCAATTTTTCACAAAATGTTGGTGTTTTTCACAATTAAATACTGAATGTATCGACCAAATTTTACCACTAACTGAAAGTCCAATGTGTATATGGTTGTGTTCAGATGGCACTGGTTTCTTTGGGTGCTCGAGGTAGGGTACCAACCCAGGTATAGGTTAAGAATTTGTACTCGGCACACCTTGCTTGTGTTACAAAAATATATATTTTTATTATGGATGCCAGAGGCTGCATGTGCGACGTCGACGTTTCGGTCGATAAGACCTTCGTTGGGCGCCCATCTAGAGCGGTAAGCCGCCCAGTACTCACTATAGCAGTGCTACATACGCATTATATTTTGCACCGATCCAGTCCCCAGCACAGCTCAGTGCCCGACGAAGGTCTTATCGACCGAAACGTCGACGTCGCACATGCAGCCTCTGGCATCCATAATAAAAATATATATTTTTGTAACACAAGCAAGGTGTGCCGAGTACAAATTCTTAACCTGAAAGTCCAATGTGTCACGAGAAAACATCTCAGAATCGCTTGGATAGGTAAAAGCATTCCAAAGTTATTGCCACATAAAGTGACACATGTCAGATTTGAAAAATAAGGCTCTGTCAGGAAGGTCAAAAGTGGCTGCAGTGGGAAGGGGTTAATGATGCCAAGAAAATATTGTCATCTGATAGTGTATTGGTGCAATATGATCTAAACAGGTCCCTTACTATCACCTGTGATGCATCACCTTATGGAATAGGGTCAGTTTTGTGTCATACAGTTAGTGGAGGACAAGAAGCTCCAATTCCTTACTATTTAAGAACAATGAGTACTACAGAAAGAAACTCTGCACAAATTGATAAGGAAGCTTTAGCCATTGTGGCAGGAGTAAATAAATTTCATGAGTAACTTATATGGAAGAAGTTTCACTATTATAACAGACCACAGGCCTCTTTTGGGTCTGTTCAAAAATAATGGGCCTACCCCTCAAATGATATCACTACGTATGCTCCGCTGTTCTGTAATGCTAAATGCATATGACGCTGAGCTACAGTACCGGTCAGGAAAAGTAATCAACAATGCTGATGCCCTTAGCCATTTACCAATATAGACTGCTGGTTTTGCAGTAAGTGCCATGTCTGAAGTTCTTATGCTGGAGTCACTATCCAATCCTCCATTGCAATCCACTGACATTGCTCGCATGACTGCCATGGATCCAATTTTGGCAAGACTATTAAACTGGGTTTGGAAAGGATGGCCACATTCAAAATTAACAAATGATTTTAATCGCTTCCCGACCGCCCACTGTAAATTCACGTCGGCGCTTGCTGGGCTCTGTACAGCGCCGATGTGAATTCACGGTGGGTGTTAAAAGCGCGATCCGGGTCTCTCAGAGTAGCACTGACACCCAGATGGCGCTGTTATCCCCTGTCTCTAGTTCCGGAGACATGACCGGGACCTAATTGGTTCAGGTCCCGGACATGTGATCGCAGGGAAAGTTTGTTGTAGCAACGAACTGGAAAGTTTGTTACTACAACAAACTGGAAAGTTTGTTGCTACAACAAACTTTCCCGGGGACCGATTGCAGGTGTTGCAATCGGTTATAAGGTAAAACCGGAGGCCATACAACAGCCCCCGGGTCTGCCATGCACAGCAGCCTATGAGAACCAGCCGAATGCTGGTCCTCATAAGCTTCCTGTCAGTGTGACTCTCAGCGTCACACTGACAGTTTATAATACTTTACACTACCTAGGTAGTGTAATGTATTATAGCAGCGATCAGTGCTGCAGGTCTTCAAGTAAAACAAGTAAAAAGTAAAAAACAAAATTAATAAAAATATTTTATAAAAGTGTAAAAATAAGTTATAAGTTACAAAAACAAAAAATGCTTTTTTTTTCCTATAAAAATAAGTCTTTTATTATAGGAAAAACATTAAAATGTTAAAAAAAAGTACACATATTTGGTATGGCCGCGTTCACAACGGCCCCAACTATAAAACTATAATATTATTTTTCCCGCACGGTGAACAGCGTAAAAACAATAATTAAAAAACAATGTCAGAATCACTATTTTTTTGGTCATCAACCCTCCAAAAATATAGAATAAAAAGTGATCAAAAAGTCACATGTACCCTAAAATAGTGCCAATAAAAACTACAACCCGTCCCTCAAAAAACAAGCTCTTACACAGCTTTTTTGACTGAAAAATAAAAAAAAGTTATGGCTCTCAGAATATGGTGACACAAAATATAAATAATTTTATCGAAAAGTGATTTTATTGCGCAAACGCCACAAAACATAAAAAAACTATATACATCTGGTATCGCCGTAATCTTATCGACCCGCAGAATAAAGTAAAATGTCATTTATAGCGCACGGTGAAAAGTGTAAAAAAAAAAAAGACAAAAAACATTGTCAGAATTTGTTTTTTTGTCACTTTGCTTGCCAAAAATAATCTAATAAAAAGTGATCAAAAAAATCACATCTACCCTAAAATGGTACCAATGAAAACTACAGATTGTCTCGCAACAAATAAGCCATCGCACGGCTCCGGTGAAGAAAAAATATAAAAAGTTCTGGCTCTCAGAATATAGCGACAGAAATTGTGCAGTGTCCAAAAGCGGATAAGATCGGGCGCCATTTATCAGTACGACATTGGCCACATATCTGCGGATTATTATTTATTTACCGAATTATTATACCCTCTTATTATGTCCTGAAGTACTCTGCCCAATTTACACATACCCCCACATCATAAACTGAAATACCAGCAAAACCCCAAACAGAACAGTTACCAAGCAAAATCTGCGCTCCAAAAGCCAAATGGCGCTCCCTCCCTTCTGAGCCCCACAGCGCGCCCAATCACCAGCTTACGTCCAGATATATGATATTTTATATCCGGGAGAACCCGCTCAACATTGTACGAGGTATTTGTCTTCAGTGGCACAAACTGGGCACAACATATTGTGCATTAAAATGGCATATCAGTGGAAAATTTTAATTCTCACTTTGCACCACCAGCTGCGCATTAACGCCTTCGCGCACCACGACTTAATAGCATGTCGTGGTGCGGGAGGTTATATATGGAGCGGGCTCATGCGCTGCGCCCGCTCCATATTCTGCAGGTGTCCGCTGTGTATTACAGCTGACACCCGGGACTAATGGACAGGAACAGCGATCGCGCTGTTACAGGAGCCTGTAAAAATTATATTATACTGCAATACATTAGTACTGCAGTGTATTGTACCAGCGACCTAATGATCGCTCATTCCAGTCCCCTAAAGGGACTTTTGGGAGGTTTCCACTGTTTTGGTACCTCAGGGGCTTTGCAAATGCGACATGACACCCGAAAACCATTCCAGCTAAATTTGAGCGCCAAAAGCCTAATATTGTTCCTTCCCTTCTGAGTCTTGCCGTGGGTCCAAACAGCAGTTTATTACCACATATGGCGTATTGCTGTAATCAGGACAAATTGCTTTACAAATTTTGGGGTGATTTTTCTCCTTTATTCATTGTAAAAATGAAACATTTCTATGTTTTTTCAGAAAAAAGTAGATTTTCATTTTCATGGCATAATTCCACTAAATTCAACAAAAAAACTGTGGGGTCAAAATGCTAACTATACCCCTAGAAAAATTCCTTGAGGGGTGTAGTCTACAAAATGGGGTCACTTTTGGGGGGTTTCCACCGTTTTGCTCCCTCCAGGGCGTTGCAAACGCGACATGGCATTGAAAACTAATCTAGAAAAATCTGCGCTTCAAAATCCAAATGGCGCACCTTCCCTTCTGAGCTCTGCCGTGGGTGCAAACAGCAGTTTAGTACCACATATGGGGTATTGCTGTAATCGGGAGAAGTAGCTTTACAAGTTTTGGGGTGCTTTTTATTCTTTATTCCTTGCAAATATTACTTTTTTTTAGATTTTTTCAGAAAAGAAAGTAGATTTTCACTTTCACAGGCAAACTCCAATAAATATAGCAGAAGACCTGTGGGCTCAAGATGCTAACTATACCCCTAGATAAATTCCTTGGGGTGTGCAGTTTCCAAAACCGTGTCACTTTTGGTGGATTTCCACTGTTTTGGCACTACAAGACCTCTTCAAACCCGACATGGTGCCTAAAATATATTCTAAAAAAAGGAGGCCACAATATCCACTAGGTGCTCCATTGCTTCTGAGGCTGGTATTTCAGTCCATTATCACACTAGGACCACATGTGGGATATTTCGAAAAACTGCAGAATCTGGGCAATAAATATTGTGTTGCGTTTATCTGGTAAAACCTTCTGTGTTACAGAAAAAAATGTATTACAAATGAATTGAAGCAAAACAAATAAAATTTGTCAATTTCCCCTCTACATTGCTTTAATTCCTGTGAAACGCCTAAAGGGTTAAGAAACGTTCTGAATGCTGTTTGGTGATTTATGGGGTCTATATAGTACATACGGCCCTCAAAGCCACTTTAGAACTGAACTGGTCCCTGTAATAATGGCCTTTTGAAATTTTCTTGAAAATGTGAGAAATTGCTGCTAAAGTACTAAGCCTTGTAACGTCCTAGAAAAATAAAATAATGTTAAAAAAATGATGCAAATATAAAGTAGACATATGGAATATGTGAAATAGTAACTATTTTGTGTGGTATTACTATCTGTTTTACAAGCAGATACATTTAAAATTAGAAAAATCATAATTTTTTCAAATTTTCTCAACCTTTTGGTGTTTTTCACAAATAAGCAATGAATTTATTGACCAAATTTTTCCACTAACATAAAGTACAATATGTCACGAGAAAACAATCTCAGAATCGCTTGGATATGCAAAAGCATTCCAGAGTTATTACCACATAAATTGACACGTCAGATTTGAAAAAATGGGGCTGGTCCTGAAGGCCAAAATGAGCTCGGTCTTGAAAGGATTAAACCTTTTGAACGAACAAAGCCTAAACTCTCTGCCTACAAAGGTTGTCTACTCTGGGGTAACAGAGTGGTAATTCCCAGTGCTGGCCAAATTTAAGTGCTTAAAGCTCTGCACAAAGGACATCCTGGAAGGCTCTTGCTAGAAGTTATGTATGGTGGCCTTAAAATTGATGAATATATAGAGCAATGGGTAAAGAAGTGAACTCCTTGTCAAACCACGCGTGATTCTCCATCAACAGCTGTGTCACGTTCTTGGGAAGTAACCAGAAACCCGTGGTCTAGACTGCATATAGACTTTGTAGGTCCAGTTCAATTACATTTTTCCTTGCTGTTGACTACTTTTCCAAATGATTAGAAGTTGTACCAGTATCCTCTGCCGCAAGAAGTCCTGTCATACAAGTTCTACCGAGGCTGTTTGCAACATATGGATTACCTGATATAATTGTGTCAGACAATGGGCCACAATTTACATCCACAGAGTTCAAAGTGTTTATGGAAAATAATCTTATTAACCATGTTACAACAGCTCCATTTCATCCAACTTCAAATGGACAAGCAGAGCGCATGGTTCAGACTACTGAGGATGCTTTAAAGAGAATTGTTGATGGACATTGAAATCACAGACTGGCAAATTTTCTACTACAACATCATGTGACACCAGCTCCAGTACCGGATGCAGCCCTGCAGAACTTCCGATGAACAGGAGGATCGAGACCTGTTGGGACAGACTTCATCCTGATCTCACATCTGACTTGCAAAACAAATATGAAGTCAGATTGTCTAAAAAATATAACTCCTCATCCACAATGCATTTTCGGGAGGGTGATTGTGTGTATGCTAGAAACAATACAATGGGACTAAGATGGATACCAGCAACTGTAGTGGAAACTGCATGATCCGAGGCTTACAAAGTAAGAACTTCTGATGGTCATCTTCTAAGGGCAGATTCACACGAACGTTGCGTTTTTGCGCGCGCAAACAACGCGGCGTTTTGCGAGCGCAAAAACCATTTGACAGCTGCGTGTGTCATGTGTGTCTGATGCGCGGCTGCGTGATTTTCGCGCAGCTGGCATCATAGAGATGAGGCTTGTCAACGCCCGTCACTGTCCAAGGTGCTGAAAGAGCTAAATCTTTCAGCACCCTCGACAGTGAATGCCGAACACAACAGCGAAAAACCTGTAAAAAAAAAAGATAAAGTTCCTACTTACCGAGAACTTCCCGGCCGTTGCCTTGGTGACGCGTCCTTGGTGACGCGTCCTTGGTGACGCGCCTCTCTTGACATCGGGCCCCACCTCCCTGGATGACGCGGCAGTCCAAGTGACCGCTGCAGCCTGTGATTGGCTGCAGCCTGTGCTTGGCCTGTGATTGGCTGGAGCTGTCACTTGAACTGAAGTGTCATCCCGGGAGGTCGGACTGCAGGAAGGAGACAGGAGTAATCGGTAAGTTAGAACTTCGTTTTTTTTTACAGGTTCATGTATTTTGGGATCGCAAGTCACTGTCCATGGTGCTGAAACAGTTTAACTCTTTCAGCACCATGCACAGTGAATGTCTCCCGACGTCGCGGACCGGAAATTTTTTTGCCGGGTTCGGCCAAAACGAGTTTGGCCGAACCCGGTGAAGTTAGCTTCGGTTGTCGGGGTTCACTCCGTTTGGATGCTTGGAAACAGAAAAGCACGTGGTGCTTTTCTGTTTCCATTCATCCTTTTGACAGCTCGTGCGCTGTTCACACTGAAGTGCTTCCGTGCGACCTGCCTGGTTTTCACGCACCCATTGACTTCAATGGGTGCGTGATGCGTGAAATACGCAGAGTTATTGAACCTGTCGCGTATTTTGCGCAGCGAACAAACGCTGCGCAAAATACACGGACTGTGTGTACTGCCCCATAGACTTCTATAGGGCATTGCGTGCCGCGCGAAAACCACGCGCCCTACACGCTGCCAAATCACGCTCGTGTGAATCCCCCCTAAGGACGCATATATACCAACTAAGAAGCAGAGTAGAGGAATGCATATCACCTGCTATTGAAAGGGATCCTGACCATAAGGTAGCAACATTTCAGAGTGATGCCTTACATTCCACTGACCCTCCTCTTATCCAACAAGAGGAACAATCTTCTCCACCATCAGATGTGCCTCAGGATAATGAACCACGTGTAAAGGACACTTCAAATGAGACTATTCCTTCACATTTATAAGACCCAAGGCAGGTCTTTGGGGTGTGTCGAATCAAATCCCAAGAAAAAGGCTCTGGCAAATATTTATAAAGGGTTATAACAAAATAAAACAAAATTTAACAGTGAAAAACAATGGTCAAACAAATTAGGCCCTTGGATGAACAACACTGGGCAAAAATGTATAACAATATTTGGAATGTGGCTTTAAACTTTAACCCCTTCACGACTGCCATATGGCTATATATGTTCCAACTGCCAATGCCCCGTGCAGTTGTCACGTCTATAGACGTGGGTAGCGTGCATCGGGGTTTAATGTGAGCAGAGCTGCTTTAGAGTGAGCAGCTCTGCATTATCTTATGTGCCGACTCTCTCTAAAAGTGTCCACACCTCTTCCACTTAGTTTCATGTTTTATGAAACTAAGCTTAGAAGTGCAGCGCTACTCACACTGAAGCAGTGCTGAACTTTTCATCTCCTTCTCCCTCGGGCCACGGCTTCCGCCCAGAGATAACGGAGCCAGCAAGCTCCTTATCTGGGCAGATAAGGAGCTGATAATCACCATGATTGTTTAATCATGGTGATCATACAAGAGTTTGTTTGCTTAACAAACTTTTCAAGCAGCTCTGAACTCTTAGGCCCTATTCACACAACAGGGTTTCCCGGCCATGTGGCGGACACTCAAAAAATGGGCTGTCACACGGCCGCAGTAGGAACAATAGAATGCGGCTATTCACATGACCAATTTTTTAACCTGGCAGTCAAAACATGGGTAATGACCTATCTTCTGCGATTCTCCTGGCCGCCCAGCCCCCTTAGAAGTCTAGGGGGCAGGGTAATACACGACCATCACTCGAATGTGTTCCAAATGACGGGCGTGTCTTCCATCGCTCACTTGCTCTCTCCTCCTCACAGTACAAAGTGTATGTGAGGAGGAGGAGGGTATTTTCTTGCTCCCTGTGGGAGCGGAATCCCCAATCTCCGGTCACAGCTTCGGCAACACTGTGGCCGGGGATTGGGGATTCCGCTCCAGGAGAAGTCCCTGACTTAACTGTCCATATATGGACACAGTGACGTCAGGGACTTCTGAAGTGGAATCCCCGATGCTGTAGCCGGAATTTCCGCTCAAGGAGAATTCCCTGACATCACTGTCCATATATGGATATTGAAGTCAGGGACTTCTCCTGGAACGGTGTCGCTATCTATAGAAAGGTAGTGGGGTGCCATCTATGGGGGGGGGGGTGCTATGTAAAAGGGTACTGTGTAGAACTACCTACAGTACAGAGGGCTGTGTGGCATTACCTACAGGGGGCTCTGTGGCATTACCTACAGAGGGCTGTGTGGCATTACCTACAGTGAGGCTGTATGGCACTACCTACAGGAGGATGTGTGGTATTACCTGCAGGGGGCTGTGTGGTATTGCCTACAGGGGGCTGTGTGGCACTTCTTACAGGGGGGCTGTGTGGCATTACCTACAGGGGGGCTGTGGCAGTATCTACAGGGGGCAGTGTGTGGCAGTGTCTGCAGAGGGCAGTGTGTGGCAAAAATTTTACAAATTCATCCATTTTTAAAATAGACAGGGAAAAAATCGGATGCAAAAACGGGTCAAAATCGGCCGTTAAAAACGGAAACACGAAACGGAACGGATGCAAAACGGCCGAGAAAAATGGATCAAAAAGGACGTTTTTATTGGCCGACACTCGGTCCCTGTCGTGTGAATAGAGCCTTAAGGCCTTTTTACACCAGCCAAGACTCGGCCAGTGCAGCAATCGCCGATCAAAGAGACATCATTGATGGGCGCTCTCTTGCTCCTGTCACACGGAGCTATGGATAGGGACGAGTGGTCGTTTCTACGATTGCTCGTCCCCATACATTATTATCATGTATGCAGCGCGTCTCCCTGTTGACACAGGGAGATGTGCTGCCAACAACGATAATCTTTTACTTTTTTAAAACGATACGACCAGCAGATGATCGAGCATTTGCTCGTTAATCTGCTGATCGTTCTCCTATTTACACAGGGCAATTATCGTTAACGAGCGTTATATTAACCGGTCATTTGTTATTGTTTTCTCTTGTGTCTGAAATTTCTTGTCTTCTCAGAAAATATAAAAACAATTTTAAAAAAAAACTGACACTTCCTGTTCTGTAGAGATCTCTTCTCAACATTCATCTTATTATCATCACAGGCAAGATTACAATGACTTTTATGAATGAATTAACTGCCTTTCTGAGATCCCGGCTGCTAAGGCTGATACCAATCTCATTTCGCAGTTTATATTAATTTTATGTCGTGTACTGTGGGAAAAAACTTAACTTTCAGCAGTGATTTTTTTTAAAACTCGGCACAAAATGCCGTGGTTTTTGCCGCGATTCATAGCAAAAAAATGCATCTAAATTGTGACATGAGATCCCAGGGTCCTGTGCAGCCACAACTCTTGTACTAGACTTTGAAACACTGACCGGGAGATCAATGCATCCTATCATGGGTGATACTGCTTGCTGAACTGTGTATCTAATTCTATCATGTGTGCTACTGTCTGCTGAGCTGGTGTATCTAAGCCTATGATGCGGGATACTGTCTGCTGAGACGCTTTATCTAAGCACTGTAGACGCTATATCTAATACTAGTCAGTGTATATATGCAATCCAGAACAGACTCACCTCTGCTACATCCCATAGACTCTACTACACTACATCTGACATATTCATCATTACTGTATCACTACTACATGTGATGGGACACACACTCAGCTCTGAGGTATCCGATAAACTCAACTCTGCTGCATCACTAGTACTTCAGACATGAAACAGACTGTTGAGTTTAGCAGATGAAGCCCAGCTAAGTGCATGTCCTGCCAGATGTAGTAGTGAAGTAGCAGTGTTGAGTCTATAAGATGTAGCAGAGCTAAATGCATGTCCTGCCAGATTTAGTAGTGATGTAGCATAGTTGAGACTATCAGATGTAGTAGAGCTTAGTGTGTGTCTTTTCAGATGTAAAAGTGATTTTGCAGGATACCTACTAAACTCTGCTATAACTGATAGACTCAACACTCCTACATCACTATCAGATGTAGCAGAGCTGAATAAGCGTCTGCTACATCACTACTACATTCTCAGTGCGTCTGAAAGCTATGGGAAGCGCAGGGACGGGGAGAGGTTGGTAGCTGAACATCTCGTCTGAGGTCTGTAAAAGGGTAGTTTGGGGGTCTTTGGTCTGTAAACTGGGGGTCAGTAAAAGGGGGGCTCTGGTGTGGGGTCTGTATACAGGGGGTCCGGTCTGGGGTACCTTTAATGTTATGTCACCAGCTTGAGACGCATCAGAAGATGATACTGGTTTAAGTCTCTGAACCACTGTTCTCCTTCTGTATATCCAGGTCATGTCCATGAGTCTCCCATTGACTTCCATTACACTACAGAGTGTCAGAGGACAATTTATTCTAGCGAGTTGATTTCTCTTTTCTATTATGGAAAGGTTTACACTTCCATAGTAGTAAAATAATATAAATGAGGTTATATGGATGTTATATAGAGGGGTCGTCCATTAATAATCCTCCAACAAAAGGCCGAGACTAGAACCACTGAAGTTCCCTACCTAGGACCTGATTGGAATGGGCGCCATGTAATACTAATGTATGGCCGCCCTCAGATAGACCTGAGACCTGGAGAGGCTGCATGCTGAAAAGGGGTTGTCTAGTTGGAACAAATCTTTTAAGGTCCCTGGTGTCAAGTGGGAGGGGGTGACTGTAGAGGCCCCCAGGTGGTGGATTCCTTGGGTATATATACTGTATAGGTATAAGTAACTGGACTAGAAGTAGAGCTATTGTAGAATGACAAATGTGTAACAATATATAGTATTATATGTATAAAGATAGGACCCATGGCTCTGCACATACATATATATGGAGGAATGTGCTGTAACTTGTCAGTACATGCTGGGAGTTGTAGTTACATAGCAGCCTGACAGCCACAGGTTAGAAAGCACTGATACAGATAGAGGATGTTAAATAGTGAGACAGGTTATATAAGAGGGGCCATCACATTATTGTACAGTAGTCATATAACTGAGCCACCCATTGTTTATTAACACTTACATCACAGTGCCCTCAACTCCTATGTCACAAAGCGATGATGTCACAAAGGAATAGAATGGACGTGGCCTCAACTCCTATGTAACAAAGCGATGATGTCACAAAGGAATAGAATGGACGTGGCCTCAACTCCTATGTCACAAAGCGATGATGTCACAAAGGAATAGAATGGACGTGGCCTCAACTCCTATGTCACAAAGCGATGATGTCACAAAGGAATAGAATGGACGTGGCCTTGATTATCACCGTTCACATGATGAGAGCGCAGAGAGAGTGAGAAAAGAGAGAGAGAGAGAGATTGTGAGCGCCGTCTAGTGGAGAGAAAAATACTTGTGAGTACCCAGTTTATTCCATTTATTACATTTAACAAGGGTGATAAGACTTTTCCAGCAGATTATTATACACCTTACTCCCCAGCCGCACATCTAATTCTACAGCAGCTGATTGGCACAGATCACTGAGCTCTGCTGCATGGTCGTGGGCATCGTATACATGGAGAAACATATATCAATGGGACACACCTGTATAATATATAGAATTATCTTCTAAACAATAATTCCACAGTAAAGATCATTTAATTGGACACTAACGAAATCCCACAGGTTCCAGATTATCAGACATTCCGGATTATGAAACGGTCATAGTTAAATGGATTGTTTTATTAAGTTAACCCTTCTCTAAAGGCGATCACCTGATCACTAAAGATCTCACTCCTGGAACATATGGACAGTAGTGGTTTTGATGAGACAACCCCTTTATAATGTTCAGGAAGACAGAGCAGTAAGATACTAAATGTGCAGCTAATGTTCGTCTATGGGGTTATGTACGCTGCCGTGTATTTAGCTTGTGCTGTTTCTATGTACAATCTGTGTAAAACAAATCTCAGCATCATCCATCAGATGCCATAAGCCAGACCAGTTTTGCCCATAGATTCAAAGGAGACCTAAAAAATTTTGGTGATTTCTGAGTGAGCGCCATATTTTATACTTGAAAGTGCTTGTACTGCTTTTTTCTAAATCAGAATCATCATAGAACCAGTGCGGTGAGCGATACCGAGACCAATTTGTCTGTTTTGCTCATCTGTATAGAACGCTGTATTAGTACATTATTATTATTATTATTATTATTATTATTTATTAATATTTGTCTGTGGTCCTGAGATTCCATATTATCTATTAGAATTTCTTGAATAATGAGATGTTAATTATAAGGGGGAATTCACACGCGGCAGATTTAGTGCAAAAATTTGTGCAACTTTTCCATTCATCTGAATGGGACTTGCAGAAATCCATATGCTTGCTGATGAAGATGAATGGAACTTATTGCCAGTCACAGAAATCTATGCAATAAATCTGCCGCATGTGAATATACCCTAATAGTAATATAAAGTGATTAAATATTATGTCCCTTTTCTGTTTTTATTTCCAGAGTTTACAGTCTCAAAATCCGTGAACATGGCGTCTCGCCATGAGGACGTGGACGTGGAGAAAGGCCTTTTGCCTCCTCCATGTGAAATGGATAAAGACGATGGCGAAAGCCCCAGAGCAGAGGACGTACATGACCGTACTGGAATCTCCTACACACGATCCATCGTTATTGTAGGGATTCTGTTCTATATAAATCTGCTATCCTACATGGATCGGCTCAGTGTCACTGGTAGGTGTGGGGTACTTCATTTTATTTCTGGGGTTTATCAGTACTGTAGCTGTGGAGGCACTTATAGCGAACCTCCACTTTCAGTAGAAAAACGGTTATAGTGCAGGAGTGCGCAGGAGTGTGCGCTATAATCGTTTATCTAAATCACTTGTATTCGCTCTCTTGTATCTAGCAGCAGCGCGGACTGTGTAAAGTCAGTGGTGGCGGCTTCTCGTCTCCATTGCTCCCATATCCAGAACGGACTCCAGTGCCTTAAGATTCTATAGCGCTGACGCCCATTCTAGAGATCGGTGGGGGTCCCAGTGGTCGCTTCCATTAATATGCCTTATACCTATATGATGGAAATACATGCATTGCTTCTAGTGACATCTCTCTTTTTATCTGACAGGGGCGCTGCCATATTTAGAAAAATCATTTAATCTGAAAGACAGTGGATCTGGTTTGCTGCAAGCAGGTAAATATTAATATAAAATCTTGTTCTGTAAGTCACCTGGAATCCGCCATTTTGGGAACTAAACCAATATTCTAGAGAAGGTGACGAATCTATTCACTGGTATCTCATGATCTGACTGACACAAGGTTGTGATGTCATCAGGTTCTAGTGAAGAAATAAGACAGTTGGTTGCACTACATAAGGCTGGGTACACACCTCGCGGTCTAAACGTGTTTTATTGCCGTAAATCGCAGCAAAACAGCACAATTTTGCAGTGTTTTTGCGACGTGACCGGGACATGAAAACCTAGGATAATGGTGTTCTGCTGTGACTGGGCTGACAAATCCATAATAAGGCCATAATAACATCCATCAGCAGCATTTACCTGCTTGTTGATGGGTTCCAGTGATAACCCAAAATATGACATTAAGATGTACTATATCGTTTTTACTATATACACAGATTTACAAAAAGTTTTATCAAACTGCAAAAGTAATTGAAGGGTTAAGCTTTACATTAATGAATGAGAGTGGGAATTAAAAAAAAGTGGGGAATTTGGTTTTAATAGTTTGTCCATATATAAATATCTGTTGTATCTTCCTTTCACCTCTTCTCTCCCCCTTCCCTTTCAGTCTTCCTCTGCAGCTTCATGTTGGTGGCTCCAGTATTTGGATATTTGGGTGATCACTGGAATAGAAAATATCTGCTCTGTATTGGGATCACCCTCTGGTCAGCCTCCATCCTTGGCAGCTCATTTATTCCTGATAAGGTAACATCCTATGTTTATTATTAAAGGGGTTTTCTGGTACATTCCCATTGATAACCTATCCTTCTTCCATGCTCAATCTGTGGAGCTCTGACCTCCGGGACCCCCAACAAGCGACCCATTGAAGTGAATGGGACAAGCTGCAGTGCCAGGCACAGCCGCCCTTATCTACAAGCCGATGTACCTGCGTAAACAATGAAATGGACACATCGCTCACAGGAGTGCCACGGACCCACATCAATCATACATTCCCTGGAGGAGATATATCAAAACTGGTGCAAAAGTGGAGTAGATGCCCATGGCAACCAATCAGATTCCACCTCTCACTTTTCTAGAGATCTTAAGGAAAATAAAAGCAACAACCTGATTGGTTTCCATTGGCAAATACTTCATTTTTCCTCTGCACCAGTTTTGATCTATTTCTTCCATTGTCTATCCTAACAATAGGCCATCAATATTAAAGTCCCAATGGTAAAGCTTTAGTAAAGATGTTATTAATTATGATTTTTTTTCCTTTTCCCCAGTATTTCTGGCTGTTCTTGCTCATGCGAGGACTGGTTGGGATCGGTGCGGCAAGTTACTCCACCATTGCCCCCTCCATCATCGCCGACCTATTTGTAGCAGACCAGCGAAGCCGCATGTTGTCCATCTTTTGGACTGCTATCCCCGTAGGCTGGTGAGTGTCCTGTGTAAACACATTATTTTACAATTATTAACTGGATACAAAAAGTGTCTAATATATATAATGAGTGTAGAAGTTTATACTGTTTATATCTATGTCTATAGTTATATTTGTGCAGAGATTATGCCCTTTCTTAACTATAAATCTTCTTCATTTTTACCTATTAAGTGGCCTTGGATACATCATGGGGGCCAAAGTGACAAGCGTTCTTGGTGGTGACTGGCACTGGGCACTGCGGGTAAGTGAGAGGATTGCAGGATTCCTGCAGGCAAACTATTATTTCATTTTTTGTCTTGTTATTGGAATTGCTCCCATTATCTTCTGGACCCATAAACAATAAGTAGGGACTTGGGAAAGTTCCAGCTCTATGAGTATCAGTCCGGAGGCTGTAGACCGTCATTTATGGACACTGACATGTGTTGTTTTTTGTTATTAGTCATTTCTAGGTTTTGCCCCTTTATCTGGTTTCAGTCACTTCATATTTGTAATACTTCTATATATATATAATATACATTGTCTCCTCCTTCTTCTGGACAGATCATTCCAGGTCTGGGGATTATAGCCGTCCTGCTTCTTATCTTCTTTATGAAGGAACCATCCAGAGGAGCCGCAGAACAAAAGAGCTATAAACACCCAAACAGCAATTCTTGGACGACCGACGTGAAAGCTCTGCTGAAAAAGTGAGTGTTTTCTGTGTAGTGATTGTTGTCGCTGGCTTTACCCCGTGTCTCTTGTGTCACTCACATTTCTCTCTCTCTCTGTAGCCCGAGCTTTATGCTTTCCATGCTGGGATTCACAACTGTGACATTTGTTTCCGGCTCCCTCTCCCACTGGGCTCTGTCCTTCTACAAGCGGGCCCGGGTCATCCTATACAGAAGTGATCCATGTCAGACTGCAATATGTCAATTTGATGACAGGTAAACGCTTACTTACTGTGTGTGCCAGGAGGTTGTGAGGGCGGCTATCTCCCATTATGTCCATACTCTTCCTTTCTCTACCTGAGTTTTGGGCACGGCTACGCGGTGAGTGGTCAGGGCTCCTGGCAGCCATCTATTTACAGGGTAGGTTCAGACATGGGGTGTTAAATGTGGATTTTACTGCGTATTTGCCTCAGATTTCACCCTTTGCATTGCTAAGGGTAAAATCCACTGTAAAAATGTGCGACATTTCCGCAATGTGTATTTGCAGTGAATAAATTCTTGTGGATATTTATTTGCCAAACCGCACAAAAAAATCTTCAACAATTCTGTGATATAAAACCTCACCCTCATAGTGTATATAGACTGCTACGTGACTGTCTGCTCTATACTGACAAGATATTTGGGATAGGTCCATAGAGAGCCCTGTCAGCCTGAGAACAGAGTTTATGGATTTAATCTTTAGATACATGCAGATAGTTGGAGCAGTAGTCATACTCAGGTCCTTTAATCATCATTTATATACAATCGTGGAGAATCCATTTGATGACCTCTATAATCTCTTTCTTTGCAGTCTGATTTTTGGCATGATCACTGTGATCACCGGAATCGTGGGAGTTGGAGCTGGCGTGGAGATAAGCAAGAGGTTCAGGAAAATCAACCCGCGGGCAGACGCATTAGTCTGTGCGTGCGGAATGCTGGGTGGCGCCCCTTTCCTGCTCTTGGCTTTGTTATTGGCAAGTTTCAGCCTTGTGGCCTCCTATGTAAGTGGCTGATGAACAGCTTTCTGTCATTGATGTTTTTTCTTTTAATTATATTAAAAAGGTGAAGAAACAATATCCATACACATACCTGTAGATATACATACATATACACCTATACATACAATCATACTGTCTATAGCTGTGGATACCATACACACACAGATATACAGCTTTACATACACTTACTGTATCTTTAGGCAGACATATATAAACATACAGTATACCTTTATACATACAGTGTATACCTGTGGATATCATACACATACAGATATACTGCTATACATACACATAGACACACAGGTATTCATACACATATACATTATTATACAGTGTAAGGTCTATACGCAGGTTTAATACCCACCCTGTGCAGCAGAGTTCAGGATAAGAGGTAACTTATTGTACTGCCCCCTCCCCGTATTCCCCATTTAGTCTTTTCTGAATGTTTTGTCTCCCCTCAGATTTTCATCTCCATCGGGGCGTTATTGCTGGCACTGAATTTTGCCGTTGTGGACGACATCCTGCTGGTAAGTGATCAGAAACCATGAGGATGTTTCTCTATTACAGCTGAAATGACATTTATTTTACCTAATGTCTATTTTCCGGCCTAGTTTATGAAATGCCACTGACTCTGCAATAACTGCCAGACAAGAGACGGAGGACACTACAAGTACAGACTGCGCTGTCTGCAGATATTGTAGTGCAGATATTCCGTCACTTTGTCTGGCTGCCATTGTTGAGTTAGGTTCAGTAACTTCCTTCTGCCTACTCAGAATGTCCTCTTGTTTTAGAGTGTGGTGACCCCCAGAAGACGATCCACAGCGGAGGCCCTACAAATAATTGTGTCCCACCTGCTGGGTGATGCATGGAGCCCCTCTCTGATCGGAGTGGTAAGTATTAGTTACATCATCATCCTAAAGGGTATCTAAGCAAAATTCTTTAACGTTGGGGGTCAGTCTTAGCCTGCATGATACCCTTTGTGAACAACTTACCACGCACATACATTTCACACAAAGGAGACAGCACTAATACAGTACACCCCCACCAAACAGACAGTAAAGATATAGCAACCATATAGTGCACACACAATGCCCATACAGCACCCTCAGTGAGGAGCTGTCACTCACCACCACCTACAGTCTGCTGTCACCGGATTTCTGCATTAATATCCAGCATCCGCTGTCTGAGAAAATCTACACATATTCTGATATTTCCCATAATTCATCTTACATAACAATGTGTTATTTTCTTATCCTCAGCTATCTGACCTCATCCGCAGAGGAAAGCCAGAATCCGACCTGCTGATGTTTAACAGCCTGAAATATGCCCTCATGGTCTGCGTATTCGTGAGCGCTATCGGAGGAGGATTGTTCTTGGCAGCTGCCCTCTTTCTTGAGAAAGACCGAAAGAGGGCAGACATGGAGTCTGAAGGTATCTACCCTGTCTGTGTGTATGTCCACCGTCTACTCATGTGTCCTGCAGAATTAAAGTGCAGCTCAACCTTGGATTTACGCTGGCTCTATGGTCAGAAAATGTTAAATAATCACAAATCCCTAATCCTATTCTAATGCGTTAACAAATACTTATTTTTTTAGTGTTGAAAATCATGGTTTATGGTAATCGTTAGTGGGGGAAATTGTCTTTTCTGACAGACGGTAGAAAGATAGTGAATTTTATAGTCTTTCACCAAGATTATGATCCGATAGAGTGCTCCACAATTATCAAAGACAAAACCACTGGAGTAGAAGTGGAGTTTCTTAAAACATAACTTTTACTTTTGTTCCTTCTTAAAAATGTGTTGCACAATATTGACACATATATAATATATGTAGGAAGTAAATTTTTTCCTCCTTGTTATAAAACATTCAATAGCACAAATCAATGTATCATCCAAGCTTAGGAGATGTAGAATTGAAAAAGACTCAGTCGTTTATACCTTAAACTTTCAGGGTTGTCAAAATGTAAGCTCCATTTTTTTCTTTTATATCTTATTTATCCCAATCGTCATCTTACAAATAATTATAGAGCCTCTCGGGTAATTACCCCCCTACCCGTTCTGTTGTCAGGTGCACTTGGTTGGACTCCTCAAAACAAGAGCACTGGGAAACCTCTCTTCAATGTTAGAGATCAATATTTTCCTCCCGACGCGTTTCTTTATGGCCCGAATTCATCAGGGAAGATTGGCCATTCAGCCCGTGTTAAGTCCACTAGAGCTATGACTGCCGTTCAATAATCCTGCAGTGGCAAGGAAAATTCATGGCCCATGTGTTGCCCTTGTTGGAGTGAACGCCTGTTCACGGTGTCTGACGACGCTATTGATGGTTTTGTAACATGGAGGAAAAAATTTACTTCCTACGTATATTATATATGTGTCAATATTGTGCAACTCATTTTTAAGAGGGAATAACAGTAAAACTTATGTTTTAAGAAACTCTAGTTCTACTCCAGTGGTTTTTACTTTTCTGACAGATGAAAATATTTTCTATTGATCAGAAATGTATAGACATTCCCTCTTAGTGATAATTGTTATCGCTATGACCATAGCCTGTAATGGGTATTGCTAGAGAAGCAGTCAGATTTAATGATAAAGATTGGGTATCAGATATGGTCTTGGCAACTGAAGTGCCTTTCTGCAAGGACTTCTAATATACCTCCTTAGCAGTGAATGGGTTAAAGGGTAAGACTACTTTGCCAACATTTTACTTTCATTGCATTGTATGTATTTTATTAAATAAAATACATTTACAAATTGGTTTTAATTAAAAAAACATTTGAGACAGTTTGCCTTCTGCAGCTTATATGTTTTACAATACAAGCTGCTGGTTGCCATTCAGTAATTATTCCGTCAAATGAGTTTACTGTCGGGTCAGTCTCACACCCCTTTCTCTGCTCTCCTAACATTGATCTAAAGAAAATAAAACTAAACTTAAATCAAATAAAATGTCAGCTTAGATTAGCATTCAGGAGAGCAGAGAGATGGGCTGGAGGCTGACTCAACAGTTAGCTCGTCTGACGGCATGAGCACTGATCGGCATAGAGCAGCTTGTTTTGTATTGTAAGACATAGAAGCTGCAAAACACAAACTAATTGTGAAAATGTTTTATGTAAATAAAATACAAAGCAATAGACAAAAGTCTGCAAAGATGTCCATAGCCTTTAAGATATTAAATCTGATCTCTGATTGGTTACTATGGGCAGTCAGGCCAGATTTTAGCTTAGAAAGTTTTGATAAATGAAGCCCATGGGAGACTTTGATAGTTCACAATTTTCAACTACTCATTGACCATCTAGTGGTATGAAGTAGAATAATATAAAATGAGAATTATCTGATAATGTATTCCTGCAAAATCAGGCTTATATGTTTTTTTATCTTAACAGGATGAAGTCTTGGTTGGACATTTTATATTGATTTGTCCATGGCTGCACTGGTTCTTGAGAGCAAAAGAACCCTGTCCTTAATCTCCACACGAGGACAAATATAAAGTGAACACATTTTGGAGCTCCTCAGACTTTCACCGTAATGAGCAGCAGGGCTCTGCTGCTCAAGACATGACTATAATGTTTCCGAGCAACCACTAAAAGTTTCAGTGCATGCAGAATCAAGAACACCACACAGAACATGTATTCTTGCAACAGGAAATCAATAGTTGGCAGTGGAAGTCATGAATGCAAAGCTGCCATGACCTACCCTGTTACTGAATCCAGTGGTTTAAACATTATAGATTCTACACCGATAATTGAGGGAACTGGACCTAGAGTGTCTGCAATTCCAAAGATTGCATTGAGGAAGAAAACAAGACCTACCTCACAGACTCATTCATATGGAATTTCCACTGAGCTCTTCCTCGGAAAAGCATCCCAAGGAATTTGCATGAATACCAGCAAACATAGGTCCACCTCAAAGGATTTTTTTCTGTGCCTGTGTCTCGGCTGAGTCACAGTGCCAAACTGGACTGGACAAATCTTTGTACTACAGATCTGGATCCCCAGACTGTGTGTAAAAAATGACAAATGTTTCTGCCTGTGGCTCGGCTGAGTCACAGTGCCAACCCGGACATGATTAGTGCCACCTACCAACGATTTATGGCAACTAACAACATGACTCAACTGGAATACCTTTCATCCACATTGCACCAACAGATGAGACTGCAGTTACAGACCATCTCTAGTTGAAAAAAAGAACTTTAAGAATAGCATGTTTTTAACTGCTCCTGGTTACACCTTAAATTCCTTCATGTATACCAACCTTATGTGGAAAATTTAGTCATGTTATTTTAATAAAAACATCAAAACCTAAACAAAGTGTATTATTATATAAGTAACAAAATACTATAGAAAACTGTCTGTACTCTTAAACTTTCTGATATATCACATGTTCTGGATTAATAGAAAAATGTAGGGAAAAGCTACTGAAAGTCATGAAATCCAATCAGAGAAAGAGTCAGGATTGAAATCTAGGCAGCAGCTACTTCTCCCTTAAATCCGTAAGCCACATTGTTAATACAAAAAAATAAACATGGAACACAGAGCCATCAAACCAAAGAGAAATCTTGATACACTATCATTTTATGAAAATAGTTTTATTCATCATAATTAATACTTTATTACACATAAATACAAAATTAGAGATACAAAAATTAACCCCCCTCCCAAGTATATACTATAGACAATTAAAATATCATAAAATATACCAGGTGTAATATAATGAAAAAATATTAAATATAATATAATCAGATAGAAAAGTCCTCATACACAAAAGCATGTATCTTTAAGAAAGGATGAAAGACCACATATGTGTGTCAACATGCAGTAGCAGCATCAGGACACCAGGGGCCTGATATAGATAATGCTGCAATGACAGGTCGCTCCAATACCAAGAGTACGATGATATAATTAAGATATGGAGCACTAAGTCAAAAATATATCAACTACAATGAGTGTAAAATTCAACTATACCTGCAGAGGACATGGTGGAAAAGTATTACACCTGGACAAGCAGCACCTCGACGCGCGTTTCGCAACCTTCGTCAGGAGATGTGCTACTACATTGACAGCCAAAGTTTAAATACTGTGAGCCCGAAAATAAATGACCAATGGTGTGCAGCAGGAGAAGACTACTCCCACTGACATAACTAGCGCCGCGCCGTAAAAAATGACGCGCAACGATGCGTGTCAGCCGTGGGGATGATGCGGTTCACCCATCGGGAAGGAGCGGGTCACGCCCCTCAATCCAATAAGTGACCGTAATAATATCCAGACAGTAGGCGAGTAACAATGACAACGCCCACACACATTAACGCCGATATAATGTGGTTCACCCATAGGAGAGGAGCGTGACATGCCCCTCAATCCCATTTGTGACCAGAAGGCATATACTGTCAACAGGCGAATAACCATGACAACGCCCAAACATATCAGCGCAGGCACGAATCAACACAAAGACTTGGTCAGTAAGACAAATCTTTATGCCAAGCCATAACACCATCACGGACATAAATTTAAGAAGGCTCACCCGACAAAACCTGAGTACATGTTGTTGATGAATGACCTACACATCCTATACAGTGCATAAAAGATATGTTATAACAAATAAATAAATAAATAAACAATATTTCAATACAAATACAGAGAAAAAGAGAAAAACGACAGTCAGACAAAATATGTAAAGAAATAATAAATAAGAATCAAAAATACATAAATATTTTTAACAGCACTCTTACTTTGCAGCATCTTTCTACAACTGCCTAAAATTTTTCCCAGTATTGTACGTCTTTATTTAGAGGGGACTCATGGCAACTATTTATATTTAAATGTCTTTGCATAGCTTGATAAAGAAATAAAGATGTTTTTATACATTTTTGGTCGTGAACAGTTACATTTATGTGTCATCTTTCCTTCGTCTCATGATGATATAATATTGACACATATGTGGCACCTCGACTTTTATTAGAGGTGCCCACAGTTTTTATAATAGATAACACTTTGACTGCTCACATCAGACAAGTAACCTTCTGCTGGATCTAATAGGAAACTGATAGGGAGGCGTGGGAAAGACAGAAAAGAAATGTTAAGAAATATATTATAGCTTATTAGGCGCAGCAGTTGCCCCAATCCAAGGCTTCTCCATAGACACTGGACCTCCAGTGCCTACTGTTAAATATGGTGCTCAATCTTTCTATAAAACGTCCTCCAAATGATCTATGAACCATATGATCTCACAAAACATTAGCCAATTTGATAGACCACAATCCAGCATCGGAACATGACCAAGTCCAGTCTTTGGTAGAGCCTCAAAAACATAACTTCCTTCCACTCCACCATATTCAGCAGACTTGTCAGACTTACACAGAGTTTAGAGACCCTACTTGGTTTCAGAAACTATATCTCTCTCATACAGTGACAAAACAAAGCCCACCAGAGAACCAGAGGACATGTGCATGTTCTTTATAGATGGAGGGTGGGCCCTCAGAATCATCTTCTCTGCTTGACCCAAGGAACCCCAGTCCGACGCTGCTCCAAATTATTTCTTGGGGCAACAGCTTTATATGCACCATCTGTGTAAATGTGGTTCAATGCTTACTGCCTGAACAAAACAGCAGACCCTTATACAACACATATAACTTACCTATCACATTGTACGGGCCTGTAGTTCCCATTGCTTTACCTTATCAAACTCTTTTCTTCCCTTATGTCTCAAAAATCCCCACTTTCTGTTGTTAATGTTGGAATTGCATTTATCTGACAATTTTTACACTTAAGATGGGATGTTTCTCTCAGTGGAATGTAAAGTCATTGTCCCAACACCAGATGAGGGCTATGAGGGAGCCCCCTGTTCCCGCTGCCGCTGATCAATACCTTCACCATTCTCTACATGCAGCGGTGGGTTTTAGTGGAGTCTAGACATTACATTTTGTCTTCTAGATCCCCCTGTGGTCAATAGTCAGGAGACACTGGTCTAGTTTTGCCCTATGGGTCAAGGCACATGGGAATATCAGTGCACAGCAGGTATATAAGAGGGAACACACAGAACTTATGCTGACCAGAAAAAGAGCGCAGGTGAGGACAGCAGCAAGACGACCTTCTTTCCAATGCTTCCGGCAATCTGCCTGTAAAAGAAGCTCCCACTAAGGATGACATTTACCTGACTCCTTATATCCTCAGAACTGCGGTCCTCCCGCCAGGGATGTCTCCTTACACTTACCTGATCATTAAGGGGTAGTTCACACTGAGTATTTTGGTACTGATTTTGACGCGGAAACCTCATCGGAATTAGCACCGAAAAACACCCGCTCGAGGGAAAAATAAGCAACATGCTTTATCCTCGGGAGTTTCCATCTCTGACCTCCCATTGACATCAATGGGAGGCAGAGAAAGCGGTTTTCGCGAAAAAATTCCTGAAGCAATTTTAAAGCAGATTTTTCTACCTGCAAAATACTCAGCGTGAACAGGGCCTTAAGGTGTATTCCCGTCTTAAACATTTTAACATAATCACAGGGTGTGCCACCAATGCCTTACAAGTGCAGGTATCACTTCTAGGAACCTCACCTATTGGATAAACAGGAATCCAGTGACCCCTGTCTGCTTATTCATGGACGCTACAGACTACATAAAGTTCAATATAGAGTCGCTATCCATTAAAGTCTATGGAAGTTATGGAAAGAACTACTTGCTTCCCCCTTACTGGATGGCTGAGGGTCCCAGAGGTGGGATTGACACCTATCAGGCATTTATGCTACACACTGTGGATATGCCATATATGTTTAAGATGGGAATATCCCTTTAAGTGATGTTATCATTTCCACTTTTTGATGATAAATACAGAGCGCAGTTGCAGTGTGGTTGTTTGATTTGTTTTGTTGTCATAGGAGACTATTGAAGATGTAGGGAGAGGAATCCTATACAGATGGTAGTATGGATGGTTGTGTGTAGGTGTTACGGCCAGGGCCGCTATTACAATTTTCTGGGCCCCATTCAGTGAAATGGTTATTACCCCTCTCACCCCGATACTCTATATATCTAGGAGAGCACGCTTGGTTCACATTATCATTGTGCTTAACCCGTTAGTGATCGGCCCATCGTGTTTCTACGTCGGTCACTAACGGGCCTTATTCCGATGCCATAGACTTTTTACGTCGCGGCATCGGAATAAGTAAACAGAGCAGGGAGCTGTCAAATCTCCCTGCTCTCAGCTGCTAGAGGCAGCTGAGGGCTGGGAGCGTCCCTGCTCTGCCGGGTGAGATCGCTATTAGTATCGATCTCACCCGTTTAACCCCTCAGATGCGGTGCTCAATAGCGAGCACCGCATCTGAGTTGTTTTGGAGAGAGGGAGGGAGCTCCCGCTCTCTCCCACCGACACCCGGCGATACGATCGCCGAGTGTCTGTGTCTTCTATGGCAGCCGGGGGCCTAATAAAGGCCCCCAGCTCTGCCTCTAGTGTATGCCTGCTAGGTCATGCCTCTGGCATGACCTAGCAGATGCCTGTCCGTTTTAAACGGACAGGCATAATACACTGCAATACAAAAGTATTGCAGTGTATTACAATAGCGATCGCAGAATCGCATATTATAGTCCCCTAGTGGGACTAGTAAAAAAGTTAAAAAAAAAGTTTAATAAAGTTAATTAAAAAAAATGTGAAAAAAAAATGAAAAATACAGCTTTTCCCCTTACAAACTGCTTTAGTATTAAAAAAACAAAATAAAGTTAAAAATGTACACATATTTGGTATTGCCGCGTCCGTAACGACCCCGACTATAAATCTATAACATTATTTAACCCGCACGGTGAACGCCGTAAAAAATTAAATAAAAAAAGATGGAAAAATTGCTGTTTTCTGTGAATCCTGACTTTAAAACAATGTGATTCAAAAGTGATCAAAAAGTCGCATCTACTCAAAAATGGTACCAATAAAAACTACAAGTCGTCCTGCAAAAAAAAAGCCCTCATACAGCTGCATCGGCGAAAAAAATAAAAACGTTACGCCTCTTCAAATACGGAGACACAAAAACAAATACTTTTTAAAAAAAAGGGTTTTTACTGTGTAAAAGTAGTAAAACATGCAAAAACTATACAAATTTGGTATCGTTGCAATCGTAACAACCCGCTGAATAAAGTTATTGTGTTATTTATACCACACGGTAAACGGCGTAGATTTAGGACGCAAAAAAGAGAGGCGAAATTTCAGATTTTTTTCTATTTCCCCCCCAAAAAAAGTTAATAAAAGTTAATCAATAAATAATATGTACCTCAAAATGGTGCTATTATAAAATACAACTTGTCCCGGAAAAAACAAGACCTTATACAGCGATGTCGACGCAAAAATAAAAGAGTTATAGCTCTTGGAACGCGACGATTGAAAAACGTAAAAAATAGCTTGTCATTAAGGTCTAAAATAGGCTGGTCATTAAGGGGTTAAGGGGCATTTTTGCCAGTATAAACAGTGAAAACTAGATAGTGCCCCCATTAGGAATACAAGAGTTACTTCTGTTAGGAGAGGGATGAGCGGTGTCTATACAGCGAATCTTATCTCAGTATAATCGGTGCATTCTGCTATCTGCACATATCGATTATACATTTACAGAGACGTAAGTAGTAAAAACCCATGAACATGTATTATACAACTATTATTTACAGTTTCTGATGAGCTATGGGCACCACTGCCAGCCCTAATATACCAGACTCTTTATTTGCCCCCATTCCCATCTACTAATTATACAGAACTTGAAGAACCCGCCATGAAATTCCCTCTCATTCCCCTGGACACTAGACTGTCACCCTTGTTGCCCACATCAGATATGGCAGATCAGTGCCAGGCAGGTGCCACCTGAGGATTCCATGACCTCTGACATCATGTGACCTGCACACGACCAACTGACGTTTACTTTCAACTGTCGACGGCAGCGATTAGACGGAGATCTACAGTTTGGAAGAGATTTGCTTAAATGGCGTCCACTGGACACAGCGAGAAGAAGAAGAGAGGAGACGAGAAGAGGAAGAGGGAAGAGGAGAGCGTTGCAGGATGTAAGAAGAGCAGTAAGAAGAGGAGAGGAGACCAGGACAGAGGAGACCACAGAGGATTGGAGGATGAGGAGCCAAGTTCTGGGAGCAGCCAAGACTCTGGAACATCCAGCCCCTATGCCAGGCTTAACATCAGCCGCTTCACCATCCACCAGGTCCTGGGTAGGGGCAGCTTTGGCAAAGTGAGTATTACAACTCCTTATTTAATTTTAAAGGAACAGTAAACCTATTTTTTGTTTTATCTGCATCTATTGTTTTCTGTTATCAGCCATTTAACCCCATAGTGACTAAGACTGTTTTGGCCTAAGGACCAGACCATTTTTTTCAAATCTGACATGTATCACTTGAAGTGGTAATAACTTTGAAATGCTTTTATTTGTTCAAGCGATTCTGAAATTGTTTTCTCATGACAAATTGGACTTTAACCAGTTCAGGACTGCGCTATTTTGAGCCTTCAGGACCAGACACCGTTTAACCCTTTTTAGCACGTGTTAGGCTATGACTTTTTTATTTGTTGGGCTAACAAAGTGATTTTTGAGATGTTTATTCCGTAGACAATGCAGGTTTCTTTTTTATAATTTTTATATACATCCTTTTTGCTATTTTTGAATTTTTATTCTTAAAGTTTGAAAATAATAGTAAAACAATAAGCTTTTTTACATTTCAGCTATTTTTTTTTGGTAATAACATAACATTTTACCCTAAAATAGACCTTTTATTTGTGATCGTCATTGTCTACTGTAAATTTTAATATATTACATGTTTATATTAGGGTAATTGGGTCCGCCCTAGCGTTACAACAATGATTGGCGGGGGGAACGTTTTTTTTGGGGGGTTGGTATTTTATGTGCATTTATTATTAATTTTTTTTGCACTTTACTTAACTTTTATTTTTTTATTACTATGGTCTGTCCCTCAAAGGTCAAAAAAGACCTTTGGGGAACTTTATATATATTTTTTCTTTCTTTTACACCATGCTTTTCCACTGGAGCTGCACAGTAGCCCCAGTTACAGAGGAAATCAGCCCTCTCATAGTGACGATTGTCACTAATAGGGCTGTGCTGGTTCTAGTTAGACCGAGCAGCAGTCTGCCACTAACAGCACCCGGCGATCATGTGACCAGTCACATGAACACCGGGAGCAATAGAGACAGCGGCGCGGCCGCTGCCTCTATTCCTATACACAGCGTTCATTGAGCGCTGTCTACAAGTGATCAGAGAAGACAGAAGCAGCGAAAGCTGCTTCTATCCTCTCCTCAGTGTCCCCGACAGTCACTGACAGCCGGAGACCCGAAATTCAGCTGCCCGATCGCTCGGGCAGCAAGTTAAAACCCGAGCCGTAAAAAGTCTATGGCGCGAGTTTTAAGGACCCGTACCTGACCGCTGGCCGTAAAAACACACCCAGCGTCGGGAACCAGTTAAGATAGTGGTGAAATTTGGTTGACACATTCAGTGTTTATTTATCAAAAACACCAAGATTTTGACCCTACAGGTATTTTGCTGAATTTAGTGTAATTAGGCTGTGAAAATGAAAATCTACGTTTTTTTCTAATAAAATGTTGTTTTAGCTCAGATTTTTTCAGTTTTACAATAGATAAAGGAGAAAAAGAAACACAAAATTTGTAAAGCAAACTCTTCTGAGTACGGCAATACCCCATATGTGGTAATAAACTGCTGTTTGGACCCACGGCAGGGCTCAGGAGGGAAGGAGTGCCATTTGGCTTTTGGAGCTCAAATTTTGCTTGATTGTTTTTCAGGTGCCATGTTTCATTTGCAAAGCCTATGAGAGGCCAAAACAATGGAAACCCCCAAAAGTGACCCCATTTGGGAAACTACACGCCTCAAGGAATCTATCTTGGAGTATAGTGAGCATTTAGACACCACAGGTCTTTTGCAGAATTTATTGGAATTGGGCCGTGAAAATGAAAATCTAGATTTTGTTCCACTAAATTGTAGAATGTCTTTATTTTTGCAAGGGATAATGGAGAAAAAGCAACCCAACATTTGAAAAGCAATTTCTCCCGATTACGGCAATACCCCACATGTGGTCATAAACTGCTGTTTGGATACACGGCAGGGCTCAGAATGGCAGGAGCGCTATTTGGCATGCAGATTTTACTGTATTGGTTTTTGGCCACCATGTCACATATGCAAAACCCCTGAGGTACCAGAGTACAGTGGAAGCCCCAAGAAGTGACCCCATTTTGGAAACTGCACCCCTCAAGGCATTTATCATTTGCCTGGACAAGACAGGGCTCAGAAGGGAAGAGCACCATGCGCATTTGAGGTCTATTTTGGTGATTTTCACAGCATTGGCCAACACTTGCAGGGCCCTGAAATCAAATAGTAAAACAAACCCCCAAGTAGTGACCCCCCCCCATATTGGAAACTACACCCCTTATGGCATTTTAAGGTATGTAGTGAGCATTTTGACCCCACAGGTGATTCTACATTAGAAATTAGTGCCCAGCGGATGGTCCAAAGTGAAAATTGCAATTTTCCACTGATATGCCAATTTAGTGCACAATATGTTGTGCCCAGTTTGTGCCACTGAAGACAAATATCTCATAAACTGTTAAGCCAGTTCTCCCGGGTATGACAATACCATATATGTGGACGTAAACTGCTGTTTGGGCACGCTGTACGGTTTAGAAGGGAAGGAGCGCCATTTGGCTCTCGGAGCACAGATTTTGCTTGGCAGTTGTTCTGTTTGGGGTTTTACTGGTATTTCAGTGTATAATGTGGGGGCATATGTAAGCTGTGCGGTGTACATCAGGGCATAATAACAGGCTATAATAATGGGGTAAATAAACAATTCATAGATGTGTGGCCGGTGTCGCACTGATAAATGGCGCCCAATCTTATCCGCTTTTGGAACAATGCATATTTTTCATCGCCATTTTCTGAGAGACGGAACTTTTTTATTTTTTCACCACCAGAGCTGTGTGAGGGCTTATTTATTGCGGGACAATATGTAGTTTTCATTAGGACCATTTTGGGGTACACATTTTTTTTAATCACTTTTTATTCCATTTTTTTGGCAAGCAATGTGACCAAAAACCAGCAATTCTGATAATGTTTTTTTGTTTGTTTTTTTACAGTGTTTACCGTGCGCTATAAATGACATTTTACTTTATTCTGCGGGTGGATATATTTAGGGCATGCCCACACGTGGCGAATTTCCTCCGCAACTGTCCGCATCAATGCCGCACAGAATCTGCGTTGCAGATTCTGCGGCGGATCTGCCCAAAATGTGCAGTAAATTGATGCGGACTAGCTGCTACGGACTGCGGGAAAAGTGCTTCCCTTCTCTCTATCAGTGCAGGATAGAGAGAAGGGCCAGCACTTTCCCTAGTGAAAGTAAACAAATTTCATACTTACCGGCCGTTGTCTTGGTGACGCGTCCCTCTTTCGGCATCCAGCCCGACCTCCCTGGATGACGCGGCAGTCAATGTGACCGCTGCAGCCTGTGATTGGCTGCAGCCGTCACTTAGACTGAAACGTCATCCTGGGAAGCCGGACTGGAGACAGAAGCAGGGAGTTCTCGGTAAGTATGAACTTCTATTTTTTTGACAGGTTGCTGTATATTGGGATCGGTAGTCACTGTCCAGGGTGCAGAAACAGTTACTGCCGATCGCTTAACTCTTTCAGCACCCTGGACAGTGACTATTTACTGACGTCTCCTAGCAACGCTCCCGTAATTACGGGAGCCCCATTGACTTCCTCAGTCTGGCTGTAGACCTAGAAATACATAGGTCCAGCCAGAATGAAGAAATGTCATGTCAAAAAAGCAAGACGCATCCGCAGCACACATAACATGTGCATGACAGCTGCGGACTTCATTGCGGAATTTAGAATCTCCATTGAAGTCAATGGAGAAATTCCGCCATGAGTCCGCAACTAGTACGCCACAACTCCGCAACAGCCCTAGCATGCTGCGAACACCAAATTCCGCTCCGCAGCCTATGCTCCGCAGCGGAATTTTACGCATCGTCTAAACGAACACTGCTAAATAAAAGTGGAAGTCAATGGACAAACGGCTCCGCTGCGGATTAACGCTGCGGAGTGTCCGCTGCGGAATTCAAGAGGAATTCCGCCATGTGTGGCTTTGCCCTTACGGTGATACCATATGTATATAGTTTTTTTATGTTTTGCAGCGTTTGCACAAAAAAAATCCCTTTTTTGAAAATAATTTATTTTTTGTTTCACCATATTCTGAGAGCCATAACTTTTTTATTTTTGCATTGACAAGGCTGTGTAATGGCTTGTTTTTTTGCCGGACGGGTTGTAGTTTTTATTGGTACCATTTTGGGGTAAATGCAATTTTGATCACTTTTATTCTATACTTTAGAAGGGCTTTAACCAAAAAAATAGTGATTCTGGCGTTGTTTTTTATTTATTTTTTTTGCGGTGTTCACCGTGCGGGAAAAATAACATTATGGTTTTATAGTTTGGGTTGTTACGAACGCGGTGATACCAAATATGTGTACTTTCTTAACGGTTTCATTTTTTTTCCTATAATAAAGTACTTTATTCCACTAGGGGACTTGAAGACCTGCACCTCTCATCTTTATTCTAATACATTGCACTACCCTTCTAATGCAATGCATTAGAGCTGTCAGCTATTCACTGACAGCAAGCCTATTAGGAATCGGAATCCGTGCAACCACATCGCAGCGATGTCAATCTCCTGCAAACCACTAAGATGCCGCGATCGCTTTTGATCGCGGCATCTAAGGGGTTAATGGCAGGGTACGGAGGTAGCTCCGTTCCCGGCCGTTACAGCAGTATGGCAGCTGTAATATACAGCTGACACCGTTCGACTCATGGTGCAGGCTCAGCTTCAGAGCCCGCGGCCATCTTTTATCTGCGGCCAGAAGCTTTTTAAGCCCCGCCTACGAGCGGGGCCTAACAGGCCCGCCGTACTTGACAGACAAAGTGCCATTGTTAGGCTTCCTGTTGCTAACAGCCGATCGGCTAGTGTGGCTACCCGGCTCTTTTAGCCCGGTAACCATGCTGCAATACTGTGATTGGTCAGTCACTACTGACTGACAAATCACAGTGATCGCTGGTGGCACCGCGCTGCGATTGTTCCCCTGACGAGTGACTGTGACTATCGGCTGTCTGTGACTCCCGATGTCACTGTTCTGTCACCTTGTCTTTTGACATGGTGACAGAATAGCACCATGACGTAACTGTACTTCATGGTGCCTTAATGCAGGGCAAACTATGACGTAAAGTTGCGTTAAAGGGTTAATATTGTGCAGATGGTGATTGTATGTTCTTCTATGGAATTCATAATCAGACATCCAGAAAATGTCCTGCCCAGTGACCACTGCTTTATGTCATATATCTCATCTGTTCCTCTTATCATCACATTTAGGTCTAGTGCTGCTATAAAGGGGTATTCCGATTCATTGCTGATCTCAAAGTTCACAGCTGTGGGGGAGGGGGCATTATTTATTTCCATGTCCTGGCCCATTTAAGCTGCTATAAGGAAACAATACATACAGTGACCTCTATGTCCACATTACACATTACAGTATCTGTATGGATCCCAACCCAACCAAGTCAAAGACCTATCTAGTGCCTGTCCTTAAGACCTCTCCATAAAGCATCAAACAGCAGACACTGTATTATGCCGGGAGCTCAGCTTTATTCAGCTGTAGGGTCCTGGGTAGAGATGAGCGAACTTATCAAAAGTTCGGTTCGGCTAGTTCGCCGAATTTCACAAAAAAGTTCGGTTCGGACCGAACTAGTTCTGACCGAACCTGTCACTTACGTGCGCCGAGCATGGTACTGTCCGGGGTGCTGATAGAGTTAATGGGCTGCACTAACTCTTTCAGCAACCTTCACAGTACATGCTCGGCGCGCGGAAAATACAATTTTAATAAATGTAATAAAAAAATAAAAATTATACGTTCGTACTTACTTTCCTCCTGTCCGGCCTCCAGCGATGACGTTTCATCCCTTTCGCCGCTGCAGCCAATCACAGTGGCGGTCACGCACGCCAGGATGACGCTTCATCCCACGTGACCGCCTCTGCAGCCAATCACAGGCTGCAGCGGCGACATGGATGAAACGTCATCGCTGGAGGCCGGACAGGAGGAAAGTAAGTATGAACGTATTATTATTTTTTTGGGTATGTATGTATGTTGGCATGTATGTATGTTGTCATGTATGTATATCTGTGCATGTATGTTGGCATGTATGTATATATGTGCATGTTTGTATGTATATTTGCATGTATGTATGTATGTTTGCATGTTTGCATGTATGTATTTTTGCATGTATGTTGTCATGTATGTATGTATGTATGTATGTTGTCATGTATGTATATATGTGCATGTGTGTATGTATATTTGTATGTATGTTTGCATGAATGTATGTATGTTTGCATGTATGTGTGTTTGCATGAATGTATGTTTGCATGTATGTATGTATGCATGTTTGTATGTATATTTGCATGTGTGTGTATATATATATATATATATATGTATGTATGTATGTTGTCATGTATGTATATATGTGCATGTATGTTGGCATGTATGTATATATGTGCATGTGTGTATTTATGTATATTTGCATGTATATATTTGCATGTATGTATGTTGTCATGTATGTATGTATGTATATATGTGCATGTATGTTTGCATGTATGTTGGCATGTATGTATACATGTGCATGTGTGTATGTATGTTTGCATGTATGTATGTATGTTGTCATGTATGTTTGTATGTATGTTGTCATGTATGTATGTATGTATATATGTGCATGTATGTATGTTTGCATGTTTTTATTTTTGCATGTATGTTTATATATATATGTGCATGTATGTAATTATGTTTGCATGTATTTATGTTTGCATGTATATTTGTGCATGCTTGTATATATGTATGTATGTATCTTTGCATGTTTGTTTGTATGTATGTATGTTTTCATGTGTGTGTGTGTATGCATGTATGTATGATAGTTTGCATGTATATGTGTGTGTGTGTTTGCATGTATGTATATTTGCATGTATATATGTCAATGCTTGTATGTATGTTTGTATATATGTATGTATGGCTATGTATGATACTGTCTGCTGGCGCCCTGTATCTAAGTCAACTTCGCGGCAGGCTTCTATACATGGTATAACAGTCAGTATCACACATTAAACTGAATCTAAGCCTACGACATGTTTTATTTAATTTTTTTTTTTCACAGGTTTTGTGTTTGGACTACGTCGGTTTCGAGGACTACTTAGATGACGTGTTTTTTTTCTACAATAAAATGGTTAATGAGGGTTGTGTTGGGGGTGCTTTATTTCAATAAAATATTTTATCTATATCTTTGTCTTTTTCTTTTCAAATTTTATTACTACCACTTTAGTAATGGCCACTGTCTGAGTGACAACATCCATTACTAAGGCGAGGCTTAGTGTTAGCCGGTGCAGAGGCTAACACTAACCACCATTATTACCCCGGTACCCACCACCACCAGGGGTGCCGGGAAGAGCCAGGTATTATCCAGTACCCGACCATCTGTTGTGATGGTCGGGCTCTGGGGCGGCCGCAGGCTGGTATTATGAGGCTGGGAAGGGCCAAAAACAGTGGACCTTCCCACCCTTGTAATGCTAGGCTGCTGCTGCTGTGTTGTATCTGGCTGGTTATAAAAGTGGGGGGGACCCCACGTCATTTTTTTAAATTATTTGTTTACATATTTTTTTTTTAAAAGACATGGGGTTCCACCCAATTTATCATAACCAGCCACATACAACACAGTGTTATTAGCCTGGGAATGGACAAAACCAGTGGCCCTTCCCACCAATGTAATGCCAGACTGCTGCGGCCTTGTATATGGCTGGTTATTAAAAATGTGGGGGACCCGTCTATTGCTAAATTTGTTAAATTCAAAAAAAAAACGACGTGGGGGTCCCCCCCATTTTTATAACCAGCCCGATACAACACAGCAGCAGCAGCCTAGCATTACAAGGGTGGGAAGGTCCACTGTTTTTGGCCCTTCCCAGCCTCATAATACCAGCCTACGGCCGCCCCAGTACCCGACCATCACAACAGATGGTCGGGTACTGGATCGTACCAAGCTCTTCCCGGCACCCCTGGTGGTGGTGGGTACCGGGGTAATAATGGGTGGTTAGTGCTAGCCTCTGCACCGGCTAACACTAAGTACCGCCTTAATAATGGACGCTGTCAATCAGCCAACTGCCATTATCTAGGCACTAATAAAGTTTAAAAAAAAACACAAAGACAATTCTTTTTTATTGAAATAAGAAATCCCCAACAAAACCCTCGTTAACCATTTTATTAAAATTTGAAAAAACGTAGATCTACGCAGTAGTCCAACGAATCGAAGACGTAGTCCAATTGGTACATCAAAATCTGCAACAACATAAAAAAAAACAGTTATCAATGTGAACAATACCAATACTTCTACTCACCTACACACATATATACACGCACACACAAACAAACAACCATACACAAACACACACATATATACACAAACACAACAAGATATACAAACACACACACACACATAAACAGACAAACACACACACACATATACACGAACTTACACATATACAAACAAAAACACACATATCCAAACACACACACACAGTTATACACACACATACACATATACACAAACACATATACAAACAAAAACACACATACCCAAACACACATATACACAAACACATATACACAAACACACCCATATATACACACACCCATATACACACATATACACAAACACACACATATATATAAAAACACACACAAACATCTACACACAAACATATACACAAATACACCCATATATACACAAACATATACACAAACGCATATACACAAACACACCCATATATACACACACACACATATACACAAACACACCCATATATACACACACACATATACACAAACACACATATAAAAACAAAAACAGACAAAGTCACATACCCAAACACACATATATACACATACACAAACACGGTTTCTTTTAAATGCTGCTGGGGAACACGCTCGATCCACTATATAAGGCTGCGCTACAGTGCAGCATTTAAAAGAAACAGGATTCTGACCTGTCCATAGAGTTTAAGGCAGCACAGAGTATTTCAGGAGATGAGCATGCAGATTCAGTGCTGCTGTGAACTCTGCTCTTACCATTACGTAGCTCTCAGTCTGTTACCTCTCCTCCACTCCTGTCCTCCAGAACACCTTCACATGATTGGCAAGTCACCACGTAATGGTAAGAGCAGAGTTCACAGCAGCACAGAGTATTTCAGGAGATGAGCGTGCAGATCTTGTGCGGGGTGGTGACTTGCCAATCATGTGAAGGTGTTATTGAGGACAGGAGTGGAGGAGAGGTAACAGACTGAGCTACGTAATGGTAAGAGCAGAGTTCACAGCAGCACTGAATCTGCAAGCTCCTCTCCTGAAATACTCTGTGCTGCTGTGAACTCTGTTCTTACCATTACGTAGCTCAGTCTGTTACATCTCCTCCACTCCTGTCCTCTATAACACGTTCACATGATTGGCAAGTCACCACCACGCACAAGATCCGCATGCTCATCTCCTGAAATACTCTGTGCTGCTGTGAACTCTGCTCTTACCATTACGTGGTGACTTGCCAATCATGTGAAGGTGTTCTTGAGGACAGGAGTGGAGGAGAGGTAACAGACTGAGAGCTACGTAATGGTAAGAGCAGAGTTCACAGCAGCACTGAATCTGCACACTCATCTCCTGAAATACTCTGTGCTGCCTTAAACTCTGTGGACAGGTCAGGATCCTGTTTCTTTTAAATGCTGCACTGTAGCGTAGCCTTATATAGTGAATCGAGCGGGTTCCCTAGCAGCATTTAAAATAAACAGGATCCTGACCTGTCCACAGAGTATTTCAGGAGATGAGCACGGGCAGCCGTTCGTTTTTCCGAGCCGTGCTCCCATTATGCACACGACCGTAAAAACACCCGTTATTGCGGGTCGGAATTACGACCCGCAATAACGGGCTCATAGACTTCTGTAACCCACGGGTACCTTTCCGTTTTCTCACGGGAAGGTGCCCGTGCCGTTAAAAAAATAGAACATGTTCTATTTTTCTATTTTACGGGCCGTGCTGCTATAATTATAATGACAGGACGGTTCGCAAAAGCGGCCGGCTGCCCGTGGCCGGCCGGCCGTGCTCGTAGTTACGAGTCGTAATTACGAGCACGGCCCGTAAAATAAAAAAATAGAACATGTTCTATCTTTTTAACGGCACGGGCACCTTCCCGTGAGAAAACGGGAAGGTACCCGTGGCTAATAGAAGTTTATGGGCCCGCTATTTCGGGTCGTAATTACGACCCGTGATAACGGGTGTTTTTATGGTCGTGTGCATGAGGCCCCGTAATGACGGGTGGCTACATGTGTGCACCCGTCATTACGGCAGCGTTGCTAGGCGACGTCAGTAAGGGTATGTGCACACACACTAATTACGTCCGTAACTGACGGACGTATTTCGGCCGCAAGTACCGGACCAAACACACTGCAGGGAGCCGGGCTCCTAGCATCATACTTATGTACGATGCTAGGAGTCCCTGCCTCTCCGTGGAACTACTGTCCCGTGCTGAAAACATGATTACAGTACGGGACAGTTGTCCTGCAGAGAGGCAGGGACTCCTAGCATCGTACATAACTATGATGCTAGGAGCCCGGCTCCCTGCACTGTGTTCGGTCCGGTACTTGCGGCCGAAATACGTCCGTCAATTACGGACGTAATTAGTGTGTGTGCACATACCCTAAGGGTATGTTCACACGGCGGGGGTCCGTAACGGCTGAAATTACGGGGATGTTTCAGCCTGAAAACATCCCCGTAATTTCAGCCGTAACGGCATGTGCAGGCGCTTGAACGCCGCGTCAAATACGGCCGTAATTAGCGCTGCTATTCATTGGAGTCAATGAATAGCGGCTCCAATTACGGCCAAAGAAGTGACAGGTCACTTCTTCTACGCGGGCGTCTATTTACGCGCCGTCATTTGACAGCGGCGCGTAAATATACGCCTCGTGTGAACAGACAAACGTCTGCCCATTGCTTTCAATGGGCAGATGTTTGTCAGCGCTATTGAGGCGCTATTTTCAGACGTAATTCGGGGCAAAAACGCCCGAATTACGTCCGTAAATAGGCCGTGTGAACATACCCTAAATAGTCACTGTTCAGGGTGCTGAAAGAGTTAACTGATCGGCAGTAACTGTTTCAGCACCCTGGACAGTGACTACCGATCACAGTACCTGTAAAAAAAAGACGTTCATACTTACCGGGAACTCCCTGCTTCCTCCAGTCCGGTCTCCTGGCCGTTGCCTTGGTGACGCGTCCCTCTCGACATCCCTTGATGACGATGCAGCCCATGTGAGCGCTGCAGCCAATCACAGGCTGCCGCGGCCTCTGCAGCCAATCACAGGCTGCAGAGGCCTCTGCAGCCAATCACAGGCTGCCGCGTCAGAAAAGGTCGGACTGGAGGAAGAAGAGGGACTCGTCAACAAGACAACGACCGGGTACGTATGAAATGCTTTTTATTTTATTTTTAATCAGCAGCCTCTTTTCTCTATCAGTGATTGATAGAGACAAGTGGCTGCCGATTTGTATAATGTTTTTGACCGGGTTCGGTCAAAACGGGTTCGGCCGAACCCGGTGAAGTTCGGATTCGCTGCGAACCGAACTTTTCCCGATGTTCGGACCGAAACCGGGTTCGGTTGTCCCGGTTCGCTCATCTCTAGTCCTGGGTATTACCCGAATGACGACCCCTCAGTCCACCCCTGTTCCTTCTTCTTCTCATGAGGATTGTCCACTTGTTTTCCTCAGGTGGTGCTGGCATCAGTCCCCGGCCGAAACACCTATATGGCCGTAAAGATGATCACCAAACGGGACAATACAGAAGTAATCATGAGAGAGCGGCGGATACTCCTGGCGGCCCGAGACTGCCCATTTCTATGCCACCTCTATGCCGCACAACAGTCTCGGGAGAGCGCATGCTTTATCACGGAGTATCTGTCCGGTGGCAGCCTGGAGGCTTCGATCAGGATGTGCGGCTGCTTGGACACCGGCAGCGTAAGGTTAGTAAATAACTAATCAGGAGTCTAAGAGAAATATATCAAAAAGACAACAGAGGAGGTGGGATAACAGTTATGGTCAGGGGTGTAGTCAGGGGAGAGCTGGTGGCCACAACCCACTCAGCCTTGGCTAAGGGATTTAGATAAAGGGCTAGGACAGAAAACTGAATCTCTTTCTCGGGTGAGGAAAACATAGCTAGGAGGTCAGATGAAGGACAATGCAGAGAATAGATAGAATACAGGCTGCCATAAACAGCACCTCTGCTCTGCCACAGACCCCACAGAATCACACATAACATTAGGGAATTGATGAATGAATTTTTGATGACATTGAGACTACAATCTGTTTTTCCCATCAGATTCTACACAGCAGAGATTGTGTGTGGCCTCCAGTTCCTCCATGGACACAACATCGTCCACCGGTAAGCAGAACTTTCCTCTTTTTTTTGCCTTCTTTACATGCTGGAAATAATGCACCCAGCTTTCCTAGGGTCCTGAATGGCTATTCTGTTTAGTCTTGCAGTGACCCATCACCCTCCTCCTGTATCACTGGGCAGATTTCTCATTCTCTTGTCTCATTTCTTTGCAGAGATCTAAAGCCTGATAACATCATGCTGGATGCAGCTGGCCACATCCGAATCATCGACCTGGGGCTCGCCCAAGATGGCGTCACCGCCTCCAATAACATCCGTGGAGTGACGGGAACATTTTATTACATGGCCCCTGAGGTGCTTCTTAGGAAGAGATATGGCCCAGCAGTTGATTGGTGGAGCCTGGGGATTGTGGTGACCAGGATGTCAACAGGACGCTTCCCGTTTAACAACGGCCCAGACCGGCAAACGGCTTACAAAGCCATCACCACCAAAAAGCCCATATTTCCATCTTGGCTTAACACTGACGTAAAACATCTCGTCAAAAAACTGCTGCATAAGAATCCTAAGAAGCGCCTGGGTGTGCGCGGGAACATCAGAGCTCATCCATGCTTTTCCACCATCGGCTGGGAGGAACTGGAGGAGAGGAGAGCACGGCCACCATTCACACCATTTGAGCCAGTTCTTGACCTGCCTAGGTAGAGTCGTGTGTTAACCTTAGACCATACTATCCCCCCACCCCCATTTAGTAAAGACACATGACACCGAGGTTGGATGTGAAATGGCCACAGCAGCCGTTTATTAATTTCACAGTTTTATAAAAACAATTTAAATCCGAAACATTCGGATAACTAGTTAGGAATCCACCAGAGAATTCCTCCTAATAATTCACATGACCCAACATGGGTCAGAATCATAAATAACAATTAAACGTTAACATTAACCCGAGCAGAGGAAGTCCTTGAAGCCCCTTCAGATGTTCCTTTCAAGAACACACCGAATTAGCCATCTGCAAACCACCAATTACCTCCAGCCGTAAACCAGCTCGGAAGCACTGTTCACCTCTGCAGATGGCTCCAACCACTAGAAGTCCACTTCAAGGGGATAACACCCGATGAAGCCCTCAAGTGATATACCGACCACTAGAAGTCCACTTCAAAGGGATAACACCCGATGAAGCCTTCAAGTGATATACCTTCTACCAGAAGACCACTTCAAAGGGATAACACCCGATGAAGTCTTCAACCATGTACCTTTTTTGGGGGACGCATACCCCCGATGCGACCCCCCCACCATTTTGTACTGACTGGCCTCAAGGACTCCCCCCGCCAGCTGCCATGACAACAGAACCTACTCCGGAAAAAAGAAAAACAAGTTAAATAAGCACACAAAATAACACACAACACTCATAGACGGACGTACATAAGACCTAAGGAGTAACAAACCAAGGGTGGGAGGGTGGGAGCTTGCTTACTCTATGTTACTCCTCCCGCTGCTTCCGGCTCAATGCCGAGAAACAGCGGGAAGCGCAGTAACAGCCCCCCCCGTCCCCCTTAACTCCTCCCCGTCCCTCCTTCAGCTCCTTCCAACCCAACTTTCCCTCACCTCATTAACCCTTTCCCTACCAGGACGGTCATGCCGGCTTCCCTTAACCCTGCGGCTGCGTCCAGCCTCTTCTTGACCTGCCTAGGTAGAGTCGTGTGTTAACCTTAGACCATACTATCCCCCCACCCCCATTTAGTAAAGACACATGACACCGAGGTTGGATGTGAAATGGCCACAGCAGCCGTTTATTAATTTCACAGTTTTATAAAAACAATTTAAATCCGAAACATTCGGATAACTAGTTAGGAATCCACCAGAGAATTCCTCCTAATAATTCACATGACCCAACATGGGTCAGAATCATAAATAACAATTAAACATTAACATTAACCCGAGCAGAGGAAGTCCTTGAAGCCCCTTCAGATGTTCCTTTCAAGAACACACCGAATTAGCCATCTGCAAACCACCAATTACCTCCAGCCGTAAACCAGCTCGGAAGCACCGTTCACCTCTGCAGATGGCTCCAACCACTAGAAGTCCACTTCAAGGGGATAACACCCGATGAAGCCCTCAAGTGATATACCGACCACTAGAAGTCCACTTCAAAGGGATAACACCCGATGAAGCCTTCAAGTGATATACCTTCTACCAGAAGACCACTTCAAAGGGATAACACCCGATGAAGTCTTCAACCATGTACCTTTTTTGGGGGACGCATACCCCCGATGCGACCCCCCCACCATTTTGTACTGACTGGCCTCAAGGACTCCCCCCGCCACCGCGAAACAGGCCTTGACCACCTTAAGCCTGTGAGTTCCTCCACACCACCACCGCCCTTTCTATGCCTTCTGCTATCGCCAAGCTCCAAAGATCAATGCCAACCTCGGTCAGATGAACCCCGTCACTTCTCCAGAAATTCCCCACTCCTGACTCCAAATCCCTATGCCTCACGCAAATGCCCCCGTTCTTTGCCACAAAACGAGACACCGCCCGGTTAACTTTTATGCGAGCCTTATTGACTCTCTCCACCGATCTAGCTAACCGCCAATGCTTTCTTGGGACTATGTCCGACCACACTACCACCAACTTGGGATAAGATACCCACAAACACAACATATCATGTTTGATATCCCGCACCAACTCACGAAAAGGGCGGACTCCTAAATCATTCCCACCCACGTGCAACACTAGAACCTCCGGAACCCTATCAAGCCGCACATATGTCTGGAATTCCGCCAACACCCTGTTCCAAGACATACCTCTAAAACCCAGCCAATGCACAACCGCATCCTGTCGCGGAATGCGCAACTGGCGACCATCCGGGCGGACGTCCGCCCTCAAAGCCCCCCAGTGCACGTACGAATGACCCATCAACCACACCAGACAAGGAGGCGAATCTGAAACGGAAAACACAGTTAGGCACCACCATATAACATTTTCAAACATAAACAACAAAATTACAACATATGGGGGCGGACATAGGACTTAAACCTTTTAGACTCCCAACGACCAATACGCCTCACCCCCTCGTCATCCAACCCCCAGCGCCCCGCTTCCGTTGCTGCGCCAATCCGGAAGGAATGAGATGAATATGAGCCTGCCGCAACCCCCACTGCCGTCAAACATTTTTTAAATACAGCTCCAAACTGAAACCTGGACAAAACGACCCGTCCTCATGACGTAACAAAGGCAAATCTGGAGACCCCCTGTTTCTCGTAAAACCCCGCATGCACTCCACTGGACACATGACCGACCCCGGGAGAGCGAACAAAACTATCAGTTTACCCTTCCCTACTTGGTCAGTTTTAGATCTACGCAACCATACCTCCAGCCGATCTGCAAAAAGGCTCACCTCCCCAGATCTCAGCCCCCCTGCCTGTTTAGTACTTGGCGACACCAACTCACCTATTCTAAATGCTCCGAAGAACGCTAACGAAAAAGCCAACCGGAACAGATCCATTTCATCTGAAGAACGACATACCGATGCTAATGAACCCCCCAACGAGCCAAGCAAAGCAAACGACACCGGCCTTCTACTATCCGCCTCCACCCTACCTCTGCGCAACCCCTTCAAAGCCTGCGATACCAGAAATTCCTTCGATACATCCCGCAAGCCCCGCAACTTAAGCCCAAACGCCACAGCAGATATGAACCGGTTCACCTTCGCTACTGAAAACCCCGCCTCCCAGGCATCCCCTAACCAATACAAAAGTGCCACCAACCTGTCTCTATCCGTATTGACGTCACCCAACTCTCTTACCCACTCCTCCCACTGCCTCCAACAAGCAGCATAAGCACTCCACGTCGTGCGCGCCAAAGACCTTTGTAACAGCTGCTCTACGGGACCGATACCAGATCCCAAAGATGCTCCACGATGGGAAACAGCTCGAGCAGGGCCAGATTCCGCGTGAGTCCACTGGACACCCAGCTAGCCGGCCATTGACCTGCGCACCACGGACCTCCCCCGTAAGCTCCAAAGCCACCCGCCCCAGCCGCATCCGTGAAAATATTCAAATCACTCGTATCCTGCGCTGGGGCCATCCATAGCGAGCGACCATTGTACTGGCCCAAGAAGTCATCCCAAACCTGAAGATCAGCTCGGTGCTCCTCCTTGAGCCGCACAAAATGATGCGGCGCACGCACTCCCGCCGTTGCCGCCGCCAACCTTCTACCAAACACCCTTCCCATCGGCATAATCCGGCAAGCGAAATTCAACTTCCCCAGCAGCGACTGAAGCTCCCTCAGCGACATTTTCTTCCTTCTACAAGCCCGTCGAACCTCCAGCCTCAAAGCACCCAACTTATCCGCCGGGAGACGACACTCCATTGCCACCGAGTCTATTTCGATTCCCAAAAAACAAATCGTCGCTACCGGGCCCTCCGTTTTTTCCGGCGCCAAAGGAATCCCAAAATCCCTCGCCACCTTCTGTAGAGCATGACGCAGATTACCGCAAACCGGCGAACCCCCCGGGCCAACGCACAAAAAATCATCCAAGTAATGGATCAACGAGTCGACCCCGGATGCCCCCCTCGTTACCCACTCCACGAAGCTACTAAACGCCTCGAAGTATGCACAAGAAAGGGAACACCCCATCGGAAGGCACCGATCCACGTAAAAAGCCCCATTCCAAAAACAACCCAACAGCCGTTGGCTTTCTGGATGAACCGGCAACAACCTGAACGCCGCCTCGATGTCAGTTTTTGCTAGCAGCGCCCCAGGACCCGCAGCCCGCACTAACCCCACCGCCTTATCGAATGAGGTATAAACTACGGAACACAACTCGTGATCAATCCCGTCATTTACCGACGAACCTTTGGGATACGATAAATGTTGAATCAAACGAAACTTTCCGGGCTCGCGTTTAGGGACAATACCCAAAGGGGACACAACTAAATCTTTTACCGGCGACTCAACAAATGGCCCCGACATGCGACCCAACGAAACTTCTTTTAACAACTTTTCCGACACGACTTCCGCATGCAAGTAAGCCGATTTTAAATTCCTCCGCGTAACCGGAACCTCATAAGGAGGTGGAGGAATAACAAACCCAACACGAAACCCTTCATAAAGCAACTTAGCTGCCGCCCTATCCGGATACTCATTTAGATAAGGGGCCATCCTTTCCACCCTCACCGGCGACACCCCCTTGACCAGTCCCGTGCTGGTTCCCTGACCTCTTTTTTCGCAGGGATTTTGCCGCCCCGTGTGATGCAACATTACACTCGGAGCACACGTGCTTGAACTTGCACGTGGCCCCGAACTTGCACTGACCTTCATTAAATTGCCAGCAAAACCCCGCCTTTCCCCCGCCGCTTTGTCCACTCTGACTAGACTGGCCTCCCTGGCCACCGCTCCCGGGAAAGGGCTGCCTAACCGGAGCCGTAACCCGTAACCAGAGAGCAATATCCTTCTGGTCCCACCGAATCGCCGGCCGAACCGCCTTCCGCTGACGGAATTGCTCATCATATCGCAGCCACGCCTGACCCCCATACGCCCTATGAGCCTCCCCAATGGCATCAAAATAACAAAACAGCGCCGAACAATTTTCCGGCGCCTTTTCCCCTATCACACTAGCCAATATGGCGAACGCCTGCGACCAATTAACGAACGTCTGCGGGATCAGCCTATACCGCCGCCGTTCCTCCTCGTCCTTTTTACTCTCATCCCGCTTGCTCTTATCCAAATTAAATTTAGCCAGCGGCAAGAGAGAAAAAATTTCAACATATTCGTCTTTCCAGATCCGATCGCGCACCTCCTGCTTTAAATGCGCACCCAACGGACCCTCAAAACAAACATACACCTCCCCCCGAGCACGATCGTCCATACGCACTCGATCGCCGTCCTTCTGTGCCTCGGTCTGTACCGACACCGCGACCGCCTCTCTAACCGCCACCGCAGGACGCGCCTGTAACGATCCCACGTCCCTGGGGCCTTCCCAAACTATCGCAGGAGACACTTCCGTTACTACCGGCGCCGCGGCCCTATCCAGGCGCCCCACCAGCTCCCGTAAGCAACCCACTAAATCTGCCAAACCCGCTCCGTCGCGTCCGCCCGCGCCACTACCAGCCCCCGATGCAATGCTAGCAGCCCCCCCGCCGACACCCGACATAAAAATCGCTGGATAAGACAATGATGGAGTTATACACTCACCGGGCTGCACAGGCGCTGTGTTCCCGTCAGCCGGACCATCCTGACCTCGACGATACACGTCCAGTTCACCTTCCTCCAGTTCTTCTCTCGCCGACGACTGTCCCTCCCAACGACCTCTTCGGAACGGGGATGAGGACGCGCTGACCAATGGGCCGGCAACCTGCCGCCCGACCGCCGGGACCCAGACTTCCGACCTGACCTGTTGCCTCGACGTCGCTGCAGCTCTAGGCGTCCGTCTAGACGATCCTGACGAAGCCTGCCCCCTGGCCGGAACATCACCATGCGGGGCGGCCGTACCTTGTTCTCCACGTCTTCCATCTGATGGGGGAGGGGTGACAGGGAGCCCAGCCTGCGACTCCCTGCTTACCGCCGGACCCCGTCGCGGCCTGGGATTCCTGCCAGGACGCAGGGCCTGGGAAGGGGCGGTCCTCCCAGCTGCCTGGCCTGCAGCGTCCGGGATCGGGCTCCCTCTGCGACGCCGTGTCCGCGGGACTACCTCCGGACTGAGGCGCTCTGGAGGTCGGGACCGCCGAGAGGGACGGGTCGACCCAGCCTGCATCGCCGTCACCCCTGGCACCGCTCTCTGCCTGCCCAGCGCAGGAGCGGTTGTTGCCGACTCCCCCCCCGCCGCCATAGCCATGCTCGTAAGGGGGCCGGGGGAGGGGAGCCTGTCCCTTTCAACAGACCCCGAACGCCGTGCCCGACGTGGCGAAACGGCGTCCGGGATCCTCGTTATTGCAGCCACGGTCTCCTCTAGCCATCCGGGACCGTGGTGCACAGCAGCGGCCCGCAGCCGCTCTAACATAATGGCTTCTGCCATTTCTAAAAACCGGGCAACGGGGAGCTTGCTTACTCTATGTTACTCCTCCCGCTGCTTCCGGCTCAATGCCGAGAAACAGCGGGAAGCGCAGTAACAGCCCCCCCCGTCCCCCTTAACTCCTCCCCGTCCCTCCTTCAGCTCCTTCCAACCCAACTTTCCCTCACCTCATTAACCCTTTCCCTACCAGGACGGTCATGCCGGCTTCCCTTAACCCTGCGGCTGCGTCCAGCCTCTTCTGGAGAATCACCATCGGCAGTGGCCGGAGAGTAAAAAATCTCTTCACCCCTTGGCCGGATTCAGCTATATGTCACCAAGCTGGACCGGGTTAGATCCTCCTCCTCTGGAGATAACACTCATCAGATGTTTTTCTTACCTTCTGTTCCTCCTCATTGTCCGTGTCTTCTGCCTCTGTCTCTTCCAATGACTTTGTCTCTGCTACTTCTTAAATTGATGAGATCCACTGCCCAGAACTTCATGCCTCCTGACCCGCACCTCAAATCTCTGCTGCTGTATGTCGCCTCGGCTGCCCTAGAACATCATCTCTCTCCGTAACATCTACATGCTGCACCTTTGCCATCTTGTTGCTACCCCAGTTGCTTGACTTTGCATCCTCCAATCCCGGGCTGGCATCTGACATCACTCCGGCCTGAAGATCCTCTTCACCCCCAGGAGCGGCCTGTGCTTAGATTCCATCTGTAGAGTTCAGGAACAATAGCCGCATCTTGCAGTCCTGACGATCCTGAGTAGCGGCAAATGTACCTGAGCGGCTATTATCCCTGAACTTACCCCAGCACAGGCCAGGTAAGTAATACACACATCACACATTACACCTACATCACCCACACTTCATAATAAGTACAGACACCCACACTACATGATAAGTATAGACACCCACACTACATGATAAGTATAGACACCCGCACGTAGACACATAGTAGAGACACTAGCACTATATTATAAGTATAGGCACCCACACTACATGATAAGTATAGACACCCACACGTAGACACATAGTATAGACACTAGCACTATATTATAAGTATAGGCACCCACACTACATGATAAGTATAGGCACCCGCACGTAGACACATATTATAGATAGATGAGATATCAGCCTTTGATCCTGGGATTATTCTGATCGCCATATTTGGGGTCAGGAAGGAATTTTCCCCCCTTACTATGAGGACAATTGGCTCATTCCTCACAGGGGGTTTTCGCCTTCCTCTGGATCAACACGGCCTTAATTAGGTTTAGGATGATAGATTAATAAGTAGGTACACTTATAATATAATATAAATAAATAAAAATAATAAAAAAAAGTTAATTGTTTCAAGTCTACGCCCATATTACACATCAGCCTTTGATCCTGGGATTATTCTGATCGCCATATTTGGGGTCAGGAAGGAATTTTCCCCCCTTAATATGAGGACAATTGGCTCATTCCTCACAGGGGGTTTTCGCCTTCCTCTGGATCAACACGGCCTTAATTAGGTTTAGGATGATAGATTAATAAGTAGCTACACTTATAATATAATATAAATAAAGAAAAATAATGAAAAAAAGTAAAAAATTTTAAGTTTACCCCCATATTACACATCAGCCTTTGATCCTGGGATTATTCTGATCGCCATATTTGGGGTCAGGAAGGAATTTTCCCCCTTATATGAGAATTGGCCCATTCATCACAGGGGTTTTCGCCTTCCTCTGGATCAACACGGCCTTAAATTTACATATATATTTAAAATATTTGACACATACATATACATATTACTTAATAATTATATTTAAAAAAATCCTAATAATAAAATATACCCCCCTCTTATCTATAAATAAAATCTTTCTTTTACCCCCTACATCTTTGTGCTTGTTTTAATTCTCATTGGACGTCTATGTAGTAAATGTTGTATAGGCCCAATGTCTGATTCTCCAGGTTTAAGCCATTTAAAAGGTATATGTCAGATATAAAACCAAATTTGGCGTGAACAGAGCTTTACAGGGGTTGTCGGCCTTTTACAACCTCCATTTTGTTAGAGGGATCTTGTCATCTGTGGGGAAACCAACTGCAAGTGTTAAAATTTCCTACTGCGCCTCTAAAGGTGGAATGAAGCATTACACAGGTCCAACTAAAATCACAATGTAATACATGGACGTGTCGGATCCTCCTGAACAGGAGATACTGTTTGTAGTCCTTCTCTATTCTGGCTAGTCGATAAGCGTCCTGAACGGAAAACACCTTTCTATTATCTCTATTTCCCTAATACAGCACTTGAAAATGGGTTATACAATGATAAGAGAGTTTGTTACAATGTGTCAGTGCAGATGGGAACTGGAGTATTTCTCTCATGGAGGATTGCCTAGACTGGATACAATGAATGGGGCACAGTGGAGATTGGTGGATCTGCTACAATGCTGCCCCCTACAGTCAGGGCATTCACCTCATGGATGCTTCTACCAGATTCTTCACATCACAGAGAAACATTCAAGAACAAGGAAAATCCCCTGAAGACGAGTCCACACTGAGAGACTCAATAGGAATGGTCTATTCTATCATTTTCCATTTATATTTCATACTAGAAGAGTAGGGTGACAACCAAATGGCCGAAATTACAGCAACCAAAGGTGATGTCACCAACTATCACAAACTCCTGAATAGTAAATGTGCCTAGCTGTGTAATGACACATCCCCCACCCCCATTTACCTGCTGGCTGAATAGTCAGACGTCTGGGAAAGCTGGGTGAAAATACTCATATAATAGCACCTTTTAAAATGTAAATAATATGGGGGCACCAGCTGAGAGGTGGACACAATTGTATCCAGTCTAGACCTTTAGAGAACATTGCCTAAACTAGATACAATTGTGTGTACATCTCAACTGAGAGCAGGACTAGCTTAGGCTACATTCACACGAGCGTATCAGATTAACGCACGTGAAAAACGCACCAATATAGGACATGCAGTGAGTTTTACGCAACGGACGCGCGCTGCATGAAAACTCCTGCATGTGTGAACGGCCCCATTGAAATCAATGGGTCTGTGCGCTGCGCGGGATTTTCCTATGCAGCACACGGACGTTATTCACGTTCGTCTGGGGATGAAGCCTCTGAATGTAACGTAGTGGTCAGGAATTGAAACATAATGTATATTTATACCGTGATTAAGCTTTAGTTACATGAAATCGGAAAACCTATTTACAAATTCTCTCCAGCCCATGTAGAAATAAAACACATACAACTGAATTCTTTCATGGATGGGGCCGGTCACAGCTTTATTTAATATCTCAAAATACTGCAAAGACGCTATCGCTAATTGCTGCAGCGCACGTCAGTACTGCCGGTAATACGTTTATTAGGAGACAGGCAGACCGAAAATCTCATGCCCGCGCTGCGGAAACAAACGCAGCGAAAACATTTATATATTGACCTGAGGTGTGAATTCTTAATCTGCAGCATGTCAATTTATGCTGCGTTTTCGTTGCTTTTCTGTTGCGGGTTTTCGCCCTTTTGAATTCAATAAGAATGTAAAACCTGCAACAAATAGCCAAGTGTTGAGACTTTTGCGGCAGAATCGCAGCGATTCCACCGCAAACATCACAACTCAGAAAAAAAATAGTTAACACCCGGGCATTGTCATAGCGACACTATCTTCTGTTTATCTTCCAGGCCTAACTCCTAGGATGATGTTTCATCCCATGTGACTTCTACAGCCAATCACAGGCTGCAGCGGTCACATGGGCTGCAGTGTAAACTCGGTAGGCCGGACTGCACGTCAATGGAGGAATGCATTACTATGACTACGGCCGAAGTTCCGCCCGAAAAACTGCACCACACCGTAGTACGGATGGAATATGCTGTGGGTTCTAGGTTGGATACGCTGTGTAGTTTTATGTAGCGTATACAACTTGTGGGAACCCGGTTAGGTTAAATTTGTAGAAGAAATATTTTTACTAATGAGTAATTTGACAGATTGTACTGAGCATGCCCAGAAAGCCCAGCATAGCAGACTGAGGAAAGTTCTAGAAAGGAAGAGAGGAGCAGGAGGAGGAACTCTGTGCTAGAGGAGCAGTAGTAGTAGGAGCTCTGTGCTAGAGGAGCAGGAGGAGGAGCTCTGTGCTAGAGGAGCAGGAGGAGGAGCTCTGTGCTAGGGAAGCAGGTGGAGGAACTCTGTGCTAGAGGAGCAGGTGGAGGAACTCTGTGCTAGAGGAGCAGGAGGAGGAGCTCTGTGCTAGAGGAGCAAGAGGAGCTCTGTGCTAGAGGAGCAGGAGGAGGAGCTCTGTGCTAGAGGAGCAGGAGGAGGAGCTCTGTGCTAGAGGAGCAGTAGTAGTAGGAGCTCTGTGCTAGAGGAGCAGGAGGAGGAGCTCTGTGCTAGGGGAGCAGGAGGAGGAGCTCTGTGCTAAAGGAGCAAGAGGAGGAGCTCTGTGCTAGAGGAGCAGGAGGAGGAGCTCTGTGTTAGAGAAGCAGGGTGAGGAGCTCTATGCTAGAGGAGCAGGAGGAGGAGCTCTGTGCTAGAGGAGCAGGAGGAGGAGCTCTGTGCTAGAGGAGCGGTAGGAGGAGCTCTGTGCTAGAGGAGCAGGAGGAGGAGCTCTGTGATAGAGGAGCAGACAAGAGGGAAGGGAGAGAGACTGCAGAGAAACTCATGAGAGCAGAGTATAAAGAGAAACTCATGAGAGGAAAGTATAAATAGAGACTGCAGATAAACTCATGAGAGGAAAGTATAAAGAGAGACTGCAGATAAACTCATGAGAAGAGAGTATAAAGAGAGACTGCAGAGAGACTCATGAGAGGAGAGTATAAAGAGAGACTGCAGAGAGACCCATGAGAGGAGAGTATAAAGAGAGACTGCAGAGAGACCCATGAGAGTAAAGTATAAAGAGAGACTGCAGAGAAACTCATGAGAGGAAAGTATAAAGAGAGACTGCAGAGAGACTCATGAGAGGAGAGTATAAAAAGACACTGCAGAGAGACTCATGAGAGGAGAGTATAAAGAGAGACTGCAGAGAAACTCATGAGAGGAGAGTATAAAGAGAGACTCATGAGAGGAAAGTCTGGAAAGAGAGCAGAATTTAGAAAAAACTGTGGAGACTGAGACAGCTACAGGAGTGGCTGAGAACTGCTGGGACTGTCCTCACGGATGTGGCAGGTGGGAGCTGAGGAGACGCCTGTGACTGTGATATGTGGAGATTTGCAGAGACTGATATAGTGTCACTGTATAACCCACAGATACTCCTTTCATTTCTGAAGTAAAGTTGTGTAAAATCTGCCACCTGTCTGGTTCCTGTGCTCATATATTGTACTGGATGTGCCACCCTTACATGCCCCCTCAATAATGCCGCCCTATGCATCTGTTCAGAGGTACCTAATGGCAAATACGGTCCTAGTGGGGATCACACCTCTATGTATTTCTAACTGACACGCCATAAAAAGTCAAAAGGTAAAACCTCCAAGTTCCTCCCTTGGAAAAAAATAATTTACTACATAGGGATCATATATTTTATGTCAGTGGAATAAACTCAGCAGCACCGCGCCAGGTTATGTGAAGATGAGGAACCCATGTTCGGGGGAAGGTGCCGGACCCATAGGTAGGACCCACATTCATCAGACATTTATGCATACCTCCCAATTTTTTAATGCGGAAAAGAGGGCCATTTTAAGCCACGCCCCTAACCACGCCCAATATCCCGGATAAACACCTCAAATTACGGCCAGATCCTTCTGCAGATAGCAAGCGCACATTCTCACTGCGGATCTCTAGACTGTCTGGATATCACCAATATTATGGATCAGGTTATATCATCTTTGTGTTACTTTTCCTAACTTGGGTATAACATTTGCTCATCACGGCAGCAGCTGCAGGACAAACCAAAAGGCTGAGAACAATGAAAGTCAAGAGGGAGACCCTGTGGTTGATGAATTTTTGAATTGACAGGTAGCAGAGTTACATGATGGGGATTATTTTTTTCCAGTTGTGTAACTCTGCTACCTGTCAATGGAAAAATCATCCACCAGAGCCCCCCTGTAGATTGCTCCACACACAGCCCCTCTGTACATAGCGCCACACACAGCCCCTCTGTACATAGTGCCACACACAGCCCTCCCTGTAGATAGCGCCACACACAGTCCCCCTGTAGATAGCGCCACACATAGCCCCCTGTAGATAGCTCCAGACACAGCCCCACTGTAGATAGCCCCAGACACAGCCCCCCTGTAGATAGCGACACACATAGCCCCCATGTACATAGCGCCACACACAGCCCCCTGTAGATAGCTCCACACACAGCCCCCTGTAGGTAGCGCAACACAACCCCCTTATACTTTGTGTCACAATGTCGCCAGAGCGGAGAGCGGTAGAGGTAGAGGTAGCCTACTGCTGCCACTCTCCGCTCTGCTTTGATGTCACTCACCGTCAGAAGAAGGCAGTAGTCTTGCAGCGGCATTCTCACTGGTGTCGATGACGGGCCGGGAGTGGACCAGTCCAGTCACCTAACCTGTCACCTGACCGGTGAGGTCAGATGACAGGTCAGGTGACTGGACTGGTCCTCTCCCGGGCCGGCATCGATCCCAGTGAGAACACACCGCCGCCAGACTCCTGCCTTCTTCTGATCGCTGCTGCAGTCGTCTGGTATGCAGGGCACCTGTCAGCAGCGATTAGCTGTTTTGATACAGCCGCAGCGCCCAGCGGGACATTTTGCAGACCGCCCGGGACGGCAGAACAGCGGTGAGAAATCGGAACGGATGGGAGCTATGATTTATGGTATGTCCTGTGTATACGCCATAAATGTCTGCCATCACACAACCCCTTTAAGGCGGGAAGCTGTGTGATGATAATACAGCTGGGGTGTGGTATTAGATAGAGAGACCCACACCAGGAGATAGTTTGTAGAAGATGGAGATATTGTGTAACTGTTAATTACATTTACATTTCTATACCACTTACAGTGTAATAACCATAAAGCTTCCTGTGCCTCTTAAAGAGAAAGTTACTGTATGATTTTGCTCAACATTTATTGGTCTACAATTGTGTTCTTTGAAATGAAGATCACTCAAGAAACCCCATATAAGAACGAAGTCGCATATGACAAAGAGCTGTATATGTGGGTGAGAGTGCCGTCATAAGTGAGTGCCCGAGAGGGTGAGTGACTGCGTAATGGACGATTGCTTAAGTCTGTGTCACTTTCTTCATGGGCTACATGCTGCCGACGTCGATAGTAGGAGGCGGTCATAATAATATGACGCGACTGTGTGTATCTATACAGTTAGGTCCAGAATTATTTGGACAGCGACACAAGTTTTGGCATTTTAGCTGTTTACCAAAACGTATTGAATATACAGTTATAGAAATCAATATGGGCTTAAAGTGCAGACTCTCAGCTTTAATTTGAGGGTATTCACATCCTAATTTGAGGAAGGGTTTAGGAATTACAGCTCTTTAAATGTAGCTGCCTCTTTTTCAAGGGATCAAAGGCAATTGGACAATTATCTCAAAAGCTATTTAATAGGCTGCATGGGCTATTCCATCATTAATCTATCATCAATTCAGCAGTAAAAAGGCCAGGAGTTGATTCCAGGTGCGCCATTTGCATTTGGAAGCTGTTGCTGTGAACCCACAACATGAGGTCAAAGGAGCTCTCAGTGCAAGTGAAACAGACCATCGTTAGGCTGAAAAAAATGAAGACATCCATCAGAGAGAGTGCACAAATGTTAGGAGAGGTCAAATCAACAGTTTGGTACATTTATGGAAAAAAAGTAGCGCACTGGTGATCTCGTGAACTCCAAAAGGCCTGGATGTCCACGGAAGACAACAGTGGTGGATGATCGCAGAATCCTTTCCATAGTGAAGAAAAAAATCTTCACAACATCTACCCAAGTGAAGAACACTCTCCTGGAAGTAGGTTATTAGTATCTAAGTCTACAATAAAGAGAAGACTTCATGAGAGCAAATACAGAGGGTTCACCACAAGGTGCAAACCATTAATCAGCCTCAAAAATAGAAAGGCCAGATTAAACTTTGCCAAACAACATCTAAAGAAGCCACCCAGTTCTGGAACAGCATGAAACTAAGATCAACCTGTACCAGAATGATGGGAGGAAAAAAGTATGGAGAAGGCTTGGAACGGCTCATGATCCAAAGCACACCACATCCTCTGTAAAATGTGGTGGAGGCAGTGTGATGGCATGGTAAGGAATGGCACTGGTTCACTAGTGTTTATTGATCATGTGACTGAAGACAGAAGCAGCCGGATGAATTCTGAAGCGTTCAGGGATTTACTTTCTGCTCAGATTTAACCAAATGCAGCAAGGTTGACTGGCCGTCGTTTCACAGTACAGATGGACAATGACTCAAAACATACTGCGAAAGCAACCCAGGCGTTTTTTAAGGCCAAGAAGTGGAATATTCTGCAATGGCGAAGTCAATCATCAGATCTCATCCCGATCGAGCTGCATTTCACTTTCTTAAGACAAAACTTAAGGCAGAAACAAGCAACAAATGAAGACGCTGCAGTAAAGGCCGGGCAAAGCATCACAAAGGAGGAAACCCAGCGTCTGGTGATGTCCATGGGTTCCAGACTTCAGGCCGCAATTGCCTGCAAAGGATTCTCTACAAAGTATTTAAAAAAACACACATTTTATTTATGGTAATCTTAAATTGTCCAAATACTTTTGAGCCCCTGAAATGAGGGGGCTGTGTAGAAAAACAGTTGCAATTCCTAAACATTTCCCAGGATATTTTTGTTCAACCCCTTGAATTAAACCAGAAAGTCTAAACTTCACTTGATTCTAAGTTGTTTTATTTCAAATCCAATGTGGTGGCAGCAGAGCCCAAATCATGAAGATTGTGTCACTGTCCAAATAATTCTGGACATAACTGTATATACACATACACACACACATATACATACACATACACACATACACACATATATACACACACACACACACACACACACACACACACACATACACACATTTTTGGGGGGACACATATGTATTGGTGCTAATACCCCTGACATTTTAAGACCTTAGCGACGCCCTTGGCTGCTAGTGCTGCATCGTTGGGTAACTTAGGAGACCTAGCAATGCAGCTGTAAGCTGCGGGCCGTCGGCCATGAGAAGAAGTTTGGGGGGGGGGCCCAAGAAGGACTTTTGCACTGGAGCCCATGAGCCTTTAGCTACGTCCCTGGAACCATGGCTGAAGGATTGCTCTTCCTCTGGGCTTAAAAGGGTAATGCCAACATGTAATTTATCAAAGTTTCAACAGAATTAATACAATTTAGACTTAATTCATCTGATCTGATCAGCTAGGCGGATGTCCTCTTTCTCCCTTACAGCTCCAGGTTCCCCTCTCGCCAAGTTGCTAAGATCGCTGTTATTGCTGTGGGAAGCGACTTTCCTCCAGAGGGAGAGCTGATCTTTGCCATGGCGCTCCCCACTCTGGATAATAAAGGGGAATCCCATGCTAGAAACCCCCTCTATTATAGTGATATATCCTAATAGGACATATGGAAAGGAGTTTTCTAAAGCAGACAACCCCATTACAGAGGATGGAATCACTGTGATGATTGACGGTCTTGGGAGAAGGGACTTCCCTGCCAGAACCTCCAAATTACATCAAGGAAGACGCTTCAATGGTAGTCAAGCTCAAGGTCCTCAGACCCATCAAACATGGCGCTGAACGTGGCAGTATGCCCTTCTTATCTGGAATCTTCTTTAGGTCATAGACATACGTATTTATGACATCAGCACATTTGTCATAGTTACTCCAGGTGTTTATTACCACTGCACGCCTCATTCATTATGATGTCACTTGCCATATTATGAAGTATTAACCTTTTAATGACTGGCAATTTGCCTTAGTACAGATTCTATTAAAATGCACTTACCACCAGGCAGACTCATAAGATGTGATAATAGAAGTTAGTAATTCCGGGTCTTGAGCTGTGATATTCACATTAATGTACCCAAGTTCTCTTACTGAAAAAATAATATGCATGTAAAGGATCTGCCAGGCACAACTTCTGTGTATACGCCCATAGGTAATCAGTCTGCACCTGAGTCTATGTCTCTGAGACTGACTCCATCTTCCAAAACTCAGGATGGCAGGCTTAGGAGTGGGAGAGCCTATCGCAGCCTGGCCAGACGGAGCTAGCTCCCGCCCTCTGTCTATTTATACCTGCCTCTCCTGTTCCTCCTTTGCTTGTGATTCTTCTCGTGTGGTTTCCTGGCCCTGCTACAGCTCCTAACTATTTGACCCTGCTCCACACTGACCCTGGCTTACTGACTACTCTCCTGCTCTGTGTTTGGTACCTCGTACACTCCTGGTTTGATTCGGCTCGTTCACCACTCTTGTTGCTCACGGTGTTGCCGTGGGCAACTGCCCCATTTCCCTTAGCTTTGTGTACCCTTGTCTGTTTGTCTCGTGCACTTACTGAGCGTAGGGACCGTCGCCCATTTGTACCCCGTCGCCTAGGGCGGGTCGTTGCAAGTAGGCAGGGAAAGAGTGGCGGGTAGATTAGGGCTCACTTGTCTGTCTCCCTACCCCCATCATTACAATGCAATTTAGTTTGCTATCTTGGCCAATCAGATGTTCCAAGGGGCTCATGTGCCACCTCCTCATTTTTTGAGTAAATAAGACTGCCTAGTCAGGAGAAGCTGGCACATGAGCCCATTCACTGCTGATGATATGCCCAAATATCTCTGGTGTCTTCATTTACATATCATAGACCAGAAGTTGTGGACCAGCTATACCCATTATCACCTCTAGATTCCTGAATATTACAGTAATACAACTAGTACTGCAGAAAGGAGACACTACAACCTGCTAAATATGTTCTGTAGCTTGTGTATTTATTAGTCATAGTAGACTACGCTATTTAATACAGAGGCAAGCAGTAAAAAAAACATTTATTGCCCGGTGTACGTTTTTAACAATGGTACACTATGTACAATGTATGCCAATACGGTAGACTATGTCGTAACCTTCTGCTAGGGATATACATTGGAAAATAGTTCAGACGTACTCTTCGGATGGAAGGCTCAAACTCAGTGTGAATAGAGCCTTACAGGTTGTAATAAACTTATTGCATTTTACAAGGAACTTGTAACTTCTTAACATCCACCAGTTCAACATTTTACAGTGCCAGTGGTCATGAAAGGGTTACTACTATATTATAAAGGGATGGCGTATCACTATGATCAATAGGGGTTAAACCTCAGGGACCCGCACCAATCCTGAGAAGGAAGGGGCCGCAGCACCCTTTTTACCTGCACAGCAGCTTCTCCAGCCTCTCTCTGTGCACTGAATTGCAGCATGGCCACATTATAATTAACGGTTTGCATGCAGTTCCCTGCACAGCCAAGTGCCCAGGAGCACCGCTGTGGAGGGCAAACTTAGAAAGGGATGAAGCACTCAATCAGTGATGCAGCACCTTAATTCTTAGGATATTGTGGGTACCAGAGCTCGGACCCCCAAAAAGATAAAGTGCTGGCATATTCTAGGAATATTCTATCACTTTATAAGTTGGGGGGAAAAACCTTCAATAGCAATGTCCACTCATTTATTGGAAAACTATAACTCTCAGCGTATCCTGAGAGCTGCAGACATTTAGGGCATGTCGGGGCTTGTGGTTTTTCTATAAACTTGTGTTCCAGAGGTATGTTTAGATTGAAACTTTTTTTTTCATCTGTAGAGGTAAACATAGTTTCTGCATCAAAAAATCATGATATCAATCCGGATGTTATATATCAGAATTCAAACCCAAAAACTCCTGTGTCCCAGACAGCAGCTCTTCTCATTGAGTTACTGGTGATACTGGACAGCTCCAGTGCTGAATCTATGTTCTAGATTAGAGTTTCCCAACCTTTTCAGGCTTGAGGCACCCCAGGAAAAAAAATAATTCTTAGGGCACCTCCTACAAAAAATTGTTTACAAAACGACAAAAAATAAGCACTACACTCTTAGGCCTCATGCACACAAACGTATTTTTTCCCTCCCGTAAATACTGGAGTAAATACGTGTCCTTGGTCACACGTATTCGACCCGTATTGCACCAGTATTTACGGACCCGTGCCCGTAAATACGTGTCCGGTGTCATTAGTATTCCACCTGTATTTACGGGCACGTTTTCGCTGCAAAATTGCACTGCACTAATCGGCAGCCCCTTCTCTGTATCAGTGCAGGATAGAGAGAAGGGGCAGCCCTTTCCAAGGTAAAAGTAAAAGAATATCATACTTACCCGGCCGTTGCCTTGGTGACGCGTCCCTCTCTTGACATCCAGCCCGACTTCCCTGGATGACGTGGCAGTCCATGTGACTGCTGCAGCCTGTGAATGGCCTGTGATTGGCTGCAGCGCTCACATGGGCAGAAACGTCATTCCGGGAGGCCGGACTGGAGGAAAAAGCAGGGAGTTCTGGGTAAGTATGAACTTTTTTTTATTTTACAGGATGATCTATATTGTGATCGGTAGTTTCTGTCCAGGGTGCTGAAACAGTTACTGCCGATCGTTTAACTCTTTCAGCACCCTGGACAGTGAATATTAACTGACGTCTCCTAGCAACGCTTCCGTAATTACGGGCGCACACACGTAGTCACCCGTAATTGCGGGAGCCCCATAGACTTCTATGGGCCTGCCCGTGCAGTAATTACGGCCTGAAATAGGACATGTTCTATATTTTTTAACAGCCCGGGCACCTTCCCGTAAGCATACGGGGAGGTACCCGTGGCCAATAGAAGTCTATGGGCCCGTAATTACGGCCCGTGATTACGGGCGTTTTTACGTTAATGTGCATGGGGCCTTAGGATATGTTCACACAGCGTTTTTTTGTAAGGCAGAAACTAAAAAACTGCCACGAAATTACTTTTTTTTTGCTGTGTTTTTTGCCCACATTTTTTTAAGCCATTGAAGCAAATGCAAAAACTCCACACAAAAAATCACCAAACGGGCACCGCAGGTATTTTCTGCCTCCTATTAATTTCAATGGGAGGTCAGAGGCGGAAACCACTCGAAGACCATCAGCCCCCCACTCACAGTAAATTTACCATCAGCCCCAAACTCACAGTAAAATGACCATCAGCCTCCACTCACATTAAAATAATCAGCCCCCCACTCACAATAAAATGACCATCAGCCCCCCAACTCACAGTAAAATTACCATCATCCCCCCACTCACAGTAATGACCATCAGCCCCCACTCACAGTAAAATTACCATCAGCCCCCAACTCACAGTAAAATTACCATCAGCCCCCACTCACAGTAAAATGACCATCAGCCCCCAACTCACAGTAAAATGACCATCAGCCCCCACTCACAGTAAAATGACCATCAGCCCCCCACTCACAGTAAAATGACCATCAGCCCCCCACTCACAGTAAAATGACCATCAGCCATCCACTCACAGTAAAATGACTATCAGCCCCCCCCCCCACTCACAGTATGATGACCCCTCAGTAAAGAGACCATAAGCCCCCTCCAATAAAGTGACCATTTGCCTCAGCTGCCCCAGAAAAGTGACCATCAGCCCCAGTCCCCGTCCCCCCCCCCCCCCCAGGATTAATCCCCATCCAGTAAAATGACCATCAGCCCCTCCAGTAAAGTGACCATCACAGAGAGAAAGTGTGCTTACTCCCGGGGAAGGAATAAATAAGGAGGTAAAAGAGCAACAACTCCCAGCATGTCCAGGCTGCTGTTATGTGATATCAATGGACATTACAGGGAGGAGATATGAGGAGAGGACTACAACTCCCAGCATGTCCAGGATGTTAAGTGATATGAGAGAACGTTTACAGGAGGAGGTAGAAGAGGAGAGAACTACAACTTCCAGCATGTCCAGACTGTTATTATGGGATATCAGAGGACATTACAGGGAGGAGGTATAAGAGGAGAGAACTACAACTACCAGCACGTCCAGGATGTTATTATGGGGTATCAGAGGACATTACAGGGAAGAGATATAAGAGGAGAGAACTACAACTACCAGCATGTCCAGACTGTTATGAGATATCAGAGGACATTACAGGGAGGAGGTATAAGCGGAGAGAACTACAACTTCCAGCATGTCCAGACTGTTATGTCATATCAGAGGACATTACAGGGAGGAGGTATACGAGGAGAGAACTACAACTACCAGCATGTCGAGACAGTTATTATGTGATATCAGAGGACATTACAGGGAGAAGATATAAGAGGAGAGAACTACAACTACCAGCATGTCCAGGCTGTTATTATGGGATATCAGAGGACATTACAGGGAGAAGATATAAGAGGAGAAGACTACAACTCGCAGCATGTCCAGGCTGTTATTATGTGATATCAGAGGACATTACAGGGAGGAGGTATAAGAGGAGAGAACTACAACTACCAGCATGTCCAGACTGTTATTATGGGATATCAGAGGACATTACAGGGAGGAGGTATAAGAGGAGAGAACTACAACTACCAGCATGTCCAGGCTGTTATTATGGGATATCAGAGGACATTACAGGGAGGAGGTATAAGAGGAGAAGACTACAACTCCCAGCATGTCCAGACTGTTATTATGAGATATCAGAGGACATTACAGGGAGGAGGTATAAAAAGAGAGAACTACAACTACCAGCATGTCCAGGCTGTTATTATGGGGTATCAGAGGACATTACAGGGAGGAGGTATAAGAGGAGAGAACTACAACTCCCAGCTTGTCCAGACTGTTATTATCTGATATCAGAGGACATTACAGGAGGAGATATAAGAGGAGAGAACTACAACTTCCAGTATGTCCAGACTGTTATTATGGGATATCAGAGGACATTATAGGGAGGAGGTATAAGAGGAGAGAACTACAAGTACCAGCATGTCCAGACTGTTATTATGGGATATGAGGACATTACAGGGAGGAGGTATAAGAGGAGAGAACTACAAAAACCAGCATGTCCAGGATGTTATGTGATATCAGAGGACATTACAGGGAGCAGGTATAAGCGGAGAGAACTACAACTACCAGCATGTCCAGACTGTTATTATGGGATATCAGAGGACATTACAGGGAGGAGGTATAAGAGGAGGGGACTACAACTACCAGCATTCCCTTGGCTCTATTTCTCACAAAATTGCTAACAAACTAAAGAAAAATACTTACCCTGCCCAGCGTTAATGGCTCCTCTCCCTCCGTCAGGCTTCTAGTGGGAATCGGTGGCCGGTACTCTAACAGACGTGCACGTGTCACATCTACTACAACGTCGGGGGCGGAGCTGTAGCAAAAAAATATATATATTTTTTTTTACTTTTTTTTTTGCAGTGGATGAGCGGAGAGTCGCGGCACCCCTGGATGACACTCGCGGCACCCCAGGGTGCCACGGCACCCCGGTTTGGAAACACTGACCTATGGAGTGTCAGGATCGCCCTTAAAAGGGAATATTCCTGCCACAATAAATCGCATCATACTATGTCCCGCATTGACTTAGTATTATGTAGCGAGTCGGGGATAGAACTGGTAGGGAAAATAAAATATGATAATAGAGGTATCTCAGACCATTCCCCGATAGTTTTAGAAATAAAGACTGAGAAAAAGGAACTATCAGACAGTTCAAATAAATCCACATTGGTTCAATATAATTAAAAATCTGGGGAACATAAACAATCAGTTAATAAAAATATTAATGGTAAACTGGGATTCTGCCCAAGACAGGATTGTATGGGAAGCAGTAAAAGTTTTTTTTAAGAGGCCATTTGTTCAAAAGCATAACTAAATTAAAGAGAGAATTTACTGTGATGGAGCAAGAAAAAAAAAGCCGTGTATCAGAATATGAGGGACTATATGGACTATATATTAGAACCCCCATGGTAGAATATGAAAAAAGAATTGGCTTGATGCTTTGGAGGATTACAGAAAGTGTGTATTAGCTAAAGCACAGAATAAAATTATTTTCTTGAGTCAGAAAAGATACTGTGAATCGGATAAACCCAGTGAGATGTTAATGAATATTGTTAAAAATCAAAGAGCCACAAATAACATTGCTGTCATTAGGGACAAAGGAGGTCGATTGATCAGGGATCCAGAGGAAATAGGTAAAAACTTCTATGAGTACTTCTCCGAACTATATAAAACAGAAAGGGAATATGATGAGGAACAACTAGAGAAGTACCTAGGGGATATCCCATTTGTTACTCTACCTGAAAATCAAAGAGAGATCTTAGGGAATACTAACAATGCTCAGGCAATGTGCAAGGGGCAGGGCCCTTCTTATAGTCCAGGGAGATCATTGGACTAATTACTAATGTTTTGCATGTGTGCTCGCTGGCCCTTTAAGGCCAGGAATGAGCGTGCACGCGCACCCTACAGGATAGCATTCTATTTTTTATTTTATTTTTTTGGAGACCTGTTTTTTTTATAGTTACAGGAGTGCAATAATTTTAAAGAGTGGAGCGGAAGTGAGTGCTGGCGTCTCCTGGGGAGGAGATGCGGGCCAGCGCTCACCAGACCATGGCTGCGGCTGTCGAGGGGTGAGTGGCCAAGGATGTTACAGATACATAAAGATCAATGTGGATTTATTCCATGAAGATCTACCAGACACTGTATAACGCGAGTGTTTGGTAATATGCAGATAGGTGCGGGGGGGGGGCTCCCCACTCCATCATGTCTTTGGATGCATCCAAGGCGTTTGACGTGGTGGAGTCGGGATATCTCTGGGCGCTGCTGAGAAAGTTTGGCTTCGGGGAGACATATATTAAATTTATTCAACTATTGTATACGAAACCATGAGCAAGTGTAAACGTTAGTGGCAGGGGTACCACCTTCTTTGAACTGACGAGGGGCACGAGACAGGGTTGCCCACTTTCTCCCCTGCCGTTTGCATTGGCAATCGAGCCCCTGGCGTCCCTTATTATGGGGGTGTCCGGAGGGTTTGGAGCACGGGGGGCGGAGGACAAAATGGTCCTGTACGCAGACGACCTTCTATTATTTGTAACAAACCCAAGAGAAATAATTAAATATTTGATGGATAAAATACAGGAATTTGGCTTCGTCTCTGGATTGAGTAGAAATTGGGGAAAATCTATATTGTTTCACTAGATGACACGGAACCAGGGGTATATACAGATTTAAAAGTAATTCTAAATAATGGTAATTTTAAATATCTGGGGATAAATATCCCCAAGGAGATAACGGACTTCACCGATCTCAGCATTCAACATAAAAGAAATAGAGAAGAAAATTAAAAGCTGGAACGAGCTCGCTATATAGAACCGATAAGATATGTCTGATTAAATCAGTTCTATCCCCAAAGTTGATATATGTTCTCTGCCACTCCGATATGGATTGAGGACGAAATATTTCATAAGATTAGAACTTTATTTAATAACTTGATTTGGGGCAGAAAGAGAGTCCAAATAATTTCCGAACATTTCCTGATGTTAATATGTATTACTTAGCAACTTAACTCCAATATATACAGGAAAGGGAGGATACAGATTTTTTGCAATATTTGATAAAGGAGGCTGGTGTACTTTTTTTTGGTATAGGGGAGACTCCTGAATCAGGTCAAAGTAACATTGGGGTTGAGGGTAAATTTCCCAATCCAACTGAATAAGAGCTGGAAAATGCTAGGTAGAATCTCTAACCGGCAGGGAGCATTTAGGTTTACACCTTTATGGTTCAACTTCAATTTAACTGAACTATATACATTATCAGGATATAATCTCTGTCACGGTCTGTGGGTATGTGGACCCACTAGGCCGCTACAACGGTTCTCACCGGTTTGTTTGTGGATCCTCTGTGTTGTCTGGGAGATGGTGCTTGAAACCCAAAGCAACGCTTGGCACAGCAGGTTTAGAGGCAGTCAGATGAATAGGCCAGAAGTCAGGACAGGAAGCCAGACGTCGTAACGGGTATGGATAGCAATAGGTCAAGGCAGGCAAGGATAGTACAAGTTCAGGCAGAGGTCACAACGGGATATCCAGACAAAGGCAGAAGGCAAGGTAACAGAGAAAACTAGGTACAGGGAAGCTCACAGGGATAACTTGGTTGAACAAGCAAGGATCTGAAGGAGGAGGATCCTTAAATAGGAAGTCTTAGGATTTTGGCACACGCCGGCCCTTTAAGAAGGGAAGAGTCAGCGCGTGCGCCCTCTAGTGGCTGCAGCCGCACATTGTGGATGATGGCCGTGGAGGGAGGTGAGAGATGCAGTTACCTGACGATGCCCAGAGCCTGCAGAGCGTCCGGATCGGGTGAGTGGAGCTCGGGACGAGGATGAGGTTATGGAGGGTACTGGAACTGGAGCAGAGGCCGTGGAAGCAGCATGGAACGACGCGGCAGCCGTTACAGCCGCACCGCTGTAGGGGGGAGGCAGCTGGACAAACAATAGAGCACCCAATAAATACAAAGTCCAGCACAAGGGTACCTGAATAATCCAGACAGTGGCAGAGGCTTTAGCATGGATGGAGGGGGGTGCAGCAGGTTGCGTCAGATGTGGCGGATGACAGCAGGTGCAGCAGGTTGCGCCGGACATGGCGGATGACAGCAGGTGCAGTAGGATGCATCAGAAGTGGCGGACGACAACAGGTGCAGTAGGTTGCGCCAGATGTGGCGGATAACAACAGGAGCAGCAGGACACAAATCCAATCACTAACAGACTCAGGAACAATAACACAGCATGGGATACAGGTATCAGGGCACGGGAACACTGGGAACAGGGCAAACACTAAGGGACCATTTGCAAAGACTAACATGGGAATTACTAACAACGCTGAGGCAAGGAGTGAAGGGGCAGGGCCCTTCTTATAGTCCAGGGTGATCTGGGAGTAATTAGTCAATTCTAAACATGTGTGCATGCTAGCCCTTTAAGGCCGGGAATGAGCTTGTGCGTGCACACTAGTGGTCACTGCAGGACAGGACGGCCGCATGTGCTGGCATCCCCGGGGAGGAAGACATTGGCAGGATGAAAGGGGTCTGCGGTCTGTGACCGCGGCTGTTACAATATCCTGGGGGAAAAACTATATTGGTGATATTATTGAGAATGGGAAAATGAAATAATGGGAAACCTTGGAAAGAAACTATGAGTTAGGAAAAAAAGGAAAAATTTGCATAAACACAACTCAAACATGTGATTGGTAAGTTTGCAGATAAGGAGTTGCTTAAAATATTTCCCCTTCATGGGGTATATAAGCAAATAGCCAAATCAAATCTGAAGAAAAAGTCTCTGGCAAATATTTATAAAGGGTTATTACAATATAAATAAAATAAAACAAAATTTAACAATGAAAAACAATGGTCAAACAAATTAGGCCCTTGGATGAACAACATTGGGCAAAAATTTATAACAATATTTGGAATGTGGCTTTAAACTTTAACCCCTTCATGACTGCCATACAGCTATATATGTTCCAACTGCCAATGCCCCGTGCAGTTGTCACGCATATAGACGTGGGTAGCGTGCATCAGGGTTTAATGTGAGCAGAGCTGCTTTAGAGTGAGCAGCTCTGCACTAATTTATGTGCCGACTCTCTCTACAAGTGTCCACACCTCTTCCACTTAGTTTCATGTTTTATGAAACTAAGCTTAGAAGTGCAGCGCTGCTCACACTGAAGCAGTGCTGAACTTTTCTGTCCCCTGGCTCTCTCCCCTGTGTGTCGGCACCTCCCGCCTCCTTCTCCCTCGGTCCACAGCTTCCGACCAGAGATAACGGAGCCAGTAAGCTCCTTATCTGGGCAGATAAGGAGCTGATGATCACCTTGATTGTTTAATCATGGTGATCATAGAAGTTTTTGTTTGCTTAACAAACTTTTCAGCTCTGAACTCTTAGGCCCTATTCACACGACAGGGTTTCCCGGCCGTGTGACAGCACTCAAAAAACGTCCGTCACACGGCCGCAGTAGGAACAATAGACCCCAAATAGAGCTATTCACACCACCGATTTTTGACTATCCGGTGAACCGGGCTGTCAAAAAATTGGGACATTCCCTATTTTCGGCCGTTCTTTCGGCTGCCCTTCTCCCATAGAAGTCTATGGGGCCGGGTAATACGGCCATCACTCTAATGTGTTCCGAGTGACGCTCGCAGTGCGAAGTGCATGTAAGGAGGAGGAGGGTATCTTTTTGCTCCCTGTAGGAGCGGAATCCCCAATCCCCAGTCACAGCTTCGGCAACACTGTGGCTGGGGATTGGGGTTTCCGTTCCAGGAGAAGTCCCTGACTACACTATCCATATACAGACACAGTGACGTCAGGTACTTCTGAAGCGGGATCCCCGGCACTGTGGCCGGTGTTTCCGCTCCAGGAGAATTCCCTGACTTCACTGTCCATATATGGACAGAAAGGTAGGGGGGTGGCATCTATGGGGGGGAGCTATGTAAAAGGGTCCTGTGTAGAACTGCCTACAGGGGGCTGTGTGGAATTACCTACAGGGGGCTGTGTGGCATTATCTATGGGGGGCTGTGTGGCATTACCTACGAAGGGCTGTGTGAGGGCTGTGTGGCATTACCTACAGGGGGCTGTGTGGCATTACCTACAGGGAGTTGTGTGGCACTACTGCCAGGGGGGCTGTGTGGCACTACCTACAGGGGGGCTGTGGCAGTATCTACAGAGGGCAGTGTGTGGCAGTATCTGCAGATGGCAGTGTGTGGCATTATCTACAGAGGGAAGTGCGTGGCAAAAATGTTACAAATTAAATTCATCCATTTTTAAAACGGACAGGGAAAAAACTCGTATGCAAAATCAGCTGTTAAAAACGGAAACACGAAACGGAACGGATGCAAAATGGCCGAGAAATACGGATCAAAACGGCCGTTTTTATTGGCCGACACTCAGACCCTGTTGAGTAAATAGAGCCTTAAGGCCCTTTTACAGTAGCCGACACTCGGCCAGTGCAGCAAGCGCTTATCAACGAGACATCAGTGATCGGCGCTCGCTTGCTCCTGTCACACGGAGCTATGGATGTGGACGAGCGGTCGTCACTCCGATCGCTCGTCCCCATACATTATTATCATGTCGGCAGCGCGTCTCCCTGTTGACACAGGGAGATGTTCTGCCGACAACGATAATCTTTAATTTTTTAAAACGATATGACCAGCAGATGATCGAGTGTTATATTAACCGGACATTTGTTATTGTTTTCTCTTTTATGTCTGAAATTTCTTGTCTTCTCAGAAAATATATAAACAATTTTAAAAAAAAGACTGACACTTCCTGTTCTGTAGAGATCTCTTCCCAACATTCATGTCATTATCATCACAGGCAAGATTACAATGACTTTTATGAATGAATTAACTGCCTTTCTGAGATCCCGGCTGCTAAGGCTGGTACCTCATTTCGCAGTTTATATTAATTTTATGTCGTGTACTGTGGGAAAAACCGTACCTTTCTGCAGTGATTTTTTTAAAAACTCGGCACAAAATGGCGTGGTTTCTGCTGCGAATCATAGCAAAAAATCGCATCTAAATTGCGACATGAGATCCCAGAGTCCTGTGCAGCCACAACTCTTGTGCTAGACTTTCAAACACTGACCGGGAGATCAATGCATCCTATCATGGGTGATACTGCTTGCTGAACTGTGTATCTAATTCTATCATGTGTGCTACTGTCTGCTGAGCTGGTGTATCTAAGCCTATCATGCGGGATACTGTCTGCTGAGACGCTTTATCTAAGCACTGTAGACGGTGTATCTAATACTAGTCAGTGTATATATGCGATCCAGAACAGACTCACCTCTGCTACATCCCATAGACTCTACTACACTACATCTGACATATTCATCATTACTGTATCACTACTACATCTGATAGGACACACACTCAGCTCTGAGGTATCCGATAAACTCAACTCTGCTGCATCACTAGTACTTCAGACATGAGACAGACTGTTGAGTTTAGCAGATGAAGCCCAGCTAAGTGCATGTCCTGCCAGATGTAGTAGTGAAGTAGCAGTGTTGAGTCTATAAGATATAGCAGAGCTAAATGCATGTCCTGCCAGATGTAGTAGTGATGTAGCATAGTTGAGACTATCAGATGTAGTAGAGCTTAGTGAGTGTCTTTTCAGATGTAAAGTGATTTTGCAGGACACTTACTAAACTCTGCTATAACTGATAGACTCAACACTCCTACATCACTATCAGATGTAGTGGAACTGAATAAGCGTCCTGCTACATCACTACTACATCTGACAGGACACAGTGAATCTTGTAAACTCAACACTACTACATATGACATAGTAAGTTCTGCTTGATCTGATATGATCAGTTCCGCAATATATGACATACATGCCACCTCTAGCGGAATGCCTGGAAATTCTTTGAAAAAGGGGGAATCTACGCTAATTCTCGGTGCGTCTGAAAGCTATGGGAAGCGCAGGAACGGGGAGAGTTCGGTAGCTGAACATCTCGTCTGAGATCTGTTAAAGGGTAGTTTGGTGTCTTTGGTCTGTAAACTGGGGGTCGGTAAAAGGGGGGCTCTGGTGTGGGGTCTGTATACAGGGGGGTCTGATCTAGGGTCAGTATAAAGGGGGTCCGGTCTGGGGTACCTTTAATGTTATGTCACCAGCTTGAGACGCATCAGAAGATGATACTGGTTTAAGTCTCTGAACCACTGTTCTCCTTCTGTATATCCAGGTCATGTCCATGAGTCTCCCATTGACTTCCATTACACTACAGAGTGCCGGAGGCCAATTTATTCTAGCGAGTTGATTTCCATTTTCTATTATGGACAGGTTTACACTTCCATAGAAGTAAAATAATATAAATGAGATTATATGGATGTTATATAGAGGGGTCGTCCATTAATAATCCTCCAACAAAAGGCCGAGATTAGAACCACTGAAGTTCCCTACCTAGGACCTGATTGGAATGGGCGCCATGTAATACTAATGTATGGCCGCCCTCAAATAGACCTGAGACCTGGAGAAGCTGCATGCTGAAAAGCGGTTGTCTAGTTGGAACAAATCTTTTAAGGTCCCTGGTGTCAAGTGGGAGGGGGTGACTGTAGAGGCCCCCAGGTGGTGGATGCCTTGGGTGTATATACTGTATAGGTATAAGTAACTGGACTAGAAGTAGAGATATTGTAGAATGACAAATGTGTAACAATATATAGTATTATATGTATAAAGATAGGACCCATGGCTCTGCACATACATATATATGGAGGAATGTGCTGTAACTTGTCAGTACATGCTGGGAGTTGTAGTTACATAGCAGCCTGACAGCCACAGGTTAGAAAGCACTGATACAGATAGAGGATGTTAAATAGTGAGACAGGTTATATAAGAGGGGCCATCACATTATTGTACAGTAGTCATATAACTGAGCCACCCATTGTTTATTAACACTTACATCACAGTGCCCTCAACTCCTATGTCACAAAGCGATGATGTCACAAAGGAATAGAATGGACGTGGCCTCAACTCCTATGTAACAAAGCGATGATGTCACAAAGGAATAGAATGGACGTGGCCTTGATTATCACCGTTCACATGATGAGTGCGCAGAGAGAGTAAGAAAAGAGACAGAGATTGTGAGCGCCGCCTAGTGGAGAGAAAAATACTTGTGAGTACCCAGCTTATTCCATTTATTACATTTAACAAGGGTGATAAGACTTTTCCTGCAGATTATTATACACCTTGCTCCCCAGCCGCACATCTAATTCTACAGCAGCTGATTGGCACAGATCGCTGAGCTCTGCTGCATGGTCGTGGGCATCGTATACATGGAGGAACATATATCAATGGGACTCACCTGTATAACATATAGAATTATCTTCTAAACAATAATTCCACAGTAAAGATCACAGACATTCCGGATTATGAAACGGTCATAGTTAAATGGATTGTTTTATTAAGTTAACCCTTCTCTGAAGACAGTAATCCGGCGATCACCTGATCACTAAAGATCTGACTCCTGGGACATATGGACAGTAGTGGTTTTGATGAGACAACCCCTTTATAATGTTCAGGAAGACAGAGCAGTAAGATACTAAATGTGCAGCTAATGTTCGTCTATGGGGTTATGTACGCTGCCGTGTATTTAGCTTGTGGTGTTTCTATATACAATCTGTGTAAAACAAATCTCAGCATCATCCATCAGATGCCATAAGCCAGACAAGTTCTGCCCATAGATCCAAAGGAGACCTAAAAAATGGTGGTGATTTCTGAGTGAGCGCCATATTTTATACTTGAAAGTGCTTGTACTGCTTTTTTCTATCAGACGGAATAAATCAGAATCATCATAGAACCAGTGCGGCGAGCGATACCGAGATCAATTTGTCTGTTTTGCTCATCTGTATAGAACGCTGTATTAGTACATTATTATTATTTATTAATATTTGTCTGTGGTCCTGACATTCCATATTATCTATTAGAATTTCTTGAATAATGAGATATTAATTATAAGGGGGAATTCACACGCGGCAGATTTAGTGCAAAAATTTGTGCAACTTTTCCATTCATCTGACTGGGACTTGCAGAAATCCATATGCTTGCTGATGAAGATGAATGGAACTTATTGCCAGTCACAGAAATCTATGCAATAAATCTGCCGCATGTGAATATACCCTAATAGTAATATAAAGTGATTACATATTATGTCCCTTTTCTGTTTTTATTTCCAGAGTTTACAGTCTCAAAATCCGTGAACATGGCGTCTCGCCATGAGAACGTGGACGTGGAGAAAGGCCTTTTGGCTCCTCCATGTGAAATGGATAAAGACGATGGCGAAAGCCCCAGAGCAGAGGACGTGCATGACCGTACTGGAATCTCCTACACACGATCCATCGTTATTGTAGGGATTCTGTTCTATATAAATCTGCTATCCTACATGGATCGGCTCAGTGTCACTGGTAGGTGTGGGGTACTTCATTTTATTTCTGGGGTTTATCAGTACTGTAGCTGTGGAGGCACTTATAGCGAACCTCCACTTTCAGTAGAAAAACGGTTATAGTGCAGGAGTGCGCAGGAGAATACGCTATAATTGTTTTTCTAAATCACTTGTATTCGCTCTCTTGCATCTAGCAGCAGCGCGGACTGTGTAAAGTCAGTGGTGGCGGCTTCTCGTCTCCATTGCTCCCATATCCAGAACGGCCTCCAGTGCCTTAAGATTCTATAGCGCTGACGCCCATTCTAGAGATCGGTGGGGGTCCCAGTGGTCGCTTCCATTAATATGCCTTATACCTATATGATGGAAATACATGCATTGCTTCTAGTGACATCTCTCTTTTTATCTGACAGGGGCGCTGCCATATTTAGAAAAATCATTTAATCTGAAAGACAGTGGATCTGGTTTGCTGCAAGCAGGTAAATATTAATATAAAATCTTGTTTTGTAAGTCACCTGGAATCCGCCATTTTGGGAACTAAACCAATATTCTAGAGAAGGTGACGAATCTATTCACTGGAATCTCATGATCTGACTGACACAAGGTTGTGATGTCATCAGGTTCTAGTGAAGAAATAAGACAGTTGGTTGCACTACATAAGGCTGGGTACACAAGTCGCGGTCAAAATGTGTTTTATTGCCATAAATTGCCACAAAACAGCACGATTTTGCAGTGTTTTTGCGACATGACCGGGACATGAAAACCTAGGATAATGGTGTTCTGCTGTGACTGGGCTGACAAATCCATAATAAGGCCATAATAACATCCATCAGCAGCATTTACCTGCTTGTTGATGGGTTCCAGTGATAACCCAATATATGACATTAAGATGTACTATATCGTTTTTACTATATACACAGATTTACAAAAAGTTTTATCAAACTGCAAAAGTAATTGAAGGGTTAGGCTTTACATTAATGAATGAGAGTGGGAATTTAAAAAAAGTGGGGAATTTGGTTTTAATAGTTTGTCCATACATAAATGTCTGTTGTATCTTCCTTTCACCTCTTCTCTCCCCCTTCCCTTTCAGTCTTCCTCTGCAGCTTCATGTTGGTGGCTCCAGTATTTGGATATTTGGGTGATCACTGGAATAGAAAATATCTGCTATGTGTTGGGATCACCCTCTGGTCAGCCTCCATCCTTGGCAGCTCATTTATTCCTGATAAGGTAACATCCTGAGTTTATTATTAAAGGGGTTTTCTGGTACATTCCCATTGATAACCTATCCTTCTTCCATGCTCAATCTGTGGGGCTCTGACCTCCGGGACCCACAACAAGCGACCCAATGAAGTGAATGGGACAAGCTGCAGTGCCAGTCACAGCCGCCCTTATCTACAAGCCGATGTGCCTGTGTAAACAATGAAAGGGACACATCGCTCACAGGAGTGCCACGGACCCACATCAATCATACATTCCCTGGAGGAGATATATCAAAACTGGTGCAAAAGTGGAGTAGATGCCCATGGCAACCAATCAGATTCCACCTCTCACTTTTCTAGAGATCTTAAGGAAAATAAAAGCAACAACCTGATTGGTTTCCATGGGCAAATACTTCATTTTTCCTCTGCACCAGTTTTGATCTATTTCTTCCATTGTCTATCCTAACAATAGGCCATCAATATTAAAGTCCCAATGGTAAAGCTTTACTAAAGATGTTATTAATTATGATTTTTTTTCCTTTTCCCCAGTATTTCTGGCTGTTCCTGCTCATGCGAGGACTGGTTGGGATCGGTGCGGCAAGTTACTCCACTATTGCCCCCTCCATCATCGCCGACCTATTTGTAGCAGACCAGCGAAGCCGCATGTTGTCCATCTTTTGGACTGCTATCCCCGTAGGCTGGTGAGTGTCCTGTGTAAACACATTATTTTACAATTATTAACTGGATACAAAAAGTGTCTAATATATATAATGAGTGTAGAAGTTTATACTGTTTATATCTATGTCTATAGTTATATTTGTGCAGAGATTATGCCCTTTCTTAACTATAAATCTTCTTCATTTTTGCCTATTAAGTGGCCTTGGATACATCATGGGGGCCAAAGTGACAAGCGCTCTTGGTGGTGACTGGCACTGGGCACTGCGGGTAAGTGAGAGGATTGCAGGATTCCTGCAGGCAAACTATTATTTCATTTTTTGTCTTATTATTGGAATTGCTCCCATTATCTTCTGGACCCATAAACAATAAGTAGGGACTTGGGAAAGTTCCAGCTCTATGAGTATCAGTCCGGAGGCTGTAGACCGTCATTTATCGACACTGACGTGTGTTGTCTTTTGTTATTAGTCATTTCTAGGTTTTGCCCCTTTATCTGGTTTCAGTCACTTCATATTTGTAATACTTCTATATATATATATAATATACATTGTCTCCTCCTTCTTCTGGACAGATCATTCCAGGTCTGGGGATTATAGCCGTCCTGCTTCTTATCTTCTTTATGAAGGAACCATCCAGAGGAGCCGCAGAACAAAAAAGCTATAAACACCCAAACAACAATTCTTGGACGACCGACGTGAAAGCTCTGCTGAAAAAGTGAGTGTTTTCTGTGTAGTGATGGTTGTCGCTGGCTTTACCCCGTGTCTCTTGTGTCACTCACATTTCTCTCTCTCTCTCTGTAGCCCGAGCTTTATGCTTTCCATGCTGGGATTCACAACTGTGACATTTGTTTCCGGCTCCCTCTCCCACTGGGCTCTGTCCTTCTACAAGCGGGCCCGGGTAATCCTATACAGAAGTGATCCATGTCAGACTGCAATATGTCAATTTGATGACAGGTAAACGCTTATTTACTGTGTGTGCCAGGAGGTTGTGAGGGCGGCTATCTGCCATTATGTCCATACTCTTCCTTTCTCTACCTGAGTTTTGGGCACGGCTACGCGGTGAGTGGTCAGGGCTCCTGGCAGCCATCTATTTACAGGGTAGGTTCAGACATGGGGTGTTAAATGTGGATTTTACTGCGTATGTGCCACAGATTTCACCCTTTGCATTGCTAAGGGTAAAATCCACTGTAAAAATGTGCGACATTTCCGCAACGTGTATTTACAGTGAATAAATTCTTGTGGATATTTATTTGCCAAACCGCACAAAAAAATCTTCAACAATTCTGTGATATAAAACCTCACCCTGATAGTGTATATAGACTGCTACGTGGCTGTCTGCTCTATACTGACAAGATATTTGGGATAGGTCCATAGAGAGCCCTGTCAGCCTGAGAACAGAGTTTATGGATTTAATCTTTAGATACATGCAGATAGTTGGAGCAGTAGTCATACTCAGGTCCTTTAATCATCATTTATATACAATTGTGGAGAATCCATTTGATGACCTCTATAATCTCTTTCTTTGCAGTCTGATTTTTGGCATGATCACTGTGATCACCGGAATCGTGGGAGTTGGAGCTGGCGTGGAGATAAGCAAGAGGTTCAGGAAAATCAACCCACGGGCAGACGCATTAGTCTGTGCGTGCGGAATGCTGGGTGGCGCCCCTTTCCTGCTCTTGGCTTTGTTATTGGCAAGTTTCAGCCTTGTGGCCTCCTATGTAAGTGGCTGATGAACAGCTTTCTGTCATTGATGTTCTTTCTTTTAATTATATTAAAAAGGTGAAGAAACAATATCCATACACATACCTGTAGATATACATACATATACACCTATACATACAATCATACTGTATATAGCTGTGGATACCATACACACACAGATATACAGCTTTACAAACACATACTGTATCTTTAGGCAGACATATATAAACATACAGTATACCTTTACATACATACATACATACATACATACAGTGTATACCTGTGGATATCATACACATACAGATATACTGCTATACATACACATAGACACACACGTATTCATACACATATACATTATTATACAGTGTAAGGTCTATACGCAGGTTTAATACCCACCCTGTGCAGAAGAGTTCAGGATAAGAGGTAACTTATTGTACTGCCCCCTCCCCGTATTCCCCATTTAGTCTTTTCTGAATGTTTTGTCTCCCCTCAGATTTTCATCTCCATCGGGGCATTATTGCTGGCACTGAATTTTGCCATTGTGGACGACATCCTGCTGGTAAGTGATCAGAAACCACGAGGATGTTTCTCTATTACAGCTGAAATGACATTTATTTCGCATGCTGTCTTTTTTCCGGCCTAGTTTATGAAATGCCACTGACTCTGCAATAACTGCCAGACAAGAGACGGAGGACACTACAAGTACAGACTGCGCTGTCTGCAGATATTGTAGCGCAGATATTCCGTCACTTTGTCTGGCTGCCATTGTTGAATTAGGTTCTGTAACTTCCTTCTGCCTACTCAGAATGTCCTCTTGTTTTAGAGTGTGGTGACCCCCAGAAGACGATCCACAGCGGAGGCCCTACAAATAATTGTGTCCCACCTGCTGGGTGATGCATGGAGCCCCTCTCTGATCGGAGTGGTAAGTATTAGTTACATCATCGTCCTAAAGGGTATATAAACAAAATTCTTTACCGTCGGGGCCAGTCTTAGCCTGCATGACACCCTTTGTGAACAACTTACCACGCACATACATTTCACACAAAGGAGACAGCACTAATACAGTACACCCCCACCAAACAGACAGTAAAGATATAGCCACCATATAGTGCACACACATGGCCCATACAGCACCCTCAGTGAGGAGCTGTCACTCACCACCACCTACAGTCTGCTGTCACCGGATTTCTGCATTAATATCCAGCATCCGCTGTCTGAGAAAATCTACACATATTCTGATATTTCCCATAATTCATCTTACATAACAATGTGTTATTTTCTTATCCTCAGCTATCTGACCTCATCCGCAGAGGAAAGCCAGAATCCGACCTGCTGATGTTTAACAGCCTGAAATATGCCCTCATGGTCTGCGTATTCGTGAGCGCTATCGGAGGAGGATTGTTCTTGGCAGCTGCCCTCTTTCTTGAGAAAGACCGAAAGAGGGCAGACATGGAGTCTGAAGGTATCTACCCTGTCTGTGTGTATGTCCACCGTCTACTCATGTGTCCTGCAGAATTAAAGTGCAGCTCAACCTTGGATTTAAATGTTAAATAATCACAAATCCCTAATCCTATTCTAATGCGTTAACAAATACTTATTTTTTTAGTGTTGAAAATCATGGTTTATGGTAATCGTTAGTGGGGGAAATTGTCTTTTCTGACAGACGGTAGAAAGATAGTGAATTTTATAGTCTTTCACCAAGATTATGATTCGATAGAGTGCTCCACAATTATCAAAGACAAAACCACTGGAGTAGAAGTGGAGTTTCTTAAAACATAACTTTTACTGTTGTTCCTTCTTAGAAATGTGTTGCACAATATTGACACATATATAATATATGTAGGAAGTAAATTTTTTCCTCCTTGTTATAAAACATTCAATAGCACAATTCAATGTATCATCCAAGCTTAGGAGATGTAGAATTGAAAAAAAACTCAGTCGTTTATACCTTAAACTTTCAGGGTTGTCAAAATGTAAGCTCCATTTTTTTCTTTTATATCTTATTTATCCCAATCGTCATCTTGCAAATAATTATAGAGCCTCTCGGGTAAATACCCCCCTACCCGTTCTGTTGTCAGGTGCACTTGGTTGGACTCCTCAAAACAAGAGCACTGGGAAACCTCTCTTCAATGTTAGAGATCAATATTTTCCTCCCGACGCGTTTCTTTATGGCCCGAATTCATCAGGGAAGATTCGCCATTCAGCCGTGTTAAGTCCACTAGAGCTATAACTGCCGTTCAATAACCCTGCAGTGGCAAGGAAAATTCATGGCCCATGTGTTGCCCTTGTTGGAGTGAACGCCTGTTCACGGCGTCTGACGACGCTATTGATGGTTTTGTAACAAGGAGGAAAAAATTTACTTCCTACGTATATTATATATGTGTCAATATTGTGCAACTCATTTTTAAGAGGGAATAACAGTAAAACTTATGTTTTAAGAAACTCCAGTTCTACTCCAGTGGTTTTTACTTTTCTGACAGATGAAAATATTTTCTATTGATCAGAAATGTATAGACATTCCTTCTTAGTGATAATTGTTATCGCTATGACCAAAGCCTGTAATGGGTATTGCTAGAGAAGCAGTCAGATTTAATGATAAAGATTGGGTATCAGATATGGTCTTGGCAACTGAAGTGCCTTTCTGCAAGGACTTCTAATATACCTCATTAGCAGTGAATGGGTTAAAGGCTATAGACACCTTTGCAGACATTTTACTTTCATTGCATTGTATGTATTTTATTAAATAAAATACATTTACAATTGGTTTTAATTATAAAAAAACATTTGAGACAGTTTGCCTTCTGCAGCTTATATGTTTTACAATACAAGCTGCTGGTTGCCATTCAGTAATTATTCCGTCAAATGAGTTTACTGTCGGGTCAGTCTCACACCCCTTTCTCTGCTCTCCTAACATTGATCTAAGCTGCCATCTTTACAATGAAAGAAAATAAAACTAAACTTAAATCAAATAAAATGTCAGCTTAGATTAGCGTTCAGGAGAGCAGAGAGATGGGCTGGAGGCTGACTCAACAGTTAGCTCGTCTGACGGAATGAGCACTGATCGGCATAGAGCAGCTTGTTTTGTATTGTAAGACATAGAAGCTGCAAAACACAACTAATTGTGAAAATGTTTTATGTAAATAAAATACAAAGCAATAAACAAAAGTCTGCAAAGATGTCCATAGCCTTTAAGATATTACATCTGATCTCTGATTGGTTACTATGGGCAGTCAGGCCAGATTTTAGCTTAGAAAGTTTTGATAAATGAAGCCCATGGGAGACTTTGATAGTTCACAATTTTCAACTACTCATTGACCATCTAGTGGTATGAAGTAGAATAATATAAAATGAGAATTATCTGATAATGTATTCCTGCAAAATCAGGCTTATATGTTTTTTTATCTTAACAGGATGAAGTCTTGGTTGGACATTTTATATTGATTTGTCCATGGCTGCACTGGTTCTTGAGAGCAAAAGAACCCTGTCCTTAATCTCCACACGAGGACAAATATAAAGTGAACACATTTTGGAGCTCCTCAGACTTTCACCGTAATGAGCAGCAGGGCTCTGCTGCTCAAGACATGACTATAATGTTTCCAAACAATCACTAAAAGTTTCAGTGCATGCAGAATCAAGAACACCACACAGAACATCTATTCTTGCAACAGGAAATCAATAGTTGGCAGTGGAAGTCATGAATGCAAAGCTGCCATGACCTACCCTGTTACTGAATCCAGTGGTTTAAACATTATAGATTCTACACCGATAATTGAGGGAACTGGACCTAGAGTGTCTGCAATTCCAAAGATTGCATTGAGGAAGAAAACAAGACCTACCTCACAGACTCATTCATATGGAATTTCCACTGAGCTCTTCCTCGGAAAAGCATCCCAAGGAATTTGCATGAATACCAGCAAACATAGGTCCACCTCAAAGGATTTTTTTCTGTGCCTGTGTCTCGGCTGAGTCACAGTGCCAAACTGGACTGGACAAATCTTTGTACTACAGATCTGGATCCCCAGACTGTGTGTAAAAAATGACAAATGTTTCTGCCTGTGGCTCGGCTGAGTCACAGTGCCAACCCGGACATGATTAGTGCCACCTACCAACGATTTATGGCAACTAACAACATGACTCAACTGGAATACCTTTCATCCACATTGCACCAACAGAAGAGACTGCAGTTACAGACCATCTCTAGTTGAAAAAAAGAACTTTAAGAATAGCATGTTTTTAACTGCTCCTGGTTACACCTTAAATTCCTTCATGTATACCAACCTTATGTGGAAAATGTAGTCATGTTATTTTAATAAAAACATCAAAACCTAAACAAAGTGTATTATTATATAAGTAACAAAATACTATAGAAAACTGTCTGTACTCTTAAACTTTCTGATATATCACATGTTCTGGATTAATAGAAAAATGTAGGGAAAAGCTACTGAAAGTCATGAAATCCAATCAGAGAAAGAGTCAGGATTGAAATCTAGGCAGCAGCTACTTCTCCCTTAAATACGTAAGCCACATTGTTAATACAAAAAAATAAACATGGAACACAGAGCCATCAAACCAAAGAGAAATCTTGATACACTATCATTTTATGAAAATAGTTTTATTCATCATAATTAATACTTTATTACACATAAATACAAAATTAGAGATACAAAAATTAACCCCCCTCCCAAGTATATACTATAGACAATTAAAATATCATAAAATATACCAGGTGTAATATAATGAAAAAATATTAAATATAATATAATCAGATAGAAAAGTCCTCATACACAAAAGCATGTATCTTTAAGAAAGGATGAAAGACCACATATGTGTGTCAACATGCAGTAGCAGCATCAGGACACCAGGGGCCTGATATAGATAATGCTGCAATGACAGGTCGCTCCAATACCAAGAGTACGATGATATAATTAAGATATGGAGCACTAAGTCAAAAATATATCAACTACAATGAGTGTAAAATTCAACTATACCTGCAGAGGACATAGTGGAAAAGTATTACACCTGAACAAGCAGCACCTCGACGCGCGTTTCGCAACCTTCGTCAGGAGATGTGCTACTACATTGACAGCCAAAGTTTAAATACTGTGAGCCCGAAAATAAATGACCAATGGTGTGCAGCAGGAGAAGACTACTCCCACTGACATAACTAGCGCCGCGCCGTAAAAAATGACGCGCAACGATGCGTGTCAGCCGTGGGGATGATGCGGTTCACCCATCGGGAAGGAGCGGGTCACGCCCCTCAATCCAATAAGTGACCGTAATAATATCCAGACAGTAGGCGAGTAACAATGACAACGCCCACACACATTAACGCCGATATAATGTGGTTCACCCATAGGAGAGGAGCGTGACACGCCCCTCAATCCCATTTGTGACCAGACGGCATATACTGTCAACAGGCGAATAACCATGACAACGCCCAAACATATCAGCGCCGGCACGAATCAACACAAAGACTTGGTCAGTAAGACAAATCTTTATGCCAAGCCATAACACCATCACGGACATAAATTTAAGAAGGCTCACCCGACAAAACCTGAGTACATGTTGTTGATGAATGACCTACACATCCTATACAGTGCATAAAAGATATGTTATAACAAATAAATAAATAAATAAACAATATTTCAATACAAATACAGAGAAAAAGAGAAAAACGACAGTCAGACAAAATATGTAAAGAAATAATAAATAAGAATCAAAAATACATAAATATTTTTAACAGCATTCTTAGGCTATGTTCACACGGGGTCTTTTGCCGAGTTTTTTGACGCGGAAACCGCGTCGCAAAACTCGGCAGAATCGGCCCGAGAACGCCTCCCATTGATTTCAATGGGAGGCGTCGGCGTCTTTTTCCCGCGAGCAGTAAAACTGCCTCGCGGGAAAAAGAAGCGACATGCCCTATCTTCGGGCGCTTCCGCCTCCGACCTCCCATTGACTTCAATGGGAGGCAGGAGAAGCGTGTTTTATGCCCGCGGCGCTCAATGGCCGCGGGCGAAAAACGGCGCGATAATTGCTATTCACACGGAGTATTTTGGGGGAGGAATATCTGCCTCAAAATTCCGTTTGGAGCTTTGAGGCAGATATTCCTCCCCCAAAATACTCCGTGTGAACATAGCCTTACTTTGCAGCATCTTTCTACAACTGCCTAAAATTTTTCCCAGTATTGTACGTCTTTATTTAGAGGGGACTCATGGCAACTATTTATATTTAAATGTCTTTGCATAGCTTGATAAAGAAATAAAGATGTTTTTATACATTTTTGGTCGTGAACAGTTACATTTATGTGTCATCTTTCCTTCGTCTCATGATGATATAATATTGACACATATGTGGCACCTCGACTTTTATTAGAGGTGCCCACAGTTATTATAATAGATAACACTTTGACTGCTCAGATCAGACAAGTAACCTTCTGCTGGATCTAATAGGAAACTCATAGGGAGGCGTGGGAAAGACAGAAAAGAAATGTTAAGAAATATATTATAGCTTATTAGGCGCAGCAGTTGCCCCAATCCAAGGCTTCTCCATAGACACTGGACCTCCAGTGCCTACTGTTAAATATGGTGCTCAATCTTTCTATAAAACGTCCTCCAAATGATCTATGAACCATATGATCTCACAAAACATTAGCCAATTTGATAGACCACAATCCAGCATCGGAACATGACCAAGTCCAGTCTTTGGTAGAGCCTCAAAAACATAACTTCCTTCCACTCCACCATATTCAGCAGACTTGTCAGACATACACAGAGTTTAGAGACCCTACTTGGTTTCAGAAACTATATCTCTCTCATACAGTGACAAAACAAAGACTACTGGCCCAACAGAGAACCAGAGGACATGTGCATGTTCTTTATAGATGGAGGGTGGGCCCTTAGAATCATCTTCTCTGGTGGACCAAGGAACCCCAGTCCGACGCTGCTCCAAATTATTTCTTGGGGCAACAGCTTTATATGCACCATCTGTGTAAATGTGGTTCAATGCTTACTGCCTGAACAAAACAGCAGACCCTTATACAACACATATAACTTACCTATCACATTGTACGGGCCTGTAGTTCCCATTGCTTTACCTTATCAAACTCTTTCCTTCCCTTATGTCTCAAAAATCCCCACTTTCTGTTGTTAATGTTGGAATTGCATTTATCTGACAATTTTTACACTTAAGATGGGATGTTTCTCTCAGTGGAATGTAAAGTCATTGTCCCAACACCAGATGAGGGCTATGAGGGAGCCCCCTGTTCCCGCTGCCGCTGATCAATACCTTCACCATTCTCTACATGCAGCGGTGGGTTTTAGTGGAGTCTAGACATTACATTTTGTCTTCTAGATCCCCCTGTGGTCAATAGTCAGGAGACACTGGTCTAGTTTTGCCCTATGGGTCAAGGCACATGGGAATATCAGTGCACAGCAGGTATATAAGAGGGAACACACAGAACTTATGCTAACCAGAAAAAGAGCGCAGGTGAGGACAGCAGCAAGACGACCTTCTTTCCAATGCTTCCGGCAATCTGCCTGTAAAAGAAGCTCCCATTAAAGGATGACATTTACCTGACTCCTTATATCCTCAGAACTGCGGTCCTCCCGCCAGGGATGTCTCCTTACACTTAACTGATCATTAAGGGGTAGTTCACACTGAGTATTTTGGTACTGATTTTGACGCGGAAACCTCATCGGAAATAGCACCGAAAAACACCCGCTCGAGGGAAAAATAAGCAACATGCTTTATCCTCGGGAGTTTCCATCTCTGACCTCCCATTGACATCAATGGGAGGCAGAGAAAGCGTTTTTCGCGAAAAAATTCCTGAAGCAATTTTAAAGCAGATTTTTCTACCTGCAAAATACTCAGCGTGAACAGGGCCTTAAGGTGTATTCCCGTCTTAAACATTTATAACATAATCACAGGGTGTGCCACCAATGCCTTACAAGTGCAGGTATCACCTCTAGGAACCTCACCTATTGGATAAACAGGAATCCAGTGACCCGTGTCTGCTTATTCATGGACGCTACAGACTACATAAAGTTCAATATAGAGTCGCTATCCATTAAAGTCTATGGAAGTTATGGAAAGAACTACTTGCTTCCCCCTTACTGGATGGCTGAGGATCCCAGAGCTGGGACTGACACCTATCAGGCATTTATGCTACACACTGTGGATATGCCATATATGATTAAGATGGGAATATCCCTCTAAGTGATGTTATCATTTCCACTTTTTGATGATAAATACAGAGCGCAGTTGCAGTGTGGTTGTTTGATTTGTTTTGTTGTCATAGGAGACTATTGAAGATGTAGGGGGAGGAATCCTATACAGATGGTAGTATGGATGGTTGCGTGTAGGTGTTACGGCCAGGGCCGCTATTACAATTTTCTGGGCCCCATTCAGTGAAATGGTTATTACCCCTCTCACCCCGATACTCTATATATCTAGGAGAGCACGCTTGGTTCACATTATCATTGTGCTTAACCCGTTAGTGATCGGCCCATCGTGTTTCTACGTCGGTCACTAACGGGCCTTATTCCGATGCCATAGACTTTTTACGTCGCGGCATCGGAATAAGTAAACAGAGCAGGGAGCTGTCAAATCTCCCTGCTCTCAGCTGCTAGAGGCAGCTGAGGGCTGGGAGCGTCCCTGCTCTGCCGGGTGAGATCGATATTAGTATCAATCTCACCCGTTTAACCCCTCAGATGCGGTGCTCAATAGCGAGCACCGCATCTGAGTTGTTTTGGAGAGAGGGAGGGAGCTCCCGCTCTCTCCCACCGACACCCGGCGATACGATCGCCGAGTGTCTGTGTCTTCTATGGCAGCCGGGGGCCTAATAAAGGCCCCCAGGTCTGCCTGTAGTGTATGCCTGCTAGGTCATGCCTCTGGCATGACCTAGCAGATGCCTGTCCGTTTTAAACGGACAGGCATAATACACTGCAATACAAAAGTATTGCAGTGTATTACAATAGCGATCGCAGAATCGCATATTATAGTCCCCTAGTGGGACTAGTAAAAAAGTAAAAAAAAAAGTTTAATAAAGTTAATTAAAAAAAAAGTGAAAAAAAAATGAAAAACACAGCTTTTCCCCTTACAAACTGCTTTAGTATTAAAAAAACAAAATAAAGTTAAAAAGTTACACATATTTGGTATCGCCGCGTCCGTAACGACCCCGACTATAAATCTATAACATTATTTAACCCGCACGGTGAACGCCGTAAAAAATTAAATAAAAAAAGATGGAAAAATTGCTGTTTTCTGTGAATCCTGACTTTAAAACAATGTGATTCAAAAGTGATCAAAAAGTCGCATCTACTCAAAATTGGTACCAATAAAAACTACAAGTCGTCCCGCAAAAAAAAAGCCCTCATACAGCTGCATCGGCGAAAAAATAAAAACGTTACGCCTCTTCAAATACGGAGACACAAAAACAAATACTTTTTAAAAAAAAGGGTTTTTACTGTGTAAAAGTAGTAAAACATGCAAAAACTATACAAATTTGGTATAGTTGCAATCGTAACAACCCGCTGAATAAAGTTATTGTGTTATTTATACCACACGGTAAACGGCGTAGATTTAGGACGCAAAAAAGAGAGGCGAAATTTCAGATTTTTTTCTATTTCCCCCCCAAAAAAGTTAATAAAAGTTAATCAATAAATAATATGTACCTCAAAATGGTGCTATTATAAAATACAACTTGTCCCGGAAAAAACAAGACCTTATACAGCGATGTCGACGCAAAAATAAAAGAGTTATAGCTCTTGGAACGCGACGATTGAAAAACGTAAAAAATAGCTTGTCATTAAGGTCTAAAATAGGCTGGTCATTAAGGGGTTAAGGGGCATTTTTGCCAGTATAAACAGTGAAAACTAGATAGTGCCCCCATTAGGAATACAAGAGTTACTTCTGTTAGGAGAGGGATGAGCGGTGTCTATACAGCGAATCTTATCTCAGTATAATCGGTGCATTCTGCTATCTGCACATATCGATTATACATTTACAGAGACGTAAGTAGTAAAAACCCATGAACATGTATTATACAACTATTATTTACAGTTTCTGATGAGCTATGGGCACCACTGCCAGCCCTAATACACCAGACTCTTTATTTGCCCCCATTCCCATCTACTAATAATACAGAACTTGAAGAACCCGCCATGAAATTCCCTCTCATTCCCCTGGACACTAGACTTTCCCCCTTGATGCCCACATCAGATATGGCAGATCAGTGCCAGGCAGGTGCCACCTGAGGATTCCATGACCTCTGACATCATGTGACCTGCACACGACCAACTGACATTTACTTTCAACTGTCGACGGCAGCGATTAGACGGAGATCTACAGTTTGGAAGAGATTTGCGTAAATGGCGTCCACTGGACACAGCGAGAAGAAGAAGAGAGGAGACGAGAAGAGGAAGAGGGAAGAGGAGAGAGTCGCAGGATTTAAGAAGAGCAGTAAGAAGAGGAGAGGAGACCAGGACAGAGGAGACCACAGAGGATTGGAGGATGAGGAGCCAAGTTCTGGGAGCAGCCAAGACTCTGGAACATCCAGCCCCTATGCCAGGCTTAACATCAGCCGCTTCACCATCCACCAGGTCCTGGGTAGGGGCAGCTTTGGCAAAGTGAGTATTACAACTCCTTATTTAATTTTAAAGGGACAGTAAACCTATTTTTTGTTTTATCTGCATCTATTGTTTTCTGTTATCAGCCATTTAACCCCATAGTGACTAAGACTGTTTTGGCCTAAGGACCAGACCATTTTTTTCAAATCTGACATGTATCACTTGAAGTGGTAATAACTTTGAAATGCTTTTATTTGTTCAAGCGATTCTGAAATTGTTTTCTCATGACAAATTGGACTTTAACCAGTTCAGGACCGCGCTATTTTGAGCCTTCAGGACCAGACACCGTTTAACCCTTTTTAGCACGTGTTAGGCTATGACTTTTTTATTTGTTGGGCTAACAAAGTGATTTTTGAGATGTTTATTCCGTAGACAATGCAGGTTTCTTTTTTTATCGTTTTTATACACATCCTTTTTGCTATTTTTGAATTTTTATTCTTAAAGTTTGAAAATAATAGTAAAACAATAAGCTTTTTTACATTTCAGCTATTTTTTTTTGGTAATAACATAACATTTTACCCTAAAATAGACCTTTTATTTGTGATCGTCATTGTCTACTGTAAATTTTAATATATTACATGTTTATATTAGGGTAATTAGGTCAGCGCTAGCGTTACAACAATGATTGGCGGGGGGAACGTTTTTTTTGGGGGGTTGGTATTTTATGTGCATTTATTATTAATTTTTTTTTGCACTTTACTTAACTTTTATTTTTTTATTACTATGGTCTGTCCCTCAAAGGTCAAAAAAGACCTTTGGGGAACTTTATATATATATTTTCTTTCTTTTACACCATGCTTTTCCACTGGAGCTGCACAGTAGCCCCAGTTACAGAGGAAATCAGCCCTCTCATAGTGACGATTGTCACTAATAGGGCTGTGCTGGTTCTAGTTAGACCGAGCAGCAGTCTGCCAATAACAGCACCCGGCGATCATGTGACCAGTCACATGAACACCGGGAGCAATAGAGATAGCGGCGCAGCCGCTGCCTCTATTCCTATACACAGCGTTCATTGAGTGCTGTCTACAAGTGATCAGAGAAGACAGAAGCAGCGAAAGCTGCTTCTATCCTCTCCTCAGTGTCCCCGACAGTCACTGACAGCCGGAGACCCGAAATTCAGCTGCCCGATCGCTCGGGCAGCAAGTTAAAACCCGAGCCGTAAAAAGTCTATGGCGCGAGTTTTAAGGACCCGCACCTGACTGCTGGCCGTAAAAACACACCCAGCGTCGGGAACCAGTTAAGATAGTGGTGAAATTTGGTCGACACATTCAGTGTTTATTTATGAAAAACACCAAGATTTTGACCCTACAGGTATTTTGCTGAATTTAGTGTAATTAGGCTGTGAAAATGAAAATCTACGTTTTTTTCTAATAAAATGTTGTTTTAGCTCCGATTTTTTCAGTTTTACAATAGATAAAGGAGAAAAAGAAACACAAAATTTGTAAAGCAAACTCTTCTGAGTACGGCAATACCCCATATGTGGTAATAAACTGCTGTTTGGACCCACGGCAGGGCTCAGGAGGGAAGGAGTGCCATTTGGCTTTTGGAGCTCAAATTTTGCTTGATTGTTTTTCAGGTGCCATGTTTCATTTGCAAAGCCTATGAGAGGCCAAAACAATGGAAACCCCCAAAAGTGACCCCATTTGGGAAACTACATGCCTCAAGGAATCTATCTAGAAGTATAGTGAGCATTTAGACACCACAGGTCTTTTGCAGAATTTATTGGAATTGGGCCGTGAAAATGAAAATCTACATTTTGTTCCACTAAATTGTAGAATGTCTTTATTTTTGCAAGGGATAATGGAGAAAAAGCACCCCAACATTTGTAAAGCAATTTCTCCCGATTACGGCAATACCCCACATGTGGTCATAAACTGCTGTTTGGATACACGGCAGGGCTCAGAATGGCAGGAGCGCTATTTGGTATGCAGATTTTACTGTATTGGTTTTTGGCCACCATGTCACATATGCAAAACCCCTGAGGTACCAGAGTACAGTGGAAGCCCCAAGAAGTGACCCCATTTTGGAAACTGCACCCCTCAAGGCATTTATCATTTGCCTGGACAAGACAGGGCTCAGAAGGGAAGAGCACCATGCACATTTGAGGTCTATTTTGGTGATTTTCACAGCATTGGCCAACACTTGCAGGGCCCTGAAGTCAAATAGTAAAACAAACCCCCAAGTAGTGACCCCCCCCCATATTGGAAACTACACCCCTTATGGCATTTTAAGGTATGTAGTGAGCATTTTGACCCCACAGGTGATTCTACATTAGAAATTAGTGCCCAGCGGATGGTCCAAAGTGAAAATTGCAATTTTCCACTGATATGCCAATTTAGTGCACAATATGTTGTGCCCAGTTTGTGCCACTGAAGACAAATATCTCATAAACTGTTAAGCCAGTTCTCCCGGGTATGACAATACCATATATGTGGACGTAAACTGCTGTTTGGGCACGCTGTACGGTTTAGAAGGGAGGGAGCGCCATTTGGCTCTCGGAGCACAGATTTTGCTTGGCAGTTGTTCTGTTTGGGGTTTTACTGGTATTTCGGTGTATAATGTGGGGGCATATGTAAGCTGTGCGGTGTACATCAGGGCATAATAATAGGGTATAATAATGGGGTAAATAAACAATTCATAGATGTGTGGCCGGTGTCGCACTGATAAATGGCGCCCAATCTTATCCGCTTTTGGAACAATGCATATTTTTCATCGCCATTTTCTGAGAGACGGAACTTTTTTATTTTTTCACAACCGGAGCTGTGTGAGGGCTTATTTATTGCGGGACAATATGTAGTTTTCATTAGGACCATTTTGGGGTACACATTTTTTTTAATCACTTTTTATTCCATTTTTTTGGCAAGCAATGTGACCAAAAACCAGCAATTCTGATAATGTTTTTTTGTTTGTTTTTTTACAGTGTTTACCGTGCGCTATAAATGACATTTTACTTTATTCTGCGGGTGGATATATTTAGGGCATGCCCACACGTGGCGGATTTCCTCCGCAACTGTCCGCATCAATTCCGCACAGAATCTGCGTTGCAGATTCTGCGGCGGATCTGCCCAAAATGTGCAGTAAATTGATGCGGACTAGCTGCTGCGGACTGCGGGAAAAGTGCTTCCCTTCTCTCTATCAGTGCAGGATAGAGAGAAGGGCCAGCACTTTCCCTAGTGAAAGTAAACAAATTTCATACTTACCGGCCGTTGTCTTGGTGACGCGTCCCTCTTTCGGCATCCAGCCCGACCTCCCTGGATGACGCGGCAGTCCATGTGACCGCTGCAGCCTGTGATTGGCTGCAGCCGTCACTTAGACTGAAACGTCATCCTGGGAAGCCGGACTGGAGACAGAAGCAGGGAGTTCTCGGTAAGTATGAACTTCTATTTTTTTGACAGGTTGCTGTATATTGGGATCGGTAGTCACTGTCCAGGGTGCAGAAACAGTTACTGCCGATCGCTTAACTCTTTCAGCACCCTGGACAGTGACTATTTACTGACGTCTCCTAGCAACGCTCCCGTAATTACGGGAGCCCCATTGACTTCCTCAGTCTGGCTGTAGACCTAGAAATACATAGGTCCAGCCAGAAAGAAGAAATGTCATGGCAAAAAAGCAAGACGCATCCGCAGCACACATAACATGTGCATGACAGCTGCGGACTTCATTGCGGAATTTAGAATCTCCATTGAAGTCAATGGAGAAATTCCGCCATGAGTCCGCAACTAGTCCGCCACAACTCCGCAACAGCCCTAGCATGCTGCGAACACCAAATTCCGCTCCGCAGCCTATGCTCCGCAGCGGAATTTTACGCATCGTCTAAACGAACACTGCTAAATAAAAGTGGAAGTCAATGGACAAACGGCTCCGCTGCGGATTAACGCTGCGGAGTGTCCGCTGCGGAATTCAAGAGGAATTCCACCACGTGTGGCTTTGCCCTTACGGTGATACCATATGTATATAGTTTTTTTATGTTTTGCAGCGTTTGCACAAAAAAATCCCTTTTTTGAAAATAATGTATTTTTTGTTTCACCATATTCTGAGAGCCATAACTTTTTTATTTTTGCTTTGACAAGGCTGTGTAATGGCTTGTTTTTTGCGGGACGGGTTGTAGTTTTTATTGGTACCATTTTGGGGTACATGCGACTTTTTTATCACTTTTTATTCTATACTTTAGAAGGGCTTTAACCCAAAAAATTGTGTTTGTTATTTATTTTTTTGTGGTGTTCACCGTGCGGGAAAAATAACATTATGGTTTTATAGTTTGGGTTGTTACGAACGCGGTGATACCAAATATGTGTACTTTCTTAACGGTTTCATTTTGTTTCCTATAATAAAGTACTTATTATAGGAAAAAAAGGCAGTTTTTAATTTTTTAACTTAGAACTTTAATTTTTACACTTTAGCTGAACTTTTTTTATTTTTATGTTTTCTTGTCCCACTAGGGGACTTGAAGACCTGCACCTCTCATCTTTATTCTAATACATTGCACTACCTTTCTAATGCAATGCATTAGAGCTGTCAGCTATTCACTGACAGCAAGCCTATTAGGAATCGGAATCCGTGCAACCACATCACAGCGATGCCAATCTCCTGCAAACCACTAAGATGCCGCGATCGTTTTGATCGCGGCATCTAAGGGGTTAATGGCAGGGTACAGAGGTAGCTCCGTTCCCGGCCGTTACAGCAGGATGGCAGCTTTAATATACAGCTGACACCCTTCGACTCATGGTGCAGGCTCAGCTTCAGTGCCCGCCGCCATCTTTTATCTGCGGCCAGAAGCCTTTTAATCCCCATACTTGACAGACAAAGTGCCATTGTTAGGCCTCCTGTTGCTAACAGCCGATCGGCTAGTGTGGCTACCCGGCTCTTTTAGCCCAGTAACCATGCTGCAATACTGTGATTGGTCAGTCACTACTGACTGACAAATCACAGTGATCGCTGGCGGCACCGCGCTGCGATTGTTCCCCTGACGAGTGACTGTGACTATCGGCTGTCTGTGACTGCCGATGTCACTGTTCTGTCACCATCTCTTTGGACATGGTGACAGAATAGCACCATGACGTAACTGTACTTCATGGTGCCTTAATGCAGGGCAAACTATGACATAAAGTTGCGTTAAGGGGTTAATATTGTGCAGATGGTGATTGTATGTTCTTCTATGGAATTCATAATCAGACATCCAGAAAATGTCCTGCCCAGTGACCACTGCTTTATGTCATATATCTCATCTGTTCCTCTTATCATCACATTTAGGTCTAGTGCTGCTATAAAGTGGTATTCCGATTCATTGCTGATCTCAAAGTTCACAGCTGTGGGGGAGGGGGCATTATTTATTTCCATGTCCTGGCCCATTTAAGCTGCTATAAGGAAACAATACATACAGTGACCTCTATGTCCACATTACACATTACAGTAGCTGTATGGATCCCAACCAAGTCAAAGACCTATCTAGTGCTTGTCCTTAAGACCTCTCCATAGAACATCCAACAGCGGACACTGCATTATGACGGGAGCTCAGCTTTATTCAGCTGTAGGGTCCTGGGTATTACCCGAATGACGACCCCTCAGTCCACCCCTGTTCCTTCTTCTTCTCATGAGGATTGTCCACTTGTTTTCCTCAGGTGGTGCTGGCATCAGTCCCCGGCCGAAACACCTATATGGCCGTAAAGATGATCACCAAACGGGACAATACAGAAGTAATCATGAGAGAGCGGCGGATACTCCTGGCGGCCCGAGACTGCCCATTCCTATGCCACCTCTATGCCGCACAACAGTCTCGGGAGAGCGCATGCTTTATCACGGAGTATCTGTCCGGTGGCAGCCTGGAGGCTTCGATCAGGATGTGCGGCTGCTTGGACACCGGCAGCGTAAGGTTAGTAAATAACTAATCAGGAGTCTAAGAGGAATATATCAAAAAGACAACAGAGGAGGTGGGATAACAGTTATGGTCAGGGGTGTAGTCAGGGGAGAGCTGGTGGGCACAAGCCACTCAGCCTTGGCTAAGGGATTTAGATAAAGGGATAGGACAGAAAACTGAATCTCTTTCTCGGGTGAGGAAAACATAGCTAGGAGGTCAGATGAAGGACAATGCAGAGAATAGAGAGAATACAGGCTGCCATAAACAGCACCTCTTCTCTGCCACAGACCCCACAGAATCACACATCATATTAGGGAATTGATGCAGGAATATTTGATGACATTGAGACTACAATCTGTTTTTCCCATCAGATTCTACACAGCAGAGATAGTGTGTGGCCTCCAGTTCCTCCATGGACACAACATCGTCCACCGGTAAGCAGAACTTTCCTCTTTTTTTCGTCTTCTTTACGTGCTGGAAATAATGCACCCAGCTTTCCAAGGGTCCTGAATCGCTATTCTGTTTAGTCTTGCAGTGACCCATCACCCTCCTCCTGTATCACTGGGCAGATTTCTCATTCTCTTGTCTCATTTCTTTGCAGAGATCTAAAGCCTGATAACATCATGCTGGATGCAGCTGGCCACATCCGAATCATCGACCTGGGGCTCGCCCAAGATGGCGTCACCGCCTCCAATAACATCCGTGGAGTGACGGGAACATTTTATTACATGGCCCCTGAGGTGCTTCTTAGGAAGAGATATGGCCCAGCAGTTGATTGGTGGAGCCTGGGGATTGTGGTGTCCAGGATGTCAACAGGACGCTTCCCCTTTAACAACGGCCCAGACCGGCAAACGGCTTACAAAGCCATCACCACCAAAAAGCCCATATTTCCATCTTGGCTTAACACTGACGTAAAACATCTCGTCAAAAAACTGCTGCATAAGAATCCTAAGAAGCGCCTGGGTGTGCGCGGGAACATCAGAGCGCATCCATGCTTTTCCACCATCGGCTGGGAGGAACTGGAGGAGAGGAGAGCACGGCCGCCATTCACACCATTTGAGCCAGTTCTGGAGAATCACCATCTGCAGTGGCCGGAGAGTAAAAAATCTCTTCACCCCTTGGCTGGATTCAGCTATATGTCACCAAGCTGGACCGGGTTAGATCCTCCTCCTCTGGAGATAACACTCATCAGATGTTTTTCTTACCTTCTGTTCCTCCTCATTGTCCGTGTCTTCTGCCTCTGTCTCTTCCAATGACTTTGTCTCTGCTGCTTCTTAAATTGATGAGATCCACTGCCCAGAACTTCATGCCTCCTGACCCGCACATCAAATCTCTGCTGCTGTATGTCGCCTCGGCTGCCCTAGAATATCATCTCTCTCCGTACCATCTACATGCTGCACCTTTGCCATCTTGTTGCTACCCCAGTTGCTTGACTTTGCATCCTCCAATCCCGGGCTGGCATCTGACATCACTCCGGCCTGAAGATCCTCTTCACCCCCAGGAGCGGCCTGTGCTTAGATTCCATCTGTAGAGTTCAGGAACAATAGCCGCATGTTGTAGTCCTGACGATCCTGAGTAGCGGCAAATGTACCTGAGCGGCTATTATCCCTGAACTTACCCCAGCACAGGCCAGGTAAGTAATACACACATCACACATTACACCCACATCACCCACACTTCATAATAAGTACAGACACCCACACTACATGATAAGTATAGACACCCACACTACATTAGAAGTATAGACACTAGCACTACATTATAAGTATAGGCACCCACACTACATGATAAGTATAGGCACCCGCACGTAGACACATATTATAGATAGATGAGATATCAGCCTTTGATCCTGGGATTATTCTGATCGCCATATTTGGGGTCAGGAAGGAATTTTCCCCCCTTAATATGAGGACAATTGGCTCATTCCTCACAGGGGGTTTTCGCCTTCCTCTGGATCAACACGGCCTTAATTAGGTTTAGGATGATAGATTAATAAGTAGGTACACTTATAATATAATATAAATAAATAAAAATAATAAAAAAAAGTAAATTGTTTCAAGTCTACCCCCATATTACACATCAGCCTCCTTTGATCCTGGGATTATTCTGATCGCCATATTTGGGGTCAGGAAGGAATTTTCCCCCTTATATGAGAATTGGCCCATTCATCACAGGGGTTTTCGCCTTCCTCTGGATCAACACGGCCTTAAATTTACATATACATTTAAAATATTTGACACATACATATACATATTACTTAATAATTATATTTAAAAAAATCCTAATAATAAAATATACCCCCCTCTTATCTATAAATAAAATCTTCCTTTTACCCCCTACATCTTTGTGCTTGTTTTTATTCTCATTGGACGTCTATGTAGTAAATGTTGTATAGGCCCAATGTCTGATTCTCCAGGTTTAAGCCATTTAAAAGGTATATGTCAGATATAAAACCAAATTTGGTGTGAACAGAGCTTTACAGGGGTTGTCGGCCTTTTACAACCTCCATTTTGTTAGAGGGATCTTGTCATCTGTGGGGAAACCGACTGCAAGTGTTAAAATGTCTTACTGCGCCTCTAAAGGTGGAATGAAGCATTACACAGGTCCAACTAAAATCACAATGTAATACATGGACGTGTCGGATCCTCCTGAACAGGAGATACTGTTTGTAGCCCTTCTCTATTCTGGCTAGTTGATGAGCGTCCTGAACGGAAAACACCTTTCTATTATCTCTATTTCCCTAATACAGCACTTGAAAATGGGTTATACAATGATAAGAGAGTTTGTTACAATGTATCAGTGCAGGTGAGAACTGGAGTAGTTCTCTCATGGAGGATTGCCTAGACTGGATACAATGAATGGGGCACAGTGGAGATTGGTGGATCTGCTACAATGCTGCCCCCTACAGTCAGGGCATTCACCTCATGGATGCTTCTACCAGATTCTTCACATCACAGAGAAACATTCAAGAACAAGGAAAATCCCCTGAAGACAGGAGTCCACACTGAGAGACTCAATAGGAATGGTCTATTCTATCATTTCCATTTATATTTTTCATACTAGAAGAGTAGGGTGACAACCAAATGGCCGAAATTACAGCAACCAAAGGTGATGTCACCAACTATCACAAACTCCTGAATAGTAAATGTGCCTAGCTGTGTAATGACACATCCCCCACCCCCATTTACCTGCTGGCTGAATAGTCAGGCGTCTGGGAAAGCTGGGTGAAAATACTCATATAATAGCACCTTTTAAAATGTAAATAATATGGGGGCACCAGCTGAGAGGTGGACACTATTGTATCCAGTCTAGACCTTTAGAGAACATTGCCTAGACTGGATACAATTGTGTGTACATCTCAACTGAGAGCAGGACTAGCTTAGGCTACATTCACACGAGCGTATCAGATTAACGCACGTGAAAAACGCACCAATATAGGACATGCAGTGAGTTTTACGCAACGGACGCGCACTGCATGAAAACTCCTGCATGTGTGAACGGCCCCATTGAAATCAATGGGTCTGTGCGCTGCGCGGGATTTTCCTATGCAGCACACGGACGTTATTCACGTTCGTCTGGGGATGAAGCCTCTGAATGTAACGTAGTGGTCAGGAATTGAAACATAATGTATATTTATACCGTGATTAAGCTTTAGTTACATGAAATCGGAAAACCCATTTACAAATTCTCTCCAGCCCATGTAGAAATAAAACACATACAACTGAATTCTTTCATGGATGGGGCCGGTCACAGCTTTATTTAATATCTCAAAATACTGCAAAGACGCTATCGCTAATTGCTGCAGCGCACGTCAGTACTGCCGGTAATACGTTTATTAGGAGACAGGCAGACCGAAAATCTCATGCCCGCGCTGCGGAAACAAACGCAGCGAAAACGTTTATATATTGACCTGCGGTGTGAATTCTTAATCTGCAGCATGTCAATTTATGCTGCGTTTTCGTTGCTTTTCTGTTGCGGGTTTTCGCCCTTTTGAATTCAATAAGAATGTAAAACCTGCAACAAATAGCCAAGTGTTAAAGAGGCTCTGTCACCAGATTTTGCAGCCCCTATCTGCTATTGCAGCAGATCGACGCTGCAATGTAGATTACAGTAACGTTTTTATTTTTAAAAAACGAGCATTTTTGGCCAAGTTATGACCATTTTCGTATTTATGCAAATGAGGCTTGCAAAAGTACAACTGGGCGTGTTGAAAAGTAAAAGTACAACTGGGCGTGTATTATGTGCGTACATCTGGGCGTGTTTACATTATTTAGCTCCCTGTACATTATTGTTGCTGTATGTATGTGCATCTCATCAAATCATTATTTCACTCCATATTCTATCAACAATATCAAACAAAGTCCAATTATGAGATTATATTTATTTATTTATTTGAATTTTGTATCTCCCATCTTTTGATATCTCTGTGTCAGTGTTTATTTATTCCATCACATACCCATAATCTTGGTTAATATCTCGTTTACAAGATATTTCGTTTTTATGTCTTACATTTTATCTTTATAAATATCTCCCTTATGGGGTTTGTTTCCATTAATATGTCATTCATCTTATTTATATGTATTTCTATATTTTTTCTGGCCGATGTCAGTCACAATTTCATTTGTGTCAGTAGTAACTTTGGTACCACATACCATTACATAAAATAAATTCAAATCCCTATGTAAATGTATGAATTTGTTATCAGTTACGGCTCTCATTTGCCGACTTTACTATTCCGGTCAGTGAATTATATGTTTTTACATTCTTTTTTCATCATGTTATGTAGTATTTTCTCCATTTTGCATATTTATTGGTTTATGTTTTGTATATTGTATATAAATTTTTCTATTCCTCTGTTCTGATATATTTAACTTCGACTTATGACGCTCTGCAAGTGCTAAATATATGGACATTCCGGTTATATATTCATTTTCATTTAATTTTTTCTACCAGCAGTATATAACTTACATTTATATTTCATGTTAGTTTTCCTTCGGGTACATTAGCTATATTTAGTTTATATTTTATACATACCGTTTTATTGATCTAGTTTCCTGGATCCGCAATTACCATATTAGAGGGCGTTGTTACGTTCCAGGTACATCCTTCTACCTTTCCCACGATATATTTACCCCCACGCCTTGCAGTAGCTCATTCGTCTGAGCCATGATTAAGAGCACAGCCAGTGCTTGAAACGCGTAGGCTTCATTCTTTGCCATTCTACCAACTTGTTACCCTCCTGGTGTTTCCGTTACTTTGTGTCACTGTTCGTGGATTATTTTTCAATAAAGTGGGAACGCAGTTTTCCCTTATCTACACTATACATCGCTGGATCCTTTCTCTTCGTTGCTATTGTTACCTGCCGCGAGCCGTGGCGGCTGATCCGGGCGATACTTAACACAGGAGTGTGAAGCTGGTGAGCTGGAGGTTTCCTCCCTTTTCCTTTTTCCCTGCTACTACCATAGCAGGAGGAGGAGCTCTGTGCTAGAGGAGCAGGAGGAGGAGCTCTGTGCTAAAGGAGCAAGAGGAGGAGCTCTGTGCTAGAGGAGCAGGAGGAGGAGCTCTGTGTTAGAGAAGCAGGGTGAGGAGCTCTATGCTAGAGGAGCAGGAGGAGGAGCTCTGTGCTAGAGGAGCAGGAGGAGGAGCTCTGTGCTAGAGGAGCAGGAGCAGGAGCTCTGTGCTAGAGGAGCGGTAGGAGGAGCTCTGTGCTAGAGGAGCAGGAGGAGGAGCTCTGTGATAGAGGAGCAGACAAGAGAGGGAAGGGAGAGAGACTGCTGAGAAACTCATGAGAGCAGAGTATAAAGAGAAACTCATGAGAGGAAAGTATAAATAGAGACTGCAGATAAACTCATGAGAGGAAAGTATAAAGAGAGACTGCAGATAAACTCATGAGAAGAGAGTATAAAGAGAGACTGCAGAGAGACTCATGAGAGGAGAGTATAAAGAGAGACTGCAGAGAGACCCATGAGAGGAGAGTATAAAGAGAGACTGCAGAGAGACCCATGAGAGGAAAGTATAAAGAGAGACTACAGAGAAACTCATGAGAGGAAAGTATAAAGAGACACTGCAGAGAGACTCATGAGAGGAGAGTATAAAGAGAGACTGCAGAGAAACTCATGAGAGGAGAGTATAAAGAGAGACTGCAGAGAGACTCATGAGAGGAAAGTACTCTACTTTTGCTTAAAGCCTCACTTCTCAGGTTCTGAGAGCCAGCGGGTGGGTATAATTATGTCCCGGCTCCAGGAAGGGCCCCAAGATTGGGCCTTCTCCTTGGCTCCTGACGCCCCTGAACTTTCCTCCGTTGACCTTTTCTTTTCTGCTCTCGGACTCATTTATGACGAGACTGACAGGACTGCCTTTGCCGAGAGTCAGCTGGTGACCTTACATCAGGGTAAGAGACCTGTTGAGGAGTATTGTTCTGACTTTAGGAAGTGGTGCGTAGCTTCTCGGTGGAATGACCCTGCCTTAAGATGCCAGTTTAGGTTGGGTCTGTCGAACGCCCTGAAAGACCTGCTAGTTAGCTATCCCTCTTCTGACTCCCTAGACCAGGTTATGGCTTTAGCGGTACGACTTGACCGACGTCTCAGGGAACGACAACTTGAACATTTTTGTGTTTTCCCCTCTGACTCCCCCATGATGCCTCCCGAGGTCCCGTTGCTTCGCTCTTCCACGGAAGACTTGGAGGTACCTATGCAACTCGGGGCCTCCGTGTCTCCCCGACAACGTAGAGAGTTCCGCAGGAAGAATGGTCTCTGCTTCTATTGTGGGGATGACAAGCATCAAGTGAACACCTGTCCTAGGCGTAAGAATAAGCAGCCGGAAAACTTCCGCGCCTAAGTGTTCATCGGGGAGGTCACTTGGGCGCACAGGTATTTCCCGTAAATATGAAACGTAATACAATCTTGCTTCCCTTTCAGGTCTCTTTTGGTGGTAGGTCTGCTACCGGCAGTGCCTTCGTCGATTCAGGGTCTTCTGCTAATATCATGTCTGTGGAATTTGCTATGTCTCTAGCTATGCCTTTGATTGATTTGCCTAAACCTGTCCCGGTAGTGGGTATCGACTCCACTCCTCTTGCTAATGGTTATTTTACACAGCATACCTGTAAAGGATCTGCCAGGCACTGCTTCGGGGTTAACTCCCAGAATTAATCAGTCAACACCTGAGTGTACATCCCTGAGACAGACACCAGCTTTCTCCACTCAGGCTGGCAGGCTTAGGAGTGGGAGAGCCTATCGCAACCTGGCCAGACTCAGCTAGCTCCCGCCCTCGGTCTATTTAAGCCTGCTCTTCCTGTCCATCTGTGCTTGTGAATTCTTTCCTTGAGGTTTCCTGGCCCAGCTACAGCTCCTGCTACTTTTTGATCCTGCTCCATACAGACCCCGGCTTACCGACTACTCTTCTGCTTTTCGCTTTGTACCTCGCACTCTCCTGGCTTGACTCGGCTCGTTCACTACTCTGTTGCTCACGGTGTTTCCGCGAGCAACTGCCCATTTCCCTTGCTTGTATTCCCTTGTTTGTTTGTCGTGTTTGTCATGCACTTACTGAGCGCAGGGACCGCCGCCCAGTTGTACCCCGTCGCCTAGGGCGGGTCGTTGCAAGTAGGCAGGGACAGAGTGGCGGGTAGATTAGGGCTCACTTGTCCGTTTCCCTACCCCCCCCCCACCATTACAAATTCACAAGCCATATACCTAGTCTACCCTGGTCCCTGACACCAATAATGGAACCCCGTGAAACCCTGGCTCAGCAAATGCAGGGTCTCTCCCTACAGGTCCAGGCCCTGGCTCAGAGGGTCAACCAGCCTGATGCTACCTTGGTAGTTCCCCTCACCGCACCCCTTGAACCCCACCTCAAGTTGCCCGACCGGTTCTCAGGTGACCGGAGGGCTTTTCTCTCCTTTCGGGAGAGTTGTAGGCTTTACTTTCGCTTAAAGCCTCACTCCTCAGGTTCTGAGAGCCAGCGGGTGGGTATAATTATGTCCCGGCTCCAGGAAGGGCCCCAAGAGTGGGCCTTCTCCTTGGCTCCTGGCGCCCCTGAACTTTCCTCCGTTGATTGTTTCTTTTCTGCCCTCGGACTTATTTATGACGAGACTGACAGAACTGCCTTTGCCGAGAGTCAGCTGGTGACCTTACGTCAGGGTAAGAGACCTGTTGAGGAGTATTGCTCTGACTTTAGGAAGTGGTGCGTAGCTTCTCGGTGGAATGACCCTGCCTTAAGGTGCCAGTTTAGGTTGGGTCTGTCGAATGCCCTGAAAGACCTGCTAGTTAGTTATCCCTCTTCTGACTCCTTAGACCAGGTTATGGCTTTAGTGGTACGACTTGACCGACGTCTCAGGGAACGACAACGTGAACGTTTATGTGTTTTTTCCTCCGACTCCCCCATGATGCCTCCCGAAGTCCCGTTGCTTCGTTTCTCCCCTAAAGACTCAGAAATACCTATGCAACTCGGGGCCTCCGTGTCCCCTCAACAACGTAGAGAATTCCGCAGGAAGAATGGTCTCTGCTTCTACTGTGGGGATGTCAAGCATCAAGTAAACAACTGTCCCAAGCGTAAGAATGCTGTCAGAGAGCTCCCGCGTCTAAGTGATCATCGGGGAGGTCACTTGGGCGCACAGGTATTTCCCGTAAATATGAAACGTACTAAGATATTGCTTCCCTTTCAGGTCTCTTTTGGTGGTAGGTCTGCTACCGGCAGTGCCTTCGTGGATTCAGGGTCCTCTACTAATATCATGTCTGTGGAATTTGCTATGTCTCTCGCTATGCCTCTGATTGATTTGCCTAAACCTGTTCCGGTAGTGGGTATCGACTCCACTCCTCTTGCTAATGGTTATTTTACACAGCATACCCCTGTTTTTGAACTCCTTGTTGGCTCCATGCATTTGGAGCAATGCTCTGTACTATTGATGCAGGGATTATCGTACGATTTGGTTCTAGGTCTTCCCTGGTTGCAGTTGCATAATCCTACGTTTGACTGGAATACTGGGGAGCTAACCAAATGGGGTAATGAATGTTGTACGTCATGTTTTTCTGTTAATTCTATTTCTCCCCCTAAGGAGGTGAATACGCTACCCGAGTTTGTTCAGGACTTCGCTGATGTTTTCTCTAAAGAGGCCTCCGAAGTATTACCGCCTCATAGAGAATACGATTGCGCTATCGAATTGGTACCAGGAGCTAAGCTTCCTAAGGGTAGGATATTTAACCTTTCTTGTCCCGAACGTGAAGCCATGAGGGAGTATATCCAGGAATCCCTGGCCAAGGGTTACATTCGTCCCTCTTCTTCTCCGGTAGGTGCTGGCTTCTTCTTCGTAGGGAAGAAGGATGGGGGTCTTAGGCCATGCATTGACTACCGTGGCCTGAATAAGGTCACGGTAAGGAACCAGTATCCCCTTCCTTTGATTCCTGATCTCTTTAATCAGGTTCAGGGGGCCCAATGGTTCTCTAAATTGGACCTACGGGGGGCGTATAACCTTATTCGCATCAAAGAGGGGGATGAGTGGAAGACTGCGTTTAACACGCCCGAAGGCCATTTCGAATACCTCGTCATGCCCTTTGGGTTGTGCAATGCCCCTGCGGTCTTCCAGAACTTCATAAATGAGATTTTGAGAAATTACCTGGGGATATTTCTTGTAGTGTACCTTGATGACATATTGGTGTTTTCCAGGGACTGGTCCTCCCACATAGAGCATGTCAGGAAAGTGCTCCAGGTCCTTCGAGAAAACAAACTGTTTGCCAAAATCGAAAAATGTGTATTTGGGGTACAGGAGATACCATTTTTAGGTCAAATCCTCACTCCTCATGATTTCCGCATGGACCCTGCCAAGGTTCAGGCTGTGGCTGAATGGGTCCAACCTGCCTCCCTGAAAGCGCTACAGTGTTTTTTGGGGTTCGCTAACTATTACAGGAGATTTATTGCTAACTTCTCGGTCGTCGCTAAGCCTCTTACGGACCTCACTCGCAAGGGTGCTGATGTCCTCCATTGGCCCCCTGAGGCCGTCCAGGCTTTTGAGACCCTCAAGAAGTGCTTTATCTCGGCCCCCGTGCTGGTTCAGCCCAACCAAAGGGAGCCATTTATTGTGGAGGTTGACGCGTCCGAGGTGGGAGTGGGGGCCGTCTTGTCCCAGGGTACCAGCTCCCTCACCCATCTTCGCCCCTGTGCTTACTTTTCTAGGAAGTTTTCGCCCACGGAGTGTAACTATGATATTGGCAACCGCGAACTTTTAGCCATTAAATGGGCATTTGAAGAGTGGCGCCACTTCCTGGAGGGGGCTAGGCACCAGGTAACGGTCCTTACCGACCACAAGAATCTGGTTTTCCTAGAATCTGCCCGGAGGCTAAACCCGAGACAAGCTCGATGGGCGTTGTTTTTTACCAGATTCAATTTTTTGGTTACCTATAGGGCCGGGTCTAAAAATATTAAGGCGGATGCACTGTCGCGTAGCTTCATGGCCAGCCCTCCTTCGGAGGAAGATCCTGTTTGTATTTTGCCTCCAGGTATAGTCATTTCCTCTATCGAGTCCGATTTAGTCTCTGAAATTGCTGCTGATCAAGGTTCAGCTCCTGGGAACCTTCCTGAGAACAAGCTGTTTGTTCCCCTGCAATTCCGGCTAAGGGTACTTAGGGAAAATCACGACTCCGCACTATCTGGCCATCCAGGCATCCTGGGTACCAAACACCTCATTACCAGAAATTATTGGTGGCCTGGTTTGCCTAAAGACGTTAAGGCCTACGTCGCCGCCTGTGAGGTTTGTGCCAGGTCCAAGACTCCCAGGTCCCGACCAGCGGGCTTACTGCGTTCGTTGCCCATTCCCCAGAGACCTTGGACACATATCTCCATGGATTTTATCACCGATTTGCCTCCATCCCAAGGCAAGTCGGTGGTGTGGGTGGTGGTAGACCGCTTCAGTAAAATGAGCCACTTTGTGCCCCTCAAGAAACTACCCAACGCCAAGACGTTGGCTACCTTGTTTATCAAACACATCCTGCGTCTCCATGGGGTCCCCGTCAATATTGTTTCTGACAGAGGGGTACAATTTGTTTCATTGTTTTGGAGAGCCTTCTGTAATAAGTTGGGGATTGATCTGTCCTTCTCCTCTGCTTTCCATCCCGAAACCAATGGCCAAACGGAGAGGACTAATCAGTCTCTAGAACAATACTTAAGATGTTTTGTCTCTGACTGTCAATTTGATTGGGTTTCTTTCATTCCCCTCGCCGAATTTTCCCTTAATAACCGGGTCAGTAACTCGTCAGGGGTCTCTCCCTTTTTCTGTAATTTTGGGTTTAATCCACGGTTCTCCTCCGTTTCACCTGGTTGTTCCAACAATCCCGAGGTGGAGGTCGTTCATCGGGATCTGTGCACAGTCTGGGCCCAGGTTCAGAAGAACCTAGAGGCGTCCCAGAGCATACAGAAGGCTCAGGCCGATAGAAGACGTTCTGCTAACCCCCTGTTTGTGGTCGGGGATCTGGTGTGGTTGTCATCCAGGAACTTGCGTCTCAAGGTTCCGTCCAAAAAGTTTGCTCCCCGGTTTATTGGGCCGTATAAGGTCATTGAGGTCCTCAGTCCTGTCTCTTTCCGGCTGGAGTTACCCCCGTCTTTTCGTATACACAACGTGTTTCATGCCTCCCTCCTGAAACGCTGCTCCCCGTCCTTGGCCCCCTCGAGGAAACCTCCTGTTCCCGTCCTCACCCCTGAGGGGGTGGAATTTGAGGTGGCCAGGATCGTGGACAGCAAGATGGTCCAAGGCTCCCTCCAGTACCTGGTCCATTGGAGAGGATACGGGCCCGAGGAGAGGACTTGGGTACCCGCCCGGGATGTTCACGCTGGGGTATTGGTCAGGAGGTTCCACCTGCGTTTCCCCAGTAAGCCAGGTCCACTTAGAAAGGGTCCGGTGGCCCCTCATAAAAGGGGGGGTACTGTAAAGGATCTGCCAGGCACTGCTTCGGGGTTAACTCCCAGAATTAATCAGTCAACACCTGAGTGTACATCCCTGAGACAGACACCAGCTTTCTCCACTCAGGCTGGCAGGCTTAGGAGTGGGAGAGCCTATCGCAACCTGGCCAGACTCAGCTAGCTCCCGCCCTCGGTCTATTTAAGCCTGCTCTTCCTGTCCATCTGTGCTTGTGAATTCTTTCCTTGAGGTTTCCTGGCCCAGCTACAGCTCCTGCTACTTTTTGATCCTGCTCCATACAGACCCCGGCTTACCGACTACTCTTCTGCTTTTCGCTTTGTACCTCGCACTCTCCTGGCTTGACTCGGCTCGTTCACTACTCTGTTGCTCACGGTGTTTCCGCGAGCAACTGCCCATTTCCCTTGCTTGTATTCCCTTGTTTGTTTGTCGTGTTTGTCATGCACTTACTGAGCGCAGGGACCGCCGCCCAGTTGTACCCCGTCGCCTAGGGCGGGTCGTTGCAAGTAGGCAGGGACAGAGTGGCGGGTAGATTAGGGCTCACTTGTCCGTTTCCCTACCCCCCCCCACCATTACAATACCCCTGTTTTTGAACTCCTTGTTGGCTCCATGCATTTGGAGCAGTGCTCTGTACTGTTGATGCAGGGATTATCGTCCGATTTGGTTTTAGGCCTTCCCTGGTTGCAGTTGCATAATCCCACGTTTGACTGGAATACTGGGGAGCTTACCAAATGGGGTAATGAATGCTTGACGTCATGTTTTTCTGTTAATTCTATTTCTCACCCTGAGGAGGTGAACACGCTACCTGAGTTTGTTCAGGACTTTGCTGATGTTTTCTCTAAGGAGGCCTCCGAAGTGTTACCTCCTCATAGAGAATACGATTGCGCTATCGAATTGGTACCAGGAGCTAAGCTCCCTAAGGGTAGGATATTTAATCTTTCTTGTCCCGAACGTGAAGCCATGAGAGTGTATATCCAGGAATGCCTGACCAAGGGTTACATTCGCCCCTCTATTTCTCCGGTAGGTGCTGGCTTCTTCTTCGTAGGGAAGAAGGATGGTGGTCTTAGGCCATGCATTGACTACCGTAACTTGAATAAGGTCACTGTAAGGAACCAGTATCCCCTTCCTTTGATTCCTGATCTTTTTAATCAGGTTCAGGGGGCCCAATGGTTCTCTAAGTTTGATCTACGGGGGGCGTATAACCTTATCCGCATCAAAGAGGGGGATGAGTGGAAGACTGCGATTAACACGCCCGAAGGTCATTTCGAATACCTCGTCATGCCCTTTGGGTTGTGTAATGCTCCCGCGGTCTTCCAGAATTTCATAAATGAGATTTTAAGAGATTACCTGGGGGTATTTCTTGTAGTGTACCTTGATGACATTCTGGTGTTTTCCAAGGACTTGTCCTCCCACATTGAGCATGTCAGGAAGGTGCTCCAGGTCCTTCGGGAAAACAAACTGTTTGCGAAAACCGAAAAATGTGTGTTTGGGGTCCAGGAGATACCATTTTTGGGTCAAATCCTCACTCCTCATGAATTCCGCATGGACCCCGCCAAGGTCCAGGCTGTGGCAGGAATGGGTCCAACCTGCCTCCCTGAAGGCGTTACAGTGTTTCTTGGGGTTCGCTAATTATTACAGGAGATTTATTGCTAACTTCTCGGTCATCTCTAAGCCTCTTACGGACCTCACTCGCAAAGGTGCTGATCTCCTCCACTGGCCTCCTGAGGCTGTCCAGGCTTTTGAGGTCCTTAAGAAGTGCTTTATCTCGGCCCCGGTGTTGGTTCAGCCCAACCAAATGGAGCCATTTATTGTGGAGGTTGACGCATCCGAGGTGGGAGTGGGTGCTGTCTTGTCCCAGGGTACCAGGTCCCTCACCCATCATCGTCCCTGTGCCTACTTCTCCAGGAAGTTTTCGCCCACTGAGAGTAACTATGATATTGGCAACCGCGATCTCTTAGCCATTAAATGGGCATTTGAAGAGTGGCGCCACTTCCTGGAGGGGGCGAGGCACCAGGTAACGGTCCTTACCGACCACAAGAATCTGGTTTTCCTAGAATCTGCCCGGAGGCTAGACCCGAGACAAGCTCGATGGGCGCTATTTTTTACCAGATTCAACTTTTTGGTTATCTATAGGGCTGGGTCTAAAAATATTAAGGCCGATGCACTGTCCCGTAGCTTCATGGCCAGCCCTCCTTCGGAGGAAGATCCTGCTTGTATTTTGCCTCCTGGTATAATAATTTCTTCTATTGATTCTGATTTAGTCTCTGAAATTGCGGCTGATCAAGGTTCAGCTCCCGGGAACCTTCCTGAGGACAAGCTGTTTGTTCCCCTGCAATTCCGGCTAAGGGTACTTAGGGAAAATCATGACTCCGCACTATCTGGTCATCCAGGCGTCCTGGGTACCAAACACCTCATTGCCAGAAACTATTGGTGGCCTGGGTTGCCTAAAGACGTTAAGGCCTATGTCGCCGCTTGTGAGGTTTGTGCTAGGTCCAAGACTCCCAGGTCCCGATCAGCGGGCTTACTACGTTCTTTGCCCATTCCCCAGAGACCTTGGACCCATATCTTCATGGATTTTATCACCAATTTGCCTCCATCTCAAGGCAAGTCGGTGGTGTGGGTTGTAGTAGACCGCTTCAGTAAGATGTGCCACTTTGTGCCCCTCAAGAAACTACCCAATGCTAAAACGTTAGCTACCTTGTTTGTCAAACACATCCTGCGTCTCCATGGGGTCCCTGTCAATATTGTTTCGGACAGAGGGGTACAATTTGTTTCATTGTTTTGGAGAGCCTTCTGTAAAAAGTTGGAGATTGATCTGAGCTTCTCCTCTGCCTTCCATCCTGAAACTAATGGCCAAACTGAGAGGACTAATCAGTCTCTAGAACAATATTTAAGGTGTTTTATCTCTGACTGTCAATATGATTGGGTCTCATTCATTCCCCTCGCCGAATTTTCCCTTAATAACCGGGTCAGTAACTCGTCAGGGGTCTCCCCCTTTTTCTGTAATTTTGTGTTTAAGCCACGGTTCTCCTCCGTTTCACCTGGTAGTTCCAACAATCCCGAGGTAGAGGTCGTTCATCGGGAACTGTGCACAGTCTGGGCCCAGGTTCAAAAGAACCTAGAGGCGTCCCAGAGCGTACAAAAAACTCAGGCTGATAGAAGACGTTCTGCTAACCCCTTGTTTATGGTCGGGGATATGGTGTGGTTATCGTCTAGGAACTTGCGCCTTAAGGTCCCGTCCAAGAAGTTTGCTCTCCGGTTTATAGGGCCGTATAAGGTCATTGAAGTCCTCAATCCTCTCTCCTTCCGACTGGAGTTGCCCCCATCTTTTCGAATACACAACGTGTTTCATGCCTCCCTCCTTAAACGCTGCTCCCCGTCCTTGGCTCCCTCGAGGAAACCTCCTGTTCCCGTTCTCACCCCTGAGGGGGTGAAATTCGAGGTGGCCAAGATTGTGGACAGCAAGATGGTCCAAGGCTCCCTCCAGTACCTGGTCCATTGGAGAGGATACGGGCCTGAGGAGAGGACTTGGGTACCCGCCCGGGATGTTCACGCTGGGGTATTGGTCAGGAAGTTCCACCTTCGTTTCCCCAATAAACCAGGTCCACTTAGTAAGGGTCCGGTGGCCCCTCATAAAAGGGGGTGTACGGTAAAGGATCTGCCTGGCACAACTTCTGTGTATACGCCCATAGGTAATCAGTCTGGACCTGAGTCTATGTCTCTGAGACTGACTCCATCTTCCACCACTCAGGATGGCAGGCTTAGGAGTGGGAGAGCCTATCGCAGCCTGGCCAGACGGAGCTAGCTCCCGCCCTCTGTCTATTTATACCTGCCTTTCCTGTTCCTCCTTTGCTTGTGATTCTTCTCGTGTGGTTTCCTGGCCCTGCTACAGCTCCTAACTATTTGACCCTGCTCCATACTGACCCTGGCTTACTGACTACTCTCCTGCTCTGCGTTTGGTACCTCGTACACTCCTAGTTTGATTCGGCTCGTTCACCACTCTTGTTGCTCACGGTGTTGCCGTGGGCAACTGCCCCATTTCCCTTAGCTTTGTGTACCCTTGTCTGTTTGTCTCGTGCACTTACTGAGCGTAGGGACCGTCGCCCAGTTGTACCCCGTCGCCTAGGGCGGGTCGTTGCAAGTAGGCAGGGACAGAGTGGCGGGTAGATTAGGGCTCACTTGTCTGTCTCCCTACCCCCATCATTACAATGCAATTTAATTTGCTATCTTGGCCAATCAGATGTTCCAAGGGGCTCATGTGCCACCTCCTAATTTTTTTGGTAAATAAGACTGCCTAGTCAGGAGAAGCTGGCACATGAGCCCATTCACTGCTGATGATATGCCCAAATATCTCTGGTGTCTTCATTTACATATCATAGACCAGAAGTTGTGGACCAGCTATACCCATTATCACCTCTAGATTCCTGAATATTACAGTAATACAACTAGTACTGCAGAAAGGAGACACTACAACCTGCTAAATATGTTCTGTAGCTTGTGTATTTATTAGTCATAGTAGACGACGCTATTTAATACAGAGGCAAGCAGTAAAAAAAACATTTATTGCCCAGTGTACGTTTTTACCAATGGTACACTATGTACAATGTATGCCAATACGGTAGTCTATGTCGTAACCTTCTGCTAGGGATATACATTGGAAAATAGTTCAGACGTAGGGTATGTTCACACGAGGGCGTCCGTTACGGCTGAAATTACGGGGATGTTTCAGCCTGAAAACATCCCCGTAATTTCAGCCGTACCGGCATGTGCAGGCGCTTGAACGCCGCGTCAATTACGGGCGTAATTAGCGCTGCTATTCATTGGAGTCAATGAATAGCGGCTCCAATTACGGCCAAAGAAGTGACAGGTCACTTCTTCTACGCGGGCGTCTATTTACGCGCCGTCATTTGACAGCGGCGCGTAAATTTACGCCTCGTGTGAACAGACAAACGTCTGCCCATTGCTTTCAATGGGCAGATGTTTGTCAGCGCTATTGAGGCGCTATTTTCGGGCGTAATTCGGGGCAAAAACGCCCGATTTACGTCCGTAAATAGGCCGTGTGAACATACCCATACTCTTCGGATGGAAGGCTCAAACTCAGTGTGAGTAGAGCCTTACAGGACGCAATAAACTTATTGCATTTTACAAGGAACTTGTAACTTCTTAACATCCACCAGTTCAACATTTTACAGTGCCAGTGGTCATGAAAGGGTTACTCCTATATTATAAAGGGATGGCGTATCACTATGATCAATAGGGGTTAAACCTCAGGGACCCGCACCAATCCTGAGAATGAAGGGGCCGCGGCACCCTTTTACCTGCACAGCAGCTTCTCCGGCCTCTCTCTGTGCACTGAATTGCAGCATGGCCACATTATAATGAACGGTTTGCATGCAGTTCCCTGCACAGCCAAGTGCCCAGGAGCACCGCTGTGGAGGGCAAACTTAGAAAGGGATGAAGCACTCAATCAGTGCTGCAGCACCTTAATTCTTAGGATATTGTGGGTACCAGAGCTCGGACCCCCAAAAAGATAAAGTGCTGGCATATTCTAGGAATATTCTATCACTTTATAAGTTGGGGGGAAAAACCTTCAATAGCAATGTCCACTCATTTATTGGAAAACTATAACTCTCAGCGTATCCTGAGAGCTGCAGACATTTAGGGCATGTCGGGGCTTGTGGTTTTTCTATAAACTTGTGTCCCAGAGGTATGTTTAGATTTAAACTTTTTTTTTCATCTGTAGAGGTAAACATAGTTTCTGCATCAAAAATCATGATATCAATCCGGATGTTATATATCAGAATTCAAACCCAAAAACTCCTGTGTCCCAGACAGCAGCTCTTCTCATTGAGTTACTGGTGATACTGGACAGCTCCAGTGCTGAATCTATGTTCTAGATCAAAGTTTCCCAACCTTTTCAGGCTTGAGGCACCCCAGGAAAAAAAATAATTCGTAGGGCACCCGTTACAAAAAATTGTTTACAAAACGACAAAAAATAAGCACTACACTCTTAGGCCTCATGCACACAAACGTATTTTTTCCCTCCCGTAAATACTGGTGTAAATACGTGTCCTTGGTCACACGTATTCGACCCGTATTGCACCAGTATTTACGGACCCGTGCCCGTAAATACGTGTCCGGTGTCATCAGTATTCCACCTGTATTTACGGGCACGTTTTCGCTGCAAAATTGCACTGCACTAATCGGCAGCTCCTTCTCTCTATCAGTGCAGGATAGAGAGAAGGGGCAGCCCTTTCCAAGGTAAAAGTAAAAGAATATCATACTTACCCGGCCGTTGCCTCGGTGACGCGTCCCTCTCTTGACATCCAGCCCGACTTCCCTGGATGACGTGGCAGTCCATGTGACCGCTGCAGCCTGTGAATGGCCTGTGATTGGCTGCAGCGCTCACATGGGCAGAAACGTCATTCCGGGAGGCCGGACTGGAGGAAAAAGCAGGGAGTTCTGGGTAAGTATGAACTTTTTTTTATTTTACAGGATGATCTATATTGTGATCGGTAGTTTCTGTCCAGGGTGCTGAAAGAGTTACTGCCGATCGTTTAACTCTTTCAGCACCCTGGACAGTGAATATTAACTGACGTCTCCTAGCAACGCTCCCGTAATTACGGGCGCACACACGTAGTCACCCGTAATTACGGGATCCCCATAGACTTCTATGGGCCTGCCCGTGCAGTAATTACGGCCTGAAATACGACATGTTCTATATTTTTTAACAGCCCGGGCACCTTCCCATAAGCATACGGGGAGGTACCCGTGGCCAATAGAAGTCTATGGGCCCGTAATTACGGCCCGTAATTACGGGCGTTTTTACGTTAATGTGCATGGGGCCTTAGGATATGTTCACACAGCGTTTTTTTGTAAGGCAGAAACTAAAAATCTGCCTCGAAATTCCTTTTTTTTTGCTGTGTTTTTTGCAAATTTTTTTAAGCCATTGAAGCAAATGCAAAAACTCCACGCAAAAAATCACCAAACGGGCACCGCAGGTATTTTCTGCCTCCTATTAATTTCAATGGGAGGTCAGAGGCGGAAACCACTCGAAGACCATCAGCCCCCCACTCACAGTAAATTTACCATCAACCCCAAACTCACAGTAAAATGACCATCAGCCTCCACTCACATTAAAATAATCAGCCCCCCACTCACAATAAAATGACCATCAGCCCCCACTCACAGTAAAATTACCATCAGCCCCCACTCACAGTAAAATTACCATCAGCCCACACTCACAGTAAAATGACCATCAGCCCCCAACTCACAGTAAAATGACCATCAGCCCCCCACAGTAAAATGACCATCAGCCCCCCACTCACAGTAAAATGACCATCAGCCCCCCACTCACAGTAAAATGACCATCAGCCCTCCACTCACAGTAAAATGACTATCAGCCCCCCCCCCACTCACAGTATGATGACCCATCAGTAAAGAGACCATAAGCCCCCTCCAATAAAGTGACCATTTGCCTCAGCTCCCCCAGAAAAGTGACCATCAGCCCCAGTCCCCCCCCCCCCCCAGGATTAATCCCCATCCAGTAAAATGACCATCAGCCCCTCTAGTAAAGTGACCATCACAGAGAGAAAGTGTGCTTACTCCTGAGGAAGGAATAAATAAGGAGGTAAAAGAACAACAACTCCCAACATGTCCAGGCTGCTGTTATGTGATATCAATGGACATTACAGGGAGGAGATATGAGGAGAGGACTACAACTCCCAGCATGTCCAGGATGTTAAGTGATATGAGAGAACGTTTACAGGAGGAGGAGGTAGAAGAGGAGAGAACTACAACTTCCAGCATGTCCGGACTGTTATTATGGGATATCAGAGGACATTACAGGGAGGAGGTATAAGAGGAGAGAACTACAACTACCAGCATGTCCAGGATGTTATTATGGGGTATCAGAGGACATTACAGGGAAGAGATATAAGAGGAGAGAACTACAACTACCAGCATGTCCAGACTGTTATGAAATATCAGAGGACATTACAGGGAGGAGGTATAAGCGGAGAGAACTACAACTTCCAGCATGTCCAGATTGTTATGTCATATCAGAGGACATTACAGGGAGGAGGTATAAGAGGAGAGAACTACAACTACCAGCATGTCCAGACAGTTATTATGTGATATCAGAGGACATTACAGGGAGAAGATATAAGAGGAGAGAACTACAACTACCAGCATGTCCAGGCTGTTATTATGGGATATCAGAGGACATTACAGGGAGGAGGTATAAGAGGTGAGAACTACAACTACCAGCATGTCCGGACTGTTATTATGGGATATCAGAGGACATTACAGGGAGGAGGTATAAGAGGAGAAGACTACAACTCCCAGCATGTCCAGACTATTATTATGAGATATCAGAGGACATTATAGGGAGGAGGTATAAAAAGAGAGAACTACAACTACCAGCATGTCCAGGCTGTTATTATGGGGTATCAGAGGACATTACAGGGAGGAGGTATAAGAGGAGAGAACTACAACTCCCAGCTTGTCCAGACTGTTATTATCTGATATCAGAGGACATTACAGGAGGAGATATAAGAGGAGAGAACTACAACTTCCAGTATGTCCAGACTGTTATTATGGGATATCAGAGGACATTATAGGGAGGAGGTATAAGAGGAGAGAACTACAACTCCCAGCATGTCCAGGCTGTTATTATGGGATATCAGAGGACAAGTACAGGGAGGAGGTATAAGAAGATAGAACTACAACTACCAGCATGTCCAGACTGTTATTATGGGATATCAGAGGACATTACAGGGAGGAGGTATAAGAGGAGAGAACTACAACTACCAGCATGTCCAGGCTGTTATTATGGGATATCAGAGGACAAGTACAGGGAGGAGGTATAAGAGGATAGAACTACAACTACCAGCATGTCCAGACTGTTATTATGGGATATCAGAGGACATTACAGGGAGGAGGTATAAGAGGAGGGGACTACAACTACCAGCATTCCCTTGGCTCTATTTCTCACAAAATTGCTAACAAACTAAAGAAAAATACTTACCCTGCCCAGCGTTAATGGCTCCTCTCCCTCCGTCAAGCTTGTAGTGGGAATCGGTGGCCGGTACTCTAACAGACGTGCACGTGTCACATCTACTACAACGTCGGGGGCGGAGCTGTAGCAAAAAAAAATATCTTTTTTTTTTTTTGCAGTGGATGAGCGGAGAGTCGCGGCACCCCTGGATGGCTCTCGCGGCACCCCAGGGTGCCACGGCACCCCGGTTTGGAACCACTGACCTATGGAGTGTCAGGAACGCCCTTAAAAGGGAATATTCCTGCCACAATAAATCGCATCATACTATGTCCCGCATTGACTTAGTATTATGTAGCGAGTCGGGGATAGAACTGGTAGGGAAAATCAAATATGATAATAGAGGTATCTCAGACCATTCCCCGATAGTTTTAGAAATAAAGACTGAGAAAAAGGAACTATCAGACAGTTAAAATAAATCCACATTGGTTCAATATAATTAAAAATCTGGGGGACATAAACAATCAGTTAATAAAAATATTAATGGTAAACTGGGATTCTGCCCAAGACAGGATTGTATGGGAGGCAGTAAGTTTTTTTTTAGAGGCCATTTGCTCAAAAGCATAACTAAATCAAAGAGAGAATTTACTGTGATGGAGCAAGAAAAAAAAAAACGTGTATCAGAATATGAGGGACTATATATTAGAACCCACATGGTAGAATATGAAAAAAGAATTGGCTTGATGCGTTGGAGGATTACAGAAAGTGTGTATTAGCGCTAAAGCACAGAATACAATTATTTTCTTGAGTCAGAAAAGATACTGTGAATCGGATAAACCCAGTAAGATGTTAATGAATATTGTTAAAAATCAAAGAGCCACAAATAACATTGCTGTCATTAGGGACAAAGGAGGTCGATTGATCAGGGATCCAGAGGAAATAGGTAAAAACTTCTATGAGTACTTCTCCAAACTTTATAAAACAGAAAGGGAATATGATGAGGAACAACTAGAGAAGTACCTAGGGGATATCCCATTTGTTACTCTACCTGAAAATCAAAGAGAGATCTTAGGGAATACTAACAATGCTCAGGCAATGTGCAAGGGGCAGGGCCCTTCTTATAGTCCAGGGAGATCATTGGACTAATTACTAATGTTTTGCATGTGTGCTCGCTGGCCCTTTAAGGCCAGGAATGAGCGTGCACGCGCACCCTACAGGATAGCATTCTATTTTTTATTTTATTTTCTTGGAGTCCTGTTTTTTTATAGTTACAGGAGTGCAATAATTTTAAAGAGTGGAGTGGAAGTGAGTGCTGGCGTCTCCTGGGGAGGAGATGCGGGCCAGCGCTCACTAGACCATGGCTGTGGCCGTCGAGGGGTGAGTAATCCCGACGGTCCGTGGCCATGGATGTTACAGATACATAAAGATCAATGTGGATTTATTCCATGAAGATCTACCAGACACTGTATAACGCGAGTGTTTGGTAATATGCAGATAGGTGCGGGGGGGCTCCCCACTCCATCCTGTCTTTGGATGCATCCAAGGCGTTTGACATGGTGGAGTGGGGATATCTCTGGGCCCTGCTGAGAAAGTTTGGCTTCGGGGAGACATATATTCAATTTATTCAACTATTGTATACGAAACCACGAGCAAGTGTAAACGTTAATGGAAGGGGTACCACCTTCTTTGAACTGACGAGGGGCACGAGACAGGGTTGCCCACTTTCTCCCCTGCCGTTTGCATTGGCAATCGAGCCCCTGGCGTCCCTTATTATGGGGGTGTCCGGAGGGTTTGGAGCACGGGGGGCGGAGGACAAAATGGTCCTGTACGCAGACGACCTTCTATTATTTGTAACAAACCCAAGAGAAATAATTAAATATTTGATGGATAAAATACAGGAATTTGGCTTCGTCTCTGGATTGAGTAGAAATTGGGGGAAATCTATATTGTTTCACTAGATGACACGGAACCAGGGGTATATACAGATTTAAAAGTAATTCAAAATAATGGTAATTTTAAATATCTGGGGATAAATATCCCCAAGGAGATAACGGACTTCACTGATCTCAACATTCAACATAAAAGAAATAGAGAAGAAAATTAAAAGCTGGAACGAGCTCGCTATATAGAGCCGATAAGATATGTCTGATTAAATCAGTTCTATCCCCAAAGTTGATATATGTTCTCTGCAACTCCGATTTGGATTGAGGACAAAATATTTAATAAGATTAGAACTTTATTTAATAACTTGATTTGGGGCAGAAAGAGAGTCCAAATAATTTACGAACATTTCCTGATGTTAATATGTATTACTTAGCAACTTAACTCCAATATATACAGGAAAGGGAGGATACAGATTTTTTGCAATATTTGATAAAGGAGGCTGGTGTACTTTTTTTTGGTATAGTGGAGACTCCTGAATCAGGTCACAGTAACATTGGGGTTGAGGGTAAATTTCCCAATCCAACTGAATAAGAGCTGGAAAATGCTAGGTAGAATCTCTAACCGGCAGGGAGCATTTAGGTTTACACCTTTATGGTTCAACTTGAATTTAACTGAACTATATACATTATCAGGATATAATCTCTGTCACGGTCTGTGGGTATGTGGACTCACTAGGCCGCTACAACGGTTCTCACCGGTTTGTTTGTGGATCCTCTGTGTTGTCTGGGAGATGGTGCTTGAAACCCAAAGCAACGCTTGGCACAGCAGGTTTAGAGGCAGTCAGATGAATAGGCCAGAAGTCAGGACAGGCAGCCAGACGTCGTAATGGGTATGGATAGCAATAGGTCAAGGCAGGCAAGGATAGTACAAGTTCAGGCAGAGGTCACAACGGGAAATCCAGACAAAGGCAGAAGGCAAGGTAACAGAGAAAACTGGGTACAGGGAAGCTCACAGGGATAACTTGGTTGAACAAGCAAGGATCTGAAGGAGGAGGATCCTTAAATAGGAAGTCTTAGGATTTTGCCACACGCCGACTCTTTAAGAAGGGAAGAGTCAGCGCGTGCGCCCTCTAGTGGCTGCAGCCGCACATTGTGGATGATGGCCGTGGAGGGAGGTGAGAGATGCAGTTACCTGACGACGCCCAGAGCCTGCAGAGCGTCCGGATCGGGTGAGTGGAGCTCGGGACGAGCATGAGGGAATGGAGGGTACGGGAACTGGAGCAGAGGCCGTGGAAGCAGCGTGGAAAGACGCGGCAGCCGTTACAGCCGCACCGCTGTAGGGGGAGGGAGCTGGACAAACAATAATCCAGACAGTGGCAGAGGCTTTAGCATGGATGGAGGGGGGTGCAGCAGGTTGCGTCAGATGTGGCGGATGACAGCAGGTGCAGCAGGTTGCGCCGGATATGGCGGATGACAGCAGGTGCAGTAGGATGCGTCAGAAGTGGCGGACGACAACAGGTGCAGTAGGTTGCGCCAGATGTGGCGGATAACAACAGGAGCAGCAGGACACAAATCCAATCACTAACAGGCTCAGGAACAATAACACAGCATGGGATACAGGTATCAGGGCACGGGTACACTGGGAACAGGGCAAACACTAAGGGACCATTTGCAAAGACTAACATGGGAATTACTAACAACGCTGAGGCAAGGAGTGAAGGGGCAGGGCCCTTCTTATAGTCCAGGGTGATCTGGGAGTAATTAGTCAATTCTAAACACGTGTGCATGCTAGCCCTTTAAGGCCGGGAATGAGCTCGTTCGTGCACACTAGTGGTCACTGCAGGACAGGACGGCCGCATGTGCTGGCATCCCCGGGGAGGAAGACATTGGCAGGATGAAAGGGGTCTGCGGTCTGTGACCGCGGCTGTTACAATATCCTGGGGGAAAAAAACTATATTGGTGATATTATTGAGAATGGGAAAATGAAATAATGGGAAACCTTGGAAAGAAACTATGAGTTAGGAAAAAAAGGAAAAATTAGCAGAAACACAACTCAAACATGTGATTGGTAAGTCTGCAGCTAAGGAGTTGCTTCAAATATTTCCCCTTCATGGGGTATATAAGCAAATAGCCAAATCAAATCCGAAGAAAAAGGCTCTGGCAAATATTTATAAAGGGTTATTACAATATAAACAAAATAAAACAAAATTTAACAGTGAAAAACAATGGTCAAACAAATTAGGCCCTTGAATGAACAACACTGGGCAAAAATTTATAACAATATTTGGAATGTGGCTTTAAACTTTAACTCCTTCATGACTGCTATACGGCTATATATGTTCCAACTGCCAATGCCCCGTGCAGTTGTCACGCATATAGACGTTGGTAGCGTGCATCGGGCTTTAATGTGAGCAGAGCTGCTTTAGAGTGAGCAGCTCTGCACTAATTTATGTGCCGACTCTCTCTACAAGTGTCCACACCTCTTCCACTTAGTTTCATGTTTTATGAAACTAAGCTTAGAAGTGCAGCGCTACTCACACTGAAGCAGTGCTGAACTTTTCTGTCCCCTGGCTCTCTCCCCTGTGTGTCGGCACCTCCCCCCTCCTTCTCCCTCGGTCCACAGCTTCCGCCCAGAGTAAACGGAGCCAGTAAGCTCCTTATCTGGGCAGATAAGGAGCTGATGATCACCTTGATTGTTTAATCATGGTGATCATAGAAGTTTTTGTTTGCTTAACAAACTTTTGAAGCAGCTCTGAACTCTTTGGCCCTATTCACACAACAGGGTTTCCCGGCCGTGTGACGGGCACTCAAAAAACGTCCTTCACACGGCCGCAGTAGGAACAATAGACCCCAAATAGGGCTATTCACACCACCGATTTTTGACGGTCCGGTGAACCGGGCTATCAAAAAATTGGGACATTCCCTATTTTCGGCCGTTCTTCCGGCTGCCCTTCTCCCATATAAGTCTATGGGGCCGGGTAATACATGGCCATCACTCTAATGTGTTCCGAGTAACGGCCGTGTCTTCCATCGCTCGCTCGCTCTCTCCTCCTCACAGTGCGAAGTGCATGTAAGGAGGAGGAGGGTATCTTTTTGCTCCCTGTAGGAGCGGAATCCCCAATCCCCAGTCACAGCTTCGGCAACGCTGTGGCTGGGGATTTGGGTTTCCGCTCCAGGAGAAGTCCCTGACTACACTATCCATATATGGACACAGTGACATCAGGGACTTCTGAATCGGAATCCCCGGCACTGTGGCCGGTGTTTCCGCTCCAGGAGAAGTCCCTGACTTCATTGTCCATATATGGACACAGTGATGTCAGGGACTTCTGAAGCGGGATCCCCGGCGCTGTGGCCGGTGTTTCCTCTCCAGGAGAATTCCCTGACTTCACTGTCCAAATATGGACACAGTAATGTCAGGTACTTCTGAAGCGGGATCCCCGGCACTGTGGCCGGTGTTTCCGCTCCAGGAGAATTCCCTGACTTCACTGTCCATATATGGACAGAAAGGTAGGGGGGTGGCATCTATGGGGGGGAGCTATGTAAAAGGGTCCTGTGTAGAACTGCCTACAGGGGGCTGTGTGGAATTACCTACAGGGTGCTGTGTGGAATTACTTACAGGGGGCTGTGTGGCATTATCTATGGGGGGCTGTGTGGCATTACATACGAAGGACTGTGTGGCATTACCTACGAAGGGCTGTGTGGCACTACCTAGAAGGGGCTGTGTGGCATTACCTACAGGGGGCTGTGTTGCATTACTTACAGGGAGGCTGTGTGGCACTACCTACAGGGGTCTGTGTGGCATTACCTACAGGGGGCTGTGTGGCATTACCTACAGGGGGTTGTGTGGCACTACTGCCAGGGGGGCTGTGTGGCACTACCTACAGGGGGGCTGTGGCAGTATCTGCAGAGGGCAGTGTGTGGCATTATCTACAGAGGGAAGTGCGTGGCAAAAATTTTACAAATGAAATTCATCCATTTTTAAAACGGACAGGGAAAAAACTCGTATGCAAAATCGGCTGTTATAAACGGAAACACGGAACGGATGCAAAATGGCAGAGAAATACGGATCAAAACGGCTGTTTTTATCGGCCGACACTCGGACCCTGTTGTGTAAATAAGCCCTTAAGGCCCTTTTACACCAGCCGACACTCGGCCAGTGCAGCAAGTGCCGATCAACGAGACATCATCGATCGGCGCTCGCTTGCTCCTGTCACACGGAGCTATGGATGCTCGTCCACATACATTATTATCATGTCGGCAGCGCGTCTCCCTGTTGACACAGGGAGATGTGCTGCCGACAATGATAATCTTTTACTTTTTTTAAATGATACGACCAACGGATGATCGAGCGTTATATTAACCGGACATTTGTTATTGTTTTCTCTTTTATGTCTGAAATTTCTTGTCTTCTCAGAAAATATAAAAACAATTTAAAAAAAAAGACTGACACTTCCTGTTCTGTAGAGATCTCTTCTCAACATTCATCTCATTATCATCACAGGCAAGATTACAATGACTTTTATGAATGAATTAACTGCCTTTCTGAGATCCCGGCAGCTAAGGCTGGTATCTCATTTCGCAGTTTATATTAATTTTATGTCGTGAACTGTGGGAAAAACCGTACCTTTCTGCAGTGATTTTTTTAAAACTCGACACAAAATGGCGTGGTTTTTGCCGCGATTCATAGCAATAAAAGCATCTGAATTGCGACATGAGATCCCAGGGTCCTGTGCAGCCACAACTCTCGTGCTAGACTTTGAAACACTGACCGGGAGATCAATGCATCCTATCATGGGTGATACTGCTTGCTGAACTGTGTATCTAATTCTATCATGTGTGCTACTGTCTGCTGAGCTGGTGTATCTAAGCCTATCATGCGAGATACTGTCTGCTGAGACGCTTTATCTAAGCACTGTAGACGCTGTATCTAATACTAGTCAGTGTATATATGCAATCCAGACCAGACTCACCTCTGCTACATCCCATAGACTCTACTACACTACATCTGACATATTCATCATTACTGCATCACTACTACATCTGATAGGACACACACTCAGCTCTGAGGTATCCGATAAACTCAACACTACTGCATCACTAGTACTTCAGACATGAAACAGACTGTTGAGTCTATAAGATGTAGCAGAGCTAAATGAATGTCCTGCCAGATGTAGTAGTGATGTAGCATAGTTGAGACTATCAGATGTAGTAGAGCTTAGTGCGTGTCTTTTCAGATGTAAAAGTGATTTTGCAGGACACTTACTAAACTCTGCTATAACTGATAGACTCAACACTCCTACATCACTATCAGATGTAGCAGAGCTGAATAAGCGTCCTGCTACATCACTACTACATCTGACTGGACACGGTGAATCTTGTAAACTCAACACTACTACATATGACATAGTAAGTTCTGCTTGATCTGATATGATCAGTTCCGCAATATATGACATACATGCCACCTCTAGCGGAATACCTGGAAATTCGTTGAAAAAGGGGGAATCTGCGCTAATTCTCGGTGCGTCAGAAAGCTATGGGAAGCGCAGGAACGGGGAGAGGTCGGTAGCTGAACATCTCGTCTGAGGTCTGTAAAAGGGTAGTTTGGGGTCTTTGGACTGTAAACTGGCGGTCAGTAAAAGGGGGGCTCTGGTGTGGGGTCTGTATACAGGGGGGTCTGATCTAGGGTCTGTATAAAGGGGTTCCGGTCTGGGGTACCTTTAATGTTATGTCACCAGCTTGAGACGCATCAGAAGATGATACTGGTTTAAGTCTCTGAACCACTGTTCTCCTTCTGTATATCCAGGTCATGTCCATGAGTCTCCCATTGACTTCCATTACACTACAGAGTGCCGGAGCCCAATTTATTCTAGCGAGTTGATTTCCCTTTTCTATTATGGACAGGTTTACACTTCCATAGAAGTAAAATAATATAAATGAGATTATATGGATGTTATATAGAGGGGTCGTCCATTAATAATCCTCCAACAAAAGGCTGAGATTAGAACCACTGAAGTTCCCTACCTAGGACCTGATTGGAATGGGCGCCATGTAATACTAATGTATGGCCGCCCTCAGATAGACCTGAGACCTGGAGAGGCTGCATGCTGAAAAGGGGTTGTCTAGTTGGAACAAATCTTTTAAGGTCCCTGGTGTAAAGTGGGAGGGGGTGACTATAGAGGCCCCCAGGTGGTGGATGCCTTGGGTGTATATACTGTATAGGTATAAGTAACTGGACTAGAAGTAGAGATATTGTAGAATGACCAATGTGTAACAATATATAGTATTATATGTATAAAGATAGGACCCATGGCTCTGCACATACATATATATGGAGGAATGTGCTGTAACTTGTCAGTACATGCTGGGAGTTGTAGTTACATAGCAGCCTGACAGCCACAGGTTAGAAAGCACTGATACAGATAGAGGATGTTAAATAGTGAGACAGGTTATATAAGAGGGGCCATCACATTATTGTACAGTAGTCATATAACTGAGCCACCCATTGTTTATTAACACTTACATCACAGTGCCCTCAACTCCTATGTAACAAAGCGATGATGTCACAAAGGAATAGAATGGACGTGGCCTCAACTCCTATGTCACAAAGCGATGATGTCACAAAGGAATAGAATGGACGTGGCCTTGATTATCACCGTTCACATGATGAGAGCGCAGAGAGAGTAAGAAAAGAGAGAGAGATTGTGAGCGCCGCCTAGTGGAGAGAAAAATACTTGTGAGTACCCAGCTTATTCCATTTATTACATTTAACAAGGGTGATAAGACTTTTCCAGCAGATTATTATACACCTTACTCCCCAGCCGCACATCTAATTCTACAGCAGCTGATTGGCACAGATCACTGAGCTCTGCTGCATGGTCGTGGGCATCGTATACATGGAGGAACATATATCAATGGGACTCACCTGTATAATATATAGAATTATCTTCTAAACAATAATTCCACAGTAAAGATCATTTAATTGGACACTAACGAAATCCGACAGGTTCCAGATTATCAGACATTCCGGATTATGAAACGGTCATAGTTAAATGGATTGTTTTATTAAGTTAACCCTTCTCTGAAGGCAGTAATCCGGCGATCACCTGATCACTAAAGATCTCACTCCTGGAACATATGGACTGTAGTGGTTTTGATGAGACAACCCCTTTATAATATTCAGGAAGACAGAGCAGTAAGATCCCAAATGTGCAGCTAATGTTCGTCTATGGGGTTATGTACGCTGACGTGTATTTAGCTTGTGGTGTTTCTATGTACAATCCGTGTAAAACAAATCTCAGCATCATCCATCAGATGCCATAAGCCAGACCAGTTCTGCCCATAGATTCAAAGGAGACCTAAAAAATGGTGGTGATTTCTGAGTGAGCGCCATATTTTATACATGAAAGTGCTTGAACTGCTTTTTTCTATCAGACGACATAAATCAGAATCATCATAGAACCAGTGCGGCGAGCGATACCGAGACCAATTTGTCTGTTTTGCTCATCTGTATAGAACGCTGTATTAGTACATTATTATTATTATTATTATTATTATTATTATTATTATTATTTATTAATATTTGTCTGTGGTCCTGAGATTCTATATTATCTATTAGAATTTCTTGAATAATTAGATGTTAATTATAAGGGCGAATTCACACGCGGCAGATTTAGTGCAAAAATTTGTGCAACTTTTCCATTCATCAGACTGGGACTTGCAGAAATTATATGCTTGCTGATTAAGATGAATGGAACTTATTGCCAGTCACAGAAATCTATGCAATAAATCTGCCGCATGTGAATATACCCTAATAGTAATATAAAGTGATTAAATATTATGTCCCTTTTCTGTTTTTATTTCCAGAGTTTACAGTCTCAAAATCCGTGAACATGGCGTCTCGCCATGAGGACGTGGACGTGGAGAAAGGCCTTTTGGCTCCTCCATGTGAAATGGATGAAGACGATGGCGAAAGCCCCAGAGCAGAGGACGTGCATGACCGTACTGGAATCTCCTACACACGATCCATCGTTATTGTAGGGATTCTGTTCTATATAAATCTGCTATCCTACATGGATCGGCTCAGTGTCACTGGTAGGTGTGGGGTACTTCATTTTATTTCTGGGGTTTATCAGTGCTGTAGCTGTGGAGGCACTTATAGCGAACCTCCAATTTCAGTAGAAAACCGGTTATAGTGCAGGAGTGCGCAGGAGTGTGCGCTATAATCGTTTTTCTAAATCACGATCGTGCAGTGAGGAGGAACGGGGGTCGGGATGCCCGTTCTATAGATAGGTGGGGGTCCCAGTGGTGGGGCCCCAGCGATCATACATTTATCACCTATCCTGTGGATAGGTGATAAATGTCAATAGTGGGAAAACCCCTTTAACTCCTATAAACTCAATGGACCTCATCATTACAGTCTATGGGGAGCACTGGCTTTGTGAATTGCAGAACTCAGGACCCCCAGTTCCCCTGATAGGTGAGGGTCCCAGAGAAGACGTTGTCACACATCCATACATCCTGTGGATGTGCCATAAACGTATATGATGGAAATACATGCATTGCTTCTAGTGACATCTCTCTTTTTATCTGACAGGGGCGCTGCCATATTTAGAAAAATCATTTCATCTGAAAGACAGTGGATCTGGTTTGCTGCAAGCAGGTAAATATTAATATAAAATCTTGTTTTGTAAGTCACCTGGAATCCCCCATTTTGGGAACTAAATCAATATTCTAGAGAAGGTGACGAATCTATTCACTGGAATCTCATGATCTGACTGACACAAGGTTGTGATGTCATCAGGTTCTAGTGAAGAAATAAGACAGTCGGTTGCACTACATAAGGCTGGGTACACACCTCGCGGTCAAAATGTGTTTTATTGCCATAAATTGCCACAAAACAGCACGATTTTGCAGTGTTTTTGCGACGTGACCGCGACATGAAAACCTAGGATAATGGTGTTCTGCTGTGACTGGGCTGACAAATCCATAATAAGGCCATAATAACATCCATCAGCAGCATTTACCTGCTTGTTGATGGGTTCCAGTGATAACACAAAATAAGACATTAAGATGTACTATATCGTTTTTACTATGTTCACAGAGTTACAAAAAGTTTTATCAAACTGCAAAAGTAATTGAAAGGTTAAGCTTTACATTAATGAATGAGAGTGGGAATTAAAAAAAAAGGGGGGAATGTGGTTAAAATGCAGGATTTAATAGTTTGTCCATATATAAATGTCTGTTGTATCTTCCTTTCACCTCTTCTCTCCCCCTTCCCTTTCAGTCTTCCTCTGCAGCTTTATGTTGGTGGCTCCAGTATTTGGATATTTGGGTGATCACTAGAATAGAAAATATCTGCTATGTGTTGGGATCACCCTCTGGTCAGCCTCCATCCTTGGCAGCTCATTTATTCCTGATAAGGTAACATCCTGAGTTTATTATTAAAGGGGTTTTCCGGGACATTCCCATTGATAACCTATCCTTCTTCCATGCTCAATCTGTGGGGCTCTGATCTCCGGGACCCCCAACAAGCGACCCATTGAAGTTTTGATTTATTTCCTTCATTGTCTATCCTAACAATAGGCCATCAATATTAAAGTCCCAATGGCAAAGCTTTACTAAAGATGTTATTATTTCTGATTTTTTTTCCTTTTCCCCAGTATTTCTGGCTGTTCCTGCTCATGCGAGGACTGGTTGGGATCGGTGCGGCAAGTTACTCCACTATTGCCCCCTCCATCATCGCCGACCTATTTGTAGCAGACCAGCGAAGCCGCATGTTGTCCATCTTTTGGACTGCTATCCCCGTAGGCTGGTGAGTGTCCTGTGTAAACACATTATTTTACAATTATTAACTGGATACAAAAAGTGTCTAATATATATAATGAGTGTAGAAGTTTATACTGTTTATATCTATGTCTATAGTTATATTTGTGCAGAGATTATGCCCTTTCTTAACTATAAATCTTCTTCATTTTTGCCTATTAAGTGGCCTTGGATACATCATGGGGGCCAAAGTGACAAGCGCTCTTGGTGGTGACTGGCACTGGGCACTGCGGGTAAGTGAGAGGATTGCAGGATTCCTGCAGGCAAACTATTATTTCATTTTTTGTCTTATTATTGGAATTGCTCCCATTATCTTCTGGAACCATAAACAATAAGTAGGGACTTGGGAAAGTTCCAGCTCTATGAGTATCAGTCCGGAGGCTGTAGACCGTCATTTATGGACACTGACATGTGTTGTTTTTTGTTATTAGTCATTTCTAGGTTTTGCCCCTTTATCTGGTTTCAGTCACTTCATATTTGTAATACTTCTATATATATAATATACATTGTCTCCTCCTTCTTCTGGACAGATCATTCCAGGTCTGGGGATTATAGCCGTCCTGCTTCTTATCTTCTTTATGAAGGAACCATCCAGAGGAGCCGCAGAACAAAAAAGCTATAAACACCCAAACAACAATTCTTGGATGACCGACGTGAAAGCTCTGCTGAAAAAGTGAGTGTTTTCCGTGTAGTGATGGTTGTCGCTGGCTTTACCCCGTGTCTCTTGTGTCACTCACATTTCTCTCTCTCTCTGTAGCCCGAGCTTTATGCTCTCCATGCTGGGATTCACAACTGTGACATTTGTTTCCGGCTCCCTCTCCCACTGGGCTCTGTCCTTCTACAAGCGGGCCCGGGTCATCCTATACAGAAGTGATCCATGTCAGACTGCAATATGTCAATTTGATGACAGGTAAACGCTTATTTACTGTGTGTGCCAGGAGGTTGTGAGGGTTGCTATCTCCCATTATGTCCATACTCTTCCTTTCTCTACCTGAGTTTTGGGCACGGCTACGCGGTGAGTGGTCAGGGCTCCTGGCAGCCATCTATTTACAGGGTAGGTTCAGACATGGGGTGTTAAATGTGGATTTTACTTCGGATTTGCCTCAGATTTCACCCTTTGCATTGCTAAGGGTAAAATCCACTGTAAAAATGTGCGACATTTCCGCAACGTGTATTTACAGTGAATAAATTCTTGTGGATATTTATTTGCCAAACCGCACAAAAAAATCTTCAACAATTCTGTGATATAAAACCTCACCCTCATAGTGTATATAGACTGCTACGTGACAGTCTGCTCTATACTGACAAGATATTTGGGATAGGTCCATAGAGAGCCCTGTCAGCCTGAGAAGAGAGTTTATGGATTTAATCTTTAGATACATGCAGATAGATGGAGCAGTAGTCATACTCAGGTCCTTTAATCATCATTTAATTACAATTGTGGAGAATCCATTTGATGACCTCTATAATCTCTATCTTTGCAGTCTGATTTTTGGCATGATCACTGTGATCACCGGAATCGTGGGAGTTGGAGCTGGCGTGGAGATAAGCAAGAGGTTCAGGAAAATCAACCCGCGGGCAGACGCATTAGTCTGTGCGTGCGGAATGCTGGGTGGCGCCCCTTTCCTGCTCTTGGCTTTGTTATTGGCAAGTTTCAGCCTTGTGGCCTCCTATGTAAGTGGCTGATGAACAGCTTTCTGTCATTGATGTTTTTTCTTTTAATTATATTAAAAAGGTGAAGAAACAATATCCATACACATACCTGTAGATATACATACATATACACCTATACATACAATCATACTGTATATAGCTGTGGATACCATACACATACAGATATACAGCTTTACATACACATACTGAATCATTAGGCAGACATATATAAACATACAGTATACCTTTACATACATACATACAGTGTATACCTGTGGATATCATACACATACAGATATACTGCTATACATACACATAGACACACAGGTATTCATACACATATACATTATTATACAGTGTAAGGTCTATACGCAGGTTTAATACCCACCCTGTGCAGAAGAGTTCAGGATAAGAGGTAACTTATTGTACTGCCCCCTCCCCGTATTCCCCATTTAGTCTTTTCTGAATGTTTTGTCTCCCCTCAGATCTTCATCTCCATCGGGGCGTTATTGCTGGCACTGAATTTTGCCATTGTGGACGACATCCTGCTGGTAAGTGATCAGAAACCATGAGGATGTTTCTCTATTACAGCTAAAATGACATTTATTTCGCCTGTTGTCTATTTTCTGGCCTAGTTTATGAAATGCCACTGACTCTGCAATAACTGCCAGACAAGAGACGGAGGACACTACAAGTACAGACTGCGCTGTCTGCAGATATTGTAGTGCAGATATTCCGTCACTTTGTCTGGCTGCCATTGTTGAGTTAGGTTCAGTAACTTCCTTCTGCCTACTCAGAATGTCCTCTTGTTTTAGAGTGTGGTGACCCCCGGAAGACGATCCACAGCGGAGGCCCTACAAATAATTGTGTCCCACCTGCTGGGTGATGCATGGAGCCCCTCTCTGATCGGAGTGGTAAGTATTAGTTACATCATCGTCCTAAAGGGTATATAAACAAAATTCTTTACCGTCGGGGTCAGTCTTAGCCTGAATGACACCCTTTGTGAACAACTTACCACGCACATACATTTCACACAAAGGAGACAGCACTAATACAGTACACCCCCACCAAACAGACAGTAAAGATATAGCAACCATATAGTGCACACACAAGGCCCATACAGCACCCTCAGTGAGGAGCTGTCACTCACCACCACCTACAGTCTGCTGTCACCGGATTTCTGCATTAATATCCATCATCCGCTGTCTGAGAAAATCTACACATATTCTGATATTTCCCATAATTCATCTTACATAACAATGTGTTATTTTCTTATCCTCAGCTATCTGACCTCATCCGCAGAGGAAAGCCAGAATCCGACCTGCTGATGTTTAACAGCCTGAAATATGCCCTCATGGTCTGCGTATTCGTGAGCGCTATCGGAGGAGGATTGTTCTTGGCAGCTGCCCTCTTTCTTGAGAAAGACCGAAAGAGGGCAGACATGGAGTCTGAAGGTATCTACCCTGTCTGTGTGTATGTCCACTGTCTACTCATGTGTCCTGCAGAATTAAAGTGCAGCTCAACCTTGGATTTACACTGGCTCTATGGTCAGAAAATGTTAAATAATCACAAATCCCTAATCCTATTCTAATGCGTTAACAAATACTTATTTTTTTAGTGCTGAAAATCATGGTTTATGGTAATCATTAGTGGGAGAAATTGTCTTTTCTGACAGACGGTAGAAAGATAGTGAATTTTATAGTCCTTCACCAAGATTATGATTCGATAGAGTGCTCCACAATTATCAAAGACAAAACCACTGGAGTAGAAGTGGAGTTTCTTAAAACATAACTTTTACTGTTGTTCCTTCTCAGAAATGTGTTGCACCATATTGACACATATATAATATATGTAGGAAGTAAATTTTTTCCTCCTTGTTATAAAACATTCAATAGCACAAATCAATGTATCATCCAAGCTTAGGAGATGTACAATTGAAAAACACTCAGTCGTTTATACCTTAAACTTTCAAGGATGTCAAAATGTAAGCTCCATTTTTTTCTTTTATATCTTATTTATCCCAATAGTCATCTTGCAAATAATTATAGAGCCTCTCGGGTAATTACCCCCCTACCCGTTCTGTTGTCAGGTGCACTTGGTTGGACTCCTCAAAACAAGAGCCCTGGGAAACCTCTCTTCAATGTTAGAGATCAATATTTTCCTCCCGACGCGTTTCTTTATGGCCCGAATTCATCAGGGAAGATTGGCCATTCAGCCGTGTTAAGTCCACTAGAGCTATAACTGCCGTTCAATAACCCTGCAGTGGCAAGGAAAATTCATGGCCCATGTGTTGCCCTTGTTGGAGTGAACGCCTGTTCACGGTGTCTGACGACGCTATTGATGGTTTTGTAACAAGGAGGAAAAAATGTACTTCCTGCGTATATTATATATGTGTCAATATTGTGCAACTCATTTTTAAGAGGGAATAACAGCAAAAGTTATGTTTTAAGAAACTCCAGTTCTACTCCAGTGGTTTTTACTTTTCTGACAGATAAAAATATTTTCTATTGATCAGAAATGTATAGACATTCCTTCTTAGTGATAATTGTTATCGCTATGACCATAGCCTGTAATGGGTATTGCTAGAGAAGCAATCAGATTTAATTATAAAGATTGGGTATCAGATATGGTCTTGGCAACTGAAGTGCCTTTCTGCAAGGACTTCTAATATACCTCATTAGCAGTGAATGGGTTAAAGGGTAAGACTACTTTGCCGACATTTTACTTTCATTGCGTTGTTTGTATTTTATTAAATAAAATACATTTACAATTGGTTTTAATTAAAAAAAACATTTGGGACAGTTTGCCTTCTGCAGCTTATATGTTTTACAATACAAGCTGCTGGATGCCATTCAGTAATTATTCCGTCAAATGAGTTTACTGTCGGGTCAGTCTCACACCACTTTCTCTGCTCTCCTAACATTGATCTAAGCTGCCATCTTTACAATGAAAGAAAATAAAACTAAACTTAAATCAAATAAGATGTCAGCTTAGATTAGCGTTCAGGAGAGCAGAGAGATGGGCTGGAGACTGAATCAACAGTTAGCTCGTCTGACGGAATGAGCACTGATTGGCATAGAGCAGCTTGTTTTGTATTGTAAGACATAGAAGCTGCAAAACACAAACTAATTGTGAAAATGTTTTATGTAATAAAATACAAAGCAATAAAAATAGTCTGCAAAGATGTCCATAGCCTTTAAGATATTAAATCTGATCTCTGATTGGTTGCTATGGGCAATCAGGCCAGATTTTATTTTAGAACGTTTTGATGAATGAAGCCCATGGGAGACTTTGATAGTTCAGAATTTTCAACTACTCATTGACCATCTAGTGGTATGAAGTATGATAATATAAAATGAGAATTATCTAATAATGTATTCCTACAAAATCAGGCTTATATGTTTTTTTTATCTTAACAGGATGAAGTCTTGGACATTTTATATTGATTTGTCCATGGCTGCACTGGCTCTTGAGAGCAAAAGAACCCTGTCCTTACTCTACACACGAGGACAAATAGAAAGTGAACAAGTTTTGGAGCTCCTCAGACTTTCACCGTAATGAGCAGCAGGGCTCTGCTGCTCAAGACATAACTATAATGTTTCCGAAAAACCACTAAAAGTTTCAGTGCATGCAGAATCAAGAACACCATACAGAACATGTATTCTTGCAACAGGAAATCAATAGTTAGCAGTGGAAGTCATGAATGCAAAGCTGCCATGACCTACCCTGTTACTGAATCCAGTGGTTTAAACATTATAGATTCTACACCGATAATTGAGGGAACTGGACCTAGAGTGTCTGCAATTCCAAAGATTGCATTGAGGGAGAAAACAAGACCTACCTCACAGACTCATTCATATGGAATTTCCACTGAGCTCTTCCTCGGAAAAGCATCCCAAGGAATTTGCATGAATACCAGCAAACATAGGTCCACCTCAAAGGATTTTTTTTCTGTGCCTGTGTCTCGGCTGAGTCACAGTGCCAAATTGGACTGAACAAATCTTTGTACTACAGATCTGGATCCCCAGACTGTGTGTAAAAAATGACAAATGTTTCTGCCTGTGGCTCGGCTGAGTCACAGTGCCAACCCGGACATGATTAGTGCCACCTACCAACGATTTATGGCAACTAACAACATGACTCAACTGGAATACCTTTCATCCACATTGCACCAACAGAAGAGACTGCAGTTACAGACCATCTCTAGTTGAAACAAAGAACTTTAAGAATAGCATGTTTCTAACTGCTCCTGGTTACACCTTAAATTCGTTCATGTATACCAACCTTATGTGGAAAATGTAGTCATGTTATTTTAATAAAAACATCAAAACCTAAACAAAGGGTATTATTATATAAGTAACAAAATACTATAGAAAACTGTCTGTACTCTTAAACTTTCTGATATATCACATGTTCTGGATTAATAGAAAAATGTAGGGAAAAGCTACTGAAAGTCATGAAATCCAATCAGAGAAAGAGTCAGGATTGAAATCTAGGCAGCATCTACTTCTCCCTTAAATACGTAAGCCACATTGTTAATACAAAAAAATAAACATGGAACACAGAGCCGCCTGATCACTCATTCAAGATTAGGCGTACACTCGCTGCTTGTCTGGAAAACCTGTACGCTACCACTATGGAAAAACCAATATAACCAATGAACCTGTCTTACAGTCACAATATAGTGGTCAGATACCAGTTTTACATAGGAGATCTGCTGAGTATTATCTCACTGCAGACTATGAAAGTGAATACGGTACTAATCAGATTCAGAATAAATAATTTTTAAATCCAGTGAATCACAGTTGACATCTTCTCTAATTGAAGTCCTTCACTAAGTTCCTTTTCTTCTCCATCTGGCCCCAGACATCTTTGGCCACTATCTTATACAGTTTATCCTCAGCCTCTGTAGCAACACAAATTCTGACCACAGAGCAGACCCATAAATAAATCCAGACACCAAACTTATAAGAAAAATTCAGATACCACATCAGATGTCAAATTAATTTAGACTTCAGACAAGACAACAAAATTAATTTAGACCGTATAACCCCTACATTACTTCAGACCCCCAAGAATAATTCAGACTCCAGACCAAAGGCCAAAATAAATTTAGACCTCAGACCAGACTCCTATATTATGTCAGACTGCAGACCAGACTCCTACATTACAGCAGTAGTACAGCGATTACATAGCGTACAGCTGGGTCTGTCACATGACGAAGAGTGGTGTCGTCATGAAGTTAGACCGTGTCACTAGACTTCTGGTCACCCGGCAGCATTGTAAAAATCTACTAAAATATCATCATCAGCGTGACAGGGGACCGGAATGTATATTAGTCGTGTACTCACATACTGCAGTGAACATACTGCTAAAAATTTCGGTCCCCACGTAACCACTTTAACATTTTGTTATTATTTTTTGTCATGAGTTTTATATATCTAAATATCTTGGCTCAGTATTTGCTACTATCTTGCAAAATTTTGGATTATGAGACAATTTTTGGGGCTGTTCTTTGGCTCAGAATCAGTCATGGGCCCCTTACATCCCAAATTACAAGTGATTTTGCTTCTTATCACTGGATGAAGCAGCCACATAACAGTCCACATTGTCATTCATTATCACACTGGTCTAGTCAGGTTTGTATTCTTTCTTTGTGTGAAATTCAACCATACATTTTTACAGTCGGATGGAGCTCTGTTTTTCTGATACAAAGCTCTAAATCCCATATTTCCCCTAAAGAGGACTTATCCCTTTATGAAAAACAAAACTCATAAGAAGAGGACTACTGACATGACGCAGGGTGCAGTCCATGTAACGCTCTCACTAGCCCCCCGACGGCCGCGACTGCAGACTTCCGTGTCCGACCCATCGCCTCCGTCCAACCGTGCACTGGTCTCCATGGTGCGCGCGTTCCCGGCCTTAAAGGGCCAGCGTACACACATAATTATAAAATCATCCCCAGATCATCCTGGACTATAAAAAGGGCTCTGCCCTGTTAAAGGGCTCGTATAATAGCAGGGTTTACTTACTCGTGTCACCCACTATTACTACCTCCTTTATAATCAGGGTCACTAGATTTATGTCTAGTTCTCCTACCTTTTTGTTATACTAACGTTAGTCTAGTTGCTTTGCTACTAAGTAAGCGTATACGACTGCATAGTAAATAAAGGGTAATATTTATTACTAACTATACTCACACTCACATATAAAATACATGGGATAACATACGCAACCCCCAGATATACCATAAATAAAGACAAGCATACAAATAGTTGGAAATAAAAGGCTGTGGTGTTTATTATGGGTAACAAATATATTAATAAATCTTTATAATCAACTTGAATAACTGAATAATTAAATAAATAATGTCATATACTGAAATGTCCAATAAATAAGCACTTGTCCACACAGCATTAGCTGAGCGACAACCCACTAACAAACACCGTTATGGGGATTCTGTCCATGGAAAAAGGGGAGGGTGGGCAGGGCTTCTTCAAACGGCTTCCTCTTCAGACGAACTGCTGATTGGACCAGACAGCAAGGGCTTTTATACTCCAGGATTTCCCGCCGCTCAGCTGCTCAAACCAATCCCTGGACTGTTGCCAACATCTGCCTGGTCACAAGGTCAAACCTGAGGAAACTTCCAGAACAAGGTAAATACCAAAACACACCCCTCAGAAGGGTGTGGGAAGATACGAAGACACAAATAGGGGGAAAAGCAGAATATAGAACAAACAAGAGAACAGAATAAGGGAAAAGAAGGATAGAAAAAGGGGGAAACAGGGGGGTGCGAAGTGATCCCATGTGTCCCCCACGCTATGCGCTCTAAAGGGGGGTATCTCACCAAACACAGAACACAGTAGCTGATCACCGTATAGTATCAGTATACCCCAATACATATAACAAGTTAATATATACTGAGTAACTCACACTATACGTAGTACAGTATAAACACGGTATCACAATCCTAATTTATACCACCACCCACCTACCTAAAGATACAGTGCATTCACTCATGCTTGCTTCTGTGAGACCCTCCCCCACCTGGCTCTAACTAAAATACATAGAAGTTAAGTTACAATACAATACACATGCTCCCTGTTTCTGTCACACTCCCTCCTAGCAATAACTGTCCCTGTGCACTAAAGGGTTAACACGGGATAAGGAGGATAAAGGGTTAACAAAGGGAATGGGTTGCTGTGTACCAGAGGTAGCAGATAAATGATGGGAAAGGGTTAAACAGGTACCAGGGGATGTACAGGTACCAGGGGATATGCAGGTCATGTGCAGGCAGGTGGGAAAGTGTTGAAGTAAGGAGGGAGAAGAGGGTTACTGCTGCTACACGTGGATACTTAGAGCTTCATGTGGTAATCAGAATCTGTTGAGGGAAGCAGGAGGCAAGAGAGCGGAAGTGTGGGACAGTTTGTCCTTTTAAACCCCTCCCCCCCGTGCACTTCTGTATGACATCACATGCTCATGCACTTGCAAGTGGGGGGGGGTATGGAACTGTTTATGGCTCCCCCCATGCAATATCATTACCTGGCAAGGGGGCGAGTGCAGGCAGTGGGAATGTGTCCACAGTCTTCTCCCCCCTCCCCCGGAGGCTAGAGATACACTTTTCTGGAGGGACAAATATATATATCACCATACACCAAACGCGCCGTAGTAGTGGTTGCAGGCATTTAGAGTTTTATCATTTAAAGCTTTCTGGGAAAAACGTATGAATGTATTTGACAGTTTTCTGGCATTAACATTTGAGCTGAATGCTATATTTATGAAGCCCCTGATCCACATGACAAATCGCCAGAAGACGTGAAACAAATCTCCCGTATAATGCCTGCTATGAAGCACTGAAAATAAAGAATTTTTGACAGTTTTTACCTGTGGGTGACGTGGTATATAGATATTTCTACTATATGACTGCCTATTACTGAGCACCACCAGCTTTAATAACACCGTGGAACTGCTGGCCCTACTTCATTTGCATTTTTTGAGTAGTGTCGACAGTTTTTTAGTATTGGACCTGTTACACTTTGTCCATCATGTGACAAATGTGGCTGGAAAAACGTACCAGCACCAAGTCACGCATAGCGCAACATTTATTAACAATCTCTGCTACTAGAAAAAGTGACAGAAAACAACACCACATTAACCCTGCGTTATGTTAAACTACATTTGACAGAGCTCTCAGTGTGGGTGGGGCCTTTCTAAATTTTGCTATGGGGCTCAATGATTTTATTGTACATCCCTGGGGATACACATGTTGTATATGTACGGAGGTCAAAGTCTGGACAGCTGTGGGTCGGACGTAATTATAGCAAAACACGGCAAGGTATATTTTTAAATAGATCAGAACAAAACACATAAAACAAAACACAAAACAGGGTCACCTGTAGGAGTAAATTGTAGTGGGTGTGGGGAAGCGAGATTAATATAGTGGATCAGCATGTCCAGGCATTGCCCTAATATTCTATTTATCCCAAAATGTGAGGGTGAGATACATACTTCCAGCTATCATGTATTCATAGCTACAGCTCGAATTAGTAACTCTAACAATGTCTTGTATAGTGGGTACATCAAGAGATTTCCATTTTCTGGATATGGAAGTTGTTGTTACCATAAGAATGTGGCACAAGATAGTTCCGCAAGGGGAGGGTATTTTCTCCATTTGTAAATGCGATAGAGACAAATCGGGTGAAATTGGAGATTTCTGTAATCTATGTAGAAAAATGGATAAGGAGCTCCACAATGTCGGGGCACTCCCAAAAATATGTAAAAGTTCCCACCTGCTCACAATTTCTCCCACAATTGGCAGATGCAGTAGCAGGAAACATTCTGGTAAGTTTGTTTGGTGTATTGTACATCTGGACTAAAGTTTGAAATACGCCTCGTGGTGGTTTGCACAGGAGGAAGATTTCAACAAGGTTTCGTACGCTTTCGAGCGTGTAAGGTCGTTTTGCTATGTAAAAATGTATAAGCGGTTGTAAGAAGAGGGAATTTTGGTAGACCTTTACCAGTTAGAAAAAAAACGGATCTGCAGATTTTTATAAATTTCTGCTTTACCCAGATTATATTCTTATTGTAAATCCAAGAAACTACACAGGGTGTCCTGATCAAAAAGATCAGAGAGAGTTTGTAGTCCGGCTTAATGCCAGGTTTGTAAGGACTCAAGCACTGTGAGAGGAAGTGGAATATTCTTTGTGGGTGTTTTATCCATGGGTAATGAGAGTCGGTGTTGGCAGGTGTGAATGGTGGCTTGAATACTTGGTAACTCTTGAGGCCAATCCAAGAAAATATGATCGACTAATGCACATAAAGTTTATAGAACAATATACAAAATTTTATTAGAATAAAAAACACATGAAACAATAAAAGTGGAACAGGGAATGAGTCACTCAATAAAAAGACATCAAAAAACGGTCAGAAACCAGGTATGAATGTTACGAGAGTATATAAATGGTATACATATTATTGGAGCAGCAAAAGAGAATTGTATATAGTCTCATGCACAGCTGTGTCTGATAGAGCCACAGTAAATTTGTGAAAAGTCAGAAGAACATCCAATGACATCCAACAGATGAGGGTTGATGTAATGAGAAGCGCTTTCAATCCATGAGAAACCAAAACAGCCAATTCAATTGAATCCCATGGTTTGTCAGTCTAAGATAACCACTAATCTTTGGTTTGATCTAGGATTGATGCCTTATGGTATTTGGAAAGGTCAGGGAGGATTAGGCCTCCAAATGAGGGGTGACGCATCATTGTGTGAAATGGGATCCTTGGTCGCTTTCCTGCCCAATAAAATAATTCATTTGGACATGTCGTTTTTTTGTTTATATAATTTAGGATAGGTATTAGGAGGGTACGTAGCAGGTAAAGGAGTGTTGGAAATATGAGAATTTTATAAAGAGATATCTGCCCTATCCAGGATGTTTCTAACTAGGATAGTCTATCAAGTTTCTACATGCAAGTGAGGTATTAGTGGTTCAAGATTATATTACATGATTAGTTCTTTACCTAAATAGTGAATATAATTCTCCCGCCAAGGGAAGGGGAAAGAGGCTTTGATATGTTGCTCTGTATTAGGTGGAATATTTTGGCCTCATCTGAGATTTCGTTTAATTAATCTTATTGTAATGACGGGGAGGGAGACAGACAGGTGAGCCCTAATCTACCCGCCACTCAGTCCCTGCCTATTTGCAACGACCCATCCTAGGCGACGGGGTACAACTGGGCGACGGTCCCTACGCTCAGTAAGTGCACGACAGACAAACAGACAAAGGTAAACAGAAGCTAGGGAAACGGGGCAGCTGCCCACAGAGACATCGTGAGCAACGAGAGTAGTGAACGAGCCGAGTCAAACCAGGAGTGAACGAGGTACAAAACGCTGAGCAGGAGAGTAGTGAACGAGCCGAGTCAAACAGGAGTGAACGAGGTACAAAACGCTGAGCAGGAGAGTGGTCAGTAAGCCAAGGAAACAAGCAGAGCAGAATCACAGGCAAAGGAGGAACAGGAAAGGCAGGTGTAAATAGACAGTGGGCGGGAGCTAGCTCCATCTGGCCAGGCTGTGATAGGCTCTCCCACTCCTAAGCCTGCCATCCTGAGTGGTGGAAGATGGAGTCAGTCTCACAGACATGGGAGCAGGCGAAGACTGATTACCCACGGGCGTCGACACAGAAGTTGTGTCTGGCAGGTCCTTTACACTTATAATAGTAGATTGTGCTAAAGAATTTGAGGACAAGATATGTTGCTGTCAGGGATTTAATAGGGTTTGGTAATGTAATGATAATATCATCAGCGAATAGGCCTATCATGTGCGTGATACTATAATGTCAGGGCTCGCTCTAATGGCTGTGGTCAGCGGTTCTAAAATGAGCAAAATCAAAGGTGAGAGAAGGCAGCCCTGCCTGGTACCATTGGAGAAAGTTTTCTCTCTACAAGTGTCGACACCTCTTCCACTTAGTTTCATGTTTTATGAAACTAAGCTTAGAAGTGCAGCGCTGCTCACACTGAAGCAGTGCTGAACTTTTTACCTCCTTCTGCCTCGGGCCACGGCTTCCACCCAGAGATAAAGGAGCCAGCAAGCTCCTTATCTGGGTAGATAAGGAGCTGATGATTACCATGATTGTTTAATCATGGTGATCATACAAGAGATTGTTTGCTTAATAAACTTTACAAGTAGCTCTGAACTCTTACGCCAAATTCATATGACAGGGTTTCCCGGCGTGTGACGGACACTCAAAAAACGGGCCGTCACACGGCCACAGTAGGAACAATAGAATGGGGCTATTCACATGACTGATTTTTGAACCGGGCCGTGAAAAAAAGGGTAATGACCTATTTTCGGCCATTCTCCCGGCCGCCCAGTTCCCATAGAAGTTTATGGGGCCAGGTAATACACAACCATCATTCAAATTTTTCCGAGTGACGGCAGTGTCTTCCATCACTCACTCGCTCTCTCCTCCTCACAGTACGAAGTGCATGTGAGCAGGAGGAGGGTATTTTCTTGCTCCCTGTAGGAGCGGAATCCCCAATCCTCGGTCACAGCTTCGGCAACGCTGTGGCCGGGGATTGGGGATTCGGCTCCAGGAGAAGTCCCTGACTTCACTGTCCATATATGGACACAGTGATATCAGGGACCTCTGAAGTGGAATCCCCGATGCTGTGGCTGGAATTTCCGCTCCAGGAGAATTCCCTGACATCACTGTCCATATATGGACATTGAAGTCAGGGACTTTTCCTGGAACGGTGGCGCTATCTACAGAAAGGTAGGGGGGTGCTATGTAAAAGGGGACTGTGCAGAACTACCTACAGGGGGCTGTGTGGCATTACCTACAGGGAAATGTGTAGCATTATCTACAGGGGGGCTGTGTGGCATTACCTACAGGGGGCTGTGTGGCATTACCATTACCAACTGGGGGCTGTGTGGCACTACCTAGAGGGGGCTGTGTGGCATTACCTACAGGGAGCTGTGTGGCATTACCTACAGTGAGGCTGTATGGTACTACCTACAGGAGGATGTTTGGTATTACCTACAGGGGTCTGTGTGGTATTACCTACAGGGGGCTGTGTGGCACTTCTTACAGGGGGGCTGTGTGGCACTACATACAGGGGGGCTGTGACAGTATTTACAGGGGGCAGTGTGTGGCAGTATCTGCAGAGGGCAGTGTGTGGCATTATCTACAGAGGGAAGTGTGTGCCAAAAAATGTACAAATTCAGCCGTTTTTAAAATGGGCAGGGAAAAAATTGGATGCAAAAACGGGTCAAAATCGGCCGTTAAAAATGGAAACAAGAAACGGAACAAATGCAAAACGGCCGAGAAAAACGGATCAAAACGTCCGTTTTTATCGGCCGACGCTCAGACCCGGTCGTGTAAATAGAGCCTTAAGGCCATTTTACACCAGCCGACACTCGGCCAGTGCAGCAAGTGCCGATCAACGAGACATCATTGATCGGCGCTCGCTTGCTCCTGTCACACGGAGCTATGGATGTGGACGAGCGGTCGTTACTCCGATAACTCGTCCCCATACATTATTATTATGTCGGCAGCGCTTCTCCCTGTTGACACAGGGAGATGTGCTGCCGACAATGATAATCTTTTGCATTTTTTAAATGATACGACCAGCAGATGATCGAGCGTTATATTTACCGGATATTTGTTATTGTTTTCTCTTTTATGTCTGAAATTTCTTGTATAAAAACAATTTAAAAACTAAAGACTGACACTTCTGTTCTGTAGAGATCTCTTCTCAACATTCATCTCATTATCATCACAGGCAAGATTACAATGACTTTTATGAATGAATTAACTGCCTTTCTGAGATCCCGGCAGCTAAGGCTGGTATCTCATTTCACAGTTTATATTAAGTTTATGTCGTGAACTGTGGGAAAAACCGTAACTTTCTGCAGTGATTTTTTTTAAAACTCTGCACAAAATGGCGTGGTTTTTGCCGCGATTCATAGCAATAAAAGCATCTAAATTGCGACATGAGATCCCAGGGTCCTGTGCAGCCACAACTCTCGTGCTAGACTTTCAAACACTGAACGGGAGATCAATGCATCCTATCATGGGTGATACTGCTTGCTGAACTGTGTATCTAATTCTATCATGTGTGCTACTGTCTGCTGAGCTGGTGTATCTAAGCCTATCATGCGTGATACTGTCTGCTGAGACGCTTTATCTAAGCACTGTAGACGCTGTATCTAATACTAGTCAGTGTATATATGCAATCCAGAACAGACTCACCTCTGCTACATCCCATAGACTCTACTACACTACATCTGACATATTCATCATTACTGTATCACTACTACATCTGATAGGACACACACTCAGCTCTGAGGTATCCGATAAACTCAACACTACTGCATCACTAGTACTTCAGACATGAAACAGACTGTTGAGTTTAGCAGATGAAGCCCAGCTAAGTGCATGTCCTGCCAGATGTAGTAGTGAAGTAGCAGTGTTGAGTCTATAAGATGTAGCAGAGCTAAATGCATGTCCTGGCAGATGTAATAGTGATGTAGCATAGTTGAGACTATCAGATGTAGTAGAGCTTAGTGCTTGTCTTTTCAGATGTAAAGTGATTTTGCAGGACACTTACTAAACTCTGCTATAAATGATAGTGATGTAGGAGTGTTGAGTCTATCAGATGTAGCCAAGCTGAATAAGCGTCCTGCTACATCACTACTACATTCTCGGTGTGTCTGAAAGCTATGGGAAGCGCAGGGACTTGGAGAGGTCGGTAGCTGAACATCTCGTCTGAGATCTGTAATATTCAGGTCTGTAATATTCAGTAGTTTGGGGTCTTTGGTCTGTAAACTGGGGGTCAGTAAAAGGGAGGCTCTGGTGTGGGGTCTGTATACAGGGGGTCTGATCTAGGGTCTGTATAAAGGGGGTCCGGTCTGGGGTACCTTTAATGTTATGTCACCAGCTTGAGACGCATCAGAAGATGATACTGGTTTAAGTCTCTGAACCACTGTTCTCCTTCTGTATATCCAGGTCATGTCCATGAGTCTCCCATTGACTTCCATTACACTACAGAGTGCCGGAGCCCAATTTATTCTAGCGAGTTGATTTCCCTTTTCTATTATGGAAAGGTTTACACTTCCATAGTAGTAAAATAATATAAATGAGGTTATATGGATGTTATATAGAGGGGTCGTCCATTAATAATCCTCCAACAAAAGGCTGAGATTAGAACCGCTGAAGTTCCCTACCTAGGACCTGATTGGAATGGGCGCCATGTAATACTAATGTATGGCCGCCCTCAGATAGACCTGAGACCTGGAGAAGCTGCATGCTGAAAAGGGGTTGTCAAGTGGGAGGGGGTGACTGTAGAGGCCCCCAGGTGGTGGATGCCTTGGGTGTATATACTGTATAGGTATAAGTAACTGGACTAGAAGTAGAGATATTGTAGAATGACAAATGTGTAACAATATATAGTATTATATGTATAAAGATAGGACCCATGGCTCTGCACATACATATATATGGAGAAATGTGCTGTAACTTGTCAGTGCATGCTGGGAGTTGTAGTTACATAGCAGCCTGACAGCCACAGGTTAGAAAGCACTGATACAGATAGAGGATGTTAAATAGTGAGACAGGTTATATAAGAGGGGCCATCACATTATTGTACAGTAGTCATATAACTGAGCCACCCATTGTTTATTAACACTTACATCACAGTGCCCTCAACTCCTATGTCACAAAGCGATGATGTCACAAAGGAATAGAATGGACGTGGCCTTGATTATCACCGTTCACATGATGAGTGCGCAGAGAGAGTAAGAAAAGAGAGAGAGATTGTGAGCGCCGTCTAGTGGAGAGAAAAATACTTGTGAGTACCCAGTTTATTACATTTATTACATTTAACAAGGGTGATAAGACTTTTCCTGCAGATTATTATACACCTTACTCCCCAGCCGCACATCTAATTCTACAGCAGCTGATTGGCACAGATCACTGAGCTCTGCTGCATGGTCGTGGGCATCGTATACATGGAGGAACATATATCAATGGGACTCACCTGTATAACATATAGAATTATCTTCTAAACAATAATTCCACAGTAAAGATCATTTAATTGGACACTAACGAAATCCGATAGGTTCCAGATTATCAGACATTCCGGATTATGAAACGGTCATAGTTAAATGGATTGTTTTATTAAGTTAACCCTTCTCTGAAGATAGTCGTCCGGCGATCACCTGATCACTAAAGATCTCACTCCTGGAACATATGGACAGTAGTGGTTTTGATGAGACAACCCCTTTATAATGTTCAGGAAGACAGAGCAGTAAGATCCCAAATGTGCAGCTAATGTTCGTCTATGGGGTTATGTACGCTGCCGTGTATTTAGCTTGTGGTGTTTCTATGTACAATCTGTGTAAAACAAATCTCAGCATCATCCATCAGATGCCATAAGCCAGACAAGTTTTGCTCATAAATGTCAATGGAGGCCAAAAAAATTGTGGTGATTTCTGAGTGAGCGCCATATTTTATACATGAAAGTGCTTGTACTGCTTTTTTCTATCAGACGGCATAAATCAGAATCATCATAGAACCAGTGCGGCGAGCGATACCGAGACCAATTTGTCTGTTTTGCTCATCTGTATAGAACGCTGTATTAGTACGTTATTATTATTATTATTATTATTATTAATTATTAATATTTGTCTGTGGTCCTGAGATTCCATATTATCTATTAGAATTTCTTGAATAATGAGATGTTAATTATAAGGGGGAATTCACACGCGGCAGATTTAGTGCAAAAATTTGTGCAACTTTTCCATTCATCTGACTGGGACTTGCAGAAATTATATGCTTGCTGATGAAGATGAATGGAACTTATTGCCAGTCACAGAAATCTATGCAATAAATCTGCCGCATGTGAATATACCCTAATAGTAATATAAAGTGATTACATATTATGTCCCTTTTCTGTTTCTATTACCAGAGTTTACAGTCTCAAAATCCGTGAACATGGCGTCTCGCCATGAGAACGTGGACGTGGAGAAAGGCCTTTTGGCTCCTCCATGTGAAATGGATGAAGACGATGGTGAAAGCCCCAGAGCAGAGGACGTACATGACCGTACTGGAATCTCCTACACACGATCCATCGTTATTGTAGGGATTCTGTTCTATATAAATCTGCTATCCTACATGGATCGGCTCAGTGTCACTGGTAGGTGTGGGGTACTTCATTTTATTTCTGGGGTTTATCAGTGCTGTAGCTGTGGAGGCACTTATAGCGAACGTCCAATTTCAGTAGAAAAACGGTTATAGTGCAGGAGTGTGCAGGAGTGTGCGCTATAATCGTTTTTCTAAATCACGATCGTGCAGTGAGAAGGAACGGGGGTCGGGATGCCCGTTCTATAGATAGGTGGGGGTCCCAGTGGTGGGGCCCCCAGCGATCACACATTTATCACCTATACTGTGGATAGGTGATAAATGTCAAAAGTGGGAAAACCCCTTTAACTCCTATAAACTCAATGGACCTCATCATTACAGTCTATGGGGAAGACGTTGTCACACATCCATATATCCTGTGGATGTGCCATAAACATATATGATGGAAATACATGCATTGCTTCTAGTGACATCTCTCTTTTTATCTGACAGGGGCGCTGCCATATTTAGAAAAATCATTTAATCTGAAAGACAGTGGATCTGGTTTGCTGCAAGCAGGTAAATATTAATATAAAATCTTGTTCTGTAAGTCACCTGGAATCCGCCATTTTGGGAACTAAATCAATATTCTAGAGAAGGTGACGAATCTATTCACTGGAATCTCATGATCTGACTGACACAAGGTTGTGATGTCATCAGGTTCTAGTGAAGAAATAAGACAGTTGGTTGCACTACATAAGGCTGGGTACACACGTCGCGGTCAAAATGTGTTTTATTGGCGTAAATCGCCACAAAACAGCACGATTTTGCAGTGTTTTTGCGACATGACCGCGACATGAAAACCTAGGATAATGGTGTTCTGCTGTGACTGGGCTGACAAATCCATAATAAGGCCATAATAACATCCATCAGCAGCATTTACCTGCTTGTTGATGGGTTCCAATGATAACCCAAAATATGACATTAAGATGTACTATATCGTTTTTACTATGTACACAGAGTTACAAAAAGTTTTATCAAACTGCAAAAGTAATTGAAAGGTAAAGCTTTACATTAATGAATGAGAGTGGGAATTAAAAAAAAGTGGGGAATTTGGTTAAAATGCAGGATTTAATAGTTTGTCCATATATAAATGTCTGTTGTATCTTCCTTTCACCTCTTCTCTCCCCCTTCCCTTTCAGTCTTCCTCTGCAGCTTCATGTTGGTGGCTCCAGTATTTGGATATTTGGGTGATCACTGGAATAGAAAATATCTGCTCTGTATTGGGATCACCCTCTGGTCAGCCTCCATCCTTGGCAGCTCATTTATTCCTGATAAGGTAACATCCTATGTTTATTATTAAAGGGGTTTTCTGGGACATTCCCATTGATAACCTATCCTTCTTCCATGCTCAATCTGTGGGGCTCTGATCTCTGGGACCCCCAACAAGCGACCCAATGGAGTTTTTATTTATTTCCTTCATTGTCTATCCTAACAATAGGCCATCAATATTAAAGTCCCAATGGTAAAGCTTTACTAAAGATGTTATTAATTATGATTTTTTTTCCTTTTCCCCAGTATTTCTGGCTGTTCCTGCTAATGCGAGGACTGGTTGGGATTGGCGCGGCAAGTTACTCCACCATTGCCCCCTCCATCATCGCCGACCTATTTGTAGCAGACCAGCGAAGCCGCATGTTGTCCATCTTTTGGACTGCTATCCCCGTAGGCTGGTGAGTGTCCTGTGTAAACACATTATTTTACAATTATTAACTGGATACAAAAAGTGTCTAATATATATAATGAGTGTAGAAGTTTATACCGTTTATATCTATGTCTATAGTTATATTTGTGCAGAGATTATGCCCTTTCTTAACTATAAATCTTCTTCATTTTTGCCTATTAAGTGGCCTTGGATACATCATGGGGGCCAAAGTGACAAGCGCTCTTGGTGGTGACTGGCACTGGGCACTGCGGGTAAGTGAGAGGATTGCAGGATTCCTGCAGGCAAACTATTATTTGTTATTTTTTGTTATTGGAATTGCTCCCATTATCTTCTGGAACCATAAACAATAAGTAGGGACTTGGGAAAGTTGAGTATCAGTCCGGAGGCTATAGATAGTCATTTATGTTATTAGTCATCTCTATGTTTTGCCCCTCTGGCTTCAGTCACTTCATATTTGTAATACCGCTACATATATATATTGTCTCCTCCTTCTTCTGGACAGATCATTCCAGGTCTGGGGATTATAGCCGTCCTGCTTCTTATCTTCTTTATGAAGGAACCATCCAGAGGAGCCGCAGAACAAAAAAGCAATAAACACCCAAACAACAATTCTTGGACGACCGACGTGAAAGCTCTGCTGAAAAAGTGAGTGTTTTCCGTGTAGTGATGGTTGTCGCTGGCTTTACCCCGTGTCTCTTGTGTCACTCACATTTCTCTCTCTCTCTGTAGCCCGAGCTTTATGCTTTCCATGCTGGGATTCACAACTGTGACATTTGTTTCCGGCTCCCTCTCCCACTGGGCTCTGTCCTTCTACAAGCGGGCCCGGGTCATCCTATACAGAAGTGATCCATGTCAGACTGCAATATGTCAATTTGATGACAGGTAAACGCTTATTTACTGTGTGTGCCAGGAGGTTGTGAGGGCGGCTATCTGCCATTATGTCCATACTCTTCCTTTCTCTACCTGAGTTTTGGGCACGGCTACGCGGTGAGTGGTCAGGGCTCCTGGCAGCCATCTATTTACAGGGTAGGTTCAGACATGGGGTGTTAAATGTGGATTTTACTGCGAATTTGCCTCAGATTTCACTCTTTGCAATGCTAAGGGAAAAATTCACTGTAAAAATGTACACATTTCCGCAACGTGTATTTGCAGTGAATAAATTCTTGTGGATATTTATTTGCCAAACCGCACAAAAAAATCTTCAACAATTCTGTGATATAAAACCTCACCCTCATAGTGTATATAGACTGCTACGTGACAGTCTGCTCTATACTGACAAGATATTTGGGATAGGTCCCTAGAGAGCCCTGTCAGCCTGAGAACAGAGTTTATGGATTTAATCTTTAGATACATGCAGATAGTTGGAGCAGTAGTCATACTCAGGTCCTTTAATCATCATTTATATACAATTGTGGAGAATCCATTTGATGACCTCTATAATCTCTTTTTTTGCAGTCTGATTTTTGGCATGATCACTGTGATCACCGGAATCGTGGGAGTTGGAGCTGGCGTGGAAATAAGCAAGAGGTTCAGGAAAATCAGCCCGCGGGCAGACGCATTAGTCTGTGCGTGCGGAATGCTGGGTGGCGCCCCTTTCCTGCTCTTGGCTTTGTTATTGGCAAGTTTCAGCCTTGTGGCCTCCTATGTAAGTGGCTGATGAACAGCTTTCTGTCATTGATGTTCTTTCTTTTAATTATATTAAAAAGGTGAAGAAACAATATCCATACACATACCTGTAGATATACATACATATACACCTATACATACAATCATACTGTATATAGCTGTGGATACCATACACACACAGATATACAGCTTTACATACACATACTGTTATCTTTAGGCAGACATATATAAACATACAGTACACCTTTACATACATACATGCAGTGTATGCCTGTGAATATCATACACATACAGATATACTGCTATACATACACATAGACACACAGGTATTCATACACATATACATTATTATACAGTGTAAGGTCTATACACAGGTTTAATACCCACCCTGTGCATCAGAGTTCAGGATAAGAGGTAACTTATTGTACTGCCCCCTCCCCGTATTCCCCATTTAGTCTTTTCTGAATGTTTTGTCTCCCCTCAGATCTTCATCTCCATCGGGGCATTATTGCTGGCACTGAATTTTGCCATTGTGGACGACATCCTGCTGGTAAGTGATCAGAAACCACGAGGATGTTTCTCTATTACAGCTAAAATTACATTTATGTCGCCTGTTGTCTATTTTCCGGCCTAGTTTATGAAATGCCACTGACTCTGCAATAACTGCCAGACAAGAGACGGAGGACACTACAAGTACAGACTGCGCTGTCTGCAGATATTGTAGTGCAGATATTCCGTCACTTTGTCTGGCTGCCATTGTTGAGTTAGGTTCAGTAACTGTTTCCTTCTGCCTACTCAGAATGTCCTCTTGTTTTAGAGTGTGGTGACCCCCAGAAGACGATCCACAGCGGAGGCCCTACAAATAATTGTGTCCCACCTGCTGGGTGATGCATGGAGCCCCTCTCTGATCGGAGTGGTAAGTATTAGTTACATCATCGTCCTAAAGGGTATCTAAGCAAAATTCTTTACCGTCGGGGTCAGTCTTAGCCTGCATGACACCCTTTGTGAACAACTTACCACGCACATACATTTCACACAAAGGAGACAGCACTAATACAGTACACCCCCACCAAACAGACAGTAAAGATATAGCCACCATATAGTGCACACACAATGCCCATACAGCACCCTCAGTGAGGAGATGTCACTCACCACCACCTACAGTCTGCTGTCACCGGATTTCTGGATTAGTATCCAGCATCCGCTGTCTGAAAAAAATCTACACATATTCTATTTCCCATAATTCATCTTACATAACAATGTGTTATTTTCTTATCCTCAGCTATCTGACCTCATCCGCAGAGGAAAGCCAGAATCCGACCTGCTGATGTTTAACAGCCTGAAATATGCCCTCATGGTCTGCGTATTCGTGAGCGCTATCGGAGGAGGATTGTTCTTGGCATCTGCCCTCTTTCTTGAGAAAGACCGAAAGAGGGCAGACATGGAGTCTGAAGGTATCTACCCTGTCTGTGTGTATGTCCACTGTCTACTCATGTGTCCTGCAGAATTAAAGTGCAGCTCAACCTTCGATTTACACTGGCTCTATGGTCAGAAAATGTTAAATAATCACAAATCCCTAATCCTATTCTAATGCGTTAACAAATACTTATTTTTTTAGTGTTGAAAACCATGGTTTATGGTAATCGTTAGTGGGGGAAATTGTCTTTTCTGACAGACGGTAGAAAGATAGTGAATTTTATAGTCCTTCACCAAGATTATGATTCGATAGAGTGCTCCACAATTATCAAAGACAAAACCACTGGAGTAGAAGTGGAGTTTCTTAAAACATAACTTTTACTGTTGTTCCTTTTCAACAACTCATTGACCATCTAGTGGTATGAAGTAGAATAATATAAAATGAGAATTATCTGATAATGTATTCCTACAAAAACAGGCTTATTTGTTTTTTTATCTTAACAGGATGAAGTCTTGGACATTTTATATTGATTTGTCCATGGCTACACTGGTTCTTGAGAGCAAAAGAACGCTGTCCTTAATCTCCACACGAGGACAAATATAAAGTGAACAAGTTTTGGAGCTCCTCAGACATTTACCGTAATGAGCAGCAGGGCTCTGCTGCTCAAGGCATAACTATAATGTTTCCAAACAACCACTAAAAGTTTCAGTGCATGCAGAATCAAGAACACCACATAGAACATGTACTCTTGCAACAGGAAACCAATAGTTGGCAGTGGAAGTCATGAATGCAAAGCTGCCATGACCTACCCTGTTACTGAATCCAGTGGTTTAAACATTATAGATTCTACACCGACAATTGAGGGAACTGGACCTAGAGTGTCTGCAATTCCAAAGATTGCATTGAGGAAGAAAACAAGACCTACCTCACAGACTCATTCATATGGAATTTCCACTGAGTTCTTCCTCGGAAAAGCATCCCAAGGAATTTGCATGAATACCAGCAAACATAGGTCCACCTCAAAGGATTTTTTTCTGTGCCTGTGTCTCAGCTGAGTCACAGTGCCAAACTGGACTTGACAAATCTTTGGACTACAGATCTGGATCCCTAGACTGTGTCTAAAAAATGACAAATGTTTCTGCCTGTGGCTCGGCTGACTCACAGTGCCAACCCGGATGTGACAAATCTTTGGACTACAGATGTGAATCCCCGGACTCCGTGTGGATAAAGCTCACAAAGAATGAGAATTGTCAATGCCTGTGGCTCGGCTGAGTCACAGTGCCAACCCAGAGATGGTGTTTTTGTGAAATAAACTCACAAAGAATGACAAATATCGCTGCCTGTGACTCAGCTGAGTCACAGTGCCAACCCAGACACTGAAGTCTTTATGAAATAACATCCTAAAGAATGACAAATCTCACTGCCTGTGGCTCGGCTGAGTCACAGTGCCAAACCAGACCAGGAGTCTTTATGCAACAACTTCACAAAGAATAACAAATGTCACTGTCTGTGGCTTGGCTGAGTCACAGTGCCAACCTGGACATGATTAGTGCCACCTACCAACGATTTATGGCAACTAACAACATGACTCAACTGGAATACCTTTCATCGACATTGCACCAACAGAAGAGACTGCCGTTACAGACCATCTCTAGATAAAAAAAAGAATTTTAGGTATAGCATATTTTACCTGCTTCTGGTTACACCTAAATTCCTTCATGTATACCAACCTTATGTGGAAAATTTTGTAGTCATGTTATTTTAATAAAAACATCAAAACCTAAACAAAGTGTATTATTATATAAGTAACAAAATACCTTGGAAAACTGTCTTTGCTCTTAAATTTTCTGATATATCACATGTTCTGGATTAATAGAAAAGTGTAGGGAAAAGCTACTGAAAGTCATAAAATCCAATCAGAGAAAGAGTCAGGATTGAAATCTAGGCAGCAGCTACTTCTCCCTTAAATACGTAAGCCACATTGTTAATACAAAAAAATAAACATGGAACACAGAGCCAGCTGATCACTCATTCCAGATTAGGCGTACACTCGCTGTTTGTCTGGAAAACCTGTACGCTACCACTATAGAAAAACCAATATAACCAATGAACCTGCCTTACAGTCACTATATAGTTGTCAGATACCAGTTCTACATAGGGGGTCTGCTGAGTATTATCTCACTGCAGACTATGAAAGCGTATACGGTACTAATCAGACTCAGAATAAATAATGATTAAATCCAGTGAATCACAGTTGACATCTTCTCTAATTGAAGTCCTTCACTTTCAGTTTCTTCTCCATTTGGCCCCAGACATCTTTGACCACTATCTTATACAGTTTATCCTCAGCCTTTGTAGCAACACAAATTCTGACCCCAGAGCAGACCCATAAATAAATCCAGACACCAAACTTATAAGAAAAATTCATATACCACATCAGATGTCAAATTAATTTAGACTTCAAACAAGACAACAAAATTAATTTAGACCGTATAACCCCTACATTACTTCAGACCCCCAAGATTAATTCAGACTCCAGACCAAAGGCCAAAATAAATTTAGACCTCAGACCAGACTCCTACATTATGTCAGACTGCAGACCAGACTCCTACATTACAGCAGTAGTACAGCGATTACATAGCGTACAGCTGGGTCTGTCACATGACGAAGAGTCGTGTCGTCATGAAGTTAGACCGTGTCACTAGACTTCTGGTCACCCGGCAGCATTGTAAAAATCTATTAAAATATCATCATCATCGTGACAGGGGACCGGAATGTATATTAGTCGTGTACTCACATACTGCAGTGAACATACTGCTAATAATTTTCGGTCCCCACATAACCCCTTTAACATTTTATTATTATTTTTTGTCATGAGTTTTATATATCTAAATATCTTGGCTCCGTATTTGCTACTATCTTACAGACTATTTTTATGGGTGTTCTTTGGCTCAGAATCAGTCATGGGCCCCTAACATCCCAAATTACAAGTGATTTTGCTTCTTATCACTGGATGAAGCAGCCACATAACTGTCCACATTGTCATTCATTATCACACTGGTCTAGTCAGGTTTGTATTTTTTCTTTGTCTGAAATTCAACCATACATTTTTACAGTCGGATGGAGCTCTGTTTTTCTGATACAGAGCTCTAAATCCCATATTTCCCTTAAAGAGGACTTATCCCTTTATGAAAGACAAAACTCATAAGAAGAGGACTACTGACATGACGCAGGGTGCAGTCCATGTAACGCTCTCACTAGCCCCCCGACGTCCGCGACTGCAGACTTCCATGTCCGACCCGTCGCCTCCCTCCAAGGAGACGTCAACGCTCGCATCCGTCAAGCCGTGCACTGGTCTCCATGGTGCGCGCGTTCCCGGCCTTAAAGGGCCAGCGTACACACATGAGATTAATTATAAAATCATCCCCAGATCATCCTGGACTATAAAAAGGGCTCTGCCCTGTTAAAGGGCTGGTATAATAGCGGGGTTCACTTACTCGTGTCATCCACTATTACTACCTCCTTTATAATCAGGGTCACTAGGTTTATGCCTAGTTCCCCTACCCTTTTCTTATACTAACGTTAGTCTACTTGCTTTGCTACTAAGTAAGCGTATACGACTGAATAGTCAATAAAGGGTAATATTTATTACTAACTATACATACACTTACATATAAAATACATGGGATAACATACGCAACCCCCAGAAATACCAGAAATAAAGACAAGCATACAAATAGTTGGAAATAAAAGGCTGTGGTGTTTATTATGGGTAACAAATATATTAATAAATCTTTATAATCAACTTGAATAACTGAATAATTAAATAAATAATGTCTAATACTGAAATGTCCAATAAATAAGAACTTGTCTACACAGCATTAGCTGTGCGACAACCCACTAACAAACACCGCGACAGGAATTCCGTCCATGAAAAAAGTGGAGGGTGGGCGTGGCTTCTTCAAACGGCTTCCTCTTCAGACTAACTGCTGATCGGACCAGACAGCAAGGGCTTTTATACTCCAGGATTTCCCATCGCTCAGCTGCTCAAACCAATCCCTGGACTGTTGCCAACATCTGCCTGGTCACGAGGTCAAACCTGAGGGAACTTCCAGAACAAGGTAAATACCAAAACACACCCCACAGTAGGGGTGTGGGAAGATACCAAGACATAAATAGGGGGAAAATCAGAATATAGAACAAACAAGAGAACAGAATAAAGGAAAAGAAGGATAGAAAAAGGGGGAAAACAGGGGGGTGTGAAGTGATCCCCTGGGTCCCACAAGCTATGCGCTCTAAAGGGGGGCCTCTCACCAAACACAGAACACAGTAGCTGATCACCGTATAGTATCAGTATACCCCAATACATAAAACAAGTTAATATATACTGAGTAACTCACACTATACGTAGTACAGTATAAACACGGTATCACAATCCTAATTTATACCACCACCCACTTATCTAAACATACAGTGCATTCACTCATGCTTGCTTCTGTGAACTCCGCCTCCACCTGGCTCTAACTAAAATACATAGAAGTTACGTTACAAAACAATACACAAGCTCACTGTTTCTTTCACACTCCCTCCTAGCAATAACTGTCCCTGTGAACTAAAGGGTTAACAGGGGATAAGGAGGATAAAGGGTTAACAAAGGGAATGGGTTGCTGTGTACCACAGGTAGCAGATAAATGGTGAGAAAGAGTTAAACAGGTACCAGGGGATGTACAGGTACCAGGGGATATGCAGGTAACGTGCAGGCAGGTAGGAAAGTGTTGAAGTAAGGAAGGGGAAGAGGGTTACGTGTAGCTGCTGCTACACGTGGATACTTAGAGGTTCATGTGGTAATCAGGATCTGTTGAGGGAGGCAGGAGGCAAGAGAGTGAAGTGTGGGACAGTTTGTCCTTTTAAACCCCCCGTGCACTTCTGTATGACATCACGTGCTCATGCACGTGCAAGTGGGGGGGGGGGGCATGGAACTGTTTATGGCTCCCCCCATGCAATCTCATTACCTGGTGACGGGGGAGGGCAGGCAGTGGGAATGTGTCCACTGTCTTCTCCCCCCTCCCCCGGAGGCTAGAGATACACTTTTCTGGAGGGACAAATATATATATCTACACTCAAATGTACATAGATATAAATATATAAAACACTTCCCTTTACAGCCCTTTCACTCCTTGCCTGAGCGTTGTTGTGTATTTCCATGTTAGTCCAGCACATGGTCCCTTAGTCGTATCCTGTTTCCAGTGTTCCCGTGCCCTGCTACCAGTATACCGTGCTGTGTTTGTTCCTGTGCCCTTTCTCGTGTTGGAGTCGTGTTGTGCCATCTGCCATGCCTGCTGTCATACACCCCGTCTGGTGTCATCTGCCACTCCTTGTATCATCCACCACGTTTGGCGTTATCTACCGTCAAGTTCCATCTGTGCCTAAGCCTCTTCTTCTGCCTGGACTATTACAGGAACTCTTGTGCTAGGACTTTGCATAGACTTTGTATACTGTTGTTTGGCCAGCTGCTACTCCGCTACGGCGGTGCGGCCTATTGGGTCCACATACCCACGGTTTGTCACTGTCCACTTCTCATGAGGTTTTTTAGTATACAAATAAAGAAAAGTTTATTGCAGACTCTTAACCATACAAGCCCCAACACTGGGTGAACACCAAAACATTGTTGCATTTAAAAATTACACTATTTGATTCTTTGGTATAATAAGCAGACAAGTTGATCACTTTAAAGATAACAGTATTGATCTGCAGAGAGAGGAGGGTTTGTCATTTTAGGATAAGAATAGTCGTATAGGATACAAAGTGGCGTACCTTCCACCGAGATAGACCACGCCACTGCTATGGAGCCTGTGGTGTTAGGGGGCCGAAACTGAACGGTTTCTTCTGCTTTCTGACACAGTTTCAGCATTTGTCTGCAGCCAGCAAGATCAGTTCATACATATGTTTACAGCTCCCATTGAGTTCAATAGTAGCTGTACAAATCCATATACACCAAACGCGCCCTAGTGGTGGCTGTCGGCATCTAGAGTTTAATCATTTAAATCTTTCTGGGAAAAATGTATGAATGTGTTTGACAGTTTTCTGGCATTAACATTTGGGCTGAATGCTATATTTATGAAGCCCCTGATCCACATGACAAATCACCAGAAGACGTGAAACAAATCTCCCGTATAATGCCTGCTATGAAGCACTGAAAATAAAGAATTTTTGCCAGTTTTTACCTGTGGGTGACGTGGTATATAGATATTTCTACTATATGACTGCCTATTACTGAGCACCACCAGCTTTAATAACACCGTGGAACTACTGGCCCTACTTCATTTGCATTTTTTGAGTAGTGTCGACAGTTTTTTTTAGTATTGGACCTGTTACACTTTGTCCATCATGTGCCAAATGTGGCTGGAAAAACATACCCGCTCCAGAGTCAGGCATAGCGCAACATTTATTAACAATCTCTGCTACTTTTTATTAGAAAAAGTGACAGAAAACAACACCACATTAACCCTGCGTTATGTTAAACTACATTTGACAGAGCTCTCACGGTGGGTGTGGCCTTTCTAAATTTTGCTATTGGGCTCAATGATTTCATTGTACGCCCCTGGGGATACACCAGTCGGATACACCAGTCTGAGCAGCAGTGGGTCGAACGTAATTATAGCAAAACACGGCAAGGTATATTTTTAAACAGATCAGAACAAAACACATAAAACAAAACACAAAACAGGGTCACCTGTAGGAGTAAATTGTAGTGGGTGTGGGGAAGCGAGATTAATATAGTGGATCAGCATGTCCAGGCATTGCCCTAATATTCTATTTATCCCAAAATGTGAGGGTGAGATGCATACTTCCAGCTATCATGTATTCATAGCTACAGCTCGAATTAGTAAATCTAACAATGTCTTGTATAGTGGGTACATCAAGAGATTTCCATTTTATGGATATGGAAGTTGTTGTCACCATAAGAATGTGGCACAAGATAGTTCCACAAGGGGAGGGTATTTTCTCCATTTGTAAATGCGATAGAGACAAATCGGGTGAAAGTGGAGATTTCTGTAATCTATGTAGAAAAATGGATAAGGAGCTCCACAAAGGCTTAATGTCGGGGCACTCCCAAAAATATGTAAAAGTTCCCACCTGCTCACAATTTTTCCCACAATTGGCAGATGCAGTAGCAGGAAACATTCTGGTAAGTTTGTTTGGTGTATTGTACATCTGGACTAAAGTTTGAAATACGCCTCGTGGTGGTTTGCACAGGAGGAAGATTTTGAGCATTCCTGGGAGGTATAAGTGGTTTTGAGGTCTATTGACCATTTACAAACGATTGATAAAGTAGCATGTCTGATTAAAGGGGATAAAAGGTGTGAACATATTTTTGTAAGGTCGTTTTGCAATGTGAAAATGTATAAGGGGGTGTAAGAAGAGGGAATTTTGGTAGACCTTTACCAGTTAGAAAAAAACGGATCTGCAGATTTTTATACATTTCTGCTTTACCCAGATTATATTCTTATTGTAAATCCAAGAAACTACACAGGGTGTCCTGATCAAAAAGATCAGAGAGAGTTTGTAGTCCGGCTTAATGCCAGGTTTGTAAGGACAAAGTTGGGATTAAAGCCACATTCCAAATTTTGTTATAAATTTTTGCCCAGTGTTGTTCATTCAAGGGCTTCATTTGTTTGACCATTGTTTTTCACTGTTACATTTTGTTTTATTTAGTTTATATTGTAATAACCCTTTATAAATATTTGCCAGAGCCTTTTTCTTCGGATTTGATTCGGCTATTTGCTTATATACCCCATGAAGGGGAAATATTTGAAGCAACTCCTTATCTGCAGACTTACCAATCACATGTTTGAGTTGTGTTTCTGCAAATGTTTCCTTTTTTTCCTAACTCATAGTTTCTTTCCAAGGTTTCCTATTATTTCATTTTCCCATTCTCGATAATATCACCAATATTTGTAACCTGTTTTTTTCCCCAGGAAATTGTAACAGCCACGGTTGCAGACTGCAGACCTCTTTCATCCTGCCGATGTCTTCCTCCCTGGGGATGCCAGCACATGCGGCCGTCCTGTCCTGCAGTAACCACTAGTGTGCACGCACGAGCTCATTCCCGGCCTTAAAAGGCTAGCATGCACACATGTTTAGAATTGACTAATTACTCCCAGATCACCCTGGATTATAATAAGGGCCCCTTGTTAGTAATTCCCATGTTAGTCTTTGCAAATGGTCCCTTAGTGTGTTCCCATGCCCTGATACCTGTATCCCATGCTGTGTTATTGTTCCTGAGCCTGTTAGTGATTGGAGTCGTGTCCTGCTACTCCTGTTGTTATCTGTCACAACTGGCGCAACCTACTGCACCTGTTGTCGTCCGCCACTTCTGGCGCATCCTACTGCACCCACCTCCATCCATGCTAAAGCCTCTGCCACTGTCTTGATTATTCAGGTACCCTTGTGCTTGACTTTGTATTTATTGGGTGCTCTATTGTTTGTCCAGCTGCCTCCCCCCTACAGAGGTGCGGCTCTAATGGCTGCCGCGCCGGTCCCCGCTGCTTCCACGGCCTCTGCTCTGGTTCCGGTACCCTTCATTCCCTCATGCTCGTCCCGAGCTCCACTCAACCGATCCGGACGCTCTGCAGGCTCTGGGCGTCGTCAGGTAACTGCATCACTCACCTCCCTCCACAGCCACCATCCACGATGTGCGGCTGCAGCCACTAGAGGGTGCACGCGCTGACTCTTCCCTTCTTAAAGGGCCGGCGTGTGCCAAAATCCTAAGACTTCCTATTTAAGGATCCTCCTCCCTCAGATCCTTGCTTGTTCAACCAAGTTATCCCTGTGAGCTTCCCTGTACCCTGTTTTCCCTGTTACCTTGCCTTCTGCCTTTGTCTGGATTTCCCGTTGTGACCTCTGCCTGAACTTGTACTATTCTTGCCTGCCTTGACCTATTGCTATCCATACCCGTTACGACATCTGTCTGCCTGTCTTGACTTCTGGCCTATTCATCTGACTGCCTCTAAACCTGCTGTGCCAAGCGTTGCCCTGGGTTACAAGCACCATCTCCCAGACAACACAGAGGATCCACAAACAAACCGGTGAGAACCGTTGCAGCGGCCTAGTGAGTCCACATACCCACAGACCGTGACAGAGATTATATCCTGATAATGTATATAGTTCAGTTAAATTCAAGTTGAACCATAAAAGTGTAAACCTAAATGCTCCCTGCCGGTTAGAGATTCTACCTAGCATTTTCCAGCTCTTATTCAGTTTGATTGGGAAGTTTACCCTTAACCCCAATGTTACTTTCAGGAGTCTCCAATATACCAAAAAAAAAGTACACCAGCCTCCTTTATCAAATATTGCAAAAAATCTGTATCCTCCCTTTCCTGTATATATTGGAGTTGAGTTGCTAAGTAATACATATTAACATCAGGAAATGTTCGGAAATTATTTGGACTCTCTTTCTTCCCCAAATCAAGTTATTAAATAAAGTTCTAATCTTATGAAATATTTTGTCATCAATCCATATCGGAGTTGCAGAGAACATATATCAACTTTGGGGATAGAACTGATTTAATCGGACATATCTTATCGGCTCTATATAGCGAGCTCGTTCCAGCTTTTAATTTTCTTCTCTATTTCTTTTATTAATAATTGAATGTTGAGATTTGTGAAGTCCGTTATCTCCTTGGGGATATCTATCCCCAGATATTTAAAATTGTATAATTTTTAATTACTTTTAAATCTGTATATACCCCTGGTTCCGTGTCATCTAGTGAAACAATATAGATTTTCACCAATTTATACGCAATCCAGAGACGAAGCCAAATACCTGTATTTTATCCATCAAATATTTAATTATTTCTCTTGGGTTTGTTACAAATAATAGAAGGTCGTCCGCGTACAGGACCATTTTGTCCTCCGCCCCCCGTGCTCCGAACCCTCCGAACACCCCCATAATAAGGGATGCCAGGGGCTCGATTGCCAATGCAAACGGCAGGGGAGAAAGTGGGCAACCCTGTCTCGTGCCCCTCGTCAGTTCAAAGAAGGTGGTACCCCTGCCATTAACGTTTACACTTGCTCGTGGTTTCGTATACAATAGTTGAATAAATTTAATATATGCCTTCCCGAAGCCAAATTTTCTCAGCACCGCCCAGAGATATCCCCACTCCACTACATCAAATGCCTTGAATGCATCAAAAGACAGGATGGAGTAGGGAGCCCCCCCCCCCCAGCGCCTATCTGCATATTACCAAACACTCACGTTACACAGTGTCTGGTAGATCTTCAAGTAATAAATCCACATTGATATTTATGTATCTGTAACATCCATGGCCATGGACCGTCGGGATTACTCACCCCTCTGGTGAGCGCTGGCCCGCATCTCCTCCCCAGGAGACGCCAGCACTCACTTCCACTCCAATCTGCTGTGTCCTGTAGGGTGCGCGTGCACAATAGCGCCCGGCCTTAAAGGGCCAGTGCGCGCACATGCAAAACATTAGTAATTAGTCCAATGATCTCCCTGGACTATAAGAAGGGCCCTGCCCCTTGCACATTGCCTGAGCGTTGTTAGTATTCCCTAAGATCTCTCTTTGATTTTCAGGTTTAGTAACAAATGGGATATCCCCTAGGTACTTCTCTAGTTGTTCCTCATCATATTCCCTTTCTATTTTATAAAGTTCGGAGAAGTACTCATAGAAGTTTTTACCTATTTCCTCCGGATCCCTGATCAATCGACCTACTTTGTCCCTAATGACAGCAATGTTATTTGCGGCTCTTTGATTTTTAACAATATTCATTAACATCTCACTGGGTTTATCCGATTCCCAGTATCTTTTCTGACTCAAGAAAATAATTTTATTCTGTGCTTTAGCTAATACACATTTTCTGTAATCCTCCAAAGCATCAAGCCAATTATTTTTTCATATTCTACCATGTGGGTTCTAATATATAGTCCCTCATATTCTGATACACAGTTTGGTTTTTTTCTTGCTCCATCACAATAAATTCTCTCTTTGATTTAGTTATGCTTTTGAACAAATTGCCTCTTAAAAAAAAACTTACTGCTTCCCATACAATCCTGTCTTGGGCAGAATCCCAGTTTACCATTAATATTTTTATTAACTGATTGTTTATGTCCCCCAGATTTTTAATTATATTGAACCAATGTGGATTTATTTTAACTGTCTGATAGTTCCTTTTTCTCAGTCTTTATTTCTAAAACTATCGAGGAATGGTCTGAGATACCTCTATTATCATATTTGATTTTCCCTACCAGTTCTGCCCCCAACTCGCTACATAATACTAAGTCAATGCGAGACATAGTATGATGCGATTTATTGTGGCAGGAATATTCCCTTTTAAGGGGTTTCCTGACTCTCCATAGGTCAACTAGGCCTGATTCAACACAGAGACTCGCCAAAGGGGTTGTAATTGGGGACCTTAATATAGGGAGACATCTGACCCTATCTAAAGTTTCATTCATGACACAGTTCATATCTCCCATAATTATTATTGGGCAGTTATTTATATTCCCCGCAAACAAATACATATTTTATTAAGACAATGGATGAATATAAGGGGGGGGGGGAATAAACCAATGCCAGGATAAAAACCTTATTATTTTGCTTAAAATGGAGGAATATATGTCTTTTTTTCATTCTCTGATTCTTGACCCGGTATTAAACATTTAATACTCCGGTGAATAACAACACTCACTCCATGTTATGTTTAGTAATGAATTATGATTGAAAATGACAACGATGCGGCAACAACAATATATGTTCTTTTTACTGGTTATCAAAATGGAGAATGCTTCTGAAAGACAAGCAGGTGAAGGGAGAAGGGAACGCAACACCCCCTTCCACCTGCTGGAGTGATGCACCCTGTGCAATTGCACAGGTCGCACACCCCGAAGTCTGGCCCTGGGTCTGATAAATGTGAAGGAATAGTCTCATTTGAAGTGTCCTTTACACGTGGTTCATTATCCTGAGGCACATCTGATGGTGAAGAAGATTGTTCCTGTTGTTGGATAAGAGGAGGGTCAGTGGAATGTAAGGCATCACTCTGAAATGTTGCTACCTTATGGTCAGGATCCCTTTCAATAGCAGGTGATATGCATTCCTCTACTCTGCTTCTTAGTTGGTATATATGCGTCCTTAGAACATGACCATCAGTAGTTCTTACTTTGTAAGCCACAGATCCTGCAGTTTCCACTACAGTTACTGGTATCCATCTTAGTCCCATGTATAGTTTCTAGCATAGACACAATCACCCTCCCGAAAATGCATTGTGGATGAGGAGTTATATTTTTTAGACAATCTGACTTCATATTTGTTTTGCAAATCAGATGTGAGTTCAGGATGAAGTCTGTCCCAACAGGTCTCGATCCTCCTGTTCATCGGCAGTTCTGCAGGGCTGCATCCGGTACTGGAGCTGGCGTCACATGATGTTGTAGTAGAAAACTTGCCAGTCTGTGATTTCAATCTCCATCAACAATTCTCTTTAAAGCATCTTCAGTAGTCTGAACCATGCGCTCTGCTTGTCCATTTGAAGTTGGATGAAATGAAGCTGCTGTAACATGGTTAATAAGATTATTTTTCATAAACACTTTGAACTCTGGATGTAAATTGTGGCCCATTGTCTGACACAATTATATGAGGTAATCCATATGTTGCAAACAGCCTCGGTAGAACTTGTATGACAGGACTTCTTGCGGCAGAGGATACTGGTACAACTTCTAATCATTTGGAAAAGTAGTCAACAGCAAGGAAAAATGTCATTGAACTGGACCTACAAAGTCTATATGCAGTCTAGACCACGGGTTTCTGGTTACTTCCCAAGAACGTGACACAGCTGTTGATGGAGAATCACGTGTGGTTTGACAAGGAGTACACTTCTTTACCCATTGCTCTATATGTTCATCAATTTTAGGCCACCATACATAACTTCTAGCAAGAGCCTTCATGTTAACAATTCCAGGATGTCCTTCGTGCAGAGCTTTAAGCACTTAAATTTGGCCAGCCCTGGGAATTACCACTCTGTTACCCCAGAGTAGACAACCTTTGTAGGCAGAGAGTTTAGGCTTTGTTCGTTCAAAAGGTTTAACCCTTTCAAGACCGAGCTCATTTTGGCCTTCAGGACCAGCCCCATTTTTTCAAATCTGACAGGTCAATTTATGTGGTAATAACTCTGGAATGCTTTTGCCTATCCCAGCGATTCTGAGATTGTTTTCTCGTGACATATTGTACTTTATGTTATTGGAAAAATTTGGTCAATAAATTTATTGCTTATTTGTGAAAAACACCAAAATTTTTAGAAAATGTGCAAAAATTATGATTTTTCTAATTTTAAATGTATCTGCTTGTAAAACAGATAGTAATACCACACAAAATAGTTACTATTTCACATATTCCATATGTCTACTTTATATTTGCATCGTTTTTTGAACATTATTTTATTTTTCTAGGACGTTACAAGGCTTAGTACTTTAGCAGCAATTTCTTACATGTTCAAGAAAATTTCAAAAGGCGATTATTACAGGGACCAGTTCAGTTCTAAAGCGGCTTTCAGGGCCTTATGTACTATATAGACCCCATAAATCACCCCATATTAAAAACTGCACCCCTCAATGTATTCAAAACAGCATTCAGAAATTTTATTAACCCTTTAGGCGTTTCACAGGAATTAAAGCAATGTAGAGGGGAAATTGACAAATTTTATTTGTTTTGCTTCAATTCATGTGTAATACATTTTTTTCTGTAACACAGAAGGTTTTACCAGAGAAACGCAACACAATATTTATTGCCCAGATTCTGCAGTTTTTAGAAATATCCCACATGTGGCCCTAGTGTGATAATGGACTGAAATACCAGCCTCAGAAGCAAAGGAGCACCTAGTGGATATTGTGGCCTCCTTTTTTTAGAATATATTTTAGGCACCATGTCGGGTTTGAAGAGGTCTTGTAGTGCCAAAACAGTGGAAATCCCCCAAAAGTGACACGGTTTTGGAAACTGCACACCCCAAGGAATTTATCTAGGGGTATAGTTAGCATCTTGACCCCACAGGTCTTCTGCTATATTTATTGGAGTTTGCCTGTGAAAGTGAAAATCTACTTTTTTTCTGAAAAAATATAAAAAAATATAATATTTGCAAGGAATAAAGAATAAAAAGCACCCAAAAACTTGTAAAGCTACTTCTCCCGATTACAGCAATACCCCATATGTGGTACTAAACTGCTGTTTGCACCCACGGCAGAGCTCAGAAGGGAAGGTGCGCCATTTGGATTTTGAAGCGCAGATTTTTCTAGATTGGTTTTCAGTGCCATGTCGCGTTTGCAACGCCCTGGAGGGAGCAAATCGGTGGAAACCCCCCAAAAGTGACCCCATTTTGTAGACTACACCCCTCAAGGAATTTTTCTAGGGGTATAGTTAGCATTTTGACTCCACAGTTTTTTTGCTATATTTAGTTGAATTATCCCATGAAAATGAAAATCTTTTCTGAAAAAACATAGAAATGTTTCAGTTTTACAATGAATAAAGGAGAAAAATCACCCCAAAATTTGTAAAGCAATTTGTCCTGATTACAGCAATACGCCATATGTGGTAATAAACTGCTGTTTGGACCCACGGCAAGACTCCGAAGGGAAGGAACAATAATAGGCTTTTGGAGCTCAAATTTAGCTGGAATGGTTTTCGGGTGTCATGTCGCATTTGCAAAGCCCCTGAGGTACCAAAACAGTGGAAACCTCCCAAAAGTCCCTTTAGGGGACTGGAACGAGCGATCATTAGGTCGCTGGTACAATACACTGCAGTACTAATGTATTGCAGTATAATATCATTTTTACAGGCTCCTGTAACAGCGTGATCGCTGTTCCTGTCCATTAGTCCCGGGTGTCAGCTGTAATACACAGCGGACACCTGCAGAATATGGAGCGGGCGCAGCGCATGAGCCCGCTCCATATATAACCTCCCGCACCACGACATGCTATTAAGTCGTGGTGTGCGAAGGCGTTAATGCGCAGCGGGTGGTGCAAAGTGAAAATTACAATTATCCACTGATATGCCGTTTTAATGCACAATATGTTGTGCCCAGTTTGTGCCGCTGAAGACAAATACCTCGTACAATGTTGAGCGGGTTCTCCCGGATATAAAATATCATATATGTGGACGTAAGCTGGTGATTGGGCGCGCTGTGGGGCTCAGAAGGGAGGGAGCGCCATTTGGCTTTTGGAGCGCAGATTTTGCTTGGTAACTGTTCTGTTTGGGGTTTTGCTGGTATTTCAGTTTATGATGTGGGGGTATGTGTAAATTGGGCAGAGTACATCAGGACATAATAAGAGGGTATAATAATTCGGTAAATAAATACTAATCCGCAGATATGTGGCCAATGTCGCACTGATAAATGGCGCTCGATCTTATCCGCTTTTGGACACTGCACAATTTCTGTCGCTATATTCTGAGACGAACCGTAAAGGGTTATGTCCCTTTACGGTTCGTTTCTAGGTCTATATGCTATAAGGGACCCCAGTATACGCCATCTCTTGGTGTGAGGTTTTGGTTAGGTTGTCTGGCTATATTCTGAGAGCCAGAACTTTTTTTATTTTTTCTTCACCGGAGCCGTGCGAGGGCTTATTTGTTGATTTTTTTTGGCAAGCAAAGTGACAAAAAAACAAATTTTTTTTACACTTTTCACTGTGCGCTATAAATGACATTTTACTTTATTCTGCGGGTCGATACGATTACGGCGATACCAGATGTATATAGTTTTTTTATGTTTTGTGGCGTTTGCGCAATAAAATCACTTTTCGATAAAATTATTTATTTTATATTCTGAGAGCCATAACTTTTTTTTATTTTTCAGTCAAAAAAACTGTGTAAGGGCTTGTTTTTTGAGGGGCGGGTTGTAGTTTTTATTGGTACTATTTTAGGGTACATGTGACTTTTTGATCACTTTTTATTCTATATTTTTGGAGGGTTGATGACCAAAAAAATAGTGATTCTGACATTGTTTTTTAAATATTTTTTTTGCGCTGTTCACCTTGCGGGAAAAATAATATTATAGTTTTATAGTTTGGGTCGTTGTGAACGCGGCCATACCAAGTATGTGTACTTTTTTTAACATTTTAATTTTTTTCCTATAATAAAAGACTTATTTTTATAGGAAAAAAAAAGCATTTTTTGTTTTTGTAACTTATAACTTATTTTTACACTTTTATAAAACATTTTTATTAATTTTGTTTTTTACTTTTTACTTGCTTTACTTGAAGACCTGCAGCACTGATCGCTGCTATAGTACATTACACTACCTAGGTCACACTGACAGGAAGCTTATGGGGACCAGCGTTCGACTGGTTCTCATAGGCTGCTGTGCATGGCAGACCCGGGGGCTGTTGTATGGCCTCCGGTTTTACCTTATAACCGATTGCAGCACCTGCAATCGGTCCCCGGGAAAGTTTGTTGTAGCAACAAACTTTCCAGTTTGTTGTAGCAACAAACTTTCCAGTTTGTTGTAGTAACAAACTTTCCAGTTCGTTGCTACAACAAACTTTCCCTGCGATCACATGTCCGGGACCTGAACCAATTAGGTCCCGGTCATGTCTCCGGGACTAGAGACAGGGGATAACAGCGCCAACCGGGTGTCAGCGCTACTCTGAGACACCCGGATCGCGCTTTTAACACCCACCGTGAATTCACGTCGGCGCTGTACAGAGCCCAGCAAGCGCCGACGTGAATTAACAGTGGGCGGTCGGGAAGCGATTAAAATCATTTGTTAATTTTGAATGTGGCCATCCTTTCCAAATCCAGTTTAATAGTCTTGCCAAAATTGGATCCATGGCAGTCATGCGAGCAATGTCAGTGGATTGCAATGGAGGATTGGATAGTGACTCCAGCATAAGAACTTCAGACATGGCACTTACTGCAAAACCAGCAGTCTATATTGGTAAATGGCTAAGGGCATCAGCATTGTTGATTACTTTTCCTGACCGGTACTGTAGCTCAGCGTCATATGCATTTAGCATTACAGACCAACGGAGCATACGTAGTGATATCATTTGAGGGGTAGGCCCATTATTTTTGAACAGACCCAAAAGAGGCCTGTGGTCTGTTATAATAGTGAAACTTCTTCCATATAAGTTACTCATGAAATTTCTTTACTCCTGCCACAATGGCTAAAGCTTCCTTATCAATTTGTGCAGAGTTTCTTTCTGTAGTACTCATTGTTCTTAAATAGTAAGGAATTGGAGCTTCTTGTCCTCCACTAACTGTATGACACAAAACTGACCCTATTCCATAAGGTGATGCATCACAGGTGATAGTAAGGGACCTGTTTAGATCATAATGCACCAATACACTATCAGATGACAATATTTTCTTGGCATCATTAACCCCTTCCCGCTGCAGCCATTTTTGACCTTCCTGACAGAGCCTTATTTTTCAAATCTGACATGTGTCACTTTATGTGGCAATAACTTTGGAATGCTTTTACCTATCCAAGCGATTCTGAGATGTTTTCTCGTGACACATTGGACTTTCAGTTAGTGGTAAAATTTGGTCGATACATTCAGTATTTAATTGTGAAAAACACCAACATTTTGTGAAAAATTGCAAAGATTTAAATTTTTCTAAATTTAAATGTATCTGCTTGTAAGACAGATAGTAATACCACACAAAAAATTTGCTAATTAACATTTCCCATATGTCTACTTTAGAATGGCATTGTTTTTTTTTTTTGCATCCTTTTATTTTTCTAGGACGTTACAAGGCTTAGAACTTTAGCAGAAATTTGTCACATTTTCAAGAAAAAGACGAGGCTGGACGGCAGCGCGGAGGGCTTAAAGAGGCTCTGTCACCAGATTTTGCAACCCCTATCTGCTATTGCAGCAGATAGGCGCTGCAATGTAGATTACAGTAACGTTTTTATTTTTAAAAAACGAGCATTTTTGGCCAAGTTATGACCATTTTTGTATTTATGCAAATGAGGCTTGCAAAAGTCCAACTGGGCGTGTTTAAAGTAAAAGTCCAACTGGGCGTGTATTATGTGTGTTACATCTGGGCGTGTTTATTACTTTTACCAGCTGGACTTTCTGACGAGAAGTATCATCCACTTCTCTTCAGAACGCACAGCTTCTGGCAGTGCAGACACACAGCGTGTTCTCGAGAGATCACGCTGTGACGTCACTCACTTCCTGCCCCAGGTCCTGCATCGTGTCGGACGAGCGAGGACACATCGGCACCAGAGGCTACATTTGATTCTGCAGCAGCATCGGCGTTTGCAGGTAAGTCGATGTAGCTACTTACCTGCAAACGCTGATGCTGCTGCAGAATCAACTGTAGCCTCTGGTGCCGATGTGGCCGACACGATGCAGGACCTGGGGCAGGAAGTGAGTGACGTCACAGCGTGATTTCTCGAGAACACGCTGTGTGTCTGCACTGCCAGAAGCTGGGCGTTCTGAAGAGAAGTGGATGATACTTCTCGTCAGAACGCCCAGCTAGTAAAAGTAGTAAACACGCCCAGATGTAACACACATAATACACGCCCAGTTGTACTTTTACTGTAAACACACTCAGTTGGACTTTTGCAAGCCTCATTTGCATAAATACAAAAATGGTCATAACTTGGCCAAAAATGCTCGTTTTTTAAAAATAAAAACGTTACTGTAATCTACATTGCAGCGCCGATCTGCTGCAATAGCAGATAGGGGTTGCAAAATCTGGTGACAGAGCCTCTTTAAGGGGAAGCCTCCATGACTGCCATAGGAGGGAAGGGAACCAATAGGAGAGGAGATAGTTGGAAAGGGAGGGGACGTATAGGGGAGGGGACGGGGGGAGTTATCTGTTCCTCCCGCTGTTTTCGGCATTGAGCCGGAAGCAGCGGGAGGAACAACAGGTAGAAATTGAGCTGTTGATGGTTAATTCTGATTCTGACCCATGTTGGGTCATGTGAATTAGAGCTGGAGTTATCCGAATGTTTCGGATTAAATTGCATTTAAATAATGTAAATAAATAAATGGCTGCTGTGGCCATTTCATATCCAACCTCGGTTGTCACGTGTCGTTATTGGGAGATGGGCAGGAAAAGGGGGTGAATAGGTTTAGAAGGTTAGATAGCACATGAGGGTATGTTCACACGATAGCAGGCATTTACGGCTGAAATGACAGACTGTTTTCAGAAGAAAACAGCTGCCTCGTTTCAGCCGTAAATGCTCCTCCTCGTAATATACGAGGCGTCTGTGACGCTCGTAAATCTTGAGCTGCTCTTCATTGAGTTCAATGAAGAACAGCTCAAATTACGTTGCAAAGAAGTGCCCTGCACTTCTTTGCCGAGGCAGTCAATTTACGCGTCGTCGTTTGACAGCTGTCAAAACGACGACGCGTAAATTACAGGTCGTCTGCACAGTACGTCAGCAAACCCATTCAAATGAATGGGCAGATGTTTGCCGACGTATTGCAGCCCTATTTTCAGACGTAAAACGAGGCATAATACGCCTCGTTTACGTCTGAAAATAGGTCGTGTGAACCCAGCCTCACTCTACTTAGGCCAGTCATGTCAAAAGTCTATTTTTACAGGGGCCAGTTCAGTTGGGAAGTGGCTTTGAGGGGCACATACAATACAAACCCCCATAAGTCCCCCCATTTTAGAAACCTCATCCTCAAAGTATTCAAAACAGCATTTAGAAAGTTTCTTAACCATTTAGGCGTTTCACAAGGATCAAAGCAAAGTGGAGATGAAATGTACAAATTTTTTTTTTTTTTACAGATATTCATATGAAATCCATCCACAGAAGGTTTTACCAGAGAAACACAAAATATCCCACATGTGGCCCTAGTGCGCTAATTTACTGAAGCACAGGTCTCAGGAGCAAAGGAGCACCTAAGGGATTTTTGGGCCTTCTTTTTATTAGAATATATTTTAGGCACCATGTCAGGTTTGAAGAGGCCTTGTGATGCCAAAACAAAGAAAACACCCCAAAAAAGACCCCATTTTGGAAATGACACACTACAAGGAATTCATCTAGGGGTGTAGTGAGCATTTTGACCCCACAGATGTTTCATAGATTTTATTAGAATTCGAACACGAAAAATAAACGAATAGCGTAGTCGACTATCAATTGTGATGGAAACGGAAACCTATGGTTTATGTCAGTCAGGGCATCGTTCTGATGGAAAGCTCAGACGGATCGTCGGAACGGAGCCCAGAAGCAGATGTGAACGAAGCCTTAATTGTGCATTTATAATCGGCACAAATTCTGTCTTCACCATTTGATTTCATAACCGGAACAATAGGTGTAGCCCAGGCAGGGTGCGTGACTGCAATTAATGAACCTTGTTCCAGTAAGCGTTCAATTTCTGCGTCTATTTTTGCACAGCTAGCAAATGGAACAGGTCGTGGTTTGATGTGTATCGGAGGTACATTTGGATCTAATTTAAAAGATATTGGTGGTCCTGTGAATTTTCCAAGACCTTCTTCAAACACAACAGAAAAGTCTCTAATGACATCCAGCAGACAGTCCATTTTCACCTGGTGTATTCCTGTTAGCTGAATACCTAGAGGTTCAAACCAATCTACTCCTAGTAAACTCGCACGATGGCCTTTAGTGATGATAATTCGCAGATTGCCTTTTTCATAGTACACATTGACAAAATACGCAGCCATTATTTCCACTTCCTGTTTATTATAATCTGAGTATAACTTCACATGGGACTATAGGAGGACTGTTTGTTGAAAAGTTTCCTCAGAGATCAAGGAATATTGGCATCCAGAATCCACCTCCATTTTGGATTTTGCTCCATTCAGTGTTACCTCACTATGCTGCTTATGTCCCTTTTTGTAAGTTTCTATTCTGTTGACAAATTCTGAGGCATATTCACTGTCATCTAATTCAGGAACATCACTTCATATATTAACCTTATGGTCGGATTTGTGTGAGGAGTTCTCTTTTACTTGTTTGTGTCTTGGTATATTTTGTCCCTGGCGACACCCTCTGTATGTGACCGTGCCGTTTACATTGGTGGCAGACAGCATTCTTAATCAATGACATTGATCTCGTCTGTGATTTCCCCCACAGTTGTAGCAATAACCCTATTGTGGGCTGGATGTGCTGCTTTGTCCAGACTCTAATGTAGCATTGCGCTCTATTATGCAGCATATTTACATTACCAGAAGAGGTCTGTGTTTCTCTTGAATGGAAAAATGCCGCCACATAAGCCAGTGCCTCTTCATGAGCTATAGCGAAGGTTAAGTTTGGTTTGGCTAGTAGTTTCCTCTGAAGCGCCTCATCTCTGACACTACACACAAGTCTGTCTCTTAACCCCTTAATGACCGGGGCTGTTTGGACCTTAATGACCATGCCACATTTGTCAATCTGGTATGTCTGACTTTATCAGGGAATAACTCTGTGAAAGTTTTGAATATCCAAGTAATTCTGACATTGTTTTTTCATCACATGTTGTACTTTATTTTAGTGGTAAAAGTAGACTGATACAATTTGTGGAAATTAATAAAAAAATAAAAAAAATTGAAGACATTTTGTAAAAATTAACATTTTTCCCTATTTTTAACTGCAATATGTCACATATGTACAATTTTTTTAAATTAAATATATATTTCCATCTCTTTACTCTATTTTGGCAGCACTTTTGAAAAAATAAAATAAATTTTCAGCAATTTAGAGGACTTACAAATTGAATAATAATTGTATACATTTTGAAGTACATTTTGTTTTCCTGCACCAAGCCAGGTTTTCAGAGGCTCATAGGTCTCAGAATGATGGAAACCCCCACAAATGACCCCATTTAGAAAACTAGACCCCTTAAGGTATTTATCTAGGGGTATAGTAAGTATTTTGACCTCAAAGTTTTTTGCTAAATTTAATACATAACAGGTGAACAAAAAAAAAATGTAACTTTTTTCATAAAAGTATCAGTTTGAAGACCGATTTCTTTGTAAAGCAAACATGAAAATTAAGTAACACACCACAAAATCTATCACCCTGTTTCTCCTGTTTTCAAAAATACCCACATTGTAGCCCTAATGCGTTGCCTGGACACACGGCAGGGCCCAAAAGGAAGGGAGCACCCGGAGACTTTCAGGACTCATATTTTGCTTGAAAATGTTTTAGGCCCCACTGTACATTTGGAGAGGCATTGAGCTGCCAGAACGATAGAAACTCCCCATAAACGACCCCATTTACAAAACTAGACCCCTTAAGGTATTTATTTAGGGGTATAGGAAGTATTTTGACCTCACAGTTTTTTGCTAAATTTAATGCATAGCAGGTGAAAAAAAAATAATTTCACTTTTTTCATAAAAGTATCAGTTTGAAGAACGATTTCTTTGTAAAGCGAACATGAAAATGAAGATAACATTTAGCAAACCGAGCAATACCCCCAGATATACCAGTAGGTCCTAGTGACTGATAGATTAAACCAAAAAAGTCACGACCATGTAATTGAAAGAATACAAAAAATCCTTTATTAATGTCAATTAAACACATGCAAACAGACAAAACTGAACAAGATAAAATAACATAACCCTCGCAGGATAGAAAGATGGAATCAGAACACTAAAGCAGCAGAACACCCAGATAGTAATCCGGTCACAAGATCACCCAGAATGCTAAAGTGCATGGATAGTGGATTTTTAAAACAGGTAATAGGTATAGCACATTTGCACAGATTGATATATATATATATATACACACGTAAATAAATGTCAATACAATCGCAGAAATCACGTTTGAACAACAGTATACCTACATCTGTAAAGTACGGGAATAGCCAGGAGATCAAGGCCTGGGGACCGCTGCTGAACCCGACGCGCGTTTCGCTGATGCTTCGTCAGGGGTTCAAAATCTATCACCCTGTTTCTCCTGTTTTGAAAAATACCCACATTGTGGCCCTAATGCATTGTTTGGACACACGGCAGGGCCCCAAATGAAGGGAGCACCTGGAGGCTTTCAGGACTCATATTTTGCTTGAAAATGTTTTAGGCCCCACTGTACATTTGGAGAAGCTTTGAGCTGCCAGAACGATAGAAACTCCCCAAAAACTACCCCATTTAGAAAACACTATGCCTCCATGTTTTACACACTACACTCACGTTTTTGCATCACTCACAGCCCTGATTTCTACACACTACACTTAGTAATATCCCCTATACTTCACATGTACACCATACACAGTACTTTATTATTTTTTCCATTACACATTTACTTCCATGCCCAACACACCACTCCCCTCAAGGTTAGTGGGAGAGGCTATCATTATTTAAACACACCTGGGCACTTCCCTTCATCAGCATTCTCTGACCTGGTCGTGTCCTGTTTGGAACGGGTTTTTTACCCTCCTCGTAATCTGTGAGTATGGCCTTTTCTGTGGTTTTAATTACATTCTGTGTCCCAATTTTTTTGCATTTAGAAAACTAGACCCCTTAAGGTATTTATCTAGGGGTATAGTTAGCATTTTTACCACACAGGTTTTTCACTAAATATATTGGAATTAGTCTGTAAAAATTAAAAACTACTTTTTTTCTGAAACAACATAGAAAATTTTAATATTTACAAGGAATAACAAAGAAAATGCACCCCAACATTTGTAAAGCAATGTCTCCCGATTACAACAATACCCCATATGTGGTAATAAACTGCTGTTTGGACCCACAGCAGGGCTCAGAAGGGAAGGAGCGCCATTTGGATTTTGGATTTCTGATTTTGCTGGAATGGTTGTCGGTGCAATGTCGCATTTGCAATGCATTGGAGGGACCAAAACAGTGGAAACCCCCCAAAAGTGAGCATTTAGACCCAACGGGTCTTTTGCAGAGTTTATTATAATTAGGGTGCGAATATTAAAATCAAACTTTTTTCCACTAAAATGTTGAATTTTCTCATTTTCACAAGGGATAAAGGAGGAAAAAAACAACCATTTTTTATAAAGCAATTTCTCCCGAGTACGGAAATACCCCATTTGTGGTCATACATTTTTTCATTAGAAATGAATTAACCCTTTCAGGACTGATCCATTTTTTGCTTTCTTATGTTAGATTTTCACTCCATGCCTTCCAAGAGCCATAACTTTTTTATTTTTCCATCAATAGAGTGGTACGAGGGCTTATTTCTTAAGGGAGGAGCTGTAGTTTTTATTAGTACCATTTTTTGGTACATAAAAAGTGATTAAAAAGTTGTATTACATTTTTTTTTAGAGCTAAGGTGACAAAAAAAAAAGCGATTTTGGTGGTTTGAATTATTACATTTTTTATAAGGTCTTCACCGTGCGAATTAAATAATGGTATATTGTAGTAGTTCGGACTTTTACGGACGTAGCGATACAAATTTTGTTCATTTTTTTACATTACTTTAGAAGAAAAATGGGAAAAGGTTTGTTTTTTTAACTTGAAAAAAAATTCTCACTACTAATAACTTTAATTCTTCTACACATTTTATTAATCCCCTTAGGGGACTTGATCCAGCGATCATTGGATCGCTGGTACAATACACTGCAATACTAGCGTATTGCAGTATATTGTTATTCTTACAGGCTTCTGTAACAGAGCGATCGCTGTACCTGTCCATTAGTCCCGGGTGTCAGCTGTAATACACAGCTGACACCCGCAGCGTATGGAGCGGGCTCAGCATGTGAGCCCGCTCCATACATCAACCCCCACACCATGACGGGCAATTAAGTCATAGTGCGCAAAGGGGTTAGTGCACAGCGGATGGTTCAAAGGGAAAATTGCAATTTTCCACTGATATGCCATTTTAGTGCATAATATGTTGTGCCCAGTTTGTGCTACAGAAGACAAATACCTCATAAAACGTTAAGCAGGTTCTCTCGGGTATGGCGATGCAAACTGCTGCTTGGGCACGCTGCAGGGCTCAGAAGGGAGGGAGCGCCATTTTGCTTTTGGAGCGCAGATTTTGCTTGGTGGTAGTTTTGTTTGGGGTTTCGCTGGTATTTCAGTTTATAATGTGGGGGTATATGTAATCTGTGCGGGGTACATCAGGGCATAATAAGAGGGTACAATAATGGGGTAAATAAATAATATTTCATAGATATGTGGCCGGTGTCGCACTTATAAATGGCGCCCGACCTTTTCCGCTTTCGGAACACTCTGCACATTTTGCATCGCCATATTCTGAGAGCCAGAACTTTTTTATTTTTTCCCCACCGGAGGGCTTATTTGTTTCGGGACAATCTGACGTTTTCATTGGTACCATTTTGGGGTACATGCGATTTTTTAACCATTTTTTATTCAATTTTCTTGCAATCCTGATCAAAAACCAGGAATTCTGCCGAAATTATTAATTTATTTTTTTGCGACGTTCACCGTACGCTATAGATGAAATTTTTACTTTATTCCGCGAGTTGGTACAATAAGGCGATACCATATGTATATAGTTTTTTTCCTTTTTTTAGCGTTTGCACAATAAAATCACTTATTTATAAATAATTTTCTGTGTCACCGTATTCTGAGAGATAGAATTTTTTTATTTTTTAGTCAAAAAAGCTGTGTAAAGGCTTGTTTTTTGCGGGACGGATTGAAGTTTTTATTGATACTATTTTTCTGTTTACACAGAGTGATAGTTTGAAATACTGACGAAAATGAACGTCATGATGCGCGATCTAGCAGCTGACCATGACTTTCATTTTCGTCATCGGTCGGGAAAGGGTAAATAGGGACTCTAAAATGTTGTCGTTTTCTGACGATCTGCGCAGCTCAGCAATGTAAGCCGCAATACTTTCACCTGGAAGCTGATTCCTTTTATTAATATGGAAACGCCTCACAGTTTCAGGTGGGGTAGGAGCAAAATTATTTTTAACACTAATGATCTTCTCAAAAGAATAGTCACTGGGTTTCGCAGGGGACACCAGAGAACGGGCAATATCAAATGTCTTGGGGCCTACGACACTCAGCAGCACGGCTCGTTTCTGAACAGCATCAGATACTTTATTTGCTTCTAGGTAAAACATGAATCTTTCAGCATATGAATTCCATAAATATGGGTTTCAGACATGAAATTCCTCCATTTGACCGTCGGTAGCCATTTTATAGTTGTAGTATTGTATAAGCTGAGCCGTATAGCAACTGGAATTCAATATTTTCTCTAATCAAATGAAGTCTGTATAATCCTACTGCTCAGCGTCCCTTCCTAGTCACCAATTGTTATGTTTAGTAATGAATTATGATTGAATATGACAACGATGCGACAACAACAATATACGGTATGCTCTTTTTACTGGTTAACAAAATGGAGAATGAGAATAATTACCAACAAGTCTACATATATGAGAACGAAACATACAAATATATGACATCCAGTTACAGTGCCATCTAGTGACACTGGACAGTCAATACATTACAAATATTAGAATTATAATGGGGACAGTTGATCTCCCAGACTATCTCTAGTCACTAGCTACAGACCAATGTCACTTGTAAACCCTGACTGTAAAATCTATGCCAAGAAACTTTCATCTCGTCTCCTAGACATTTTACTGCAACTTATTGTAGGTCACCAAGTGGGTTTTATTAAATTAAGACAGGTCTCTGTTGGCAGATTTATAGAGCCGGTCTGTTGGGCTGAGCTCCATTGAATGCCTTCCCTGCTCCTCTCATTGGATGCGGAGAAGACATATAACAGAGTACATTGGGGTTTGTCTTTTCAGTGTTTGAATAATGTGGTCTCTGCCACCTTATCTTACAGGCTATTATAGTCCTTTATTCATGTCCCTCAGCCAGAGTTCTCACAAATGATATTCTCTCAGAAACTTTCTCCAATGGTACCAGGCAGGGCTGCCTTCTCTTGACCTGCCTAGGTAGAGTCGTGTGTTAACCTTAAACCATACTATCCCCCACCCCCATTTAGTAACGACACATGACACCGAGGTTGGATGTGAAATGGCCACAGCAGCCGTTTATTAATTTCACAGTTTTATAAAAACAATTTAAATCCGAAACATTCGGATAACTAGTTAGGAATCCACCAGAGAATTCCTCCTAATAATTCACATGACCCAACATGGGTCAGCATCATAAATAACAATTAAACGTTAACATTAACCCGAGCAGAGGAAGTCCTTGAAGCCCCTTCAGATGTTCCTTTCAAGAACACACCGAATTAGCCATCTGCAAACCACTAATTACCTCCAGCCGTAAACCAGCTCGGAAGCACCGTTCACCTCTGCAGATGGCTCCAACCACTAGAAGTCCACTTCAAGGGGATAACACCCGATGAAGCCCTCAAGTGATATACCGACCACTAGAAGTCCACTTCAAAGGGATAACACCCGATGAAGCCTTCAAGTGACATACCTTCTACCAGAAGACCACTTCAAAGGGATAACACCCGATGAAGTCTTCAACCATGTACCTTTTTTGGGGGACGCATACCCCCGATGCGACCCCCCCACCATTTTGTACTGACTGGCCTCAAGGACTCCCCCCGCCAGCTGCCATGACAACAGAACCTACTCCGGAAAAAAGAAAAACATGTTAAATAAGCACACAAAATAAAACAAAACGCTCATAGACAGACGTACATAAGACCTAAGGAGTAACAAAACAAGGGTGGGAGGGTGGGAGCTTTGCTTAATTTGTGTTACTCCTCCCGCTGCTTCCGGCTCAATGCCTAGAAACAGCGGGAAGCGCAGTAACGGCCCCCCCGCCCCCCTTAACTCCTCCCCGTCCCTCCTTCAGCTCCTTCAACTTTCCCTGACCTCGTAACATTAACCCTTTCCCTACCAGGACGGTCATGTCGGCTTCCCTTAAGCCTGCAGCTGCGTCCAGCCTCTTCTCACCTTTGATTTTGCTTCTTTTAGAACCGCTGACCACAGCCATTAGAGCGAGCCCTGACATTAACCCGTTAGTGACCGCCAATACGCCTTTTAACGGCGGCCACTAACGGGCTTTATTCTGATGCATATGTCTTTTTACGGCACTGCATCCTAAAGTAAACTGCTAAAGTAAACAGAGCAGGGAGCGTCAAATCTCCCTGCTCTCAGCTGCCAGAGGCAGCTGAGGGCTGGGAGCGTCCCTGCTCTGCCGTGTGAGATCGATATAAGTATCGATCTCACCCATTTAACCCCTCAGATGCGGTGCACAATAGCGTGCACCGCATCTGAGTGGTTTTGGAGAGAGGGAGGGAGCTCCCTCTCTCTCTCACCGACACCCGGCGATAAGATCGCCGAGTGTCGGTGTCTTCAATGGCAGCCGAGGGTCTAATAAAGGCCCCCAGGTCTGCCTGTAGCGAATGCCTGCTAGGTCATGCCGGAGGCATGACCTAGCAGATGCCTGTCCGTTTTGAAAAACGGACATGCAGTAATACACTGCAATACAAAAGTATTGCAGTGTATTACAATAGCGATCGGAGAATCGCATATTAAAGTCCCCTAGTGGGACTAGTAAAAAAGTAAAAAAAAAGTTTAATAAAGTTAATTTTAAAAAAAAATGTGAAAAAAAATGAAAAACCCAGCTTTTCCCCTTACAAACTGCTTTTGTATTAAAAAAAACTAAATAAAGTAAAAAAGTTACACATATTTGGTATTGCCGCGTCCGTAACGACCCCGACTATAAATATATTACAATATTTAATCCGCACGGTGAACGCCATAAAAAATGTAATAAAAAACTATGGAAAAATTGCTGTTTTCTGTGAATCCTGACTTTAAAAAAAATGTGATAAAAAGTGATCAAAAAGTCACATCTACTCCAAAATGGTACCAATAAAAACTACAAGTCTTCCCGCAAAGAAAAAATCCTTATACAACCTGTGAAAGATGATTTATTTGCTTATATTCTCTGTATGAAATTACATTGTGAATTATCAAGCAGGATGCCGAATTACTAAGATATGTATTATGTGAAAGTGATGATAATGTGTAAATGATTTAGTTTCGTGCAGCAGCCATTTTGTCTGGAGTTCCCATCTTGGTTTTATTGTAGTGAATAGAAAAGCCATTGTTCCTTTAATACAAGTAATGTTGATTTCGTATGTTTTATCTTTGACCTTGGTTCCCATGCGAAGATGGACAGGGAGTGAGATGGGGGGATGGCAAGTATGCGTGAGGGAAGGTCTCCCCCCATCTCCACGAGGACATTCTGTCCAAAAGAGAGATAAGAAACCTGTAAACATAATGTGTGAAGAATTATAATGATGTATTTTATTGTATGCTTTTTACTGAATAACAAATATTGTTACATTGTCTCTGATTGGTTTACCTCAAGCCTACACCCCTTCTGAATTTCAGTTTAACAGTTTGAGTCTGATAATAAATCCTTCAGATGAGAATTTTGAACATTTCAGCGTGTCTGTGTGTTTTCTTCTCCTCTCTCGATATATATCGGTGAAATATCCTAATCAGGATTCTGACTAATGGAGTCTGGCCTTGAGAGTCTGTTGGGACTCGTATAAATTTCAGTCTAATATATTTTCAGCGATGGATTTCCACGACAAACCGCATCGGCGAAAAAATAAAAACGTTACGGCTCTTCAAATATGAAGACACAAAAACAAATAATTTTGAAAAAAGTTATTGTGTTATTTATATCACACGGTAAACGGCGTAGATTTAAGACGCGAAAAAGTGTGGTGAAATTTCAGGTTTTTTTCTATTCCCCCCCAAAAAAAAGTTAATAAAAGTTAATCAATAAATAATATGTCCCCCAAAATGGTGCTATTAAAAAATACAACTTGTCCCGCAAAAAACAAGACCTTATACAGCTATGTCGACGCAAAAATAAAAAGGTTATAGCTCTTGGAATGCGACGATGGAAAAACTTAAAAAATGGCTTGGTCATTAAGGGATTAAACACTCAAGCACTGTGAGAGGAAGTGGAATATTCTGTGTGGGTGTTTTATCCATGGGTAATGAGAGTCGGTGTTGCCTGGTGTGAATGGTGGCTTGAATACTTGGTAACTCTTGAGGCCGCTGAAAGCTTTTGAGGGTTGATGTAATGAGAAGCGCTTTCAATCCATGAGCAACCAAAACAGCCAATTCAATTGAATCCCATGGTTTGTCAGTCTAAGATAATCACTAATCTTTGGTTTGATCTAGGATTGATGCCTTATGGTATTTGGAAAGGTCAGGGAGGATTAGGCCTCCAAATGAGGGGTGACGCATCATTGTGTGAAATGGGATCCTTGGTCGCTTTCCTGCCCAATAAAATAGTTCATTTGGACATGTCGTTTTTTTGTTTATATAATTTAGTATAGGTATTAGGAGGGTACGTAGCAGGTAAAGGAGTGTTGGAAATATGAGAATTTTATAAAGAGATATCCGCCCTATCCAGGATGTTTCTAACTAGGATAGTCTATCAAGTTTCCACTTGCAAGCGAGGTATTAGTGGTTCAAGATTATATTACATTATTAGTTCTTTACCTAAATAGTGAATATAATTCTCCCGCCAAGGGAAGGGGAAAGAGGCTTTGATATGTTGCTCTGTATTAGGTGGAATATTTTGGCCTCATCTGAGATTTCGTTTAATTAATTTTATAATAGGAGATTGTGCTAAAGAATTTGAGAACAAGATATGTTGCTGTCAGGGATTTAATAGGGTTTGGTAATGCAATGATATCAGCGAATAGGCCTATCATGTGCGTGATACTTTAATGTCAGGGCTCGCTCTAATGGCTGTGGTCAGCGCTTCTAAAAGAAGCAAAATCAAAGGTGAGAGAAGGCAGCCCTGCCTGGTACCATTGGAGAAAGTTTTTGAGAGAATATCGTTTGTGAGAACTCTGGCTGAGGGACATGAATAAAGGACCATAATAGCCTGTAAGATAAGGCGGCAGAGACCACATTATTCAAACACTGAAAAGACAAACCCCAATGTACTCTGTTATATGTCTTCTCCGCATCCAATGAGAGGAGCAGGGAAGGCATTCAATGGAGCTCAGAACAACAGACCGGCTCTATAAATCTGCCAACAGAGACCTGTCTTAATTTAATAAAACCCACTTGGTGACCTACAATAAGTTGCGGTAAAATGTCTAGGAGACGAGATGAAAGTTTCTTGGCATAGATTTTACAGTCAGGGTTTACAAGTGACATTGGTCTGTAGCTAGTGACTAGAGATAGTCTGGAAGTTCAACTGTTCCCATTATAATTCTAATATTTGTAATGTATTGACTGTCCAGTGTCACTAGATGGCACTGTAACTGGGAGGCTTTTTAAAAAAAAGTAATGTCATATATTTGTATGTTCGTTCTCATATATGTAGACTTGTTGGTAATTATTCTCATTCTCCATTTTGTTAACCAGTAAAAAGAGCATACCGTATATTGTTGTTGTCGCATCGTTGTCATATTCAATCATAATTCATTACTAAACATAACAATTGGTGACTAGGAAGGGACGCTGAGCAGTAGGATTATACAGACTTCATTTGATTAGAGAAAATATTGAATTCCAGTTGCTATACGGCTCAGCTTATACAATACTACAACTATAAAATGGCTACCGACGGTCAAATGGAGGAATTTCATGTCTGAAACCCATATTTATGGAATTCATATGCTGAAAGATTCATGTTTTACCTAGAAGCAAATAAAGTATCTGATGCTGTTCAGAAACGAGCCGTGCTGCTGAGTGTCGTAGGCCCCAAGACATTTGATATTGCCCGTTCTCTGGTGTCCCCTGCGAAACCCAGTGACTATTCTTTTGAGAAGATCATTAGTGTTAAAAATAATTTTGCTGCTACCCCACCTGAAACTGTGAGGCGTTTCCATTTTAATAAAAGGAATCAGCTTCCAGGTGAAAGTATTGCGGCTTACATTGCTGAGCTGCGCAGATCGTCAGAAAACGACAACATTTTAGAGTCCCTATTTACCCTTTCCCGACCGATGACGAAAATGAAAGTCATGGTCAGCTGCTAGATCGCGCATCATGACGTTCATTTTCGTCAGTATTTCAAACTATCACTCTGTGTAAACACAGAGTGACAAGCCCGCGCTGACAGCTGTCCTAGACAGCTGACACATCAGTCTTGTCGGTCAGCGGACCATCTCCGCTGCTTTTGCCATTTAAGTGGTTTGAAGCACATCGGCAGCCCCCACAAAGTAATTGTGGGTGCTGCCGATGCTTACTGTGGCAATCGGAGGCTAGACAATGGCGTCCGGATTGCCATGTATGGAAGCCTCGGAGGAGCAGCCTCCGGCCGATCCTCCTCGTCTTTCTGTCAGTGTGACAGTTACGTCACAATGACAGTTAGGAGTACATTACACTACGTGTGTAGTGTAATGTACTCTAGCAGCGATCAAAGCTGCAAGTCTCGCAGTCCCCTAGTGGGACAAGTAAAAAAAGTAAAAATAAGTAATAAATGTTTTTAAAAAAAAGTGTAAAAATGAGTTATAAGTTATATAAACACAAAATACTTTTTTTTACCTATAATAAGACTTTTTGCGACACCGGCCACATATCTATGAAATATTATTTATTTACCCCATTATTGTACCCTCTTATTATGCCCTGATGTACCCCGCACAGATTACATATACCCCCACATTATAAACTGAAATACCAGTGAAACCCCAAACAAAACTACTACCAAACAAAATCTGCGCTCCAAAAGCAAAATGGCGCTCCCCCCCTTCTGAGCCCTGCAGCGTGCCCAAGCAGCAGTTTGCGCCTACATATATGGCATCGCCATACCCGAGAGAACCCGCTTAAAGTTTTATGAGGTATTTGTCTTCCGTGGCACAAACTGGGCACCACATATTATGCACTAAAATGGCATATCAGTGGAAAATTGCAATTTTCACTTTGAACCATACGCTGTGCACTAACCCCTTTGCGCACTATGACTTAATTGCCCGTCATGGTGCGGGGGTTGATGTATGGAGCCGGCTCACATGCTGAGCCGCTCCATACGCTGCGGGTGTCAGCTGTGTATTACAGCTGACACCCGGGACTAATGGACAGGTACAGCGATCGATCTGTTACAGAAGCCTGTAAGAATAACAATATACTGCAATACATTAGTATGCAATGATCGCTGGATCAAGTCCCCTAAGGGGATTAATAAAATGTGTAGAAGAATTAAAGCTATTAGTAGTGAGAATTTTTTTCAAGTTAAAAAAAAAAACCTTTTCCAATTTTTCTTCTAAAGTAATGTAAAAAAAATTAACAAAATTGGTATCGCTACGTCCGTAAAAGTCCGAACTACTACAATATACCATTATTTAATTCGCACGGTGAAGACCTTAAAAAAATTTAATAATTCAAACCACCAAAATCGCTTTTTTTTTTGTCACCTTAGCTCTAAAAAAAAAATGTAATACAACTTTTTAATCACTTTTTATGTACCAAAAAATGGTACCAATAAAAACTACAGCTCCTCCCTTAAGAAATAAGCCCTCGTACCACTCTATTGATGGAAAAATAAAAAAGTTATGGCTCTTGGAAGGCATGGAGTGAAAATCTAACATAAGCAGTCCTGAAAGGGTTAATTCATTTCTAATGAAAAAATGTATGACCACAAATGGGGTATTTCCGTACTCGGGAGAAATTGCTTTATAAAAAATGGTTGTTTTTTTCCTCCTTTATACCTTGTGAAAATGAGAAAATTCAACATTTAGTGGAAAAAAGTTTGATATTAATTTTCGCGCCCTAATTCTAATAAACTCTGCAAAAGACCCGTGGGGTCTAAATGCTCACTATACCCCTAGAAAAATTCCTTGAAGGTTTTTCCAAAATGGGGTCACTTTTGGTGGTTTCCACTGTTTTGGTCCCTCCAATGCATTGCAAATGCGACATTGCACCGACAAGCATTCCAGCAAAATCAGAAATCCAAAATCCAAATGGCACTCCTTCCCTTCTGAGCCGTGCTGTGGGTCCAAACAGCAGTTTATTACCACATATGGGGTATTGTTGTAATCTGGAGACATTGCTTTACAAATGTTGGGGTGCATTTTCTTCGTTATTCCTTGTAAATATTACAATTTTCTATGTTGTTTCAGAAAAAAAGTAGATTTTAATTTTTACAGACTAATTCCAATATATTTAGTGAAAAACCTGTGTGGTAAAAATGCTAACTATACCCCTAGATAAATACCTTAAGGGGTCTAGTTTTCTAAATGCAAAAAAAATTGGGACACAGAATGTAATTAAAAACACAGAAAAGGCCATACTCACAGATTACGAGGAGGGTAAAAAACCCGTTCCAAACAGGACACGACCAGGTCAGAGAATGCTGATGAAGGGAAGTGCCCAGGTGTGTTTAAATAATAGAAAAAACAGAGAAGATCCAGCGATATGTGGTATGAATTGGAAAAACTCAATTTCCACTTTATTCAGATGCAAGCAAACACAGCTTAGAAAAAACACCAGGAGAAATGACAAGGTGGTAAATTATGGCAGTAAAAAAGCCTACGCGTTTCAAGCACTGGCTGTGCTCTTAATCATGGCTAGATCAAGGCCTCTTGGTGTTTTTTCTAAGCTGTGTTTGCTTGCATCTGAATAAAGTGGAAATTTAGTTTTTCCAATTCATACCACATATCGCTGGATCTTCTCTGTTTTTTCTACTATTACCTGCCGTGTGCCGTCGCGGATCATCCGGGCGATTATCAACACAGGAGTATCAGACTGGTGAGCTGGAGGTTTCCTCCCATTCCCTTTTCCCTTCATTACCACTGTGTTTAAATAATGATAGCCACTCCCACTAACCTTGAGGGGAGTGGTGTGTTGGGCATGGAAGTAAATGTGAAATTGAAAAAATAATAAAGTACTGTGTATGGTGTACTAAGTGTAGTGTGTAGAAATCAGGGCTGTGAGTGATGCAAAATCGTGAGTGTAGTGTGTAAAACATGGAGGCATAGTGTTTTCTAAATGGGGTAGTTTATGGGGAGTTTCTATCGTTCTGGCAGCTCAAAGCTTCTCCAAATGTACAGTGGGGCCTAAAACATTTTCAAGCAAAATATGAGTCCTGAAAGCCTCCAGGTGCTCCCTTCCTTTGGGGCCCTGCCGTGTGTCCAAACAACGCATTAGGGCCACAATGTGGGTATTTTTCAAAACAGGAGAAACAGGGTGATAGATTTTGAAACCCTGACGAAGCATCAGCGAAACGCGCGTCGGGTTCAGCAGCGGTCCCCAGGCCTTGATCTCCTGGCTATTCCCGTACTTTACAGATGTAGGTATACTGTTGTTCAAACGTGATTTCTGCGATTGTATTGACATTTATTTACGTATATATATATCAATCTGTGCAAATGTGCTATACCTATTACCTGTTTTAAAAATCCACTATCCATGCACTTTAGCATTCTGGGTGATCTTGTGACCGGATTACTATCTGGGTGTTCTGCTGCTTTAGTGTTCTGATTCCATCTTTCTATCCTGCGAGGGTTATGTTATTTTATCTTGTTCAGTTTTGTCTGTTTGCATGTGTTTAATTGACATTAATAAAGGATTTTTTTGTATTCTTTCAATTACATGGTCGTGACTTTTTCTTCTTTTTTGGTTTAATCTATCAGTCACTAGGACCTACTGGTATATCTGGGGGTATTGCTCGGTTTGCTAAATGTTATCTTCATTTTCATGTTCGCTTTACAAAGAAATCGTTCTTCAAACTGATACTTTTATGAAAAAAGTGAAATTAATTTTTTTTTCACCTGCTATGCATTAAATTTAGCAAAAAACTGTGGAGTCAAAATACTTCCTATACCCTAAATAAATACCTTAAGGGGTCTAGTTTTGTAAATGGGGTCGTTTATGGGGAGTTTATATCGTTCTGGCAGCTCAAAGCCTCTCCAAATGTACAGTGGGGCCTAAAATATTTTCAAGCAAAATATGAGTCCTGAAAGCCTCCGGGTGCTCCCTTCCTTTTGGGCCCTGCCGTGTGTCCAGGCAACGCATTAAGGCTACAATGTGGGTATTTTTGAAAACAGGAGAAACAGGGTGATAGATTTTGTGGTGTGTTTCTTCATTTTCGCTTTACAAAGAAATCGGTCTTCAAACTGATACTTTTATGAAAAAAGTTACATTTTGTTTTTTTGTTCACCTGTTATGTATTAAATTTAGCAAAAAACTGTGAGGTCAAAATACTTACTATACCCCTAGATAAATACCTTAAGGGGTCTAGTTTTCTAAATGGGGTCATTTGTGGGGGTTTCCATCATTCTGAGACCTATGAGCCTCTGAAAACCTGGCTTGGTGCAGGAAAACAAAATGTACTTCAAAATGTATACAATTATTATTCAATTTGTAAGTCCTCTAGATTGCTGAAAATTTATTTTATTTTTTCAAAAGTGCTGCCAAAATAGAGTAAAGAGATGGAAATATATATTTAATTTAAAAAAATTGTACATATGTGACATATTGCAGTTAAAAATGGGGAAAAATGTACATTTTTACAAAATTTCTTCAATTTTTCTATTTTTTAATTAATTTCCACAAATTGTATCAGTCTACTTTTACCACTAAAATAAAGTACAGCATGTGATGAAAAAACAATGTCAGAATTACTTGGATATTCAAAACTTTCACAGAGTTATTCCCTGATAAAGTCAGACATACCAGATTTGACAAATGTGGCATGGTCATTAAGGTCTAAGCCAAACGAAACTTAACCTTCGCTATAGCTCATAATTGCTACAATTGTGGGGGAAATCACAGACGAGATCAATGTCATTGATTAAGAATGCTGTCTTCCACCAATGTAAACGGCACGGTCACATACAGAGAGTGTCGACAGGGACAAAATATACCAAGACACAAACAAGTAAAAGAGAACTCCTCACACAAATCCGACCATAAGGTTAATATATGAAGTGATGTTCCTGAATTAGATGACAGTGAATATGCCTCAGAATTTGTCAACAGAATAGAAACTTACAAAAAGGGACATAAGCAGCATAGTGAGGTAACACTGAATGGAGTAAAATCCAAAATGGAGGTGGATTCTGGATTCAATATTCCTTGATCTCTGAGGAAACTTTTCAACAAACAGTCCTCCTATAGTCCCATGTGAAGTTATACTCAGATTATAATAAACAGGAAGTGGAAATAATGGCTGCGTGTTTTGTCAATGTGTACTATGAAAAAGGCAATCTGCGAATTATCATCACTAAAGGCCATCGTGCGAGTTTACTAGGAGTAGATTGGTTTGAACCTCTAGGTATTCAGCTAACAGGAATACACCAGGTGAAAATGGACTGTCTGCTGGATGTCATTAGAGACTTTTCTGTTGTGTTTGAAGAAGGTCTCGGAAAATTCACAGGACCACCAATATCTTTTAAATTAGATCCAAATGTACCTCCGATACGCATCAAACCACGACCTGTTCCATTTGCTAGCTGTGCAAAAATAGACGCAGAAATTGAACGCTTACTGGAACAAGGTTCATTCATTGCAGTCACGCACCCTGCCTGGGCTACACCTATTGTTCCGGTTATGAAATCAAATGGTGAAGACAGAATTTGTGCCGATTATAAATGCACAATTAAGGCTTCGTTCACATCTGCTTCTGGGCTCCGTTCCGACGATCCGTCTGAGCTTTCCATCAGAACGATGCCCTGACTGACATAAACCATAGGTTTCCGTTTCCATCACAATTGATAGTCGACTACGCTATTCGTTTATTTTTCGTGTTCGAATTCTAATAAAATCTATGAAACATCTGTGGGGTCAAAATGCTCACTACACCCCTAGATGAATTCCTTGTAGTGTGTCATTTCCAAAATGGGGTCTTTTTTGGGGTGTTTTCTTTGTTTTGGCATCACAAGGCCTCTTCAAACCTGACATGGTGCCTAAAATATATTCTAATAAAAAGAAGGCCCAAAAATCCCTTAGGTGCTCCTTTGCTCCTGAGACCTGTGCGTCAGTAAATTAGCGCACTAGGGCCACATGTGGGATATTTTGTGTTTCTCTGGTAAAACCTTCTGTGTTACAGAAAAAAATGGATTTAATATGGATATCTCTAAAAAAAATAAAATTTGTACATTTCACCTCCACTTTGCTTTGATCCTTGTGAAACGCCTAAATGGTTAAGAAACTTTCTAAATGCTGTTTTGAATACTTTGAGGATGACGTTTCTAAAATGGGGGGACTTATTGGGGTTTGTATTATATGTGCCCCTCAAAGCCACTTCCCAACTGAACTGGCCCCTGTAAAAATAGCCTTTTGACATTTTCTTGAAAATGTGGCAAATTTCTGCTAAAGTTCTAAGCCTTGTAACCTCCTAGAAAAATAAAAGGATGCAAAATAAACCAAACAATGCCATTCTAAAGTAGACATATGGGAAATGTTAATTAGCAACTATTTTGTGTGGTATTACTATCTGTCTTACAAGCAGATACATTTAAATTTAGAAAAATGTAAATCTTTGCAATTTTTCACAAAATGTTGGTGTTTTTCACAATTAAATACTGAATGTATCGACCAAATTTTACCACTAACTGAAAGTCCAATGTGTATATGGTTGTGTTCAGATGGCACTGGTTTCTTTGGGTGCTCGAGGTAGGGTACCAACCCAGGTATAGGTTAAGAATTTGTACTCGGCACACCTTGCTTGTGTTACAAAAATATATATTTTTATTATGGATGCCAGAGGCTGCATGTGCGACGTCGACGTTTCGGTCGATAAGACCTTCGTTGGGCGCCCATCTAGAGCGGTAAGCCGCCCAGTACTCACTATAGCAGCGCTACATACGCATTATATTTTGCACCGATCCAGTCCCCAGCACGGCTCAGTGCCCGACGAAGGTCTTATCGACCGAAACGTCGACGTCGCACATGCAGCCTCTGGCATCCATAATAAAAATATATATTTTTGTAACACAAGCAAGGTGTGCCGAGTACAAATTCTTAACCTGAAAGTCCAATGTGTCACGAGAAAACATCTCAGAATCGCTTGGATAGGTAAAAGCATTCCAAAGTTATTGCCACATAAAGTGACACATGTCATTTTTGAAAAATAAGGCTCTGTCAGGAAGGTCAAAAGTGGCTGCAGTGGGAAGGGGTTAATGATGCCAAGAAAATATTGTCATCTGATAGTGTATTGGTGCATTATGATCTAAACAGGTCCCTTACTATCACCTGTGATGCATCACCTTATGGAATAGGGTCAGTTTTGTGTCATACAGTTAGTGGAGGACAAGAAGCTCCAATTCCTTACTATTTAAGAACAATGAGTACTACAGAAAGAAACTCTGCACAAATTGATAAGGAAGCTTTAGCCATTGTGGCAGGAGTAAAGAAATTTCATGAGTAACTTATATGGAAGAAGTTTCACTATTATAACAGACCACAGGCCTCTTTTGGGTCTGTTCAAAAATAATGGGCCTACCCCTCAAATGATATCACTACGTATGCTCCGCTGTTCTGTAATGCTAAATGCATATGACGCTGAGCTACAGTACCGGTCAGGAAAAGTAATCAACAATGCTGATGCCCTTAGCCATTTACCAATATAGACTGCTGGTTTTGCAGTAAGTGCCATGTCTGAAGTTCTTATGCTGGAGTCACTATCCAATCCTCCATTGCAATCCACTGACATTGCTCGCATGACTGCCATGGATCCAATTTTGGCAAGACTATTAAACTGGGTTTGGAAAGGATGGCCACATTCAAAATTAACAAATGATTTTAATCGCTTCCCGACCGCCCACTGTAAATTCACGTCGGCGCTTGCTGGGCTCTGTACAGCGCCGATGTGAATTCACGGTGGGTGTTAAAAGCGCGATCCGGGTCTCTCAGAGTAGCACTGACACCCAGATGGCGCTGTTATCCCCTGTCTCTAGTTCCGGAGACATGACCGGGACCTAATTGGTTCAGGTCCCGGACATGTGATCGCAGGGAAAGTTTGTTGTAGCAATGAACTGGAAAGTTTGTTACTACAACAAACTGGAAAGTTTGTTGCTACAACAAACTTTCCCGGGGACCGATTGCAGGTGTTGCAATCGGTTATAAGGTAAAACCGGAGGCCATACAACAGCCCCCGGGTCTGCCATGCACAGCAGCCTATGAGAACCAGCCGAAGGCTGGTCCTCATAAGCTTCCTGTCAGTGTGACTCTCAGCGTCACACTGACAGTTTATAATACTTTACACTACCTAGGTAGTGTAATGTATTATAGCAGCGATCAGTGCTGCAGGTCTTCAAGTAAAACAAGTAAAAAGTAAAAAACAAAATTAATAAAAATATTTTATAAAAGTGTAAAAATAAGTTGTAAGTTACAAAAACAAAAAATGCTTTTTTTTTCCTATAAAAATAAGTCTTTTATTATAGGAAAAACATTAAAATGTTAAAAAAAAGTACACATATTTGGTATGGCCGCGTTCACAACGGCCCCAACTATAAAACTATAATATTATTTTTCCCGCACGGTGAACAGCGTAAAAACAATAATTAAAAAACAATGTCAGAATCACTATTTTTTTGGTCATCAACCCTCCAAAAATATAGAATAAAAAGTGATCAAAAAGTCGCATGTACCCTAAAATAGTGCCAATAAAAACTACAACCCGTCCCTCAAAAAACAAGCTCTTACACAGCTTTTTGGATTGAAAAATAAAAAAAGTTATGGCTCTCAGAATATGGTGACACAAAATATAAATAATTTTATCGAAAAGTGATTTTATTGCGCAAACGCCACAAAACATAAAAAAACTATATACATCTGGTATCGCCGTAATCTTATCGACCCGCAGAATAAAGTAAAATGTCATTTATAGCGCACGGTGAAAAGTGTAAAAAAAAAAAGACAAAAAACATTGTCAGAATTTGTTTTTTTGTCACTTTGCTTGCCAAAAATAATCTAATAAAAAGTGATCAAAAAAATCACATCTACCCTAAAATGGTACCAATGAAAACTACAGATTGTCTCGCAACAAATAAGCCATCGCACGGCTCCGGTGAAGAAAAAATATAAAAAGTTCTGGCTCTCAGAATATAGCGACAGAAATTGTGCAGTGTCCAAAAGCGGATAAGATCGGGCGCCATTTATCAGTGCGACATTGGCCACATATCTGCGGATTATTATTTATTTACCGAATTATTATACCCTCTTATTATGTCCTGAAGTACTCTGCCCAATTTACACATACCCCCACATCATAAACTGAAATACCAGCAAAACCCCAAACAGAACAGTTACCAAGCAAAATCTGCGCTCCAAAAGCCAAATGGCGCTCCCTCCCTTCTGAGCCCCACAGCGCGCCCAATCACCAGCTTACGTCCAGATATATGATATTTTATATCCGGGAGAACCCGCTCAACATTGTACGAGGTATTTGTCTTCAGTGGCACAAACTGGGCACAACATATTGTGCATTAAAATGGCATATCAGTGGAAAATTTTAATTCTCACTTTGCACCACCCGCTGCGCATTAACGCCTTCGTGCACCACGACTTAATAGCATGTCGTGGTGCGGGAGGTTATATATGGAGCGGGCTCATGCGCTGCGCCCGCTCCATATTCTGCAGGTGTCCGCTGTGTATTACAGCTGACACCCGGGACTAATGAACAGGAACAGCGATCGCGCTGTTACAGGAGCCTGTAAAAATTATATTATACTGCAATACATTAGTACTGCAGTGTATTGTACCAGCGACCTAATGATCGCTCATTCCAGTCCCCTAAAGGGACTTTTGGGAGGTTTCCACTGTTTTGGTACCTCAGGGGCTTTGCAAATGCGACATGACACCCGAAAACCATTCCAGCTAAATTTGAGCGCCAAAAGCCTAATATTGTTCCTTCCCTTCTGAGTCTTGCCGTGGGTCCAAACAGCAGTTTATTACCACATATGGCGTATTGCTGTAATCAGGACAAATTGCTTTACAAATTTTGGGGTGATTTTTCTCCTTTATTCATTGTAAAAATGAAACATTTCTATGTTTTTTCAGAAAAAAGTAGATTTTCATTTTCATGGCATAATTCCACTAAATTCAACAAAAAAACTGTGGGGTCAAAATGCTAACTATACCCCTAGAAAAATTCCTTGAGGGGTGTAGTCTACAAAATGGGGTCACTTTTGGGGGGTTTCCACCGATTTGCTCCCTCCAGGGCGTTGCAAACGCGACATGGCATTGAAAACTAATCTAGAAAAATCTGCGCTTCAAAATCCAAATGGCGCACCTTCCCTTCTGAGCTCTGCCGTGGGTGCAAACAGCAGTTTAGTACCACATATGGGGTATTGCTGTAATCGGGAGAAGAAGCTTTACAAGTTTTGGGGTGCTTTTTATTCTTTATTCCTTGCAAATATTACTTTTTTTTAGATTTTTTCAGAAAAGAAAGTAGATTTTCACTTTCACAGGCAAACTCCAATAAATATAGCAGAAGACCTGTGGGCTCAAGATGCTAACTATACCCCTAGATAAATTCCTTGGGGTGTGCAGTTTCCAAAACCGTGTCACTTTTGGTGGATTTCCACTGTTTTGGCACTACAAGACCTCTTCAAACCCGACATGGTGCCTAAAATATATTCTAAAAAAAGAAGGCCACAATATCCACTAGGTGCTCCTTTGCTTCTGAGGCTGGTATTTCAGTCCATTATCACACTAGGACCACATGTGGGATATTTCGAAAAACTGCAGAATCTGGGCAATAATTATTGTGTTGCGTTTCTCTGGTAAAACCTTCTGTGTTACAGAAAAAAATGTATTACAAATGAATTGAAGCAAAACAAATAAAATTTGTCAATTTCCCCTCTACATTGCTTTAATTCCTGTGAAATGCCTAAAGGGTTAAGAAACGTTCTGAATGCTGTTTGGTGATTTATGGGGTCTATATAGTACATACGGCCCTCAAAGCCACTTTAGAACTGAACTGGTCCCTGTAATAATGGCCTTTTGAAATTTTCTTGAAAATGTGAGAAATTGCTGCTAAAGTACTAAGCCTTGTAACGTCCTAGAAAAATAAAATAATGTTAAAAAAATGATGCAAATATAAAGTAGACATATGGAATATGTGAAATAGTAACTATTTTGTGTGGTATTACTATCTGTTTTACAAGCAGATACATTTAAAATTAGAAAAATCATAATTTTTGCAAATTTTCTCTACCTTTTGGTGTTTTTCACAAATAAGCAATGAATTTATTGACCAAATTTTTCCACTAACATAAAGTACAATATGTCACGAGAAAACAATCTCAGAATCGCTTGGATAGGCAAAAGCATTCCAGAGTTATTACCACATAAATTGACACGTCAGATTTGAAAAAATGGGGCTGGTCCTGAAGGCCAAAATGAGCTCGGTCTTGAAAGGATTAAACCTTTTGAACGAACAAAGCCTAAACTCTCTGCCTACAAAGGTTGTCTACTCTGGGGTAACAGAGTGGTAATTCCCAGTGCTGGCCAAATTTAAGTGCTTAAAGCTCTGCACAAAGGACATCCTGGAATTGTTAACATGAAGGCTCTTGCTAGAAGTTATGTATGGTGGCCTAAAATTGATGAACATATAGAGCAATGGGTAAAGAAGTGAACTCCTTGTCAAACCACGCGTGATTCTCCATCAACAGCTGTGTCACGTTCTTGGGAAGTAACCAGAAACCCGTGGTCTAGACTGCATATAGACTTTGTAGGTCCAGTTCAATGACATTTTTCCTTGCTGTTGACTACTTTTCCAAATGATTAGAAGTTGTACCAGTATCCTCTGCCGCAAGAAGTCCTGTCATACAAGTTCTACCGAGGCTGTTTGCAACATATGGATTACCTGATATAATTGTGTCAGACAATGGGTCACAATTTACATCCAGAGTTCAAAGTGTTTATGAAAAATAATCTTATTAACCATGTTACAACAGCTCCATTTCATCCAACTTCAAATGGACAAGCAGAGCGCATGGTTCAGACTACTGAAGATGCTTTAAAGAGAATTGTTGATGGACGTTGAAATCACAGACTGGCAAATTTTCTACTACAACATCATGTGACACCAGCTCCAGTACCGGATGCAGCCCTGCAGAACTGCCGATGAACAGGAGGATCGAGACCTGTTGGGACAGACTTCATCCTGATCTCACATCTGACTTGCAAAACAAATATGAAGTCAGATTGTCTAAAAAATATAACTCCTCATCCACAATGCATTTTCGGGAGGGTGATTGTGTGTATGCTAGAAACTATACAATGGGACTAAGATGGATACCAGCAACTGTAGTGGAAACTGCATGATCCGTGGCTTACAAAGTAAGAACTTCTGATGGTCATCTTCTAAGGACGCATATATACCAACTAAGAAGCAGAGTAGAAGAATGCATATCACCTGCTATTGAAAGGGATTCTGACCATAAGGTAGCAACATTTCAGAGTGATGCCTTACATTCCACTGACCCTCCTCTTATCCAACAAGAGGAACAATCTTCTCCACCATCAGATGTGCCTCAGGATAATGAACCACGTGTAAAGGACACTTCAAATGAGACTATTCCTTCACATTTATAAGACCCAAGGCAGGTCTTTGGGGTGTGTCAAATCAAATCCCAAGAAAAAGGCTCTGGCAAATATTTATAAAGGGTTATAACAAAATAAAACAAAATTTAACAGTGAAAAACAATGGTCAAACAAATTAGGCTCTTGGATGAACAACACTGGGCAAAAATGTATAACAATATTTGGAATGTGGCTTTAAACTTTAACCCCTTCACGACTGCCATATGGCTATATATGTTGCAACTGCCAATGCCCCGTGCAGTTGTCACGTCTATAGACGTGGGTAGCGTGCATCGGGGTTTAATGTGAGCAGAGCTGCTTTAGAGTGAGCAGCTCTGCACTATCTTATGTGCCGACTCTCTCTACAAGTGTCCACACCTCTTCCACTTAGTTTCATGTTTTATGAAACTAAGCTTAGAAGTGCAGCGCTACTCACACTGAAGCAGTGCTGAACTTTTCATCTCCTTCTCCCTCGGGCCACGGCTTCCGCCCAGAGATAACGGAGCCAGCAAGCTCCTTATCTGGGCAGATAAGGAGCTGATAATCACCATGATTGTTTAATCATGGTGATCATACAAGAGTTTGTTTGCTTAACAAACTTTTCAAGCAGCTCTGAACTCTTAGGCCCTATTCACACAACAGGGTTTCCCGGCCATGTGGCGGACACTCAAAAAATGGGCTGTCACACGGCCGCAGTAGGAACAATAGAATGCGGCTATTCACATGACCAATTTTTTAACCTGGCAGTCAAAACATGGGTAATGACCTATCTTCTGCGATTCTCCTGGCCGCCCAGCCCCCTTAGAAGTCTAGGGGGCAGGGTAATACACGACCATCACTCGAATGTGTTCCAAATGACGGGCGTGTCTTCCATCGCTCACTCGCTCTCTCCTCCTCACAGTACAAAGTGTATGTGAGGAGGAGGAGGGTATTTTCTTGCTCCCTGTGGGAGCGGAATCCCCAATCTCCGGTCACAGCTTCGGCAACACTGTGGCCGGGGATTGGGGATTCCGCTCCAGGAGAAGTCCCTGACTTAACTGTCCATATATGGACACAGTGACGTCGGGGACTTCTGAAGTGGAATCCCCGATGCTGTAGCCGGAATTTCCGCTCAAGGAGAATTCCCTGACATCACTGTCCATATATGGATATTGAAGTCAGGGACTTCTCCTGGAACGGTGTCGCTATCTATAGAAAGGTAGTGGGGTGCCATCTATGGGGGGGGGGTGCTATGTAGAAGGGTACTGTGTAGAACTACCTACAGTACAGAGGGCTGTGTGGCATTACCTACAGGGGGCTCTGTGGCATTACCTACAGAGGGCTGTGTGGCATTACCTACAGTGAGGCTGTATGGCACTACCTACAGGAGGATGTGTGGTATTACCTGCAGGGGGCTGTGTGGTATTGCCTACAGGGGGCTGTGTGGCACTTCTTACAGGGGGGCTGTGTGGCACTACATACAGGGGGGCTGTGGCAGTATCTACAGGGGGCAGTGTGTGGCAGTGTCTGCAGAGGGCAGTGTGTGGCAAAAATTTAACAAATTCATCCATTTTTAAAATAGACAGGGAAAAAATCGGATGCAAAAACGGGTCAAAATCGGCCGTTAAAAACGGAAACACGAAACGGAACGGATGCAAAACGGCCGAGAAAAATGGATCAAAAAGGACGTTTTTATTGGCCGACACTCGGTCCCTGTCGTGTGAATAGAGCCTTAAGGCCTTTTTACACCAGCCAAGACTCGGCCAGTGCAGCAATCGCCGATCAACGAGACATCATTGATGGGCGCTCTCTTGCTCCTGTCACACGGAGCTATGGATAGGGACGAGCGGTCGTTTCTACGATTGCTCGTCCCCATACATTATTATCATGTATGCAGCGCGTCTCCCTGTTGACACAGGGAGATGTGCTGCCAACAACGATAATCTTTTACTTTTTTAAAACGATACGACCAGCAGATGATCGAGCATTTGCTCGTTAATCTGCTGATCGTTCCCCTATTTACACAGGGCAATTATCGGTAACGAGCGTTATATTAACCGGACATTTGTTATTGTTTTCTCTTGTGTCTGAAATTTCTTGTCTTCTCAGAAAATATAAAAACAATTTTAAAAAAAAACTGACACTTCCTGTTCTGTAGAGATCTCTTCTCAACATTCATCTTATTATCATCACAGGCAAGATTACAATGACTTTTATGAATGAATTAACTGCCTTTCTGAGATCCCGGCAGCTAAGGCTGGTACCAATCTCATTTCGCAGTTTATATTAATTTTATGTCGTGTACTGTGGGAAAAAACGTAACTTTCTGCAGTGATTTTTTTTAAAACTCGGCACAAAATGCCGTGGTTTTTGCCGCGATTCATAGCAAAAAAATGCATCTAAATTGCGACATGAGATCCCAGGGTCCTGTGCAGCCACAACTCTTGTACTAGACTTTGAAACACTGACCGGGAGATCAATGCATCCTATCATGGGTGATACTGCTTGCTGAACTGTGTATCTAATTCTATCATGTGTGCTACTGTCTGCTGAGCTGGTGTATCTAAGCCTATGATGCGGGATACTGTCTGCTGAGATGCTTTATCTAAGCACTGTAGACGCTATATCTAATACTAGTCAGTGTATATATGCAATCCAGAACAGACTCACCTCTGCTACATCCCATAGACTCTACTACACTACATCTGACATATTCATCATTACTGTATCACTACTACATGTGATGGGACACACACTCAGCTCTGAGGTATCCGATAAACTCAACTCTGCTGCATCACTAGTACTTCAGACATGAAACAGACTGTTGAGTTTAGCAGATGAAGCCCAGCTAAGTGCATGTCCTGCCAGATGTAGTAGTGAAGTAGCAGTGTTGAGTCTATAAGATGTAGCAGAGCTAAATGCATGTCCTGCCAGATTTAGTAGTGATGTAGCATAGTTGAGACTATCAGATGTAGTAGAGCTTAGTGCGTGTCTTTTCAGATGTAAAAGTGATTTTGCAGGATACCTACTAAACTCTGCTATAACTGATAGACTCAACACTCCTACATCACTATCAGATGTAGCAGAGCTGAATAAGCGTCTGCTACATCATTACTACATTCTCAGTGCGTCTGAAAGCTATGGGAAGCGCAGGGACGGGGAGAGGTTGGTAGCTGAACATCTCGTCTGAGGTCTGTAAAAGGGTAGTTTGGGGTCTTTGGTCTGTAAACTGGGGGTCAGTAAAAGGGGGGCTCTGGTGTGGGGTCTGTATACAGGGGGTCCGGTCTGGGGTACCTTTAATGTTATGTCACCAGCTTGAGACGCATCAGAAGATGATACTGGTTTAAGTCTCTGAACCACTGTTCTCCTTCTGTATATCCAGGTCATGTCCATGAGTCTCCCATTGACTTCTATTACACTACAGAGTGTCGGAGGACAATTTATTCTAGCGAGTTGATTTCCCTTTTCTATTATGGAAAGGTTTACACTTCCATAGTAGTAAAATAATATAAATGAGGTTATATGGATGTTATATAGGGGGGTCGTCCATTAATAATCCTCCAACAAAAGGCCGAGACTAGAACCACTGAAGTTCCCTACCTAGGACCTGATTGGAATGGGCGCCATGTAATACTAATGTATGGCCGCCCTCAGATAGACCTGAGACCTGGAGAGGCTGCATGCTGAAAAGGGGTTGTCTAGTTGGAACAAATCTTTTAAGGTCCCTGGTGTCAAGTGGGAGGGGGTGACTGTAGAGGCCCCCAGGTGGTGGATGCCTTGGGTATATATACTGTATAGGTATAAGTAACTGAACTAGAAGTAGAGATATTGTAGAATGACCAATGTGTAACGATATATAGTATTATATGTATAAAGATAGGACACATGGCTCTGCACATACATATATATGGAGGAATGTGCTGTAACTTGTCAGTACATGCTGGGAGTTGTAGTTACATAGCAGCCTGACAGCCACAGGTTAGAAAGCACTGATACAGATAGAGGATGTTAAATAGTGAGACAGGTTATATAAGAGGGGCCATCACATTATTGTACAGTAGTCATATAACTGAGCCACCCATTGTTTATTAACACTTACATCACAGTGCCCTCAACTCCTATGTCACAAAGCGATGATGTCACAAAGGAATAGAATGGACGTGGCCTCAACTCCTATGTAACAAAGCGATGATGTCACAAAGGAATAGAATGGACGTGGCCTCAACTCCTATGTCACAAAGCGATGATGTCACAAAGGAATAGAATGGACGTGGCCTCAACTCCTATGTCACAAAGCGATGATGTCACAAAGGAATAGAATGGACGTGGCCTTGATTATCACCGTTCACATGATGAGAGCGCAGAGAGAGTGAGAAAAGAGAGAGAGAGAGAGATTGTGAGCGCCGTCTAGTGGAGAGAAAAATACTTGTGAGTACCCAGTTTATTCCATTTATTACATTTAACAAGGGTGATAAGACTTTTCCAGCAGATTATTATACACCTTACTCCCCAGCCGCACATCTAATTCTACAGCAGCTGATTGGCACAGATCACTGAGCTCTGCTGCATGGTCGTGGGCATCGTATACATGGAGAAACATATATCAATGGGACACACCTGTATAATATATAGAATTATCTTCTAAACAATAATTCCACAGTAAAGATCATTTAATTGGACACTAACGAAATCCCACAGGTTCCAGATTATCAGACATTCCGGATTATGAAACGGTCATAGTTAAATGGATTGTTTTATTAAGTTAACCCTTCTCTAAAGGCGATCACCTGATCACTAAAGATCTCACTCCTGGAACATATGGACAGTAGTGGTTTTGATGAGACAACCCCTTTATAATGTTCAGGAAGACAGAGCAGTAAGATACTAAATGTGCAGCTAATGTTCGTCTATGGGGTTATGTACGCTGCCGTGTATTTAGCTTGTGCTGTTTCTATGTACAATCTGTGTAAAACAAATCTCAGCATCATCCATCAGATGCCATAAGCCAGACCAGTTTTGCCCATAGATTCAAAGGAGACCTAAAAAATTTTGGTGATTTCTGAGTGAGCGCCATATTTTATACTTGAAAGTGCTTGTACTGCTTTTTTCTAAATCAGAATCATCATAGAACCAGTGCGGTGAGCGATACCGAGACCAATTTGTCTGTTTTGCTCATCTGTATAGAACGCTGTATTAGTACATTATTATTATTATTATTATTATTATTATTATTATTTATTAATATTTGTCTGTGGTCCTGAGATTCCATATTATCTATTAGAATTTCTTGAATAATGAGATGTTAATTATAAGGGGGAATTCACACGCGGCAGATTTAGTGCAAAAATTTGTGCAACTTTTCCATTCATCTGAATGGGACTTGCAGAAATCCATATGCTTGCTGATGAAGATGAATGGAACTTATTGCCAGTCACAGAAATCTATGCAATAAATCTGCCGCATGTGAATATACCCTAATAGTAATATAAAGTGATTAAATATTATGTCCCTTTTCTGTTTTTATTTCCAGAGTTTACAGTCTCAAAATCCGTGAACATGGCGTCTCGCCATGAGGACGTGGACGTGGAGAAAGGCCTTTTGCCTCCTCCATGTGAAATGGATAAAGACGATGGCGAAAGCCCCAGAGCAGAGGACGTACATGACCGTACTGGAATCTCCTACACACGATCCATCGTTATTGTAGGGATTCTGTTCTATATAAATCTGCTATCCTACATGGATCGGCTCAGTGTCACTGGTAGGTGTGGGGTACTTCATTTTATTTCTGGGGTTTATCAGTACTGTAGCTGTGGAGGCACTTATAGCGAACCTCCACTTTCAGTAGAAAAACGGTTATAGTGCAGGAGTGCGCAGGAGTGTGCGCTATAATCGTTTATCTAAATCACTTGTATTCGCTCTCTTGTATCTAGCAGCAGCGCGGACTGTGTAAAGTCAGTGGTGGCGGCTTCTCGTCTCCATTGCTCCCATATCCAGAACGGACTCCAGTGCCTTAAGATTCTATAGCGCTGACGCCCATTCTAGAGATCGGTGGGGGTCCCAGTGGTCGCTTCCATTAATATGCCTTATACCTATATGATGGAAATACATGCATTGCTTCTAGTGACATCTCTCTTTTTATCTGACAGGGGCGCTGCCATATTTAGAAAAATCATTTAATCTGAAAGACAGTGGATCTGGTTTGCTGCAAGCAGGTAAATATTAATATAAAATCTTGTTCTGTAAGTCACCTGGAATCCGCCATTTTGGGAACTAAACCAATATTCTAGAGAAGGTGACGAATCTATTCACTGGTATCTCATGATCTGACTGACACAAGGTTGTGATGTCATCAGGTTCTAGTGAAGAAATAAGACAGTTGGTTGCACTACATAAGGCTGGGTACACACCTCGCGGTCTAAACGTGTTTTATTGCCGTAAATCGCAGCAAAACAGCACAATTTTGCAGTGTTTTTGCGACGTGACCGGGACATGAAAACCTAGGATAATGGTGTTCTGCTGTGACTGGGCTGACAAATCCATAATAAGGCCATAATAACATCCATCAGCAGCATTTACCTGCTTGTTGATGGGTTCCAGTGATAACCCAAAATATGACATTAAGATGTACTATATCGTTTTTACTATATACACAGATTTACAAAAAGTTTTATCAAACTGCAAAAGTAATTGAAGGGTTAAGCTTTACATTAATGAATGAGAGTGGGAATTAAAAAAAAGTGGGGAATTTGGTTTTAATAGTTTGTCCATATATAAATATCTGTTGTATCTTCCTTTCACCTCTTCTCTCCCCCTTCCCTTTCAGTCTTCCTCTGCAGCTTCATGTTGGTGGCTCCAGTATTTGGATATTTGGGTGATCACTGGAATAGAAAATATCTGCTCTGTATTGGGATCACCCTCTGGTCAGCCTCCATCCTTGGCAGCTCATTTATTCCTGATAAGGTAACATCCTATGTTTATTATTAAAGGGGTTTTCTGGTACATTCCCATTGATAACCTATCCTTCTTCCATGCTCAATCTGTGGAGCTCTGACCTCCGGGACCCCCAACAAGCGACCCAATGAAGTGAATGGGACAAGCTGCAGTGCCAGGCACAGCCGCCCTTATCTACAAGCCGATGTACCTGCGTAAACAATGAAATGGACACATCGCTCACAGGAGTGCCACGGACCCACATCAATCATACATTCCCTGGAGGAGATATATCAAAACTGGTGCAAAAGTGGAGTAGATGCCCATGGCAACCAATCAGATTCCACCTCTCACTTTTCTAGAGATCTTAAGGAAAATAAAAGCAACAACCTGATTGGTTTCCATTGGCAAATACTTCATTTTTCCTCTGCACCAGTTTTGATCTATTTCTTCCATTGTCTATCCTAACAATAGGCCATCAATATTAAAGTCCCAATGGTAAAGCTTTAGTAAAGATGTTATTAATTATGATTTTTTTTCCTTTTCCCCAGTATTTCTGGCTGTTCTTGCTCATGCGAGGACTGGTTGGGATCGGTGCGGCAAGTTACTCCACCATTGCCCCCTCCATCATCGCCGACCTATTTGTAGCAGACCAGCGAAGCCGCATGTTGTCCATCTTTTGGACTGCTATCCCCGTAGGCTGGTGAGTGTCCTGTGTAAACACATTATTTTACAATTATTAACTGGATACAAAAAGTGTCTAATATATATAATGAGTGTAGAAGTTTATACTGTTTATATCTATGTCTATAGTTATATTTGTGCAGAGATTATGCCCTTTCTTAACTATAAATCTTCTTCATTTTTACCTATTAAGTGGCCTTGGATACATCATGGGGGCCAAAGTGACAAGCGTTCTTGGTGGTGACTGGCACTGGGCACTGCGGGTAAGTGAGAGGATTGCAGGATTCCTGCAGGCAAACTATTATTTCATTTTTTGTCTTGTTATTGGAATTGCTCCCATTATCTTCTGGACCCATAAACAATAAGTAGGGACTTGGGAAAGTTCCAGCTCTATGAGTATCAGTCCGGAGGCTGTAGACCGTCATTTATGGACACTGACATGTGTTGTTTTTTGTTATTAGTCATTTCTAGGTTTTGCCCCTTTATCTGGTTTCAGTCACTTCATATTTGTAATACTTCTATATATATAATATACATTGTCTCCTCCTTCTTCTGGACAGATCATTCCAGGTCTGGGGATTATAGCCGTCCTGCTTCTTATCTTCTTTATGAAGGAACCATCCAGAGGAGCCGCAGAACAAAAGAGCTATAAACACCCAAACAGCAATTCTTGGACGACCGACGTGAAAGCTCTGCTGAAAAAGTGAGTGTTTTCTGTGTAGTGATGGTTGTCGCTGGCTTTACCCCGTGTCTCTTGTGTCACTCACATTTCTCTCTCTCTCTGTAGCCCGAGCTTTATGCTTTCCATGCTGGGATTCACAACTGTGACATTTGTTTCCGGCTCCCTCTCCCACTGGGCTCTGTCCTTCTACAAGCGGGCCCGGGTCATCCTATACAGAAGTGATCCATGTCAGACTGCAATATGTCAATTTTATGACAGGTAAACGCTTACTTACTGTGTGTGCCAGGAGGTTGTGAGGGCGGCTATCTCCCATTATGTCCATACTCTTCCTTTCTCTACCTGAGTTTTGGGCACGGCTACGCGGTGAGTGGTCAGGGCTCCTGGCAGCCATCTATTTACAGGGTAGGTTCAGACATGGGGTGTTAAATGTGGATTTTACTGCGTATTTGCCTCAGATTTCACCCTTTGCATTGCTAAGGGTAAAATCCACTGTAAAAATGTGCGACATTTCCGCAATGTGTATTTGCAGTGAATAAATTCTTGTGGATATTTATTTGCCAAACCGCACAAAAAAATCTTCAACAATTCTGTGATATAAAACCTCACCCTCATAGTGTATATAGACTGCTACGTGACTGTCTGCTCTATACTGACAAGATATTTGGGATAGGTCCATAGAGAGCCCTGTCAGCCTGAGAACAGAGTTTATGGATTTAATCTTTAGATACATGCAGATAGTTGGAGCAGTAGTCATACTCAGGTCCTTTAATCATCATTTATATACAATCGTGGAGAATCCATTTGATGACCTCTATAATCTCTTTCTTTGCAGTCTGATTTTTGGCATGATCACTGTGATCACCGGAATCGTGGGAGTTGGAGCTGGCGTGGAGATAAGCAAGAGGTTCAGGAAAATCAACCCGCGGGCAGACGCATTAGTCTGTGCGTGCGGAATGCTGGGTGGCGCCCCTTTCCTGCTCTTGGCTTTGTTATTGGCAAGTTTCAGCCTTGTGGCCTCCTATGTAAGTGGCTGATGAACAGCTTTCTGTCATTGATGTTTTTTCTTTTAATTATATTAAAAAGGTGAAGAAACAATATCCATACACATACCTGTAGATATACATACATATACACCTATACATACAATCATACTGTCTATAGCTGTGGATACCATACACACACAGATATACAGCTTTACATACACTTACTGTATCTTTAGGCAGACATATATAAACATACAGTATACCTTTATACATACAGTGTATACCTGTGGATATCATACACATACAGATATACTGCTATACATACACATAGACACACAGGTATTCATACACATATACATTATTATACAGTGTAAGGTCTATACGCAGGTTTAATACCCACCCTGTGCAGCAGAGTTCAGGATAAGAGGTAACTTATTGTACTGCCCCCTCCCCGTATTCCCCATTTAGTCTTTTCTGAATGTTTTGTCTCCCCTCAGATTTTCATCTCCATCGGGGCGTTATTGCTGGCACTGAATTTTGCCGTTGTGGACGACATCCTGCTGGTAAGTGATCAGAAACCATGAGGATGTTTCTCTATTACAGCTGAAATGACATTTATTTTACCTAATGTCTATTTTCCGGCCTAGTTTATGAAATGCCACTGACTCTGCAATAACTGCCAGACAAGAGACGGAGGACACTACAAGTACAGACTGCGCTGTCTGCAGATATTGTAGTGCAGATATTCCGTCACTTTGTCTGGCTGCCATTGTTGAGTTAGGTTCAGTAACTTCCTTCTGCCTACTCAGAATGTCCTCTTGTTTTAGAGTGTGGTGACCCCCAGAAGACGATCCACAGCGGAGGCCCTACAAATAATTGTGTCCCACCTGCTGGGTGATGCATGGAGCCCCTCTCTGATCGGAGTGGTAAGTATTAGTTACATCATCATCCTAAAGGGTATCTAAGCAAAATTCTTTAACGTTGGGGGTCAGTCTTAGCCTGCATGATACCCTTTGTGAACAACTTACCACGCACATACATTTCACACAAAGGAGACAGCACTAATACAGTACACCCCCACCAAACAGACAGTAAAGATATAGCAACCATATAGTGCACACACAATGCCCATACAGCACCCTCAGTGAGGAGCTGTCACTCACCACCACCTACAGTCTGCTGTCACCGGATTTCTGCATTAATATCCAGCATCCGCTGTCTGAGAAAATCTACACATATTCTGATATTTCCCATAATTCATCTTACATAACAATGTGTTATTTTCTTATCCTCAGCTATCTGACCTCATCCGCAGAGGAAAGCCAGAATCCGACCTGCTGATGTTTAACAGCCTGAAATATGCCCTCATGGTCTGCGTATTCGTGAGCGCTATCGGAGGAGGATTGTTCTTGGCAGCTGCCCTCTTTCTTGAGAAAGACCGAAAGAGGGCAGACATGGAGTCTGAAGGTATCTACCCTGTCTGTGTGTATGTCCACCGTCTACTCATGTGTCCTGCAGAATTAAAGTGCAGCTCAACCTTGGATTTACGCTGGCTCTATGGTCAGAAAATGTTAAATAATCACAAATCCCTAATCCTATTCTAATGCGTTAACAAATACTTATTTTTTTAGTGTTGAAAATCATGGTTTATGGTAATCGTTAGTGGGGGAAATTGTCTTTTCTGACAGACGGTAGAAAGATAGTGAATTTTATAGTCTTTCATCAAGATTATGATTTGATAGAGTGCTCCACAATTATCAAAGACAAAAACACTGGAGTAGAACTGGAGTTTCTTAAAACATAACTTTTACTTTTGTTCCTTCTTAAAAATGTGTTGCACAATATTGACACATATATAATATATGTAGGAAGTAAATTTTTTCCTCCTTGTTATAAAACATTCAATAGCACAAATCAATGTATCATCCAAGCTTAGGAGATGTAGAATTGAAAAAGACTCAGTCGTTTATACCTTAAACTTTCAGGGTTGTCAAAATGTAAGCTCCATTTTTTTCTTTTATATCTTATTTATCCCAATCGTCATCTTACAAATAATTATAGAGCCTCTCGGGTAATTACCCCCCTACCCGTTCTGTTGTCAGGTGCACTTGGTTGGACTCCTCAAAACAAGAGCACTGGGAAACCTCTCTTCAATGTTAGAGATCAATATTTTCCTCCCGACGCGTTTCTTTATGGCCCGAATTCATCAGGGAAGATTGGCCATTCAGCCCGTGTTAAGTCCACTAGAGCTATGACTGCCGTTCAATAATCCTGCAGTGGCAAGGAAAATTCATGGCCCATGTGTTGCCCTTGTTGGAGTGAACGCCTGTTCACGGTGTCTGACGACGCTATTGATGGTTTTGTAACATGGAGGAAAAAATTTACTTCCTACGTATATTATATATGTGTCAATATTGTGCAACTCATTTTTAAGAGGGAATAACAGTAAAACTTATGTTTTAAGAAACTCTAGTTCTACTCCAGTGGTTTTTACTTTTCTGACAGATGAAAATATTTTCTATTGATCAGAAATGTATAGACATTCCCTCTTAGTGATAATTGTTATCGCTATGACCATAGCCTGTAATGGGTATTGCTAGAGAAGCAGTCAGATTTAATGATAAAGATTGGGTATCAGATATGGTCTTGGCAACTGAAGTGCCTTTCTGCAAGGACTTCTAATATACCTCCTTAGCAGTGAATGGGTTAAAGGGTAAGACTACTTTGCCAACATTTTACTTTCATTGCATTGTATGTATTTTATTAAATAAAATACATTTACAAATTGGTTTTAATTAAAAAAACATTTGAGACAGTTTGCCTTCTGCAGCTTATATGTTTTACAATACAAGCTGCTGGTTGCCATTCAGTAATTATTCCGTCAAATGAGTTTACTGTCGGGTCAGTCTCACACCCCTTTCTCTGCTCTCCTAACATTGATCTAAAGAAAATAAAACTAAACTTAAATCAAATAAAATGTCAGCTTAGATTAGCATTCAGGAGAGCAGAGAGATGGGCTGGAGGCTGACTCAACAGTTAGCTCGTCTGACGGCATGAGCACTGATCGGCATAGAGCAGCTTGTTTTGTATTGTAAGACATAGAAGCTGCAAAACACAAACTAATTGTGAAAATGTTTTATGTAAATAAAATACAAAGCAATAGACAAAAGTCTGCAAAGATGTCCATAGCCTTTAAGATATTAAATCTGATCTCTGATTGGTTACTATGGGCAGTCAGGCCAGATTTTAGCTTAGAAAGTTTTGATAAATGAAGCCCATGGGAGACTTTGATAGTTCACAATTTTCAACTACTCATTGACCATCTAGTGGTATGAAGTAGAATAATATAAAATGAGAATTATCTGATAATGTATTCCTGCAAAATCAGGCTTATATGTTTTTTTATCTTAACAGGATGAAGTCTTGGTTGGACATTTTATATTGATTTGTCCATGGCTGCACTGGTTCTTGAGAGCAAAAGAACCCTGTCCTTAATCTCCACACGAGGACAAATATAAAGTGAACACATTTTGGAGCTCCTCAGACTTTCACCGTAATGAGCAGCAGGGCTCTGCTGCTCAAGACATGACTATAATGTTTCCGAGCAACCACTAAAAGTTTCAGTGCATGCAGAATCAAGAACACCACACAGAACATGTATTCTTGCAACAGGAAATCAATAGTTGGCAGTGGAAGTCATGAATGCAAAGCTGCCATGACCTACCCTGTTACTGAATCCAGTGGTTTAAACATTATAGATTCTACACCGATAATTGAGGGAACTGGACCTAGAGTGTCTGCAATTCCAAAGATTGCATTGAGGAAGAAAACAAGACCTACCTCACAGACTCATTCATATGGAATTTCCACTGAGCTCTTCCTCGGAAAAGCATCCCAAGGAATTTGCATGAATACCAGCAAACATAGGTCCACCTCAAAGGATTTTTTTCTGTGCCTGTGTCTCGGCTGAGTCACAGTGCCAAACTGGACTGGACAAATCTTTGTACTACAGATCTGGATCCCCAGACTGTGTGTAAAAAATGACAAATGTTTCTGCCTGTGGCTCGGCTGAGTCACAGTGCCAACCCGGACATGATTAGTGCCACCTACCAACGATTTATGGCAACTAACAACATGACTCAACTGGAATACCTTTCATCCACATTGCACCAACAGATGAGACTGCAGTTACAGACCATCTCTAGTTGAAAAAAAGAACTTTAAGAATAGCATGTTTTTAACTGCTCCTGGTTACACCTTAAATTCCTTCATGTATACCAACCTTATGTGGAAAATTTAGTCATGTTATTTTAATAAAAACATCAAAACCTAAACAAAGTGTATTATTATATAAGTAACAAAATACTATAGAAAACTGTCTGTACTCTTAAACTTTCTGATATATCACATGTTCTGGATTAATAGAAAAATGTAGGGAAAAGCTACTGAAAGTCATGAAATCCAATCAGAGAAAGAGTCAGGATTGAAATCTAGGCAGCAGCTACTTCTCCCTTAAATCCGTAAGCCACATTGTTAATACAAAAAAATAAACATGGAACACAGAGCCATCAAACCAAAGAGAAATCTTGATACACTATCATTTTATGAAAATAGTTTTATTCATCATAATTAATACTTTATTACACATAAATACAAAATTAGAGATACAAAAATTAACCCCCCTCCCAAGTATATACTATAGACAATTAAAATATCATAAAATATACCAGGTGTAATATAATGAAAAAATATTAAATATAATATAATCAGATAGAAAAGTCCTCATACACAAAAGCATGTATCTTTAAGAAAGGATGAAAGACCACATATGTGTGTCAACATGCAGTAGCAGCATCAGGACACCAGGGGCCTGATATAGATAATGCTGCAATGACAGGTCGCTCCAATACCAAGAGTACGATGATATAATTAAGATATGGAGCACTAAGTCAAAAATATATCAACTACAATGAGTGTAAAATTCAACTATACCTGCAGAGGACATGGTGGAAAAGTATTACACCTGGACAAGCAGCACCTCGACGCGCGTTTCGCAACCTTCGTCAGGAGATGTGCTACTACATTGACAGCCAAAGTTTAAATACTGTGAGCCCGAAAATAAATGACCAATGGTGTGCAGCAGGAGAAGACTACTCCCACTGACATAACTAGCGCCGCGCCGTAAAAAATGACGCGCAACGATGCGTGTCAGCCGTGGGGATGATGCGGTTCACCCATCGGGAAGGAGCGGGTCACGCCCCTCAATCCAATAAGTGACCGTAATAATATCCAGACAGTAGGCGAGTAACAATGACAACGCCCACACACATTAACGCCGATATAATGTGGTTCACCCATAGGAGAGGAGCGTGACATGCCCCTCAATCCCATTTGTGACCAGAAGGCATATACTGTCAACAGGCGAATAACCATGACAACGCCCAAACATATCAGCGCAGGCACGAATCAACACAAAGACTTGGTCAGTAAGACAAATCTTTATGCCAAGCCATAACACCATCACGGACATAAATTTAAGAAGGCTCACCCGACAAAACCTGAGTACATGTTGTTGATGAATGACCTACACATCCTATACAGTGCATAAAAGATATGTTATAACAAATAAATAAATAAATAAACAATATTTCAATACAAATACAGAGAAAAAGAGAAAAACGACAGTCAGACAAAATATGTAAAGAAATAATAAATAAGAATCAAAAATACATAAATATTTTTAACAGCACTCTTACTTTGCAGCATCTTTCTACAACTGCCTAAAATTTTTCCCAGTATTGTACGTCTTTATTTAGAGGGGACTCATGGCAACTATTTATATTTAAATGTCTTTGCATAGCTTGATAAAGAAATAAAGATGTTTTTATACATTTTTGGTCGTGAACAGTTACATTTATGTGTCATCTTTCCTTCGTCTCATGATGATATAATATTGACACATATGTGGCACCTCGACTTTTATTAGAGGTGCCCACAGTTTTTATAATAGATAACACTTTGACTGCTCACATCAGACAAGTAACCTTCTGCTGGATCTAATAGGAAACTGATAGGGAGGCGTGGGAAAGACAGAAAAGAAATGTTAAGAAATATATTATAGCTTATTAGGCGCAGCAGTTGCCCCAATCCAAGGCTTCTCCATAGACACTGGACCTCCAGTGCCTACTGTTAAATATGGTGCTCAATCTTTCTATAAAACGTCCTCCAAATGATCTATGAACCATATGATCTCACAAAACATTAGCCAATTTGATAGACCACAATCCAGCATCGGAACATGACCAAGTCCAGTCTTTGGTAGAGCCTCAAAAACATAACTTCCTTCCACTCCACCATATTCAGCAGACTTGTCAGACTTACACAGAGTTTAGAGACCCTACTTGGTTTCAGAAACTATATCTCTCTCATACAGTGACAAAACAAAGCCCACCAGAGAACCAGAGGACATGTGCATGTTCTTTATAGATGGAGGGTGGGCCCTCAGAATCATCTTCTCTGCTTGACCCAAGGAACCCCAGTCCGACGCTGCTCCAAATTATTTCTTGGGGCAACAGCTTTATATGCACCATCTGTGTAAATGTGGTTCAATGCTTACTGCCTGAACAAAACAGCAGACCCTTATACAACACATATAACTTACCTATCACATTGTACGGGCCTGTAGTTCCCATTGCTTTACCTTATCAAACTCTTTTCTTCCCTTATGTCTCAAAAATCCCCACTTTCTGTTGTTAATGTTGGAATTGCATTTATCTGACAATTTTTACACTTAAGATGGGATGTTTCTCTCAGTGGAATGTAAAGTCATTGTCCCAACACCAGATGAGGGCTATGAGGGAGCCCCCTGTTCCCGCTGCCGCTGATCAATACCTTCACCATTCTCTACATGCAGCGGTGGGTTTTAGTGGAGTCTAGACATTACATTTTGTCTTCTAGATCCCCCTGTGGTCAATAGTCAGGAGACACTGGTCTAGTTTTGCCCTATGGGTCAAGGCACATGGGAATATCAGTGCACAGCAGGTATATAAGAGGGAACACACAGAACTTATGCTGACCAGAAAAAGAGCGCAGGTGAGGACAGCAGCAAGACGACCTTCTTTCCAATGCTTCCGGCAATCTGCCTGTAAAAGAAGCTCCCACTAAGGATGACATTTACCTGACTCCTTATATCCTCAGAACTGCGGTCCTCCCGCCAGGGATGTCTCCTTACACTTACCTGATCATTAAGGGGTAGTTCACACTGAGTATTTTGGTACTGATTTTGACGCGGAAACCTCATCGGAATTAGCACCGAAAAACACCCGCTCGAGGGAAAAATAAGCAACATGCTTTATCCTCGGGAGTTTCCATCTCTGACCTCCCATTGACATCAATGGGAGGCAGAGAAAGCGGTTTTCGCGAAAAAATTCCTGAAGCAATTTTAAAGCAGATTTTTCTACCTGCAAAATACTCAGCGTGAACAGGGCCTTAAGGTGTATTCCCGTCTTAAACATTTTAACATAATCACAGGGTGTGCCACCAATGCCTTACAAGTGCAGGTATCACTTCTAGGAACCTCACCTATTGGATAAACAGGAATCCAGTGACCCCTGTCTGCTTATTCATGGACGCTACAGACTACATAAAGTTCAATATAGAGTCGCTATCCATTAAAGTCTATGGAAGTTATGGAAAGAACTACTTGCTTCCCCCTTACTGGATGGCTGAGGGTCCCAGAGGTGGGATTGACACCTATCAGGCATTTATGCTACACACTGTGGATATGCCATATATGTTTAAGATGGGAATATCCCTTTAAGTGATGTTATCATTTCCACTTTTTGATGATAAATACAGAGCGCAGTTGCAGTGTGGTTGTTTGATTTGTTTTGTTGTCATAGGAGACTATTGAAGATGTAGGGAGAGGAATCCTATACAGATGGTAGTATGGATGGTTGTGTGTAGGTGTTACGGCCAGGGCCGCTATTACAATTTTCTGGGCCCCATTCAGTGAAATGGTTATTACCCCTCTCACCCCGATACTCTATATATCTAGGAGAGCACGCTTGGTTCACATTATCATTGTGCTTAACCCGTTAGTGATCGGCCCATCGTGTTTCTACGTCGGTCACTAACGGGCCTTATTCCGATGCCATAGACTTTTTACGTCGCGGCATCGGAATAAGTAAACAGAGCAGGGAGCTGTCAAATCTCCCTGCTCTCAGCTGCTAGAGGCAGCTGAGGGCTGGGAGCGTCCCTGCTCTGCCGGGTGAGATCGCTATTAGTATCGATCTCACCCGTTTAACCCCTCAGATGCGGTGCTCAATAGCGAGCACCGCATCTGAGTTGTTTTGGAGAGAGGGAGGGAGCTCCCGCTCTCTCCCACCGACACCCGGCGATACGATCGCCGAGTGTCTGTGTCTTCTATGGCAGCCGGGGGCCTAATAAAGGCCCCCAGCTCTGCCTCTAGTGTATGCCTGCTAGGTCATGCCTCTGGCATGACCTAGCAGATGCCTGTCCGTTTTAAACGGACAGGCATAATACACTGCAATACAAAAGTATTGCAGTGTATTACAATAGCGATCGCAGAATCGCATATTATAGTCCCCTAGTGGGACTAGTAAAAAAGTTTAAAAAAAAGTTTAATAAAGTTAATTAAAAAAAATGTGAAAAAAAAATGAAAAATACAGCTTTTCCCCTTACAAACTGCTTTAGTATTAAAAAAACAAAATAAAGTTAAAAATGTACACATATTTGGTATTGCCGCGTCCGTAACGACCCCGACTATAAATCTATAACATTATTTAACCCGCACGGTGAACGCCGTAAAAAATTAAATAAAAAAAGATGGAAAAATTGCTGTTTTCTGTGAATCCTGACTTTAAAACAATGTGATTCAAAAGTGATCAAAAAGTCGCATCTACTCAAAAATGGTACCAATAAAAACTACAAGTCGTCCTGCAAAAAAAAAGCCCTCATACAGCTGCATCGGCGAAAAAAATAAAAACGTTACGCCTCTTCAAATACGGAGACACAAAAACAAATACTTTTTAAAAAAAAGGGTTTTTACTGTGTAAAAGTAGTAAAACATGCAAAAACTATACAAATTTGGTATCGTTGCAATCGTAACAACCCGCTGAATAAAGTTATTGTGTTATTTATACCACACGGTAAACGGCGTAGATTTAGGACGCAAAAAAGAGAGGCGAAATTTCAGATTTTTTTCTATTTCCCCCCCAAAAAAAGTTAATAAAAGTTAATCAATAAATAATATGTACCTCAAAATGGTGCTATTATAAAATACAACTTGTCCCGGAAAAAACAAGACCTTATACAGCGATGTCGACGCAAAAATAAAAGAGTTATAGCTCTTGGAACGCGACGATTGAAAAACGTAAAAAATAGCTTGTCATTAAGGTCTAAAATAGGCTGGTCATTAAGGGGTTAAGGGGCATTTTTGCCAGTATAAACAGTGAAAACTAGATAGTGCCCCCATTAGGAATACAAGAGTTACTTCTGTTAGGAGAGGGATGAGCGGTGTCTATACAGCGAATCTTATCTCAGTATAATCGGTGCATTCTGCTATCTGCACATATCGATTATACATTTACAGAGACGTAAGTAGTAAAAACCCATGAACATGTATTATACAACTATTATTTACAGTTTCTGATGAGCTATGGGCACCACTGCCAGCCCTAATATACCAGACTCTTTATTTGCCCCCATTCCCATCTACTAATTATACAGAACTTGAAGAACCCGCCATGAAATTCCCTCTCATTCCCCTGGACACTAGACTGTCACCCTTGTTGCCCACATCAGATATGGCAGATCAGTGCCAGGCAGGTGCCACCTGAGGATTCCATGACCTCTGACATCATGTGACCTGCACACGACCAACTGACGTTTACTTTCAACTGTCGACGGCAGCGATTAGACGGAGATCTACAGTTTGGAAGAGATTTGCTTAAATGGCGTCCACTGGACACAGCGAGAAGAAGAAGAGAGGAGACGAGAAGAGGAAGAGGGAAGAGGAGAGCGTTGCAGGATGTAAGAAGAGCAGTAAGAAGAGGAGAGGAGACCAGGACAGAGGAGACCACAGAGGATTGGAGGATGAGGAGCCAAGTTCTGGGAGCAGCCAAGACTCTGGAACATCCAGCCCCTATGCCAGGCTTAACATCAGCCGCTTCACCATCCACCAGGTCCTGGGTAGGGGCAGCTTTGGCAAAGTGAGTATTACAACTCCTTATTTAATTTTAAAGGAACAGTAAACCTATTTTTTGTTTTATCTGCATCTATTGTTTTCTGTTATCAGCCATTTAACCCCATAGTGACTAAGACTGTTTTGGCCTAAGGACCAGACCATTTTTTTCAAATCTGACATGTATCACTTGAAGTGGTAATAACTTTGAAATGCTTTTATTTGTTCAAGCGATTCTGAAATTGTTTTCTCATGACAAATTGGACTTTAACCAGTTCAGGACTGCGCTATTTTGAGCCTTCAGGACCAGACACCGTTTAACCCTTTTTAGCACGTGTTAGGCTATGACTTTTTTATTTGTTGGGCTAACAAAGTGATTTTTGAGATGTTTATTCCGTAGACAATGCAGGTTTCTTTTTTATAATTTTTATATACATCCTTTTTGCTATTTTTGAATTTTTATTCTTAAAGTTTGAAAATAATAGTAAAACAATAAGCTTTTTTACATTTCAGCTATTTTTTTTTGGTAATAACATAACATTTTACCCTAAAATAGACCTTTTATTTGTGATCGTCATTGTCTACTGTAAATTTTAATATATTACATGTTTATATTAGGGTAATTGGGTCCGCCCTAGCGTTACAACAATGATTGGCGGGGGGAACGTTTTTTTTGGGGGGTTGGTATTTTATGTGCATTTATTATTAATTTTTTTTGCACTTTACTTAACTTTTATTTTTTTATTACTATGGTCTGTCCCTCAAAGGTCAAAAAAGACCTTTGGGGAACTTTATATATATTTTTTCTTTCTTTTACACCATGCTTTTCCACTGGAGCTGCACAGTAGCCCCAGTTACAGAGGAAATCAGCCCTCTCATAGTGACGATTGTCACTAATAGGGCTGTGCTGGTTCTAGTTAGACCGAGCAGCAGTCTGCCACTAACAGCACCCGGCGATCATGTGACCAGTCACATGAACACCGGGAGCAATAGAGACAGCGGCGCGGCCGCTGCCTCTATTCCTATACACAGCGTTGATTGAGCGCTGTCTACAAGTGATCAGAGAAGACAGAAGCAGCGAAAGCTGCTTCTATCCTCTCCTCAGTGTCCCCGACAGTCACTGACAGCCGGAGACCCGAAATTCAGCTGCCCGATCGCTCGGGCAGCAAGTTAAAACCCGAGCCGTAAAAAGTCTATGGCGCGAGTTTTAAGGACCCGTACCTGACCGCTGGCCGTAAAAACACACCCAGCGTCGGGAACCAGTTAAGATAGTGGTGAAATTTGGTTGACACATTCAGTGTTTATTTATCAAAAACACCAAGATTTTGACCCTACAGGTATTTTGCTGAATTTAGTGTAATTAGGCTGTGAAAATGAAAATCTACGTTTTTTTCTAATAAAATGTTGTTTTAGCTCCGATTTTTTCAGTTTTACAATAGATAAAGGAGAAAAAGAAACACAAAATTTGTAAAGCAAACTCTTCTGAGTACGGCAATACCCCATATGTGGTAATAAACTGCTGTTTGGACCCACGGCAGGGCTCAGGAGGGAAGGAGTGCCATTTGGCTTTTGGAGCTCAAATTTTGCTTGATTGTTTTTCAGGTGCCATGTTTCATTTGCAAAGCCTATGAGAGGCCAAAACAATGGAAACCCCCAAAAGTGACCCCATTTGGGAAACTACATGCCTCAAGGAATCTATCTAGAAGTATAGTGAGCATTTAGACACCACAGGTCTTTTGCAGAATTTATTGGAATTGGGCCGTGAAAATGAAAATCTACATTTTGTTCCACTAAATTGTAGAATGTCTTTATTTTTGCAAGGGATAATGGAGAAAAAGCACCCCAACATTTGTAAAGCAATTTCTCCCGATTACGGCAATACCCCACATGTGGTCATAAACTGCTGTTTGGATACACGGCAGGGCTCAGAATGGCAGGAGCGCTATTTGGCATGCAGATTTTACTGTATTGGTTTTTGGCCACCATGTCACATATGCAAAACCCCTGAGGTACCAGAGTACAGTGGAAGCCCCAAGAAGTGACCCCATTTTGGAAACTGCACCCCTCAAGGCATTTATCATTTGCCTGGACAAGACAGGGCTCAGAAGGGAAGAGCACCATGCACATTTGAGGTCTATTTTGGTGATTTTCACAGCATTGGCCAACACTTGCAGGGCCCTGAAGTCAAATAGTAAAACAAACCCCCAAGTAGTGACCCCCCCCCATATTGGAAACTACAAGCTCTGTTGGATCTGGTCATTTCTAATAATGCAGATCTTGTTGGGAATGTCAATGTTCGTGAAAACCTCGGTAACAGTGATCATAATATAGTTACATTTTACCTATACTGTAAAAAACAAACGCAGGCTGGGAGGGCAAAAACATTTAATTTTAAGAAAGCCAATTTTCCCAGGATGAGGGCTGCAATTCAGGATATAGACTGGGAAGAACTAATGTCAAATAATGGAACAAATGATAAATGGGAGATTTTCAAATCTACTTTGAGTTATTATAGTGCAAAATTTATTCCTACAGGTAACAAGTATAAACGACTCAAATTAAACCCCACATGGCTTACACCTTCTGTGAAAGGGGCAATACATGACAAAAAAAGGGCATTTAAAAAATACAAATCTGAGGGTACAGCTGTAGCCTTTGTAAAATATAAAGAGCTTAATAAAATCTGTAAAAATGTAATAAAATTAGCAAAAATACAAAATGAAAGGCAGGTGGCCAGGGATAGTAAAACAAATCCTAAAAAATTCTTCAAGTATATAAATGCAAAAAAGCCCAGGTCTGAACATGTAGGACCCCTAGATAATGGTAATGGGGAGTTGATCACAGGGGATCAAGAGAAGGCAGAGTTACTAAATGGGTTCTTTAGCTCTGTATATACAACAGAAGAAAGAGCAGCTGATGTAGCCGGTGCCAGTGCTGTTAATATATCAGTTGATATACTGAATTGGATGAATGTAGAGATGGTCCAAACTAAATTAAATAAAATAAATGTGCACAAGGCTCCGGGACCAGATGGGTTACACCCTAGAATTCTTAAAGAGCTTAGTTCAGTTATTTCTGTCCCCCTTTTCATAATATTCAGAGAATCTCTAGTGACTGGTATAGTGCCAAGGGACTGGCGCAGGGCAAATGTGGTGCCTATTTTCAAAAAGGGCTCTAGGTCTTCCCCGGGTAATTATAGACCAGTAAGCTTAACATCCATCGTGGGGAAAATGTTTGAGGGGCTATTGAGGGACTATATACAGGATTATGTGACAATAAATAGCATTATAAGTGACAGCCAGCACGGTTTTACGAAGGACAGAAGTTGTCAAACTAATCTAATCTGTTTTTATGAAGAGGTGAGCAGAAGTCTAGACAGAGGGGCCGCTGTGGATTTAGTGTTTTTAGACTTTGCAAAGGCATTTGACACTGTCCCCCATAGACGCCTAATGGGTAAATTAAGGACTATAGGTTTAGAAAATATAGTTTGTAATTGGATTGAGAATTGGCTCAAGGACCGTATCCAGAGGGTTGTGGTCAATGATTCCTTCTCTGAATGGTCCCCGGTTATAAGTGGTGTACCCCAGGGTTCAGTGCTGGGACCACTATTATTCAACTTATTTATTAATGATATAGAGGAAGGGATTAATAGCACTATTTCTATTTTTGCAGATGACACCAAGCTATGTAATATAGTTCAGACTATGGAAGATGTTCATGAATTACAGGCAGATTTAAACAAACTAAGTGTTTGGGCGTCCACTTGGCAAATGAAGTTTAATGTAGATAAATGTAAAGTTATGCATCTTGGTACCAACAACCTGCATGCATCATATGTCCTAGGGGGCGCTACACTGGCGGATTCACTTGTTGAGAAGGATCTGGGTGTACTTGTAAATCATAAACTCAATAACAGCATGCAGTGTCAATCAGCTGCTTCAAAGGCCAGCAGGATATTGTCGTGTATTAAAAGAGGCATGGACTCGCGGGACAGGGATGTAATAATGCCACTTTACAAAGCATTAGTGAGGCCTCATCTAGAATATGCAGTTCAGTTCTGGGCTCCAGTTCATAGAAAGGATGCCCTGGAGTTGGAAAAAATACAAAGAAGAGCAACGAAGCTAATAAGGGGCATGGAGAATTTAAGTTATGAGGAAAGATTGAAAGAATTAAACCTATTTAGCCTTGAAAAAAGAAGACTAAGGGGGGACATGATTAACTTATATAAATATATTAATGGCACATACAAAAAATATGGTGAAATCCTGTTCCTTGTAAAACCCCCTCAAAAAACAAGGGGGCACTCCCTCCGTCTGGAGAAAAAAAGGTTCAAGCTGCAGAGGCGACAAGGCTTCTTTACAGTGAGAACTGTGAATTTATGGAATAGCCTACCGCAGGAGCTGGTCACAGCAGGGACAGTAGATGGCTTTAAAAAAGGGTTAGATAATTTCCTAGAACAAAAAAATATTAGCTCCTATGTGTAGAAATTTTTCCTTCCCTTTTCCCTTCCCTTGGTTGAACTTGATGGACATGTGTCTTTTTTCAGCCGTACTAACTATGTAACTATGTAACTATGTAACACCCCTTATGGCATTTTAAGGTATGTAGTGAGCATTTTGACCCCACAGGTGATTCTACATTAGAAATTAGTGCCCAGCGGATGGTCCAAAGTGAAAATTGCAATTTTCCACTGATATGCCAATTTAGTGCACAATATGTTGTGCCCAGTTTGTGCCACTGAAGACAAATATCTCATAAACTGTTAAGCCAGTTCTCCCGGGTATGACAATACCATATATGTGGACGTAAACTGCTGTTTGGGCACGCTGTACGGTTTAGAAGGGAGGGAGCGCCATTTGGCTCTCGGAGCACAGATTTTGCTTGGCAGTTGTTCTGTTTGGGGTTTTACTGGTATTTCGGTGTATAATGTGGGGGCATATGTAAGCTGTGCGGTGTACATCAGGGCATAATAATAGGGTATAATAATGGGGTAAATAAACAATTCATAGATGTGTGGCCGGTGTCGCACTGATAAATGGCGCCCAATCTTATCCGCTTTTGGAACAATGCATATTTTTCATCGCCATTTTCTGAGAGACGGAACTTTTTTATTTTTTCACAACCGGAGCTGTGTGAGGGCTTATTTATTGCGGGACAATATGTAGTTTTCATTAGGACCATTTTGGGGTACACATTTTTTTTAATCACTTTTTATTCCATTTTTTTGGCAAGCAATGTGACCAAAAACCAGCAATTCTGATAATGTTTTTTTGTTTGTTTTTTTACAGTGTTTACCGTGCGCTATAAATGACATTTTACTTTATTCTGCGGGTGGATATATTTAGGGCATGCCCACACGTGGCGGATTTCCTCCGCAACTGTCCGCATCAATTCCGCACAGAATCTGCGTTGCAGATTCTGCGGCGGATCTGCCCAAAATGTGCAGTAAATTGATGCGGACTAGCTGCTGCGGACTGCGGGAAAAGTGCTTCCCTTCTCTCTATCAGTGCAGGATAGAGAGAAGGGCCAGCACTTTCCCTAGTGAAAGTAAACAAATTTCATACTTACCGGCCGTTGTCTTGGTGACGCGTCCCTCTTTCGGCATCCAGCCCGACCTCCCTGGATGACGCGGCAGTCCATGTGACCGCTGCAGCCTGTGATTGGCTGCAGCCGTCACTTAGACTGAAACGTCATCCTGGGAAGCCGGACTGGAGACAGAAGCAGGGAGTTCTCGGTAAGTATGAACTTCTATTTTTTTGACAGGTTGCTGTATATTGGGATCGGTAGTCACTGTCCAGGGTGCAGAAACAGTTACTGCCGATCGCTTAACTCTTTCAGCACCCTGGACAGTGACTATTTACTGACGTCTCCTAGCAACGCTCCCGTAATTACGGGAGCCCCATTGACTTCCTCAGTCTGGCTGTAGACCTAGAAATACATAGGTCCAGCCAGAAAGAAGAAATGTCATGGCAAAAAAGCAAGACGCATCCGCAGCACACATAACATGTGCATGACAGCTGCGGACTTCATTGCGGAATTTAGAATCTCCATTGAAGTCAATGGAGAAATTCCGCCATGAGTCCGCAACTAGTCCGCCACAACTCCGCAACAGCCCTAGCATGCTGCGAACACCAAATTCCGCTCCGCAGCCTATGCTCCGCAGCGGAATTTTACGCATCGTCTAAACGAACACTGCTAAATAAAAGTGGAAGTCAATGGACAAACGGCTCCGCTGCGGATTAACGCTGCGGAGTGTCCGCTGCGGAATTCAAGAGGAATTCCACCACGTGTGGCTTTGCCCTTACGGTGATACCATATGTATATAGTTTTTTTATGTTTTGCAGCGTTTGCACAAAAAAATCCCTTTTTTGAAAATAATGTATTTTTTGTTTCACCATATTCTGAGAGCCATAACTTTTTTATTTTTGCTTTGACAAGGCTGTGTAATGGCTTGTTTTTTGCGGGACGGGTTGTAGTTTTTATTGGTACCATTTTGGGGTACATGCGACTTTTTTATCACTTTTTATTCTATACTTTAGAAGGGCTTTAACCCAAAAAATTGTGTTTGTTATTTATTTTTTTGTGGTGTTCACCGTGCGGGAAAAATAACATTATGGTTTTATAGTTTGGGTTGTTACGAACGCGGTGATACCAAATATGTGTACTTTCTTAACGGTTTCATTTTGTTTCCTATAATAAAGTACTTATTATAGGAAAAAAAGGCAGTTTTTAATTTTTTAACTTAGAACTTTAATTTTTACACTTTAGCTGAACTTTTTTTATTTTTATGTTTTCTTGTCCCACTAGGGGACTTGAAGACCTGCACCTCTCATCTTTATTCTAATACATTGCACTACCTTTCTAATGCAATGCATTAGAGCTGTCAGCTATTCACTGACAGCAAGCCTATTAGGAATCGGAATCCGTGCAACCACATCACAGCGATGCCAATCTCCTGCAAACCACTAAGATGCCGCGATCGTTTTGATCGCGGCATCTAAGGGGTTAATGGCAGGGTACAGAGGTAGCTCCGTTCCCGGCCGTTACAGCAGGATGGCAGCTTTAATATACAGCTGACACCCTTCGACTCATGGTGCAGGCTCAGCTTCAGTGCCCGCCGCCATCTTTTATCTGCGGCCAGAAGCCTTTTAATCCCCATACTTGACAGACAAAGTGCCATTGTTAGGCCTCCTGTTGCTAACAGCCGATCGGCTAGTGTGGCTACCCGGCTCTTTTAGCCCAGTAACCATGCTGCAATACTGTGATTGGTCAGTCACTACTGACTGACAAATCACAGTGATCGCTGGCGGCACCGCGCTGCGATTGTTCCCCTGACGAGTGACTGTGACTATCGGCTGTCTGTGACTGCCGATGTCACTGTTCTGTCACCATCTCTTTGGACATGGTGACAGAATAGCACCATGACGTAACTGTACTTCATGGTGCCTTAATGCAGGGCAAACTATGACATAAAGTTGCGTTAAGGGGTTAATATTGTGCAGATGGTGATTGTATGTTCTTCTATGGAATTCATAATCAGACATCCAGAAAATGTCCTGCCCAGTGACCACTGCTTTATGTCATATATCTCATCTGTTCCTCTTATCATCACATTTAGGTCTAGTGCTGCTATAAAGTGGTATTCCGATTCATTGCTGATCTCAAAGTTCACAGCTGTGGGGGAGGGGGCATTATTTATTTCCATGTCCTGGCCCATTTAAGCTGCTATAAGGAAACAATACATACAGTGACCTCTATGTCCACATTACACATTACAGTAGCTGTATGGATCCCAACCAAGTCAAAGACCTATCTAGTGCTTGTCCTTAAGACCTCTCCATAGAACATCCAACAGCGGACACTGCATTATGACGGGAGCTCAGCTTTATTCAGCTGTAGGGTCCTGGGTATTACCCGAATGACGACCCCTCAGTCCACCCCTGTTCCTTCTTCTTCTCATGAGGATTGTCCACTTGTTTTCCTCAGGTGGTGCTGGCATCAGTCCCCGGCCGAAACACCTATATGGCCGTAAAGATGATCACCAAACGGGACAATACAGAAGTAATCATGAGAGAGCGGCGGATACTCCTGGCGGCCCGAGACTGCCCATTCCTATGCCACCTCTATGCCGCACAACAGTCTCGGGAGAGCGCATGCTTTATCACGGAGTATCTGTCCGGTGGCAGCCTGGAGGCTTCGATCAGGATGTGCGGCTGCTTGGACACCGGCAGCGTAAGGTTAGTAAATAACTAATCAGGAGTCTAAGAGGAATATATCAAAAAGACAACAGAGGAGGTGGGATAACAGTTATGGTCAGGGGTGTAGTCAGGGGAGAGCTGGTGGGCACAAGCCACTCAGCCTTGGCTAAGGGATTTAGATAAAGGGATAGGACAGAAAACTGAATCTCTTTCTCGGGTGAGGAAAACATAGCTAGGAGGTCAGATGAAGGACAATGCAGAGAATAGAGAGAATACAGGCTGCCATAAACAGCACCTCTTCTCTGCCACAGACCCCACAGAATCACACATCATATTAGGGAATTGATGCAGGAATATTTGATGACATTGAGACTACAATCTGTTTTTCCCATCAGATTCTACACAGCAGAGATAGTGTGTGGCCTCCAGTTCCTCCATGGACACAACATCGTCCACCGGTAAGCAGAACTTTCCTCTTTTTTTCGTCTTCTTTACGTGCTGGAAATAATGCACCCAGCTTTCCAAGGGTCCTGAATCGCTATTCTGTTTAGTCTTGCAGTGACCCATCACCCTCCTCCTGTATCACTGGGCAGATTTCTCATTCTCTTGTCTCATTTCTTTGCAGAGATCTAAAGCCTGATAACATCATGCTGGATGCAGCTGGCCACATCCGAATCATCGACCTGGGGCTCGCCCAAGATGGCGTCACCGCCTCCAATAACATCCGTGGAGTGACGGGAACATTTTATTACATGGCCCCTGAGGTGCTTCTTAGGAAGAGATATGGCCCAGCAGTTGATTGGTGGAGCCTGGGGATTGTGGTGTCCAGGATGTCAACAGGACGCTTCCCCTTTAACAACGGCCCAGACCGGCAAACGGCTTACAAAGCCATCACCACCAAAAAGCCCATATTTCCATCTTGGCTTAACACTGACGTAAAACATCTCGTCAAAAAACTGCTGCATAAGAATCCTAAGAAGCGCCTGGGTGTGCGCGGGAACATCAGAGCGCATCCATGCTTTTCCACCATCGGCTGGGAGGAACTGGAGGAGAGGAGAGCACGGCCGCCATTCACACCATTTGAGCCAGTTCTGGAGAATCACCATCTGCAGTGGCCGGAGAGTAAAAAATCTCTTCACCCCTTGGCTGGATTCAGCTATATGTCACCAAGCTGGACCGGGTTAGATCCTCCTCCTCTGGAGATAACACTCATCAGATGTTTTTCTTACCTTCTGTTCCTCCTCATTGTCCGTGTCTTCTGCCTCTGTCTCTTCCAATGACTTTGTCTCTGCTGCTTCTTAAATTGATGAGATCCACTGCCCAGAACTTCATGCCTCCTGACCCGCACATCAAATCTCTGCTGCTGTATGTCGCCTCGGCTGCCCTAGAATATCATCTCTCTCCGTACCATCTACATGCTGCACCTTTGCCATCTTGTTGCTACCCCAGTTGCTTGACTTTGCATCCTCCAATCCCGGGCTGGCATCTGACATCACTCCGGCCTGAAGATCCTCTTCACCCCCAGGAGCGGCCTGTGCTTAGATTCCATCTGTAGAGTTCAGGAACAATAGCCGCATGTTGTAGTCCTGACGATCCTGAGTAGCGGCAAATGTACCTGAGCGGCTATTATCCCTGAACTTACCCCAGCACAGGCCAGGTAAGTAATACACACATCACACATTACACCCACATCACCCACACTTCATAATAAGTACAGACACCCACACTACATGATAAGTATAGACACCCACACTACATTAGAAGTATAGACACTAGCACTACATTATAAGTATAGGCACCCACACTACATGATAAGTATAGGCACCCGCACGTAGACACATATTATAGATAGATGAGATATCAGCCTTTGATCCTGGGATTATTCTGATCGCCATATTTGGGGTCAGGAAGGAATTTTCCCCCCTTAATATGAGGACAATTGGCTCATTCCTCACAGGGGGTTTTCGCCTTCCTCTGGATCAACACGGCCTTAATTAGGTTTAGGATGATAGATTAATAAGTAGGTACACTTATAATATAATATAAATAAATAAAAATAATAAAAAAAAGTAAATTGTTTCAAGTCTACCCCCATATTACACATCAGCCTCCTTTGATCCTGGGATTATTCTGATCGCCATATTTGGGGTCAGGAAGGAATTTTCCCCCTTATATGAGAATTGGCCCATTCATCACAGGGGTTTTCGCCTTCCTCTGGATCAACACGGCCTTAAATTTACATATATATTTAAAATATTTGACACATACATATACATATTACTTAATAATTATATTTAAAAAAATCCTAATAATAAAATATACCCCCCTCTTATCTATAAATAAAATCTTCCTTTTACCCCCTACATCTTTGTGCTTGTTTTTATTCTCATTGGACGTCTATGTAGTAAATGTTGTATAGGCCCAATGTCTGATTCTCCAGGTTTAAGCCATTTAAAAGGTATATGTCAGATATAAAACCAAATTTGGTGTGAACAGAGCTTTACAGGGGTTGTCGGCCTTTTACAACCTCCATTTTGTTAGAGGGATCTTGTCATCTGTGGGGAAACCGACTGCAAGTGTTAAAATGTCTTACTGCGCCTCTAAAGGTGGAATGAAGCATTACACAGGTCCAACTAAAATCACAATGTAATACATGGACGTGTCGGATCCTCCTGAACAGGAGATACTGTTTGTAGCCCTTCTCTATTCTGGCTAGTTGATGAGCGTCCTGAACGGAAAACACCTTTCTATTATCTCTATTTCCCTAATACAGCACTTGAAAATGGGTTATACAATGATAAGAGAGTTTGTTACAATGTATCAGTGCAGGTGAGAACTGGAGTAGTTCTCTCATGGAGGATTGCCTAGACTGGATACAATGAATGGGGCACAGTGGAGATTGGTGGATCTGCTACAATGCTGCCCCCTACAGTCAGGGCATTCACCTCATGGATGCTTCTACCAGATTCTTCACATCACAGAGAAACATTCAAGAACAAGGAAAATCCCCTGAAGACAGGAGTCCACACTGAGAGACTCAATAGGAATGGTCTATTCTATCATTTCCATTTATATTTTTCATACTAGAAGAGTAGGGTGACAACCAAATGGCCGAAATTACAGCAACCAAAGGTGATGTCACCAACTATCACAAACTCCTGAATAGTAAATGTGCCTAGCTGTGTAATGACACATCCCCCACCCCCATTTACCTGCTGGCTGAATAGTCAGGCGTCTGGGAAAGCTGGGTGAAAATACTCATATAATAGCACCTTTTAAAATGTAAATAATATGGGGGCACCAGCTGAGAGGTGGACACTATTGTATCCAGTCTAGACCTTTAGAGAACATTGCCTAGACTGGATACAATTGTGTGTACATCTCAACTGAGAGCAGGACTAGCTTAGGCTACATTCACACGAGCGTATCAGATTAACGCACGTGAAAAACGCACCAATATAGGACATGCAGTGAGTTTTACGCAACGGACGCGCACTGCATGAAAACTCCTGCATGTGTGAACGGCCCCATTGAAATCAATGGGTCTGTGTGCTGCACGGGATTTTCCTATGCAGCACACGGACGTTATTCACGTTCGTCTGGGGATGAAGCCTCTGAATGTAACGTAGTGGTCAGGAATTGAAACATAATGTATATTTATACCGTGATTAAGCTTTAGTTACATGAAATCGGAAAACCCATTTACAAATTCTCTCCAGCCCATGTAGAAATAAAACACATACAACTGAATTCTTTCATGGATGGGGCCGGTCACAGCTTTATTTAATATCTCAAAATACTGCAAAGACGCTATCGCTAATTGCTGCAGCGCACGTCAGTACTGCCGGTAATACGTTTATTAGGAGACAGGCAGACCGAAAATCTCATGCCCGCGCTGCGGAAACAAACGCAGCGAAAACGTTTATATATTGACCTGCGGTGTGAATTCTTAATCTGCAGCATGTCAATTTATGCTGCGTTTTCGTTGCTTTTCTGTTGCGGGTTTTCGCCCTTTTGAATTCAATAAGAATGTAAAACCTGCAACAAATAGCCAAGTGTTAAAGAGGCTCTGTCACCAGATTTTGCAGCCCCTATCTGCTATTGCAGCAGATCGACGCTGCAATGTAGATTACAGTAACGTTTTTATTTTTAAAAAACGAGCATTTTTGGCCAAGTTATGACCATTTTCGTATTTATGCAAATGAGGCTTGCAAAAGTACAACTGGGCGTGTTGAAAAGTAAAAGTACAACTGGGCGTGTATTATGTGCGTACATCTGGGCGTGTTTACATTATTTAGCTCCCTGTACATTATTGTTGCTGTATGTATGTGCATCTCATCAAATCATTATTTCACTCCATATTCTATCAACAATATCAAACAAAGTCCAATTATGAGATTATATTTATTTATTTATTTGAATTTTGTATCTCCCATCTTTTGATATCTCTGTGTCAGTGTTTATTTATTCCATCACATACCCATAATCTTGGTTAATATCTCGTTTACAAGATATTTCGTTTTTATGTCTTACATTTTATCTTTATAAATATCTCCCTTATGGGGTTTGTTTCCATTAATATGTCATTCATCTTATTTATATGTATTTCTATATTTTTTCTGGCCGATGTCAGTCACAATTTCATTTGTGTCAGTAGTAACTTTGGTACCACATACCATTACATAAAATAAATTCAAATCCCTATGTAAATGTATGAATTTGTTATCAGTTACGGCTCTCATTTGCCGACTTTACTATTCCGGTCAGTGAATTATATGTTTTTACATTCTTTTTTCATCATGTTATGTAGTATTTTCTCCATTTTGCATATTTATTGGTTTATGTTTTGTATATTGTATATAAATTTTTCTATTCCTCTGTTCTGATATATTTAACTTCGACTTATGACGCTCTGCAAGTGCTAAATATATGGACATTCCGGTTATATATTCATTTTCATTTAATTTTTTCTACCAGCAGTATATAACTTACATTTATATTTCATGTTAGTTTTCCTTCGGGTACATTAGCTATATTTAGTTTATATTTTATACATACCGTTTTATTGATCTAGTTTCCTGGATCCGCAATTACCATATTAGAGGGCGTTGTTACGTTCCAGGTACATCCTTCTACCTTTCCCACGATATATTTACCCCCACGCCTTGCAGTAGCTCATTCGTCTGAGCCATGATTAAGAGCACAGCCAGTGCTTGAAACGCGTAGGCTTCATTCTTTGCCATTCTACCAACTTGTTACCCTCCTGGTGTTTCCGTTACTTTGTGTCACTGTTCGTGGATTATTTTTCAATAAAGTGGGAACGCAGTTTTCCCTTATCTACACTATACATCGCTGGATCCTTTCTCTTCGTTGCTATTGTTACCTGCCGCGAGCCGTGGCGGCTGATCCGGGCGATACTTAACACAGGAGTGTGAAGCTGGTGAGCTGGAGGTTTCCTCCCTTTTCCTTTTTCCCTGCTACTACCATAGCAGGAGGAGGAGCTCTGTGCTAGAGGAGCAGGAGGAGGAGCTCTGTGCTAAAGGAGCAAGAGGAGGAGCTCTGTGCTAGAGGAGCAGGAGGAGGAGCTCTGTGTTAGAGAAGCAGGGTGAGGAGCTCTATGCTAGAGGAGCAGGAGGAGGAGCTCTGTGCTAGAGGAGCAGGAGGAGGAGCTCTGTGCTAGAGGAGCAGGAGCAGGAGCTCTGTGCTAGAGGAGCGGTAGGAGGAGCTCTGTGCTAGAGGAGCAGGAGGAGGAGCTCTGTGATAGAGGAGCAGACAAGAGAGGGAAGGGAGAGAGACTGCTGAGAAACTCATGAGAGCAGAGTATAAAGAGAAACTCATGAGAGGAAAGTATAAATAGAGACTGCAGATAAACTCATGAGAGGAAAGTATAAAGAGAGACTGCAGATAAACTCATGAGAAGAGAGTATAAAGAGAGACTGCAGAGAGACTCATGAGAGGAGAGTATAAAGAGAGACTGCAGAGAGACCCATGAGAGGAGAGTATAAAGAGAGACTGCAGAGAGACCCATGAGAGGAAAGTATAAAGAGAGACTACAGAGAAACTCATGAGAGGAAAGTATAAAGAGACACTGCAGAGAGACTCATGAGAGGAGAGTATAAAGAGAGACTGCAGAGAAACTCATGAGAGGAGAGTATAAAGAGAGACTGCAGAGAGACTCATGAGAGGAAAGTACTCTACTTTTGCTTAAAGCCTCACTTCTCAGGTTCTGAGAGCCAGCGGGTGGGTATAATTATGTCCCGGCTCCAGGAAGGGCCCCAAGATTGGGCCTTCTCCTTGGCTCCTGACGCCCCTGAACTTTCCTCCGTTGACCTTTTCTTTTCTGCTCTCGGACTCATTTATGACGAGACTGACAGGACTGCCTTTGCCGAGAGTCAGCTGGTGACCTTACATCAGGGTAAGAGACCTGTTGAGGAGTATTGTTCTGACTTTAGGAAGTGGTGCGTAGCTTCTCGGTGGAATGACCCTGCCTTAAGATGCCAGTTTAGGTTGGGTCTGTCGAACGCCCTGAAAGACCTGCTAGTTAGCTATCCCTCTTCTGACTCCCTAGACCAGGTTATGGCTTTAGCGGTACGACTTGACCGACGTCTCAGGGAACGACAACTTGAACATTTTTGTGTTTTCCCCTCTGACTCCCCCATGATGCCTCCCGAGGTCCCGTTGCTTCGCTCTTCCACGGAAGACTTGGAGGTACCTATGCAACTCGGGGCCTCCGTGTCTCCCCGACAACGTAGAGAGTTCCGCAGGAAGAATGGTCTCTGCTTCTATTGTGGGGATGACAAGCATCAAGTGAACACCTGTCCTAGGCGTAAGAATAAGCAGCCGGAAAACTTCCGCGCCTAAGTGTTCATCGGGGAGGTCACTTGGGCGCACAGGTATTTCCCGTAAATATGAAACGTAATACAATCTTGCTTCCCTTTCAGGTCTCTTTTGGTGGTAGGTCTGCTACCGGCAGTGCCTTCGTCGATTCAGGGTCTTCTGCTAATATCATGTCTGTGGAATTTGCTATGTCTCTAGCTATGCCTTTGATTGATTTGCCTAAACCTGTCCCGGTAGTGGGTATCGACTCCACTCCTCTTGCTAATGGTTATTTTACACAGCATACCCCTGTTTTTGAACTCCTTGTTGGCTCCATGCATTTGGAGCAGTGCTCTGTACTGTTGATGCAGGGATTATCGTCCGATTTGGTTTTAGGCCTTCCCTGGTTGCAGTTGCATAATCCCACGTTTGACTGGAATACTGGGGAGCTTACCAAATGGGGTAATGAATGCTTGACGTCATGTTTTTCTGTTAATTCTATTTCTCACCCTGAGGAGGTGAACACGCTACCTGAGTTTGTTCAGGACTTTGCTGATGTTTTCTCTAAGGAGGCCTCCGAAGTGTTACCTCCTCATAGAGAATACGATTGCGCTATCGAATTGGTACCAGGAGCTAAGCTCCCTAAGGGTAGGATATTTAATCTTTCTTGTCCCGAACGTGAAGCCATGAGAGTGTATATCCAGGAATGCCTGACCAAGGGTTACATTCGCCCCTCTATTTCTCCGGTAGGTGCTGGCTTCTTCTTCGTAGGGAAGAAGGATGGTGGTCTTAGGCCATGCATTGACTACCGTAACTTGAATAAGGTCACTGTAAGGAACCAGTATCCCCTTCCTTTGATTCCTGATCTTTTTAATCAGGTTCAGGGGGCCCAATGGTTCTCTAAGTTTGATCTACGGGGGGCGTATAACCTTATCCGCATCAAAGAGGGGGATGAGTGGAAGACTGCGATTAACACGCCCGAAGGTCATTTCGAATACCTCGTCATGCCCTTTGGGTTGTGTAATGCTCCCGCGGTCTTCCAGAATTTCATAAATGAGATTTTAAGAGATTACCTGGGGGTATTTCTTGTAGTGTACCTTGATGACATTCTGGTGTTTTCCAAGGACTTGTCCTCCCACATTGAGCATGTCAGGAAGGTGCTCCAGGTCCTTCGGGAAAACAAACTGTTTGCGAAAACCGAAAAATGTGTGTTTGGGGTCCAGGAGATACCATTTTTGGGTCAAATCCTCACTCCTCATGAATTCCGCATGGACCCCGCCAAGGTCCAGGCTGTGGCAGGAATGGGTCCAACCTGCCTCCCTGAAGGCGTTACAGTGTTTCTTGGGGTTCGCTAATTATTACAGGAGATTTATTGCTAACTTCTCGGTCATCTCTAAGCCTCTTACGGACCTCACTCGCAAAGGTGCTGATCTCCTCCACTGGCCTCCTGAGGCTGTCCAGGCTTTTGAGGTCCTTAAGAAGTGCTTTATCTCGGCCCCGGTGTTGGTTCAGCCCAACCAAATGGAGCCATTTATTGTGGAGGTTGACGCATCCGAGGTGGGAGTGGGTGCTGTCTTGTCCCAGGGTACCAGGTCCCTCACCCATCATCGTCCCTGTGCCTACTTCTCCAGGAAGTTTTCGCCCACTGAGAGTAACTATGATATTGGCAACCGCGATCTCTTAGCCATTAAATGGGCATTTGAAGAGTGGCGCCACTTCCTGGAGGGGGCGAGGCACCAGGTAACGGTCCTTACCGACCACAAGAATCTGGTTTTCCTAGAATCTGCCCGGAGGCTAGACCCGAGACAAGCTCGATGGGCGCTATTTTTTACCAGATTCAACTTTTTGGTTATCTATAGGGCTGGGTCTAAAAATATTAAGGCCGATGCACTGTCCCGTAGCTTCATGGCCAGCCCTCCTTCGGAGGAAGATCCTGCTTGTATTTTGCCTCCTGGTATAATAATTTCTTCTATTGATTCTGATTTAGTCTCTGAAATTGCGGCTGATCAAGGTTCAGCTCCCGGGAACCTTCCTGAGGACAAGCTGTTTGTTCCCCTGCAATTCCGGCTAAGGGTACTTAGGGAAAATCATGACTCCGCACTATCTGGTCATCCAGGCGTCCTGGGTACCAAACACCTCATTGCCAGAAACTATTGGTGGCCTGGGTTGCCTAAAGACGTTAAGGCCTATGTCGCCGCTTGTGAGGTTTGTGCTAGGTCCAAGACTCCCAGGTCCCGATCAGCGGGCTTACTACGTTCTTTGCCCATTCCCCAGAGACCTTGGACCCATATCTTCATGGATTTTATCACCAATTTGCCTCCATCTCAAGGCAAGTCGGTGGTGTGGGTTGTAGTAGACCGCTTCAGTAAGATGTGCCACTTTGTGCCCCTCAAGAAACTACCCAATGCTAAAACGTTAGCTACCTTGTTTGTCAAACACATCCTGCGTCTCCATGGGGTCCCTGTCAATATTGTTTCGGACAGAGGGGTACAATTTGTTTCATTGTTTTGGAGAGCCTTCTGTAAAAAGTTGGAGATTGATCTGAGCTTCTCCTCTGCCTTCCATCCTGAAACTAATGGCCAAACTGAGAGGACTAATCAGTCTCTAGAACAATATTTAAGGTGTTTTATCTCTGACTGTCAATATGATTGGGTCTCATTCATTCCCCTCGCCGAATTTTCCCTTAATAACCGGGTCAGTAACTCGTCAGGGGTCTCCCCCTTTTTCTGTAATTTTGTGTTTAAGCCACGGTTCTCCTCCGTTTCACCTGGTAGTTCCAACAATCCCGAGGTAGAGGTCGTTCATCGGGAACTGTGCACAGTCTGGGCCCAGGTTCAAAAGAACCTAGAGGCGTCCCAGAGCGTACAAAAAACTCAGGCTGATAGAAGACGTTCTGCTAACCCCTTGTTTATGGTCGGGGATATGGTGTGGTTATCGTCTAGGAACTTGCGCCTTAAGGTCCCGTCCAAGAAGTTTGCTCTCCGGTTTATAGGGCCGTATAAGGTCATTGAAGTCCTCAATCCTCTCTCCTTCCGACTGGAGTTGCCCCCATCTTTTCGAATACACAACGTGTTTCATGCCTCCCTCCTTAAACGCTGCTCCCCGTCCTTGGCTCCCTCGAGGAAACCTCCTGTTCCCGTTCTCACCCCTGAGGGGGTGAAATTCGAGGTGGCCAAGATTGTGGACAGCAAGATGGTCCAAGGCTCCCTCCAGTACCTGGTCCATTGGAGAGGATACGGGCCTGAGGAGAGGACTTGGGTACCCGCCCGGGATGTTCACGCTGGGGTATTGGTCAGGAAGTTCCACCTTCGTTTCCCCAATAAACCAGGTCCACTTAGTAAGGGTCCGGTGGCCCCTCATAAAAGGGGGTGTACGGTAAAGGATCTGCCTGGCACAACTTCTGTGTATACGCCCATAGGTAATCAGTCTGGACCTGAGTCTATGTCTCTGAGACTGACTCCATCTTCCACCACTCAGGATGGCAGGCTTAGGAGTGGGAGAGCCTATCGCAGCCTGGCCAGACGGAGCTAGCTCCCGCCCTCTGTCTATTTATACCTGCCTTTCCTGTTCCTCCTTTGCTTGTGATTCTTCTCGTGTGGTTTCCTGGCCCTGCTACAGCTCCTAACTATTTGACCCTGCTCCATACTGACCCTGGCTTACTGACTACTCTCCTGCTCTGCGTTTGGTACCTCGTACACTCCTAGTTTGATTCGGCTCGTTCACCACTCTTGTTGCTCACGGTGTTGCCGTGGGCAACTGCCCCATTTCCCTTAGCTTTGTGTACCCTTGTCTGTTTGTCTCGTGCACTTACTGAGCGTAGGGACCGTCGCCCAGTTGTACCCCGTCGCCTAGGGCGGGTCGTTGCAAGTAGGCAGGGACAGAGTGGCGGGTAGATTAGGGCTCACTTGTCTGTCTCCCTACCCCCATCATTACAATGCAATTTAATTTGCTATCTTGGCCAATCAGATGTTCCAAGGGGCTCATGTGCCACCTCCTAATTTTTTTGGTAAATAAGACTGCCTAGTCAGGAGAAGCTGGCACATGAGCCCATTCACTGCTGATGATATGCCCAAATATCTCTGGTGTCTTCATTTACATATCATAGACCAGAAGTTGTGGACCAGCTATACCCATTATCACCTCTAGATTCCTGAATATTACAGTAATACAACTAGTACTGCAGAAAGGAGACACTACAACCTGCTAAATATGTTCTGTAGCTTGTGTATTTATTAGTCATAGTAGACGACGCTATTTAATACAGAGGCAAGCAGTAAAAAAAACATTTATTGCCCAGTGTACGTTTTTACCAATGGTACACTATGTACAATGTATGCCAATACGGTAGTCTATGTCGTAACCTTCTGCTAGGGATATACATTGGAAAATAGTTCAGACGTAGGGTATGTTCACACGAGGGCGTCCGTTACGGCTGAAATTACGGGGATGTTTCAGCCTGAAAACATCCCCGTAATTTCAGCCGTACCGGCATGTGCAGGCGCTTGAACGCCGCGTCAATTACGGGCGTAATTAGCGCTGCTATTCATTGGAGTCAATGAATAGCGGCTCCAATTACGGCCAAAGAAGTGACAGGTCACTTCTTCTACGCGGGCGTCTATTTACGCGCCGTCATTTGACAGCGGCGCGTAAATTTACGCCTCGTGTGAACAGACAAACGTCTGCCCATTGCTTTCAATGGGCAGATGTTTGTCAGCGCTATTGAGGCGCTATTTTCGGGCGTAATTCGGGGCAAAAACGCCCGATTTACGTCCGTAAATAGGCCGTGTGAACATACCCGTACTCTTCGGATGGAAGGCTCAAACTCAGTGTGAGTAGAGCCTTACAGGACGCAATAAACTTATTGCATTTTACAAGGAACTTGTAACTTCTTAACATCCACCAGTTCAACATTTTACAGTGCCAGTGGTCATGAAAGGGTTACTCCTATATTATAAAGGGATGGCGTATCACTATGATCAATAGGGGTTAAACCTCAGGGACCCGCACCAATCCTGAGAATGAAGGGGCCGCGGCACCCTTTTACCTGCACAGCAGCTTCTCCGGCCTCTCTCTGTGCACTGAATTGCAGCATGGCCACATTATAATGAACGGTTTGCATGCAGTTCCCTGCACAGCCAAGTGCCCAGGAGCACCGCTGTGGAGGGCAAACTTAGAAAGGGATGAAGCACTCAATCAGTGCTGCAGCACCTTAATTCTTAGGATATTGTGGGTACCAGAGCTCGGACCCCCAAAAAGATAAAGTGCTGGCATATTCTAGGAATATTCTATCACTTTATAAGTTGGGGGGAAAAACCTTCAATAGCAATGTCCACTCATTTATTGGAAAACTATAACTCTCAGCGTATCCTGAGAGCTGCAGACATTTAGGGCATGTCGGGGCTTGTGGTTTTTCTATAAACTTGTGTCCCAGAGGTATGTTTAGATTTAAACTTTTTTTTTCATCTGTAGAGGTAAACATAGTTTCTGCATCAAAAATCATGATATCAATCCGGATGTTATATATCAGAATTCAAACCCAAAAACTCCTGTGTCCCAGACAGCAGCTCTTCTCATTGAGTTACTGGTGATACTGGACAGCTCCAGTGCTGAATCTATGTTCTAGATCAAAGTTTCCCAACCTTTTCAGGCTTGAGGCACCCCAGGAAAAAAAATAATTCGTAGGGCACCCGTTACAAAAAATTGTTTACAAAACGACAAAAAATAAGCACTACACTCTTAGGCCTCATGCACACAAACGTATTTTTTCCCTCCCGTAAATACTGGTGTAAATACGTGTCCTTGGTCACACGTATTCGACCCGTATTGCACCAGTATTTACGGACCCGTGCCCGTAAATACGTGTCCGGTGTCATCAGTATTCCACCTGTATTTACGGGCACGTTTTCGCTGCAAAATTGCACTGCACTAATCGGCAGCTCCTTCTCTCTATCAGTGCAGGATAGAGAGAAGGGGCAGCCCTTTCCAAGGTAAAAGTAAAAGAATATCATACTTACCCGGCCGTTGCCTCGGTGACGCGTCCCTCTCTTGACATCCAGCCCGACTTCCCTGGATGACGTGGCAGTCCATGTGACCGCTGCAGCCTGTGAATGGCCTGTGATTGGCTGCAGCGCTCACATGGGCAGAAACGTCATTCCGGGAGGCCGGACTGGAGGAAAAAGCAGGGAGTTCTGGGTAAGTATGAACTTTTTTTTATTTTACAGGATGATCTATATTGTGATCGGTAGTTTCTGTCCAGGGTGCTGAAAGAGTTACTGCCGATCGTTTAACTCTTTCAGCACCCTGGACAGTGAATATTAACTGACGTCTCCTAGCAACGCTCCCGTAATTACGGGCGCACACACGTAGTCACCCGTAATTACGGGATCCCCATAGACTTCTATGGGCCTGCCCGTGCAGTAATTACGGCCTGAAATACGACATGTTCTATATTTTTTAACAGCCCGGGCACCTTCCCATAAGCATACGGGGAGGTACCCGTGGCCAATAGAAGTCTATGGGCCCGTAATTACGGCCCGTAATTACGGGCGTTTTTACGTTAATGTGCATGGGGCCTTAGGATATGTTCACACAGCGTTTTTTTGTAAGGCAGAAACTAAAAATCTGCCTCGAAATTCCTTTTTTTTTGCTGTGTTTTTTGCAAATTTTTTTAAGCCATTGAAGCAAATGCAAAAACTCCACGCAAAAAATCACCAAACGGGCACCGCAGGTATTTTCTGCCTCCTATTAATTTCAATGGGAGGTCAGAGGCGGAAACCACTCGAAGACCATCAGCCCCCCACTCACAGTAAATTTACCATCAACCCCAAACTCACAGTAAAATGACCATCAGCCTCCACTCACATTAAAATAATCAGCCCCCCACTCACAATAAAATGACCATCAGCCCCCACTCACAGTAAAATTACCATCAGCCCCCACTCACAGTAAAATTACCATCAGCCCACACTCACAGTAAAATGACCATCAGCCCCCAACTCACAGTAAAATGACCATCAGCCCCCCACAGTAAAATGACCATCAGCCCCCCACTCACAGTAAAATGACCATCAGCCCCCCACTCACAGTAAAATGACCATCAGCCCTCCACTCACAGTAAAATGACTATCAGCCCCCCCCCCCCACTCACAGTATGATGACCCATCAGTAAAGAGACCATAAGCCCCCTCCAATAAAGTGACCATTTGCCTCAGCTCCCCCAGAAAAGTGACCATCAGCCCCAGTCCCCCCCCCCCCCCCCAGGATTAATCCCCATCCAGTAAAATGACCATCAGCCCCTCTAGTAAAGTGACCATCACAGAGAGAAAGTGTGCTTACTCCTGAGGAAGGAATAAATAAGGAGGTAAAAGAACAACAACTCCCAGCATGTCCAGGCTGCTGTTATGTGATATCAATGGACATTACAGGGAGGAGATATGAGGAGAGGACTACAACTCCCAGCATGTCCAGGATGTTAAGTGATATGAGAGAACGTTTACAGGAGGAGGAGGTAGAAGAGGAGAGAACTACAACTTCCAGCATGTCCGGACTGTTATTATGGGATATCAGAGGACATTACAGGGAGGAGGTATAAGAGGAGAGAACTACAACTACCAGCATGTCCAGGATGTTATTATGGGGTATCAGAGGACATTACAGGGAAGAGATATAAGAGGAGAGAACTACAACTACCAGCATGTCCAGACTGTTATGAAATATCAGAGGACATTACAGGGAGGAGGTATAAGCGGAGAGAACTACAACTTCCAGCATGTCCAGATTGTTATGTCATATCAGAGGACATTACAGGGAGGAGGTATAAGAGGAGAGAACTACAACTACCAGCATGTCCAGACAGTTATTATGTGATATCAGAGGACATTACAGGGAGAAGATATAAGAGGAGAGAACTACAACTACCAGCATGTCCAGGCTGTTATTATGGGATATCAGAGGACATTACAGGGAGGAGGTATAAGAGGTGAGAACTACAACTACCAGCATGTCCGGACTGTTATTATGGGATATCAGAGGACATTACAGGGAGGAGGTATAAGAGGAGAAGACTACAACTCCCAGCATGTCCAGACTATTATTATGAGATATCAGAGGACATTATAGGGAGGAGGTATAAAAAGAGAGAACTACAACTACCAGCATGTCCAGGCTGTTATTATGGGGTATCAGAGGACATTACAGGGAGGAGGTATAAGAGGAGAGAACTACAACTCCCAGCTTGTCCAGACTGTTATTATCTGATATCAGAGGACATTACAGGAGGAGATATAAGAGGAGAGAACTACAACTTCCAGTATGTCCAGACTGTTATTATGGGATATCAGAAGACATTATAGGGAGGAGGTATAAGAGGAGAGAACTACAACTCCCAGCATGTCCAGGCTGTTATTATGGGATATCAGAGGACAAGTACAGGGAGGAGGTATAAGAAGATAGAACTACAACTACCAGCATGTCCAGACTGTTATTATGGGATATCAGAGGACATTACAGGGAGGAGGTATAAGAGGAGAGAACTACAACTACCAGCATGTCCAGGCTGTTATTATGGGATATCAGAGGACAAGTACAGGGAGGAGGTATAAGAGGATAGAACTACAACTACCAGCATGTCCAGACTGTTATTATGGGATATCAGAGGACATTACAGGGAGGAGGTATAAGAGGAGGGGACTACAACTACCAGCATTCCCTTGGCTCTATTTCTCACAAAATTGCTAACAAACTAAAGAAAAATACTTACCCTGCCCAGCGTTAATGGCTCCTCTCCCTCCGTCAAGCTTGTAGTGGGAATCGGTGGCCGGTACTCTAACAGACGTGCACGTGTCACATCTACTACAACGTCGGGGGCGGAGCTGTAGCAAAAAAAAATATCTTTTTTTTTTTTTGCAGTGGATGAGCGGAGAGTCGCGGCACCCCTGGATGGCTCTCGCGGCACCCCAGGGTGCCACGGCACCCCGGTTTGGAACCACTGACCTATGGAGTGTCAGGAACGCCCTTAAAAGGGAATATTCCTGCCACAATAAATCGCATCATACTATGTCCCGCATTGACTTAGTATTATGTAGCGAGTCGGGGATAGAACTGGTAGGGAAAATCAAATATGATAATAGAGGTATCTCAGACCATTCCCCGATAGTTTTAGAAATAAAGACTGAGAAAAAGGAACTATCAGACAGTTAAAATAAATCCACATTGGTTCAATATAATTAAAAATCTGGGGGACATAAACAATCAGTTAATAAAAATATTAATGGTAAACTGGGATTCTGCCCAAGACAGGATTGTATGGGAGGCAGTAAGTTTTTTTTTAGAGGCCATTTGCTCAAAAGCATAACTAAATCAAAGAGAGAATTTACTGTGATGGAGCAAGAAAAAAAAAAACGTGTATCAGAATATGAGGGACTATATATTAGAACCCACATGGTAGAATATGAAAAAAGAATTGGCTTGATGCGTTGGAGGATTACAGAAAGTGTGTATTAGCGCTAAAGCACAGAATACAATTATTTTCTTGAGTCAGAAAAGATACTGTGAATCGGATAAACCCAGTAAGATGTTAATGAATATTGTTAAAAATCAAAGAGCCACAAATAACATTGCTGTCATTAGGGACAAAGGAGGTCGATTGATCAGGGATCCAGAGGAAATAGGTAAAAACTTCTATGAGTACTTCTCCAAACTTTATAAAACAGAAAGGGAATATGATGAGGAACAACTAGAGAAGTACCTAGGGGATATCCCATTTGTTACTCTACCTGAAAATCAAAGAGAGATCTTAGGGAATACTAACAATGCTCAGGCAATGTGCAAGGGGCAGGGCCCTTCTTATAGTCCAGGGAGATCATTGGACTAATTACTAATGTTTTGCATGTGTGCTCGCTGGCCCTTTAAGGCCAGGAATGAGCGTGCACGCGCACCCTACAGGATAGCATTCTATTTTTTATTTTATTTTCTTGGAGTCCTGTTTTTTTATAGTTACAGGAGTGCAATAATTTTAAAGAGTGGAGTGGAAGTGAGTGCTGGCGTCTCCTGGGGAGGAGATGCGGGCCAGCGCTCACTAGACCATGGCTGTGGCCGTCGAGGGGTGAGTAATCCCGACGGTCCGTGGCCATGGATGTTACAGATACATAAAGATCAATGTGGATTTATTCCATGAAGATCTACCAGACACTGTATAACGCGAGTGTTTGGTAATATGCAGATAGGTGCGGGGGGGCTCCCCACTCCATCCTGTCTTTGGATGCATCCAAGGCGTTTGACATGGTGGAGTGGGGATATCTCTGGGCCCTGCTGAGAAAGTTTGGCTTCGGGGAGACATATATTCAATTTATTCAACTATTGTATACGAAACCACGAGCAAGTGTAAACGTTAATGGAAGGGGTACCACCTTCTTTGAACTGACGAGGGGCACGAGACAGGGTTGCCCACTTTCTCCCCTGCCGTTTGCATTGGCAATCGAGCCCCTGGCGTCCCTTATTATGGGGGTGTCCGGAGGGTTTGGAGCACGGGGGGCGGAGGACAAAATGGTCCTGTACGCAGACGACCTTCTATTATTTGTAACAAACCCAAGAGAAATAATTAAATATTTGATGGATAAAATACAGGAATTTGGCTTCGTCTCTGGATTGAGTAGAAATTGGGGGAAATCTATATTGTTTCACTAGATGACACGGAACCAGGGGTATATACAGATTTAAAAGTAATTCAAAATAATGGTAATTTTAAATATCTGGGGATAAATATCCCCAAGGAGATAACGGACTTCACTGATCTCAACATTCAACATAAAAGAAATAGAGAAGAAAATTAAAAGCTGGAACGAGCTCGCTATATAGAGCCGATAAGATATGTCTGATTAAATCAGTTCTATCCCCAAAGTTGATATATGTTCTCTGCAACTCCGATTTGGATTGAGGACAAAATATTTAATAAGATTAGAACTTTATTTAATAACTTGATTTGGGGCAGAAAGAGAGTCCAAATAATTTACGAACATTTCCTGATGTTAATATGTATTACTTAGCAACTTAACTCCAATATATACAGGAAAGGGAGGATACAGATTTTTTGCAATATTTGATAAAGGAGGCTGGTGTACTTTTTTTTGGTATAGTGGAGACTCCTGAATCAGGTCACAGTAACATTGGGGTTGAGGGTAAATTTCCCAATCCAACTGAATAAGAGCTGGAAAATGCTAGGTAGAATCTCTAACCGGCAGGGAGCATTTAGGTTTACACCTTTATGGTTCAACTTGAATTTAACTGAACTATATACATTATCAGGATATAATCTCTGTCACGGTCTGTGGGTATGTGGACTCACTAGGCCGCTACAACGGTTCTCACCGGTTTGTTTGTGGATCCTCTGTGTTGTCTGGGAGATGGTGCTTGAAACCCAAAGCAACGCTTGGCACAGCAGGTTTAGAGGCAGTCAGATGAATAGGCCAGAAGTCAGGACAGGCAGCCAGACGTCGTAATGGGTATGGATAGCAATAGGTCAAGGCAGGCAAGGATAGTACAAGTTCAGGCAGAGGTCACAACGGGAAATCCAGACAAAGGCAGAAGGCAAGGTAACAGAGAAAACTGGGTACAGGGAAGCTCACAGGGATAACTTGGTTGAACAAGCAAGGATCTGAAGGAGGAGGATCCTTAAATAGGAAGTCTTAGGATTTTGCCACACGCCGACTCTTTAAGAAGGGAAGAGTCAGCGCGTGCGCCCTCTAGTGGCTGCAGCCGCACATTGTGGATGATGGCCGTGGAGGGAGGTGAGAGATGCAGTTACCTGACGACGCCCAGAGCCTGCAGAGCGTCCGGATCGGGTGAGTGGAGCTCGGGACGAGCATGAGGGAATGGAGGGTACGGGAACTGGAGCAGAGGCCGTGGAAGCAGCGTGGAAAGACGCGGCAGCCGTTACAGCCGCACCGCTGTAGGGGGAGGGAGCTGGACAAACAATAATCCAGACAGTGGCAGAGGCTTTAGCATGGATGGAGGGGGGTGCAGCAGGTTGCGTCAGATGTGGCGGATGACAGCAGGTGCAGCAGGTTGCGCCGGATATGGCGGATGACAGCAGGTGCAGTAGGATGCGTCAGAAGTGGCGGACGACAACAGGTGCAGTAGGTTGCGCCAGATGTGGCGGATAACAACAGGAGCAGCAGGACACAAATCCAATCACTAACAGGCTCAGGAACAATAACACAGCATGGGATACAGGTATCAGGGCACGGGTACACTGGGAACAGGGCAAACACTAAGGGACCATTTGCAAAGACTAACATGGGAATTACTAACAACGCTGAGGCAAGGAGTGAAGGGGCAGGGCCCTTCTTATAGTCCAGGGTGATCTGGGAGTAATTAGTCAATTCTAAACACGTGTGCATGCTAGCCCTTTAAGGCCGGGAATGAGCTCGTTCGTGCACACTAGTGGTCACTGCAGGACAGGACGGCCGCATGTGCTGGCATCCCCGGGGAGGAAGACATTGGCAGGATGAAAGGGGTCTGCGGTCTGTGACCGCGGCTGTTACAATATCCTGGGGGAAAAAAACTATATTGGTGATATTATTGAGAATGGGAAAATGAAATAATGGGAAACCTTGGAAAGAAACTATGAGTTAGGAAAAAAAGGAAAAATTAGCAGAAACACAACTCAAACATGTGATTGGTAAGTCTGCAGCTAAGGAGTTGCTTCAAATATTTCCCCTTCATGGGGTATATAAGCAAATAGCCAAATCAAATCCGAAGAAAAAGGCTCTGGCAAATATTTATAAAGGGTTATTACAATATAAACAAAATAAAACAAAATTTAACAGTGAAAAACAATGGTCAAACAAATTAGGCCCTTGAATGAACAACACTGGGCAAAAATTTATAACAATATTTGGAATGTGGCTTTAAACTTTAACTCCTTCATGACTGCTATACGGCTATATATGTTCCAACTGCCAATGCCCCGTGCAGTTGTCACGCATATAGACGTTGGTAGCGTGCATCGGGCTTTAATGTGAGCAGAGCTGCTTTAGAGTGAGCAGCTCTGCACTAATTTATGTGCCGACTCTCTCTACAAGTGTCCACACCTCTTCCACTTAGTTTCATGTTTTATGAAACTAAGCTTAGAAGTGCAGCGCTACTCACACTGAAGCAGTGCTGAACTTTTCTGTCCCCTGGCTCTCTCCCCTGTGTGTCGGCACCTCCCCCCTCCTTCTCCCTCGGTCCACAGCTTCCGCCCAGAGTAAACGGAGCCAGTAAGCTCCTTATCTGGGCAGATAAGGAGCTGATGATCACCTTGATTGTTTAATCATGGTGATCATAGAAGTTTTTGTTTGCTTAACAAACTTTTGAAGCAGCTCTGAACTCTTTGGCCCTATTCACACAACAGGGTTTCCCGGCCGTGTGACGGGCACTCAAAAAACGTCCTTCACACGGCCGCAGTAGGAACAATAGACCCCAAATAGGGCTATTCACACCACCGATTTTTGACGGTCCGGTGAACCGGGCTATCAAAAAATTGGGACATTCCCTATTTTCGGCCGTTCTTCCGGCTGCCCTTCTCCCATATAAGTCTATGGGGCCGGGTAATACATGGCCATCACTCTAATGTGTTCCGAGTAACGGCCGTGTCTTCCATCGCTCGCTCGCTCTCTCCTCCTCACTGTGCGAAGTGCATGTAAGGAGGAGGAGGGTATCTTTTTGCTCCCTGTAGGAGCGGAATCCCCAATCTCCAGTCACAGCTTCGGCAACGCTGTGGCTGGGGATTTGGGTTTCCGCTCCAGGAGAAGTCCCTGACTACACTATCCATATATGGACACAGTGACATCAGGGACTTCTGAATCGGAATCCCCGGCACTGTGGCCGGTGTTTCCGCTCCAGGAGAAGTCCCTGACTTCATTGTCCATATATGGACACAGTGATGTCAGGGACTTCTGAAGCGGGATCCCCGGCGCTGTGGCCGGTGTTTCCTCTCCAGGAGAATTCCCTGACTTCACTGTCCAAATATGGACACAGTAATGTCAGGTACTTCTGAAGCGGGATCCCCGGCACTGTGGCCGGTGTTTCCGCTCCAGGAGAATTCCCTGACTTCACTGTCCATATATGGACAGAAAGGTAGGGGGGTGGCATCTATGGGGGGGAGCTATGTAAAAGGGTCCTGTGTAGAACTGCCTACAGGGGGCTGTGTGGAATTACCTACAGGGTGCTGTGTGGAATTACTTACAGGGGGCTGTGTGGCATTATCTATGGGGGGCTGTGTGGCATTACATACGAAGGACTGTGTGGCATTACCTACGAAGGGCTGTGTGGCACTACCTAGAAGGGGCTGTGTGGCATTACCTACAGGGGGCTGTGTTGCATTACTTACAGGGAGGCTGTGTGGCACTACCTACAGGGGTCTGTGTGGCATTACCTACAGGGGGCTGTGTGGCATTACCTACAGGGGGTTGTGTGGCACTACTGCCAGGGGGGCTGTGTGGCACTACCTACAGGGGGGCTGTGGCAGTATCTGCAGAGGGCAGTGTGTGGCATTATCTACAGAGGGAAGTGCGTGGCAAAAATTTTACAAATGAAATTCATCCATTTTTAAAACGGACAGGGAAAAAACTCGTATGCAAAATCGGCTGTTATAAACGGAAACACGGAACGGATGCAAAATGGCAGAGAAATACGGATCAAAACGGCTGTTTTTATCGGCCGACACTCGGACCCTGTTGTGTAAATAAGCCCTTAAGGCCCTTTTACACCAGCCGACACTCGGCCAGTGCAGCAAGTGCCGATCAACGAGACATCATCGATCGGCGCTCGCTTGCTCCTGTCACACGGAGCTATGGATGCTCGTCCACATACATTATTATCATGTCGGCAGCGCGTCTCCCTGTTGACACAGGGAGATGTGCTGCCGACAATGATAATCTTTTACTTTTTTTAAATGATACGACCAACGGATGATCGAGCGTTATATTAACCGGACATTTGTTATTGTTTTCTCTTTTATGTCTGAAATTTCTTGTCTTCTCAGAAAATATAAAAACAATTTAAAAAAAAAGACTGACACTTCCTGTTCTGTAGAGATCTCTTCTCAACATTCATCTCATTATCATCACAGGCAAGATTACAATGACTTTTATGAATGAATTAACTGCCTTTCTGAGATCCCGGCAGCTAAGGCTGGTATCTCATTTCGCAGTTTATATTAATTTTATGTCGTGAACTGTGGGAAAAACCGTACCTTTCTGCAGTGATTTTTTTAAAACTCGACACAAAATGGCGTGGTTTTTGCCGCGATTCATAGCAATAAAAGCATCTGAATTGCGACATGAGATCCCAGGGTCCTGTGCAGCCACAACTCTCGTGCTAGACTTTGAAACACTGACCGGGAGATCAATGCATGCTATCATGGGTGATACTGCTTGCTGAACTGTGTATCTAATTCTATCATGTGTGCTACTGTCTGCTGAGCTGGTGTATCTAAGCCTATCATGCGAGATACTGTCTGCTGAGACGCTTTATCTAAGCACTGTAGACGCTGTATCTAATACTAGTCAGTGTATATATGCAATCCAGACCAGACTCACCTCTGCTACATCCCATAGACTCTACTACACTACATCTGACATATTCATCATTACTGCATCACTACTACATCTGATAGGACACACACTCAGCTCTGAGGTATCCGATAAACTCAACACTACTGCATCACTAGTACTTCAGACATGAAACAGACTGTTGAGTCTATAAGATGTAGCAGAGCTAAATGAATGTCCTGCCAGATGTAGTAGTGATGTAGCATAGTTGAGACTATCAGATGTAGTAGAGCTTAGTGCGTGTCTTTTCAGATGTAAAAGTGATTTTGCAGGACACTTACTAAACTCTGCTATAACTGATAGACTCAACACTCCTACATCACTATCAGATGTAGCAGAGCTGAATAAGCGTCCTGCTACATCACTACTACATCTGACTGGACACGGTGAATCTTGTAAACTCAACACTACTACATATGACATAGTAAGTTCTGCTTGATCTGATATGATCAGTTCCGCAATATATGACATACATGCCACCTCTAGCGGAATACCTGGAAATTCGTTGAAAAAGGGGGAATCTGCGCTAATTCTCGGTGCGTCAGAAAGCTATGGGAAGCGCAGGAACGGGGAGAGGTCGGTAGCTGAACATCTCGTCTGAGGTCTGTAAAAGGGTAGTTTGGGGTCTTTGGACTGTAAACTGGCGGTCAGTAAAAGGGGGGCTCTGGTGTGGGGTCTGTATACAGGGGGGTCTGATCTAGGGTCTGTATAAAGGGGTTCCGGTCTGGGGTACCTTTAATGTTATGTCACCAGCTTGAGACGCATCAGAAGATGATACTGGTTTAAGTCTCTGAACCACTGTTCTCCTTCTGTATATCCAGGTCATGTCCATGAGTCTCCCATTGACTTCCATTACACTACAGAGTGCCGGAGCCCAATTTATTCTAGCGAGTTGATTTCCCTTTTCTATTATGGACAGGTTTACACTTCCATAGAAGTAAAATAATATAAATGAGATTATATGGATGTTATATAGGGGGGTCGTCCATTAATAATCCTCCAACAAAAGGCTGAGATTAGAACCACTGAAGTTCCCTACCTAGGACCTGATTGGAATGGGCGCCATGTAATACTAATGTATGGCCGCCCTCAGATAGACCTGAGACCTGGAGAGGCTGCATGCTGAAAAGGGGTTGTCTAGTTGGAACAAATCTTTTAAGGTCCCTGGTGTAAAGTGGGAGGGGGTGACTATAGAGGCCCCCAGGTGGTGGATGCCTTGGGTGTATATACTGTATAGGTATAAGTAACTGGACTAGAAGTAGAGATATTGTAGAATGACCAATGTGTAACAATATATAGTATTATATGTATAAAGATAGGACCCATGGCTCTGCACATACATATATATGGAGGAATGTGCTGTAACTTGTCAGTACATGCTGGGAGTTGTAGTTACATAGCAGCCTGACAGCCACAGGTTAGAAAGCACTGATACAGATAGAGGATGTTAAATAGTGAGACAGGTTATATAAGAGGGGCCATCACATTATTGTACAGTAGTCATATAACTGAGCCACCCATTGTTTATTAACACTTACATCACAGTGCCCTCAACTCCTATGTAACAAAGCGATGATGTCACAAAGGAATAGAATGGACGTGGCCTCAACTCCTATGTCACAAAGCGATGATGTCACAAAGGAATAGAATGGACGTGGCCTTGATTATCACCGTTCACATGATGAGAGCGCAGAGAGAGTAAGAAAAGAGAGAGAGATTGTGAGCGCCGCCTAGTGGAGAGAAAAATACTTGTGAGTACCCAGCTTATTCCATTTATTACATTTAACAAGGGTGATAAGACTTTTCCAGCAGATTATTATACACCTTACTCCCCAGCCGCACATCTAATTCTACAGCAGCTGATTGGCACAGATCACTGAGCTCTGCTGCATGGTCGTGGGCATCGTATACATGGAGGAACATATATCAATGGGACTCACCTGTATAACATATAGAAGTATCTTCTAAACAATAATTCCACAGTAAAGATCATTTAATTGGACACTAACGAAATCCGACAGGTTCCAGATTATCAGACATTCCGGATTATGAAACGGTCATAGTTAAATGGATTGTTTTATTAAGTTAACCCTTCTCTGAAGGCAGTAATCCGGCGATCACCTGATCACTAAAGATCTCACTCCTGGAACATATGGACTGTAGTGGTTTTGATGAGACAACCCCTTTATAATATTCAGGAAGACAGAGCAGTAAGATCCCAAATGTGCAGCTAATGTTCGTCTATGGGGTTATGTACGCTGACGTGTATTTAGCTTGTGGTGTTTCTATGTACAATCCGTGTAAAACAAATCTCAGCATCATCCATCAGATGCCATAAGCCAGACCAGTTCTGCCCATAGATTCAAAGGAGACCTAAAAAATGGTGGTGATTTCTGAGTGAGCGCCATATTTTATACATGAAAGTGCTTGAACTGCTTTTTTCTATCAGACGACATAAATCAGAATCATCATAGAACCAGTGCGGCGAGCGATACCGAGACCAATTTGTCTGTTTTGCTCATCTGTATAGAACGCTGTATTAGTACATTATTATTATTATTATTATTATTATTATTATTATTATTTATTAATATTTGTCTGTGGTCCTGAGATTCTATATTATCTATTAGAATTTCTTGAATAATTAGATGTTAATTATAAGGGCGAATTCACACGCGGCAGATTTAGTGCAAAAATTTGTGCAACTTTTCCATTCATCAGACTGGGACTTGCAGAAATTATATGCTTGCTGATTAAGATGAATGGAACTTATTGCCAGTCACAGAAATCTATGCAATAAATCTGCCGCATGTGAATATACCCTAATAGTAATATAAAGTGATTAAATATTATGTCCCTTTTCTGTTTTTATTTCCAGAGTTTACAGTCTCAAAATCCGTGAACATGGCGTCTCGCCATGAGGACGTGGACGTGGAGAAAGGCCTTTTGGCTCCTCCATGTGAAATGGATGAAGACGATGGCGAAAGCCCCAGAGCAGAGGACGTGCATGACCGTACTGGAATCTCCTACACACGATCCATCGTTATTGTAGGGATTCTGTTCTATATAAATCTGCTATCCTACATGGATCGGCTCAGTGTCACTGGTAGGTGTGGGGTACTTCATTTTATTTCTGGGGTTTATCAGTGCTGTAGCTGTGGAGGCACTTATAGCGAACCTCCAATTTCAGTAGAAAACCGGTTATAGTGCAGGAGTGCGCAGGAGTGTGCGCTATAATCGTTTTTATAAATCACGATCGTGCAGTGAGGAGGAACGGGGGTCGGGATGCCCGTTCTATAGATAGGTGGGGGTCCCAGTGGTGGGGCCCCAGCGATCATACATTTATCACCTATCCTGTGGATAGGTGATAAATGTCAATAGTGGGAAAACCCCTTTAACTCCTATAAACTCAATGGACCTCATCATTACAGTCTATGGGGAGCACTGGCTTTGTGAATTGCAGAACTCAGGACCCCCAGTTCCCCTGATAGGTGAGGGTCCCAGAGAAGACGTTGTCACACATCCATACATCCTGTGGATGTGCCATAAACGTATATGATGGAAATACATGCATTGCTTCTAGTGACATCTCTCTTTTTATCTGACAGGGGCGCTGCCATATTTAGAAAAATCATTTCATCTGAAAGACAGTGGATCTGGTTTGCTGCAAGCAGGTAAATATTAATATAAAATCTTGTTTTGTAAGTCACCTGGAATCCCCCATTTTGGGAACTAAATCAATATTCTAGAGAAGGTGACGAATCTATTCACTGGAATCTCATGATCTGACTGACACAAGGTTGTGATGTCATCAGGTTCTAGTGAAGAAATAAGACAGTCGGTTGCACTACATAAGGCTGGGTACACACCTCGCGGTCAAAATGTGTTTTATTGCCATAAATTGCCACAAAACAGCACGATTTTGCAGTGTTTTTGCGACGTGACCGCGACATGAAAACCTAGGATAATGGTGTTCTGCTGTGACTGGGCTGACAAATCCATAATAAGGCCATAATAACATCCATCAGCAGCATTTACCTGCTTGTTGATGGGTTCCAGTGATAACACAAAATAAGACATTAAGATGTACTATATCGTTTTTACTATGTTCACAGAGTTACAAAAAGTTTTATCAAACTGCAAAAGTAATTGAAAGGTTAAGCTTTACATTAATGAATGAGAGTGGGAATTAAAAAAAAAGGGGGGAATGTGGTTAAAATGCAGGATTTAATAGTTTGTCCATATATAAATGTCTGTTGTATCTTCCTTTCACCTCTTCTCTCCCCCTTCCCTTTCAGTCTTCCTCTGCAGCTTTATGTTGGTGGCTCCAGTATTTGGATATTTGGGTGATCACTAGAATAGAAAATATCTGCTATGTGTTGGGATCACCCTCTGGTCAGCCTCCATCCTTGGCAGCTCATTTATTCCTGATAAGGTAACATCCTGAGTTTATTATTAAAGGGGTTTTCCGGGACATTCCCATTGATAACCTATCCTTCTTCCATGCTCAATCTGTGGGGCTCTGATCTCCGGGACCCCCAACAAGCGACCCATTGAAGTTTTGATTTATTTCCTTCATTGTCTATCCTAACAATAGGCCATCAATATTAAAGTCCCAATGGCAAAGCTTTACTAAAGATGTTATTATTTCTGATTTTTTTTCCTTTTCCCCAGTATTTCTGGCTGTTCCTGCTCATGCGAGGACTGGTTGGGATCGGTGCGGCAAGTTACTCCACTATTGCCCCCTCCATCATCGCCGACCTATTTGTAGCAGACCAGCGAAGCCGCATGTTGTCCATCTTTTGGACTGCTATCCCCGTAGGCTGGTGAGTGTCCTGTGTAAACACATTATTTTACAATTATTAACTGGATACAAAAAGTGTCTAATATATATAATGAGTGTAGAAGTTTATACTGTTTATATCTATGTCTATAGTTATATTTGTGCAGAGATTATGCCCTTTCTTAACTATAAATCTTCTTCATTTTTGCCTATTAAGTGGCCTTGGATACATCATGGGGGCCAAAGTGACAAGCGCTCTTGGTGGTGACTGGCACTGGGCACTGCGGGTAAGTGAGAGGATTGCAGGATTCCTGCAGGCAAACTATTATTTCATTTTTTGTCTTATTATTGGAATTGCTCCCATTATCTTCTGGAACCATAAACAATAAGTAGGGACTTGGGAAAGTTCCAGCTCTATGAGTATCAGTCCGGAGGCTGTAGACCGTCATTTATGGACACTGACATGTGTTGTTTTTTGTTATTAGTCATTTCTAGGTTTTGCCCCTTTATCTGGTTTCAGTCACTTCATATTTGTAATACTTCTATATATATAATATACATTGTCTCCTCCTTCTTCTGGACAGATCATTCCAGGTCTGGGGATTATAGCCGTCCTGCTTCTTATCTTCTTTATGAAGGAACCATCCAGAGGAGCCGCAGAACAAAAAAGCTATAAACACCCAAACAACAATTCTTGGACGACCGACGTGAAAGCTCTGCTGAAAAAGTGAGTGTTTTCCGTGTAGTGATGGTTGTCGCTGGCTTTACCCCGTGTCTCTTGTGTCACTCACATTTCTCTCTCTCTCTGTAGCCCGAGCTTTATGCTCTCCATGCTGGGATTCACAACTGTGACATTTGTTTCCGGCTCCCTCTCCCACTGGGCTCTGTCCTTCTACAAGCGGGCCCGGGTCATCCTATACAGAAGTGATCCATGTCAGACTGCAATATGTCAATTTGATGACAGGTAAACGCTTATTTACTGTGTGTGCCAGGAGGTTGTGAGGGTTGCTATCTCCCATTATGTCCATACTCTTCCTTTCTCTACCTGAGTTTTGGGCACGGCTACGCGGTGAGTGGTCAGGGCTCCTGGCAGCCATCTATTTACAGGGTAGGTTCAGACATGGGGTGTTAAATGTGGATTTTACTTCGGATTTGCCTCAGATTTCACCCTTTGCATTGCTAAGGGTAAAATCCACTGTAAAAATGTGCGACATTTCCGCAACGTGTATTTACAGTGAATAAATTCTTGTGGATATTTATTTGCCAAACCGCACAAAAAAATCTTCAACAATTCTGTGATATAAAACCTCACCCTCATAGTGTATATAGACTGCTACGTGACAGTCTGCTCTATACTGACAAGATATTTGGGATAGGTCCATAGAGAGCCCTGTCAGCCTGAGAACAGTTTATGGATTTAATCTTTAGATACATGCAGATAGTTGGAGCAGTAGTCATACTCAGGTCCTTTAATCATCATTTAATTACAATTGTGGAGAATCCATTTGATGACCTCTATAATCTCTATCTTTGCAGTCTGATTTTTGGCATGATCACTGTGATCACCGGAATCGTGGGAGTTGGAGCTGGCGTGGAGATAAGCAAGAGGTTCAGGAAAATCAACCCGCGGGCAGACGCATTAGTCTGTGCGTGCGGAATGCTGGGTGGCGCCCCTTTCCTGCTCTTGGCTTTGTTATTGGCAAGTTTCAGCCTTGTGGCCTCCTATGTAAGTGGCTGATGAACAGCTTTCTGTCATTGATGTTTTTTCTTTTAATTATATTAAAAAGGTGAAGAAACAATATCCATACACATACCTGTAGATATACATACATATACACCTATACATACAATCATACTGTATATAGCTGTGGATACCATACACATACAGATATACAGCTTTACATACACATACTGAATCATTAGGCAGACATATATAAACATACAGTATACCTTTACATACATACATACAGTGTATACCTGTGGATATCATACACATACAGATATACTGCTATACATACACATAGACACACAGGTATTCATACACATATACATTATTATACAGTGTAAGGTCTATACGCAGGTTTAATACCCACCCTGTGCAGAAGAGTTCAGGATAAGAGGTAACTTATTGTACTGCCCCCTCCCCGTATTCCCCATTTAGTCTTTTCTGAATGTTTTGTCTCCCCTCAGATCTTCATCTCCATCGGGGCGTTATTGCTGGCACTGAATTTTGCCATTGTGGACGACATCCTGCTGGTAAGTGATCAGAAACCATGAGGATGTTTCTCTATTACAGCTAAAATGACATTTATTTCGCCTGTTGTCTATTTTCTGGCCTAGTTTATGAAATGCCACTGACTCTGCAATAACTGCCAGACAAGAGACGGAGGACACTACAAGTACAGACTGCGCTGTCTGCAGATATTGTAGTGCAGATATTCCGTCACTTTGTCTGGCTGCCATTGTTGAGTTAGGTTCAGTAACTTCCTTCTGCCTACTCAGAATGTCCTCTTGTTTTAGAGTGTGGTGACCCCCGGAAGACGATCCACAGCGGAGGCCCTACAAATAATTGTGTCCCACCTGCTGGGTGATGCATGGAGCCCCTCTCTGATCGGAGTGGTAAGTATTAGTTACATCATCGTCCTAAAGGGTATATAAACAAAATTCTTTACCGTCGGGGTCAGTCTTAGCCTGAATGACACCCTTTGTGAACAACTTACCACGCACATACATTTCACACAAAGGAGACAGCACTAATACAGTACACCCCCACCAAACAGACAGTAAAGATATAGCAACCATATAGTGCACACACAAGGCCCATACAGCACCCTCAGTGAGGAGCTGTCACTCACCACCACCTACAGTCTGCTGTCACCGGATTTCTGCATTAATATCCAGCATCCGCTGTCTGAGAAAATCTACACATATTCTGATATTTCCCATAATTCATCTTACATAACAATGTGTTATTTTCTTATCCTCAGCTATCTGACCTCATCCGCAGAGGAAAGCCAGAATCCGACCTGCTGATGTTTAACAGCCTGAAATATGCCCTCATGGTCTGCGTATTCGTGAGCGCTATCGGAGGAGGATTGTTCTTGGCAGCTGCCCTCTTTCTTGAGAAAGACCGAAAGAGGGCAGACATGGAGTCTGAAGGTATCTACCCTGTCTGTGTGTATGTCCACTGTCTACTCATGTGTCCTGCAGAATTAAAGTGCAGCTCAACCTTGGATTTACACTGGCTCTATGGTCAGAAAATGTTAAATAATCACAAATCCCTAATCCTATTCTAATGCGTTAACAAATACTTATTTTTTTAGTGCTGAAAATCATGGTTTATGGTAATCATTAGTGGGAGAAATTGTCTTTTCTGACAGACGGTAGAAAGATAGTGAATTTTATAGTCCTTCACCAAGATTATGATTCGATAGAGTGCTCCACAATTATCAAAGACAAAACCACTGGAGTAGAAGTGGAGTTTCTTAAAACATAACTTTTACTGTTGTTCCTTCTCAGAAATGTGTTGCACCATATTGACACATATATAATATATGTAGGAAGTAAATTTTTTCCTCCTTGTTATAAAACATTCAATAGCACAAATCAATGTATCATCCAAGCTTAGGAGATGTACAATTGAAAAAAACTCAGTCGTTTATACCTTAAACTTTCAAGGATGTCAAAATGTAAGCTCCATTTTTTTCTTTTATATCTTATTTATCCCAATAGTCATCTTGCAAATAATTATAGAGCCTCTCGGGTAATTACCCCCCTACCCGTTCTGTTGTCAGGTGCACTTGGTTGGACTCCTCAAAACAAGAGCCCTGGGAAACCTCTCTTCAATGTTAGAGATCAATATTTTCCTCCCGACGCGTTTCTTTATGGCCCGAATTCATCAGGGAAGATTGGCCATTCAGCCGTGTTAAGTCCACTAGAGCTATAACTGCCGTTCAATAACCCTGCAGTGGCAAGGAAAATTCATGGCCCATGTGTTGCCCTTGTTGGAGTGAACGCCTGTTCACGGTGTCTGACGACGCTATTGATGGTTTTGTAACAAGGAGGAAAAAATGTACTTCCTGCGTATATTATATATGTGTCAATATTGTGCAACTCATTTTTAAGAGGGAATAACAGCAAAAGTTATGTTTTAAGAAACTCCAGTTCTACTCCAGTGGTTTTTACTTTTCTGACAGATAAAAATATTTTCTATTGATCAGAAATGTATAGACATTCCTTCTTAGTGATAATTGTTATCGCTATGACCATAGCCTGTAATGGGTATTGCTAGAGAAGCAATCAGATTTAATTATAAAGATTGGGTATCAGATATGGTCTTGGCAACTGAAGTGCCTTTCTGCAAGGACTTCTAATATACCTCATTAGCAGTGAATGGGTTAAAGGGTAAGACTACTTTGCCGACATTTTACTTTCATTGCGTTGTTTGTATTTTATTAAATAAAATACATTTACAATTGGTTTTAATTAAAAAAAACATTTGGGACAGTTTGCCTTCTGCAGCTTATATGTTTTACAATACAAGCTGCTGGATGCCATTCAGTAATTATTCCGTCAAATGAGTTTACTGTCGGGTCAGTCTCACACCACTTTCTCTGCTCTCCTAACATTGATCTAAGCTGCCATCTTTACAATGAAAGAAAATAAAACTAAACTTAAATCAAATAAGATGTCAGCTTAGATTAGCGTTCAGGAGAGCAGAGAGATGGGCTGGAGACTGAATCAACAGTTAGCTCGTCTGACGGAATGAGCACTGATTGGCATAGAGCAGCTTGTTTTGTATTGTAAGACATAGAAGCTGCAAAACACAAACTAATTGTGAAAATGTTTTATGTAATAAAATACAAAGCAATAAAAATAGTCTGCAAAGATGTCCATAGCCTTTAAGATATTAAATCTGATCTCTGATTGGTTGCTATGGGCAATCAGGCCAGATTTTATTTTAGAACGTTTTGATGAATGAAGCCCATGGGAGACTTTGATAGTTCAGAATTTTCAACTACTCATTGACCATCTAGTGGTATGAAGTATGATAATATAAAATGAGAATTATCTAATAATGTATTCCTACAAAATCAGGCTTATATGTTTTTTTTATCTTAACAGGATGAAGTCTTGGACATTTTATATTGATTTGTCCATGGCTGCACTGGCTCTTGAGAGCAAAAGAACCCTGTCCTTACTCTACACACGAGGACAAATAGAAAGTGAACAAGTTTTGGAGCTCCTCAGACTTTCACCGTAATGAGCAGCAGGGCTCTGCTGCTCAAGACATAACTATAATGTTTCCGAAAAACCACTAAAAGTTTCAGTGCATGCAGAATCAAGAACACCATACAGAACATGTATTCTTGCAACAGGAAATCAATAGTTAGCAGTGGAAGTCATGAATGCAAAGCTGCCATGACCTACCCTGTTACTGAATCCAGTGGTTTAAACATTATAGATTCTACACCGATAATTGAGGGAACTGGACCTAGAGTGTCTGCAATTCCAAAGATTGCATTGAGGGAGAAAACAAGACCTACCTCACAGACTCATTCATATGGAATTTCCACTGAGCTCTTCCTCGGAAAAGCATCCCAAGGAATTTGCATGAATACCAGCAAACATAGGTCCACCTCAAAGGATTTTTTTTCTGTGCCTGTGTCTCGGCTGAGTCACAGTGCCAAATTGGACTGAACAAATCTTTGTACTACAGATCTGGATCCCCAGACTGTGTGTAAAAAATGACAAATGTTTCTGCCTGTGGCTCGGCTGAGTCACAGTGCCAACCCGGACATGATTAGTGCCACCTACCAACGATTTATGGCAACTAACAACATGACTCAACTGGAATACCTTTCATCCACATTGCACCAACAGAAGAGACTGCAGTTACAGACCATCTCTAGTTGAAACAAAGAACTTTAAGAATAGCATGTTTCTAACTGCTCCTGGTTACACCTTAAATTCGTTCATGTATACCAACCTTATGTGGAAAATGTAGTCATGTTATTTTAATAAAAACATCAAAACCTAAACAAAGGGTATTATTATATAAGTAACAAAATACTATAGAAAACTGTCTGTACTCTTAAACTTTCTGATATATCACATGTTCTGGATTAATAGAAAAATGTAGGGAAAAGCTACTGAAAGTCATGAAATCCAATCAGAGAAAGAGTCAGGATTGAAATCTAGGCAGCATCTACTTCTCCCTTAAATACGTAAGCCACATTGTTAATACAAAAAAATAAACATGGAACACAGAGCCGCCTGATCACTCATTCAAGATTAGGCGTACACTCGCTGCTTGTCTGGAAAACCTGTACGCTACCACTATGGAAAAACCAATATAACCAATGAACCTGTCTTACAGTCACAATATAGTGGTCAGATACCAGTTTTACATAGGAGATCTGCTGAGTATTATCTCACTGCAGACTATGAAAGTGAATACGGTACTAATCAGATTCAGAATAAATAATTTTTAAATCCAGTGAATCACAGTTGACATCTTCTCTAATTGAAGTCCTTCACTAAGTTCCTTTTCTTCTCCATCTGGCCCCAGACATCTTTGGCCACTATCTTATACAGTTTATCCTCAGCCTCTGTAGCAACACAAATTCTGACCACAGAGCAGACCCATAAATAAATCCAGACACCAAACTTATAAGAAAAATTCAGATACCACATCAGATGTCAAATTAATTTAGACTTCAGACAAGACAACAAAATTAATTTAGACCGTATAACCCCTACATTACTTCAGACCCCCAAGAATAATTCAGACTCCAGACCAAAGGCCAAAATAAATTTAGACCTCAGACCAGACTCCTATATTATGTCAGACTGCAGACCAGACTCCTACATTACAGCAGTAGTACAGCGATTACATAGCGTACAGCTGGGTCTGTCACATGACGAAGAGTGGTGTCGTCATGAAGTTAGACCGTGTCACTAGACTTCTGGTCACCCGGCAGCATTGTAAAAATCTACTAAAATATCATCATCAGCGTGACAGGGGACCGGAATGTATATTAGTCGTGTACTCACATACTGCAGTGAACATACTGCTAAAAATTTCGGTCCCCACGTAACCACTTTAACATTTTGTTATTATTTTTTGTCATGAGTTTTATATATCTAAATATCTTGGCTCAGTATTTGCTACTATCTTGCAAAATTTTGGATTATGAGACAATTTTTGGGGCTGTTCTTTGGCTCAGAATCAGTCATGGGCCCCTTACATCCCAAATTACAAGTGATTTTGCTTCTTATCACTGGATGAAGCAGCCACATAACAGTCCACATTGTCATTCATTATCACACTGGTCTAGTCAGGTTTGTATTCTTTCTTTGTGTGAAATTCAACCATACATTTTTACAGTCGGATGGAGCTCTGTTTTTCTGATACAAAGCTCTAAATCCCATATTTCCCCTAAAGAGGACTTATCCCTTTATGAAAAACAAAACTCATAAGAAGAGGACTACTGACATGACGCAGGGTGCAGTCCATGTAACGCTCTCACTAGCCCCCCGACGGCCGCGACTGCAGACTTCCGTGTCCGACCCATCGCCTCCGTCCAACCGTGCACTGGTCTCCATGGTGCGCGCGTTCCCGGCCTTAAAGGGCCAGCGTACACACATAATTATAAAATCATCCCCAGATCATCCTGGACTATAAAAAGGGCTCTGCCCTGTTAAAGGGCTCGTATAATAGCAGGGTTTACTTACTCGTGTCACCCACTATTACTACCTCCTTTATAATCAGGGTCACTAGATTTATGTCTAGTTCTCCTACCTTTTTGTTATACTAACGTTAGTCTAGTTGCTTTGCTACTAAGTAAGCGTATACGACTGCATAGTAAATAAAGGGTAATATTTATTACTAACTATACATACACTTACATATAAAATACATGGGATAACATACGCAACCCCCAGATATACCATAAATAAAGACAAGCATACAAATAGTTGGAAATAAAAGGCTGTGGTGTTTATTATGGGTAACAAATATATTAATAAATCTTTATAATCAACTTGAATAACTGAATAATTAAATAAATAATGTCATATACTGAAATGTCCAATAAATAAGCACTTGTCCACACAGCATTAGCTGAGCGACAACCCACTAACAAACACCGTTATGGGGATTCTGTCCATGGAAAAAGGGGAGGGTGGGCAGGGCTTCTTCAAACGGCTTCCTCTTCAGACGAACTGCTGATTGGACCAGACAGCAAGGGCTTTTATACTCCAGGATTTCCCGCCGCTCAGCTGCTCAAACCAATCCCTGGACTGTTGCCAACATCTGCCTGGTCACAAGGTCAAACCTGAGGAAACTTCCAGAACAAGGTAAATACCAAAACACACCCCTCAGAAGGGTGTGGGAAGATACGAAGACACAAATAGGGGGAAAAGCAGAATATAGAACAAACAAGAGAACAGAATAAGGGAAAAGAAGGATAGAAAAAGGGGGAAACAGGGGGGTGCGAAGTGATCCCATGTGTCCCCCACGCTATGCGCTCTAAAGGGGGGTATCCCACCAAACACAGAACACAGTAGCTGATCACCGTATAGTATCAGTATACCCCAATACATATAACAAGTTAATATATACTGAGTAACTCACACTATACGTAGTACAGTATAAACACGGTATCACAATCCTAATTTATACCACCACCCACCTACCTAAAGATACAGTGCATTCACTCATGCTTGCTTCTGTGAGACCCTCCCCCACCTGGCTCTAACTAAAATACATAGAAGTTAAGTTACAATACAATACACATGCTCCCTGTTTCTGTCACACTCCCTCCTAGCAATAACTGTCCCTGTGCACTAAAGGGTTAACACGGGATAAGGAGGATAAAGGGTTAACAAAGGGAATGGGTTGCTGTGTACCAGAGGTAGCAGATAAATGATGGGAAAGGGTTAAACAGGTACCAGGGGATGTACAGGTACCAGGGGATATGCAGGTCATGTGCAGGCAGGTGGGAAAGTGTTGAAGTAAGGAGGGAGAAGAGGGTTACTGCTGCTACACGTGGATACTTAGAGCTTCATGTGGTAATCAGAATCTGTTGAGGGAAGCAGGAGGCAAGAGAGCGGAAGTGTGGGACAGTTTGTCCTTTTAAACCCCTCCCCCCCGTGCACTTCTGTATGACATCACATGCTCATGCACTTGCAAGTGGGGGGGGGTATGGAACTGTTTATGGCTCCCCCCATGCAATATCATTACCTGGCAAGGGGGCGAGTGCAGGCAGTGGGAATGTGTCCACAGTCTTCTCCCCCCTCCCCCGGAGGCTAGAGATACACTTTTCTGGAGGGACAAATATATATATCACCATACACCAAACGCGCCGTAGTAGTGGTTGCAGGCATTTAGAGTTTTATCATTTAAAGCTTTCTGGGAAAAACGTATGAATGTATTTGACAGTTTTCTGGCATTAACATTTGAGCTGAATGCTATATTTATGAAGCCCCTGATCCACATGACAAATCGCCAGAAGACGTGAAACAAATCTCCCGTATAATGCCTGCTATGAAGCACTGAAAATAAAGAATTTTTGACAGTTTTTACCTGTGGGTGACGTGGTATATAGATATTTCTACTATATGACTGCCTATTACTGAGAGGCACCAGCTTTATTAACACCGTGGAACTACTCGCCCTACTTCATTTGCATTTTTTGAGTAGTGTCGACAGTTTTTTAGTATTGGACCTGTTACACTTTGTCCATCATGTGACAAATGTGGCTGGAAAAACGTACCAGGACCAAGTCACGCATAGCGCAACATTTATTAACAATCTCTGCTACTAGAAAAAGTGACAGAAAACAACACCACATTAACCCTGCGTTATGTTAAACTACATTTGACAGAGCTCTCAGTGTGGGTGGGGCCTTTCTAAATTTTGCTATGGGGCTCAATGATTTTATTGTACATCCCTGGGGATACACATGTTGTATATGTGCGCAGGTCAAAGTCTGGACAGCTGTGGGTCGGACGTAATTATAGCAAAACACGGCAAGGTATATTTTTAAATAGATCAGAACAAAACACATAAAACAAAACACAAAACAGGGTCACCTGTAGGAGTAAATTGTAGTGGGTGTGGGGAAGCGAGATTAATATAGTGGATCAGCATGTCCAGGCATTGCCCTAATATTCTATTTATCCCAAAATGTGAGGGTGAGATACATACTTCCAGCTATCATGTATTCATAGCTACAGCTCGAATTAGTAACTCTAACAATGTCTTGTATAGTGGGTACATCAAGAGATTTCCATTTTCTGGATATGGAAGTTGTTGTTACCATAAGAATGTGGCACAAGATAGTTCCGCAAGGGGAGTGTATTTTCTCCATTTGTAAATGCGATAGAGACAAATCGGGTGAAATTGGAGATTTCTGTAATCTATGTAGAAAACTGGATAAGGAGCTCCACAAAGGCTTAATGTCGGGGCACTCCCAAAAATATGTAAAAGTTCCCACCTGCTCACAATTTCTCCCACAATTGGCAGATGCAGTAGCAGGAAACATTCTGGTAAGTTTGTTTGGTGTATTGTACATCTGGACTAAAGTTTGAAATACGCCTCGTGGTGGTTTGCACAGGAGGAAGATTTCAACAAGGTTTCGTACGCTTTCGAGCGTGTAAGGTCGTTTTGCTATGTAAAAATGTATAAGCGGTTGTAAGAAGAGGGAATTTTGGTAGACCTTTACCAGTTAGAAAAAAAACGGATCTGCAGATTTTTATAAATTTCTGCTTTACCCAGATTATATTCTTATTGTAAATCCAAGAAACTACACAGGGTGTCCTGATCAAAAAGATCAGAGAGAGTTTGTAGTCCGGCTTAATGCCAGGTTTGTAAGGACTCAAGCACTGTGAGAGGAAGTGGAATATTCTTTGTGGGTGTTTTATCCATGGGTAATGAGAGTCGGTGTTGGCAGGTGTGAATGGTGGCTTGAATACTTGGTAACTCTTGAGGCCAATCCAAGAAAATATGATCGACTAATGCACATAAAGTTTATAGAACAATATACAAAATTTTATTAGAATAAAAAACACATGAAACAATAAAAGTGGAACAGGGAATGAGTCACTCAATAAAAAGACATCAAAAAACGGTCAGAAACCAGGTATGAATGTTACGAGAGTATATAAATGGTATACATATTATTGGAGCAGCAAAAGAGAATTGTATATAGTCTCATGCACAGCTGTGTCTGATAGAGCCACAGTAAATTTGTGAAAAGTCAGAAGAACATCCAATGACATCCAACAGATGAGGGTTGATGTAATGAGAAGCGCTTTCAATCCATGAGAAACCAAAACAGCCAATTCAATTGAATCCCATGGTTTGTCAGTCTAAGATAACCACTAATCTTTGGTTTGATCTAGGATTGATGCCTTATGGTATTTGGAAAGGTCAGGGAGGATTAGGCCTCCAAATGAGGGGTGACGCATCATTGTGTGAAATGGGATCCTTGGTCGCTTTCCTGCCCAATAAAATAATTCATTTGGACATGTCGTTTTTTTGTTTATATAATTTAGGATAGGTATTAGGAGGGTACGTAGCAGGTAAAGGAGTGTTGGAAATATGAGAATTTTATAAAGAGATATCTGCCCTATCCAGGATGTTTCTAACTAGGATAGTCTATCAAGTTTCTACATGCAAGTGAGGTATTAGTGGTTCAAGATTATATTACATGATTAGTTCTTTACCTAAATAGTGAATATAATTCTCCCGCCAAGGGAAGGGGAAAGAGGCTTTGATATGTTGCTCTGTATTAGGTGGAATATTTTGGCCTCATCTGAGATTTCGTTTAATTAATCTTATTGTAATGACGGGGAGGGAGACAGACAGGTGAGCCCTAATCTACCCGCCACTCAGTCCCTGCCTATTTGCAACGACCCATCCTAGGCGACGGGGTACAACTGGGCGACGGTCCCTACGCTCAGTAAGTGCACGACAGACAAACAGACAAAGGTAAACAGAAGCTAGGGAAACGGGGCAGCTGCCCACAGAGACATCGTGAGCAACGAGAGTAGTGAACGAGCCGAGTCAAACCAGGAGTGTACGAGGTACAAAACGCTGAGCAGGAGAGTAGTGAACGAGCCGAGTCAAACAGGAGTGAACGAGGTACAAAACGCTGAGCAGGAGAGTGGTCAGTAAGCCAAGGAAACAAGCAGAGCAGAATCACAGGCAAAGGAGGAACAGGAAAGGCAGGTGTAAATAGACAGTGGGCGGGAGCTAGCTCCATCTGGCCAGGCTGTGATAGGCTCTCCCACTCCTAAGCCTGCCATCCTGAGTGGTGGAAGATGGAGTCAGTCTCACAGACATGGGAGCAGGCGAAGACTGATTACCCACGGGCGTCGACACAGAAGTTGTGTCTGGCAGGTCCTTTACACTTATAATAGTAGATTGTGCTAAAGAATTTGAGGACAAGATATGTTGCTGTCAGGGATTTAATAGGGTTTGGTAATGTAATGATAATATCATCAGCGAATAGGCCTATCATGTGCGTGATACTATAATGTCAGGGCTCGCTCTAATGGCTGTGGTCAGCGGTTCTAAAATGAGCAAAATCAAAGGTGAGAGAAGGCAGCCCTGCCTGGTACCATTGGAGAAAGTTTTCTCTCTACAAGTGTCGACACCTCTTCCACTTAGTTTCATGTTTTATGAAACTAAGCTTAGAAGTGCAGCGCTGCTCACACTGAAGCAGTGCTGAACTTTTTACCTCCTTCTGCCTCGGGCCACGGCTTCCACCCAGAGATAAAGGAGCCAGCAAGCTCCTTATCTGGGTAGATAAGGAGCTGATGATTACCATGATTGTTTAATCATGGTGATCATACAAGAGATTGTTTGCTTAATAAACTTTACAAGTAGCTCTGAACTCTTACGCCAAATTCATATGACAGGGTTTCCCGGCGTGTGACGGACACTCAAAAAACGGGCCGTCACACGGCCACAGTAGGAACAATAGAATGGGGCTATTCACATGACTGATTTTTGAACCGGGCCGTGAAAAAAAGGGTAATGACCTATTTTCGGCCATTCTCCCGGCCGCCCAGTTCCCATAGAAGTTTATGGGGCCAGGTAATACACAACCATCATTCAAATTTTTCCGAGTGACGGCAGTGTCTTCCATCACTCACTCGCTCTCTCCTCCTCACAGTACGAAGTGCATGTGAGCAGGAGGAGGGTATTTTCTTGCTCCCTGTAGGAGCGGAATCCCCAATCCTCGGTCACAGCTTCGGCAACGCTGTGGCCGGGGATTGGGGATTCGGCTCCAGGAGAAGTCCCTGACTTCACTGTCCATATATGGACACAGTGATATCAGGGACCTCTGAAGTGGAATCCCCGATGCTGTGGCTGGAATTTCCGCTCCAGGAGAATTCCCTGACATCACTGTCCATATATGGACATTGAAGTCAGGGACTTTTCCTGGAACGGTGGCGCTATCTACAGAAAGGTAGGGGGGTGCTATGTAAAAGGGGACTGTGCAGAACTACCTACAGGGGGCTGTGTGGCATTACCTACAGGGAAATGTGTAGCATTATCTACAGGGGGGCTGTGTGGCATTACCTACAGGGGGCTGTGTGGCATTACCATTACCAACTGGGGGCTGTGTGGCACTACCTAGAGGGGGCTGTGTGGCATTACCTACAGGGAGCTGTGTGGCATTACCTACAGTGAGGCTGTATGGTACTACCTACAGGAGGATGTTTGGTATTACCTACAGGGGTCTGTGTGGTATTACCTACAGGGGGCTGTGTGGCACTTCTTACAGGGGGGCTGTGTGGCACTACATACAGGGGGGCTGTGACAGTATTTACAGGGGGCAGTGTGTGGCAGTATCTGCAGAGGGCAGTGTGTGGCATTATCTACAGAGGGAAGTGTGTGCCAAAAAATGTACAAATTCAGCCGTTTTTAAAATGGGCAGGGAAAAAATTGGATGCAAAAACGGGTCAAAATCGGCCGTTAAAAATGGAAACAAGAAACGGAACAAATGCAAAACGGCCGAGAAAAACGGATCAAAACGTCCGTTTTTATCGGCCGACGCTCAGACCCGGTCGTGTAAATAGAGCCTTAAGGCCATTTTACACCAGCCGACACTCGGCCAGTGCAGCAAGTGCCGATCAACGAGACATCATTGATCGGCGCTCGCTTGCTCCTGTCACACGGAGCTATGGATGTGGACGAGCGGTCGTTACTCCGATAACTCGTCCCCATACATTATTATTATGTCGGCAGCGCTTCTCCCTGTTGACACAGGGAGATGTGCTGCCGACAATGATAATCTTTTGCATTTTTTAAATGATACGACCAGCAGATGATCGAGCGTTATATTTACCGGATATTTGTTATTGTTTTCTCTTTTATGTCTGAAATTTCTTGTATAAAAACAATTTAAAAACTAAAGACTGACACTTCTGTTCTGTAGAGATCTCTTCTCAACATTCATCTCATTATCATCACAGGCAAGATTACAATGACTTTTATGAATGAATTAACTGCCTTTCTGAGATCCCGGCAGCTAAGGCTGGTATCTCATTTCACAGTTTATATTAAGTTTATGTCGTGAACTGTGGGAAAAACCGTAACTTTCTGCAGTGATTTTTTTTAAAACTCTGCACAAAATGGCGTGGTTTTTGCCGCGATTCATAGCAATAAAAGCATCTAAATTGCGACATGAGATCCCAGGGTCCTGTGCAGCCACAACTCTCGTGCTAGACTTTCAAACACTGAACGGGAGATCAATGCATCCTATCATGGGTGATACTGCTTGCTGAACTGTGTATCTAATTCTATCATGTGTGCTACTGTCTGCTGAGCTGGTGTATCTAAGCCTATCATGCGTGATACTGTCTGCTGAGACGCTTTATCTAAGCACTGTAGACGCTGTATCTAATACTAGTCAGTGTATATATGCAATCCAGAACAGACTCACCTCTGCTACATCCCATAGACTCTACTACACTACATCTGACATATTCATCATTACTGTATCACTACTACATCTGATAGGACACACACTCAGCTCTGAGGTATCCGATAAACTCAACACTACTGCATCACTAGTACTTCAGACATGAAACAGACTGTTGAGTTTAGCAGATGAAGCCCAGCTAAGTGCATGTCCTGCCAGATGTAGTAGTGAAGTAGCAGTGTTGAGTCTATAAGATGTAGCAGAGCTAAATGCATGTCCTGGCAGATGTAATAGTGATGTAGCATAGTTGAGACTATCAGATGTAGTAGAGCTTAGTGCTTGTCTTTTCAGATGTAAAGTGATTTTGCAGGACACTTACTAAACTCTGCTATAAATGATAGTGATGTAGGAGTGTTGAGTCTATCAGATGTAGCCAAGCTGAATAAGCGTCCTGCTACATCACTACTACATTCTCGGTGTGTCTGAAAGCTATGGGAAGCGCAGGGACTTGGAGAGGTCGGTAGCTGAACATCTCGTCTGAGATCTGTAATATTCAGGTCTGTAATATTCAGTAGTTTGGGGTCTTTGGTCTGTAAACTGGGGGTCAGTAAAAGGGAGGCTCTGGTGTGGGGTCTGTATACAGGGGGTCTGATCTAGGGTCTGTATAAAGGGGGTCCGGTCTGGGGTACCTTTAATGTTATGTCACCAGCTTGAGACGCATCAGAAGATGATACTGGTTTAAGTCTCTGAACCACTGTTCTCCTTCTGTATATCCAGGTCATGTCCATGAGTCTCCCATTGACTTCCATTACACTACAGAGTGCCGGAGCCCAATTTATTCTAGCGAGTTGATTTCCCTTTTCTATTATGGAAAGGTTTACACTTCCATAGTAGTAAAATAATATAAATGTAACGGCAGGGGGTAGGGAGACGGACAAGTGAGCCCTAATCTACCCGCCACTCTGTCCCTGCCTACTTGCAACGACCCGCCCTAGGCGACGGGGTACAACTGGGCGGCGGTCCCTGCGCTCAGTAAGTGCACGACAAACACGACAAACATACAAGGAACACAAGCAAGGAAAAGGGGCCGTTGCCCACGGCAACACCGTGAGCAACCAGAGTGGTGAACGAGCCGAGTCAAGCCAGGAGTGTGCGAGGTACAAAACGAAAAGCAGAAGAGTAGTCGGTAAGCCAGGGTCGGTATGGAGCAGGATCAAAAATAGCAGGAGCTGTAGCTGGGCCAGGAACCACAAGGAAGGAAACCAAAGCAATAACAAGCACCGAGGGACAGGAAGTGCAGGCTTAAATAGACCGAGGGCGGGAGCTAGCTGAGTCTGGCCAGGTTACGATAGGCTCTCCCACTCCTAAGCCTGCCAGCCTGAATGGTGGAAGCAGGAGTCAGTCTCAGGGAAGTATTCTCAGGTGCTGACTGATTAGTTCTGGGAGTTAACCCCGCAGTGCCTGGCAGATCCTTTACAGTACCCCCCCTTTTATGAGGGGCCACCGGACCCTTTCTAAGTGGACCTGGCTTACTGGGGAAACGCAGGTGGAACCTCCTGACCAATACCCCAGCGTGAACATCCCGGGCGGGTACCCAAGTCCTCTCCTCGGGCCCGTATCCTCTCCAATGGACCAGGTACTGGAGGGAGCCTTGGACCATCTTGCTGTCCACAATCCTGGCCACCTCGAATTCCACCCCCTCCGGGGTGAGGATGGGAACAGGAGGTCTCCTCGAGGGAGCCAAGGACGGGGAGCAGCGTTTGAGGAGGGAGGCATGAAACACGTCGTGTATCCGAAAAGACGGGGGTAACTCCAGCCGGAAGGAGACAGGATTGAGGACCTCAATGACCTTATACGGCCCAATAAACCGGGGAGCAAACTTCTTGGACGGAACCTTGAGACGCAAGTTCCTAGACGACAACCACACCAGATCCCCGACCATAAAGAGGGGGTTAGCAGAACGTTTTTTATCAGCCTGAGTTTTTTGTACGCTCTGGGACACCTCTAGGTTTTTCTGAACCTGGGCCCAGACTGTGCACAGTTCCCGATGAACGACCTCTACCTCAGGATTGTTGGAACTACCAGGTGAAACGGAGGAGAACCGTGGATTAAACCCAAAATTACAAAAAAAAGGAGAGACCCCAGACGAGTTACTGACCCGGTTATTAAGGGAAAATTCGGCGAGGGGAATGAAAGAGACCCAATCAAATTGACAGTCAGAGACAAAACACCTTAAGTATTGTTCTAGAGACTGATTAGTCCTCTCCGTTTGGCCATTGGTTTCAGGATGGAAGGCAGAGGAGAAGGACAGATCAATCCCCAACTTCATACAGAAGGCTCTCCAAAACAATGAAACAAATTGTACCCCTCTGTCCGAAACAATATTGACAGGGACCCCATGGAGACGCAGGATGTGTTTGACAAACAAGGTAGCCAACGTTTTGGCGTTGGGTAGTTTCTTGAGGGGCACAAAGTGGCACATCTTACTGAAGCGGTCCACCACCACCCACACCACCGACTTGCCTTGGGATGGAGGCAAATCGGTGATAAAATCCATGGAGATATGTGTCCAAGGTCTCTGGGGAATGGGCAACGAATGCAGTAAGCCCGCTGGTCGGGACCTGGGAGTCTTGGACCTAGCACAAACCTCACAAGCGGCGACGTAGGCCTTAACGTCTTTAGGCAACCCAGGCCACCAATAATTTCTGGTAATGAGGTGTTTGGTACCCAGGATGCCTGGATGGCCAGATAGTGCGGAGTCATGATTTTCCCTAAGTACCCTTAGCCGGAATTGCAGGGGAACAAACAGCTTGTTCTCAGGAAGGTTCCCGGGAGCTGCACCTTGATCAGCAGCAATTTCAGAGACTAAATCAGAATCGATCGAGGAAATGATTATACCTGGAGGCAAAATACAAGCAGGATCTTCCTCCGAAGGAGGGCTGGCCATGAAGCTACGCGACAGTGCATCAGCCTTAATATTTTTAGACCCAGCCCTATAGGTAACCAAAAAATTGAATCTGGTAAAAAATAACGCCCATCGAGCTTGTCTCGGGTTTAGCCTCCGGGCAGATTCTAGGAACACCAGATTCTTGTGGTCGGTAAGGACCGTTACCTGGTGCCTAGCCCCCTCCAGGAAGTGGCGCCACTCTTCAAATGCCCATTTAATGGCTAAGAGTTCGCGGTTGCCAATATCATAGTTACTTTCAGTTGGCGAAAACTTCCTGGAGAAGTAGGCACAGGGGCGGAGATGGGTGAGGGACCTGGTACCCTGGGACAAGACAGCCCCCACTCCCACCTCAGATGCGTCAACTTCCACGATAAATGGCTCCATTTGGTTGGGCTGAACCAGCACCGGGGCCGAGACAAAGCACTTCTTAAGGACCTCAAAAGCCTGGACAGCCTCAGGAGGCCAGTGGAGGAGATCAGCACCTTTGCGAGTGAGGTCCGTAAGGGGCTTAGCGATGACCGAGAAGTTAGCAATAAATCTCCTGTAATAATTAGCAAACCCCAAAAAACACTGTAACGCCTTCAGGGAGGCAGGTTGGACCCATTCCGCCACAGCCTGAACCTTGGCGGGGTCCATGCGGAATTCATGAGGAGTGAGGATTTGACCCAAAAATGGAATCTCCTGTACCCCAAACACACATTTTTCGGTTTTGGCAAACAGTTTATTTTCCCGAAGGACCTGGAGCACCTTCCTGACATGCTCCACGTGAGAGGACCAGTCCTTGGAAAACACCAGTATGTCATCAAGGTACACTACCAGAAAAATCCCCAGGTAATTTCTCAAAATCTCATTTATGAAATTCTGGAAGACCGCAGGGGCATTACACAACCCAAAGGGAATGACGAGGTATTCGAAATGGCCTTCGGGCGTGTTAAACGCAGTCTTCCACTCATCCCCCTCTTTGATGCGAATAAGGTTATACGCCCCCCGTAGATCCAATTTAGAAAACCATTGGGCCCCCTGAACCTGATTAAAGAGATCAGGAATCAAAGGAAGGGGATACTGGTTCCTTACCGTGACCTTATTCAGGCTACGGTAGTCAATGCATGGCCTAAGACCACCATCCTTCTTCCCCACGAAGAAGAAGCCAGCACCTACCGGAGAAGAAGAGGGACGAATGTAACCCTTGGCCAGGGATTCCTGGATATACACTCTCATAGCTTCACGTTCGGGACAAGAAAGATTAAATATCCTACCCTTAGGAAGCTTAGCTCCTGGTACCAATTCGATAGCGCAATCGTATTCTCTATGAGGAGGTAACACTTCGGAGGCCTCCCTAGAGAAAACATCAGCGAAGTCCTGAACAAACTCGGGTAGCGTATTCGCCTCCTTAGGGGGAGAAATAGAATTAACAGAAAAACATGACGTACAACATTCATTACCCCATTTGGTTAGCTCCCCAGTATTCCAGTCAAACGTAGGATTATGCAACTGCAACCAGGGAAGACCTAGCACCAAATCGTACGATAATCCCTGCATCAACAGTACAGAGCATTGCTCCAAATGCATGGAGCCAACAAGGAGTTCAAAAACAGGGGTATGCTGTGTAAAATAACCATTAGCAAGAGGAGTGGCGTCGATACCCACTACCGGGACAGGTTTAGGCAAATCAATAAGAGGCATAGCAAGGGACATAGCAAATTCCACAGACATGATATTAGTAGAGGACCCTGAATCCACGAAAGCACTGCCGGTAGCAGACCTACCACCAAAAGAGACCTGAAAGGGAAGCAAGATCTTAGTACGTTTCATATTTACGGGAAATACCTGTGCGCCCAAGTGACCTCCCCGATGATCACTTAGACGCGGAAGTTCTCTGGCTGCAACCTTACGCTTAGGACAGTTGTTCACTTGATGCTTGTCGTCCCCACAGTAGAAGCAGAGACCATTCTTCCTGCGGAATTCTCTACGTTGTTGGGGGGACACGGAGGCCCCGAGTTGCATAGGTATCTCTGAATCTTTCGGGGAGGAACGAAGCAACGGAGCTTCGGGAGGCATCATGGGGGAGTCGGAGGAGAAAACACATAAACGTTCACGTTGTCGTTCCCTGAGACGTCGGTCAAGTCGTATCGCTAAAGCCATAACCTGGTCTAGGGAGTCACAAGAGGGATAGCTAACTAGCAGGTCTTTCAGGGCATTCGACAGACCCAACCTAAACTGGCACCTTAAGGCAGGGTCATTCCACCGAGAAGCTACGCACCACTTCCGAAAGTCAGAGCAATACTCCTCAACAGGTCTCTTACCCTGACTTAAGGTCACCAGCTGACTCTCGGCAAAGGCAGTCCTGTTAGTCTCGTCATAAATAAGTCCGAGAGCAGAAAAGAAACAATCAACGGAGGAAAGTTCAGGGGCGTCAGGAGCCAAGGAGAAGGCCCACTCTTGGGGCCCTTCCTGGAGCCGGGACATAATTATACCCACCCGCTGGCTCTCAGAACCTGAGGAATGAGGCTTTAAACGAAAGTAAAGCCTACAACTCTCCCGAAAGGAGAGAAAAGTCCTCCGGTCCCCTGAGAACCGGTCGGGCAACTTGAGGTGGGGTTCAAGAGGTGCGGTGCGGGGAACTACCAGGGTAGCATCAGGCTGGTTGACCCTCTGAGCCAGGGCCTGGACCTGTAGGGAGAGACCCTGCATTTGCTGAGCCAGGGTCTCACGGGGATCCATAGTGGTGTCAGGGACCAGGGGTAGACTAGGTATGGGCTTGTTATTATGTAACGGCAGGGGGTAGGGAGACGGACAAGTGAGCCCTAATCTACCCGCCACTCTGTCCCTGCCTACTTGCAACGACCCGCCCTAGGCGACGGGGTACAACTGGGCGGCGGTCCCTGCGCTCAGTAAGTGCACGACAAACACGACAAACATACAAGGAACACAAGCAAGGAAAAGGGGCCGTTGCCCACGGCAACACCGTGAGCAACCAGAGTGGTGAACGAGCCGAGTCAAGCCAGGAGTGTGCGAGGTACAAAACGAAAAGCAGAAGAGTAGTCGGTAAGCCAGGGTCGGTATGGAGCAGGATCAAAAATAGCAGGAGCTGTAGCTGGGCCAGGAACCACAAGGAAGGAAACCAAAGCAATAACAAGCACCGAGGGACAGGAAGTGCAGGCTTAAATAGACCGAGGGCGGGAGCTAGCTGAGTCTGGCCAGGTTACGATAGGCTCTCCCACTCCTAAGCCTGCCAGCCTGAATGGTGGAAGCAGGAGTCAGTCTCAGGGAAGTATTCTCAGGTGCTGACTGATTAGTTCTGGGAGTTAACCCCGCAGTGCCTGGCAGATCCTTTACAATAAATGAGGTTATATGGATGTTATATAGAGGGGTCGTCCATTAATAATCCTCCAACAAAAGGCTGAGATTAGAACCGCTGAAGTTCCCTACCTAGGACCTGATTGGAATGGGCGCCATGTAATACTAATGTATGGCCGCCCTCAGATAGACCTGAGACCTGGAGAAGCTGCATGCTGAAAAGGGGTTGTCAAGTGGGAGGGGGTGACTGTAGAGGCCCCCAGGTGGTGGATGCCTTGGGTGTATATACTGTATAGGTATAAGTAACTGGACTAGAAGTAGAGATATTGTAGAATGACAAATGTGTAACAATATATAGTATTATATGTATAAAGATAGGACCCATGGCTCTGCACATACATATATATGGAGAAATGTGCTGTAACTTGTCAGTGCATGCTGGGAGTTGTAGTTACATAGCAGCCTGACAGCCACAGGTTAGAAAGCACTGATACAGATAGAGGATGTTAAATAGTGAGACAGGTTATAATAGAGGGGCCATCACATTATTGTACAGTAGTCATATAACTGAGCCACCCATTGTTTATTAACACTTACATCACAGTGCCCTCAACTCCTATGTCACAAAGCGATGATGTCACAAAGGAATAGAATGGACGTGGCCTTGATTATCACCGTTCACATGATGAGTGCGCAGAGAGAGTAAGAAAAGAGAGAGAGATTGTGAGCGCCGTCTAGTGGAGAGAAAAATACTTGTGAGTACCCAGTTTATTACATTTATTACATTTAACAAGGGTGATAAGACTTTTCCTGCAGATTATTATACACCTTACTCCCCAGCCGCACATCTAATTCTACAGCAGCTGATTGGCACAGATCACTGAGCTCTGCTGCATGGTCGTGGGCATCGTATACATGGAGGAACATATATCAATGGGACTCACCTGTATAATATATAGAATTATCTTCTAAACAATAATTCCACAGTAAAGATCATTTAATTGGACACTAACGAAATCCGACAGGTTCCAGATTATCAGACATTCCGGATTATGAAACGGTCATAGTTAAATGGATTGTTTTATTAAGTTAACCCTTCTCTGAAGATAGTCGTCCGGCGATCACCTGATCACTAAAGATCTCACTCCTGGAACATATGGACAGTAGTGGTTTTGATGAGACAACCCCTTTATAATGTTCAGGAAGACAGAGCAGTAAGATCCCAAATGTGCAGCTAATGTTCGTCTATGGGGTTATGTACGCTGCCGTGTATTTAGCTTGTGGTGTTTCTATGTACAATCTGTGTAAAACAAATCTCAGCATCATCCATCAGATGCCATAAGCCAGACAAGTTTTGCTCATAAATGTCAATGGAGGCCAAAAAAATTGTGGTGATTTCTGAGTGAGCGCCATATTTTATACATGAAAGTGCTTGTACTGCTTTTTTCTATCAGACGGCATAAATCAGAATCATCATAGAACCAGTGCGGCGAGCGATACCGAGATCAATTTGTCTGTTTTGCTCATCTGTATAGAACGCTGTATTAGTACGTTATTATTATTATTATTATTATTATTATTAATTATTAATATTTGTCTGTGGTCCTGAGATTCCATATTATCTATTAGAATTTCTTGAATAATGAGATGTTAATTATAAGGGGGAATTCACACGCGGCAGATTTAGTGCAAAAATTTGTGCAACTTTTCCATTCATCTGACTGGGACTTGCAGAAATTATATGCTTGCTGATGAAGATGAATCGAACTTATTGCCAGTCACAGAAATCTATGCAATAAATCTGCCGCATGTGAATATACCCTAATAGTAATATAAAGTGATTAAATATTATGTCCCTTTTCTGTTTCTATTACCAGAGTTTACAGTCTCAAAATCCGTGAACATGGCGTCTCGCCATGAGAACGTGGACGTGGAGAAAGGCCTTTTGGCTCCTCCATGTGAAATGGATGAAGACGATGGTGAAAGCCCCAGAGCAGAGGACGTACATGACCGTACTGGAATCTCCTACACACGATCCATCGTTATTGTAGGGATTCTGTTCTATATAAATCTGCTATCCTACATGGATCGGCTCAGTGTCACTGGTAGGTGTGGGGTACTTCATTTTATTTCTGGGGTTTATCAGTGCTGTAGCTGTGGAGGCACTTATAGCGAACGTCCAATTTCAGTAGAAAAACGGTTATAGTGCAGGAGTGTGCAGGAGTGTGCGCTATAATCGTTTTTCTAAATCACGATCGTGCAGTGAGAAGGAACGGGGGTCGGGATGCCCGTTCTATAGATAGGTGGGGGTCCCAGTGGTGGGGCCCCCAGCGATCACACATTTATCACCTATACTGTGGATAGGTGATAAATGTCAAAAGTGGGAAAACCCCTTTAACTCCTATAAACTCAATGGACCTCATCATTACAGTCTATGGGGAAGACGTTGTCACACATCCATATATCCTGTGGATGTGCCATAAACATATATGATGGAAATACATGCATTGCTTCTAGTGACATCTCTCTTTTTATCTGACAGGGGCGCTGCCATATTTAGAAAAATCATTTAATCTGAAAGACAGTGGATCTGGTTTGCTGCAAGCAGGTAAATATTAATATAAAATCTTGTTCTGTAAGTCACCTGGAATCCGCCATTTTGGGAACTAAATCAATATTCTAGAGAAGGTGACGAATCTATTCACTGGAATCTCATGATCTGACTGACACAAGGTTGTGATGTCATCAGGTTCTAGTGAAGAAATAAGACAGTTGGTTGCACTACATAAGGCTGGGTACACACGTCGCGGTCAAAATGTGTTTTATTGGCGTAAATCGCCACAAAACAGCACGATTTTGCAGTGTTTTTGCGACATGACCGCGACATGAAAACCTAGGATAATGGTGTTCTGCTGTGACTGGGCTGACAAATCCATAATAAGGCCATAATAACATCCATCAGCAGCATTTACCTGCTTGTTGATGGGTTCCAATGATAACCCAAAATATGACATTAAGATGTACTATATCGTTTTTACTATATACACAGAGTTACAAAAAGTTTTATCAAACTGCAAAAGTAATTGAAAGGTAAAGCTTTACATTAATGAATGAGAGTGGGAATTAAAAAAAAGTGGGGAATTTGGTTAAAATGCAGGATTTAATAGTTTGTCCATATATAAATGTCTGTTGTATCTTCCTTTCACCTCTTCTCTCCCCCTTCCCTTTCAGTCTTCCTCTGCAGCTTCATGTTGGTGGCTCCAGTATTTGGATATTTGGGTGATCACTGGAATAGAAAATATCTGCTCTGTATTGGGATCACCCTCTGGTCAGCCTCCATCCTTGGCAGCTCATTTATTCCTGATAAGGTAACATCCTATGTTTATTATTAAAGGGGTTTTCTGGGACATTCCCATTGATAACCTATCTTTCTTCCATTCTCAATCTGTGGGGCTCTGACCTCCGGACCCCCAACAAGCGACCCAATGGAGTTTTTATTTATTTCCTTCATTGTCTATCCTAACAATAGGCCATCAATATTAAAGTCCCAATGGTAAAGCTTTACTAAAGATGTTATTAATTATGATTTTTTTTCCTTTTCCCCAGTATTTCTGGCTGTTCCTGCTAATGCGAGGACTGGTTGGGATTGGCGCGGCAAGTTACTCCACCATTGCCCCCTCCATCATCGCCGACCTATTTGTAGCAGACCAGCGAAGCCGCATGTTGTCCATCTTTTGGACTGCTATCCCCGTAGGCTGGTGAGTGTAGAAGTTTATACCGTTTATATCTATGTCTATAGTTATATTTGTGCAGAGATTATGCCCTTTCTTAACTATAAATCTTCTTCATTTTTGCCTATTAAGTGGCCTTGGATACATCATGGGGGCCAAAGTGACAAGCGCTCTTGGTGGTGACTGGCACTGGGCACTGCGGGTAAGTGAGAGGATTGCAGGATTCCTGCAGGCAAACTATTATTTGTTATTTTTTGTTATTGGAATTGCTCCCATTATCTTCTGGAACCATAAACAATAAGTAGGGACTTGGGAAAGTTGAGTATCAGTCCGGAGGCTATAGATAGTCATTTATGTTATTAGTCATCTCTATGTTTTGCCCCTCTGGCTTCAGTCACTTCATATTTGTAATACCGCTACATATATATATTGTCTCCTCCTTCTTCTGGACAGATCATTCCAGGTCTGGGGATTATAGCCGTCCTGCTTCTTATCTTCTTTATGAAGGAACCATCCAGAGGAGCCGCAGAACAAAAAAGCAATAAACACCCAAACAACAATTCTTGGACGACCGACGTGAAAGCTCTGCTGAAAAAGTGAGTGTTTTCCGTGTAGTGATGGTTGTCGCTGGCTTTACCCCGTGTCTCTTGTGTCACTCACATTTCTCTCTCTCTCTGTAGCCCGAGCTTTATGCTTTCCATGCTGGGATTCACAACTGTGACATTTGTTTCCGGCTCCCTCTCCCACTGGGCTCTGTCCTTCTACAAGCGGGCCCGGGTCATCCTATACAGAAGTGATCCATGTCAGACTGCAATATGTCAATTTGATGACAGGTAAACGCTTATTTACTGTGTGTGCCAGGAGGTTGTGAGGGCGGCTATCTGCCATTATGTCCATACTCTTCCTTTCTCTACCTGAGTTTTGGGCACGGCTATGCGGTGAGTGGTCAGGGCTCCTGGCAGCCATCTATTTACAGGGTAGGTTCAGACATGGGGTGTTAAATGTGGATTTTACTGCGAATTTGCCTCAGATTTCACTCTTTGCAATGCTAAGGGAAAAATTCACTGTAAAAATGTACACATTTCCGCAACGTGTATTTGCAGTGAATAAATTCTTGTGGATATTTATTTGCCAAACCGCACAAAAAAATCTTCAACAATTCTGTGATATAAAACCTCACCCTCATAGTGTATATAGACTGCTACGTGACAGTCTGCTCTATACTGACAAGATATTTGGGATAGGTCCCTAGAGAGCCCTGTCAGCCTGAGAACAGAGTTTATGGATTTAATCTTTAGATACATGCAGATAGTTGGAGCAGTAGTCATACTCAGGTCCTTTAATCATCATTTATATACAATTGTGGAGAATCCATTTGATGACCTCTATAATCTCTTTTTTTGCAGTCTGATTTTTGGCATGATCACTGTGATCACCGGAATCGTGGGAGTTGGAGCTGGCGTGGAAATAAGCAAGAGGTTCAGGAAAATCAGCCCGCGGGCAGACGCATTAGTCTGTGCGTGCGGAATGCTGGGTGGCGCCCCTTTCCTGCTCTTGGCTTTGTTATTGGCAAGTTTCAGCCTTGTGGCCTCCTATGTAAGTGGCTGATGAACAGCTTTCTGTCATTGATGTTCTTTCTTTTAATTATATTAAAAAGGTGAAGAAACAATATCCATACACATACCTGTAGATATACATACATATACACCTATACATACAATCATACTGTATATAGCTGTGGATACCATACACACACAGATATACAGCTTTACATACACATACTGTTATCTTTAGGCAGACATATATAAACATACAGTACACCTTTACATACATACATGCAGTGTATGCCTGTGAATATCATACACATACAGATATACTGCTATACATACACATAGACACACAGGTATTCATACACATATACATTATTATACAGTGTAAGGTCTATACACAGGTTTAATACCCACCCTGTGCATCAGAGTTCAGGATAAGAGGTAACTTATTGTACTGCCCCCTCCCCGTATTCCCCATTTAGTCTTTTCTGAATGTTTTGTCTCCCCTCAGATCTTCATCTCCATCGGGGCATTATTGCTGGCACTGAATTTTGCCATTGTGGACGACATCCTGCTGGTAAGTGATCAGAAACCACGAGGATGTTTCTCTATTACAGCTAAAATTACATTTATGTCGCCTGTTGTCTATTTTCCGGCCTAGTTTATGAAATGCCACTGACTCTGCAATAACTGCCAGACAAGAGACGGAGGACACTACAAGTACAGACTGCGCTGTCTGCAGATATTGTAGTGCAGATATTCCGTCACTTTGTCTGGCTGCCATTGTTGAGTTAGGTTCAGTAACTGTTTCCTTCTGCCTACTCAGAATGTCCTCTTGTTTTAGAGTGTGGTGACCCCCAGAAGACGATCCACAGCAGAGGCCCTACAAATAATTGTGTCCCACCTGCTGGGTGATGCATGGAGCCCCTCTCTGATCGGAGTGGTAAGTATTAGTTACATCATCGTCCTAAAGGGTATCTAAGCAAAATTCTTTACCGTCGGGGTCAGTCTTAGCCTGCATGACACCCTTTGTGAACAACTTACCACGCACATACATTTCACACAAAGGAGACAGCACTAATACAGTACACCCCCACCAAACAGACAGTAAAGATATAGCCACCATATAGTGCACACACAATGCCCATACAGCACCCTCAGTGAGGAGCTGTCACTCACCACCACCTACAGTCTGCTGTCACCGGATTTCTGGATTAGTATCCAGCATCCGCTGTCTGAAAAAAATCTACACATATTCTATTTCCCATAATTCATCTTACATAACAATGTGTTATTTTCTTATCCTCAGCTATCTGACCTCATCCGCAGAGGAAAGCCAGAATCCGACCTGCTGATGTTTAACAGCCTGAAATATGCCCTCATGGTCTGCGTATTCGTGAGCGCTATCGGAGGAGGATTGTTCTTGGCATCTGCCCTCTTTCTTGAGAAAGACCGAAAGAGGGCAGACATGGAGTCTGAAGGTATCTACCCTGTCTGTGTGTATGTCCACTGTCTACTCATGTGTCCTGCAGAATTAAAGTGCAGCTCAACCTTCGATTTACATTGGCTCTATGGTCAGAAAATGTTAAATAATCACAAATCCCTAATCCTATTCTAATGCGTTAACAAATACTTATTTTTTTAGTGTTGAAAACCATGGTTTATGGTAATCGTTAGTGGGGGAAATTGTCTTTTCTGACAGACGGTAGAAAGATAGTGAATTTTATAGTCCTTCACCAAGATTATGATTCGATAGAGTGCTCCACAATTATCAAAGACAAAACCACTGGAGTAGAAGTGGAGTTTCTTAAAACATAACTTTTACTGTTGTTCCTTTTCAACAACTCATTGACCATCTAGTGGTATGAAGTAGAATAATATAAAATGAGAATTATCTGATAATGTATTCCTACAAAAACAGGCTTATTTGTTTTTTTATCTTAACAGGATGAAGTCTTGGACATTTTATATTGATTTGTCCATGGCTACACTGGTTCTTGAGAGCAAAAGAACGCTGTCCTTAATCTCCACACGAGGACAAATATAAAGTGAACAAGTTTTGGAGCTCCTCAGACATTTACCGTAATGAGCAGCAGGGCTCTGCTGCTCAAGGTATAACTATAATGTTTCCAAACAACCACTAAAAGTTTCAGTGCATGCAGAATCAAGAACACCACATAGAACATGTACTCTTGCAACAGGAAACCAATAGTTGGCAGTGGAAGTCATGAATGCAAAGCTGCCATGACCTACCCTGTTACTGAATCCAGTGGTTTAAACATTATAGATTCTACACCGACAATTGAGGGAACTGGACCTAGAGTGTCTGCAATTCCAAAGATTGCATTGAGGAAGAAAACAAGACCTACCTCACAGACTCATTCATATGGAATTTCCACTGAGTTCTTCCTCGGAAAAGCATCCCAAGGAATTTGCATGAATACCAGCAAACATAGGTCCACCTCAAAGGATTTTTTTCTGTGCCTGTGTCTCAGCTGAGTCACAGTGCCAAACTGGACTTGACAAATCTTTGGACTACAGATCTGGATCCCTAGACTGTGTCTAAAAAATGACAAATGTTTCTGCCTGTGGCTCGGCTGACTCACAGTGCCAACCCGGATGTGACAAATCTTTGGACTACAGATGTGAATCCCCGGACTCCGTGTGGATAAAGCTCACAAAGAATGAGAATTGTCAATGCCTGTGGCTCGGCTGAGTCACAGTGCCAACCCAGAGATGGTGTTTTTGTGAAATAAACTCACAAAGAATGACAAATATCGCTGCCTGTGACTCAGCTGAGTCACAGTGCCAACCCAGACACTGAAGTCTTTATGAAATAACATCCTAAAGAATGACAAATCTCACTGCCTGTGGCTCGGCTGAGTCACAGTGCCAAACCAGACCAGGAGTCTTTATGCAACAACTTCACAAAGAATAACAAATGTCACTGTCTGTGGCTTGGCTGAGTCACAGTGCCAACCTGGACATGATTAGTGCCACCTACCAACGATTTATGGCAACTAACAACATGACTCAACTGGAATACCTTTCATCCACATTGCACCAACAGAAGAGACTGCCGTTACAGACCATCTCTAGATAAAAAAAAGAATTTTAGGTATAGCATATTTTACCTGCTTCTGGTTACACCTTAAATTCCTTCATGTATACCAACCTTATGTGGAAAATTTTGTAGTCATGTTATTTTAATAAAAACATCAAAACCTAAACAAAGTGTATTATTATATAAGTAACAAAATACCTTGGAAAACTGTCTTTGCTCTTAAATTTTCTGATATATCACATGTTCTGGATTAATAGAAAAGTGTAGGGAAAAGCTACTGAAAGTCATAAAATCCAATCAGAGAAAGAGTCAGGATTGAAATCTAGGCAGCAGCTACTTCTCCCTTAAATACGTAAGCCACATTGTTAATACAAAAAAATAAACATGGAACACAGAGCCAGCTGATCACTCATTCCAGATTAGGCGTACACTCGCTGTTTGTCTGGAAAACCTGTACGCTACCACTATAGAAAAACCAATATAACCAATGAACCTGCCTTACAGTCACTATATAGTTGTCAGATACCAGTTCTACATAGGGGGTCTGCTGAGTATTATCTCACTGCAGACTATGAAAGCGTATACGGTACTAATCAGACTCAGAATAAATAATGATTAAATCCAGTGAATCACAGTTGACATCTTCTCTAATTGAAGTCCTTCACTTTCAGTTTCTTCTCCATTTGGCCCCAGACATCTTTGACCACTATCTTATACAGTTTATCCTCAGCCTTTGTAGCAACACAAATTCTGACCCCAGAGCAGACCCATAAATAAATCCAGACACCAAACTTATAAGAAAAATTCATATACCACATCAGATGTCAAATTAATTTAGACTTCAAACAAGACAACAAAATTAATTTAGACCGTATAACCCCTACATTACTTCAGACCCCCAAGATTAATTCAGACTCCAGACCAAAGGCCAAAATAAATTTAGACCTCAGACCAGACTCCTACATTATGTCAGACTGCAGACCAGACTCCTACATTACAGCAGTAGTACAGCGATTACATAGCGTACAGCTGGGTCTGTCACATGACGAAGAGTCGTGTCGTCATGAAGTTAGACCGTGTCACTAGACTTCTGGTCACCCGGCAGCATTGTAAAAATCTATTAAAATATCATCATCATCGTGACAGGGGACCGGAATGTATATTAGTCGTGTACTCACATACTGCAGTGAACATACTGCTAATAATTTTCGGTCCCCACATAACCCCTTTAACATTTTATTATTATTTTTTGTCATGAGTTTTATATATCTAAATATCTTGGCTCCGTATTTGCTACTATCTTACAGACTATTTTTATGGGTGTTCTTTGGCTCAGAATCAGTCATGGGCCCCTAACATCCCAAATTACAAGTGATTTTGCTTCTTATCACTGGATGAAGCAGCCACATAACTGTCCACATTGTCATTCATTATCACACTGGTCTAGTCAGGTTTGTATTTTTTCTTTGTCTTAAATTCAACCATACATTTTTACAGTCGGATGGAGCTCTGTTTTTCTGATACAAAGCTCTAAATCCCATATTTCCCTTAAAGAGGACTTATCCCTTTATGAAAGACAAAACTCATAAGAAGAGGACTACTGACATGACGCAGGGTGCAGTCCATGTAACGCTCTCACTAGCCCCCCGACGTCCGCGACTGCAGACTTCCATGTCCGACCCGTCGCCTCCCTCCAAGGAGACGTCAACGCTCGCATCCGTCAAGCCGTGCACTGGTCTCCATGGTGCGCGCGTTCCCGGCCTTAAAGGGCCAGCGTACACACATGAGATTAATTATAAAATCATCCCCAGATCATCCTGGACTATAAAAAGGGCTCTGCCCTGTTAAAGGGCTGGTATAATAGCGGGGTTCACTTACTCGTGTCATCCACTATTACTACCTCCTTTATAATCAGGGTCACTAGGTTTATGCCTAGTTCCCCTACCCTTTTCTTATACTAATGTTAGTCTACTTGCTTTGCTACTAAGTAAGCGTATACGACTGAATAGTCAATAAAGGGTAATATTTATTACTAACTATACATACACTTACATATAAAATACATGGGATAACATACGCAACCCCCAGAAATACCAGAAATAAAGACAAGCATACAAATAGTTGGAAATAAAAGGCTGTGGTGTTTATTATGGGTAACAAATATATTAATAAATCTTTATAATCAACTTGAATAACTGAATAATTAAATAAATAATGTCTAATACTGAAATGTCCAATAAATAAGAACTTCTCTACACAGCATTAGCTGTGCGACAACCCACTAACAAACACCGTTATGGGGATTCTGTCCATGAAAAAAGTGGAGGGTGGGCGTGGCTTCTTCAAACGGCTTCCTCTTCAGACTAACTGCTGATCGGACCACACAGCAAGGGCTTTTATACTCCAGGATTTCCCATCGCTCAGCTGCTCAAACCAATCCCTGGACTGTTGCCAACATCTGCCTGGTCACGAGGTCAAACCTGAGGGAACTTCCAGAACAAGGTAAATACCAAAACACACCCCACAGTAGGGGTGTGGGAAGATACCAAGACATAAATAGGGGGAAAATCAGAATATAGAACAAACAAGAGAACAGAATAAAGGAAAAGAAGGATAGAAAAAGGGGGAAAACAGGGGGGTGTGAAGTGATCCCCTGGGTCCCACAAGCTATGCGCTCTAAAGGGGGGCCTCTCACCAAACACAGAACACAGTAGCTGATCACCGTATAGTATCAGTATACCCCAATACATAAAACAAGTTAATATATACTGAGTAACTCACACTATACGTAGTACAGTATAAACACGGTATCACAATCCTAATTTATACCACCACCCACTTATCTAAACATACAGTGCATTCACTCATGCTTGCTTCTGTGAACTCCGCCTCCACCTGGCTCTAACTAAAATACATAGAAGTTACGTTACAAAACAATACACAAGCTCACTGTTTCTTTCACACTCCCTCCTAGCAATAACTGTCCCTGTGAACTAAAGGGTTAACAGGGGATAAGGAGGATAAAGGGTTAACAAAGGGAATGGGTTGCTGTGTACCACAGGTAGCAGATAAATGGTGAGAAAGAGTTAAACAGGTACCAGGGGATGTACAGGTACCAGGGGATATGCAGGTAACGTGCAGGCAGGTAGGAAAGTGTTGAAGTAAGGAAGGGGAAGAGGGTTACGTGTAGCTGCTGCTACACGTGGATACTTAGAGGTTCATGTGGTAATCAGGATCTGTTGAGGGAGGCAGGAGGCAAGAGAGTGAAGTGTGGGACAGTTTGTCCTTTTAAACCCCCCGTGCACTTCTGTATGACATCACGTGCTCATGCACGTGCAAGTGGGGGGGGGGGCATGGAACTGTTTATGGCTCCCCCCATGCAATCTCATTACCTGGTGACGGGGGAGGGCAGGCAGTGGGAATGTGTCCACTGTCTTCTCCCCCCTCCCCCGGAGGCTAGAGATACACTTTTCTGGAGGGACAAATATATATATCTACACTCAAATGTACATAGATATAAATATATAAAACACTTCCCTTTACAGCCCTTTCACTCCTTGCCTGAGCGTTGTTGTGTATTTCCATGTTAGTCCAGCACATGGTCCCTTAGTCGTATCCTGTTTCCAGTGTTCCCGTGCCCTGCTACCAGTATACCGTGCTGTGTTTGTTCCTGTGCCCTTTCTCGTGTTGGAGTCGTGTTGTGCCATCTGCCATGCCTGCTGTCATACACCCCGTCTGGTGTCATCTGCCACTCCTTGTATCATCCACCACGTTTGGCGTTATCTACCGTCAAGTTCCATCTGTGCCTAAGCCTCTTCTTCTGCCTGGACTATTACAGGAACTCTTGTGCTAGGACTTTGCATAGACTTTGTATACTGTTGTTTGGCCAGCTGCTACTCCGCTACGGCGGTGCGGCCTATTGGGTCCACATACCCACGGTTTGTCACTGTCCACTTCTCATGAGGTTTTTTAGTATACAAATAAAGAAAAGTTTATTGCAGACTCTTAACCATACAAGCCCCAACACTGGGTGAACACCAAAACATTGTTGCATTTAAAAATTACACTATTTGATTCTTTGGTATAATAAGCAGACAAGTTGATCACTTTAAAGATAACAGTATTGATCTGCAGAGAGAGGAGGGTTTGTCATTTTAGGATAAGAATAGTCGTATAGGATACAAAGTGGCGTACCTTCCACCGAGATAGACCACGCCACTGCTATGGAGCCTGTGGTGTTAGGGGGCCGAAACTGAACGGTTTCTTCTGCTTTCTGACACAGTTTCAGCATTTGTCTGCAGCCAGCAAGATCAGTTCATACATATGTTTACAGCTCCCATTGAGTTCAATAGTAGCTGTACAAATCCATATACACCAAACGCGCCCTAGTGGTGGCTGTCGGCATCTAGAGTTTAATCATTTAAATCTTTCTGGGAAAAATGTATGAATGTGTTTGACAGTTTTCTGGCATTAACATTTGGGCTGAATGCTATATTTATGAAGCCCCTGATCCACATGACAAATCACCAGAAGACGTGAAACAAATCTCCCGTATAATGCCTGCTATGAAGCACTGAAAATAAAGAATTTTTGCCAGTTTTTACCTGTGGGTGACGTGGTATATAGATATTTCTACTATATGACTGCCTATTACTGAGCACCACCAGCTTTAATAACACCGTGGAACTACTCGCCCTACTTCATTTGCATTTTTTGAGTAGTGTCGACAGTTTTTTTTAGTATTGGACCTGTTACACTTTGTCCATCATGTGCCAAATGTGGCTGGAAAAACATACCCGCTCCAGAGTCAGGCATAGCGCAACATTTATTAACAATCTCTGCTACTTTTTATTAGAAAAAGTGACAGAAAACAACACCACATTAACCCTGCGTTATGTTAAACTACATTTGACAGAGCTCTCACGGTGGGTGTGGCCTTTCTAAATTTTGCTATTGGGCTCAATGATTTCATTGTACGCCCCTGGGGATACACCAGTCGGATACACCAGTCTGAGCAGCAGTGGGTCGGACGTAATTATAGCAAAACACGGCAAGGTATATTTTTAAACAGATCAGAACAAAACACATAAAACAAAACACAAAACAGGGTCACCTGTAGGAGTAAATTGTAGTGGGTGTGGGGAAGCGAGATTAATATAGTGGATCAGCATGTCCAGGCATTGCCCTAATATTCTATTTATCCCAAAATGTGAGGGTGAGATGCATACTTCCAGCTATCATGTATTCATAGCTACAGCTCGAATTAGTAAATCTAACAATGTCTTGTATAGTGGGTACATCAAGAGATTTCCATTTTATGGATATGGAAGTTGTTGTCACCATAAGAATGTGGCACAAGATAGTTCCACAAGGGGAGGGTATTTTCTCCATTTGTAAATGCGATAGAGACAAATCGGGTGAAATTGGAGATTTCTGTAATCTATGTAGAAAAATGGATAAGGAGCTCCACAAAGGCTTAATGTCGGGGCACTCCCAAAAATATGTAAAAGTTCCCACCTGCTCACAATTTTTCCCACAATTGGCAGATGCAGTAGCAGGAAACATTCTGGTAAGTTTGTTTGGTGTATTGTACATCTGGACTAAAGTTTGAAATACGCCTCGTGGTGGTTTGCACAGGAGGAAGATTTTGAGCATTCCTGGGAGGTATAAGTGGTTTTGAGGTCTATTGACCATTTACAAACGATTGATAAAGTAGCATGTCTGATTAAAGGGGATAAAAGGTGTGAACATATTTTTGTAAGGTCGTTTTGCAATGTGAAAATGTATAAGGGGGTGTAAGAAGAGGGAATTTTGGTAGACCTTTACCAGTTAGAAAAAAACGGATCTGCAGATTTTTATACATTTCTGCTTTACCCAGATTATATTCTTATTGTAAATCCAAGAAACTACACAGGGTGTCCTGATCAAAAAGATCAGAGAGAGTTTGTAGTCCGGCTTAATGCCAGGTTTGTAAGGACAAAGTTGGGATTAAAGCCACATTCCAAATTTTGTTATAAATTTTTGCCCAGTGTTGTTCATTCAAGGGCTTAATTTGTTTGACCATTGTTTTTCACTGTTACATTTTGTTTTATTTAGTTTATATTGTAATAACCCTTTATAAATATTTGCCAGAGCCTTTTTCTTCGGATTTGATTCGGCTATTTGCTTATATACCCCATGAAGGGGAAATATTTGAAGCAACTCCTTATCTGCAGACTTACCAATCACATGTTTGAGTTGTGTTTCTGCAAATGTTTCCTTTTTTTCCTAACTCATAGTTTCTTTCCAAGGTTTCCTATTATTTCATTTTCCCATTCTCGATAATATCACCAATATTTGTAACCTGTTTTTTTCCCCAGGAAATTGTAACAGCCACGGTTGCAGACTGCAGACCTCTTTCATCCTGCCGATGTCTTCCTCCCTGGGGATGCCAGCACATGCGGCCGTCCTGTCCTGCAGTAACCACTAGTGTGCACGCACGAGCTCATTCCCGGCCTTAAAAGGCTAGCATGCACACATGTTTAGAATCGACTAATTACTCCCAGATCACCCTGGATTATAATAAGGGCCCCTTGTTAGTAATTCCCATGTTAGTCTTTGCAAATGGTCCCTTAGTGTGTTCCCATGCCCTGATACCTGTATCCCATGCTGTGTTATTGTTCCTGAGCCTGTTAGTGATTGGAGTCGTGTCCTGCTACTCCTGTTGTTATCTGTCACAACTGGCGCAACCTACTGCACCTGTTGTCGTCCGCCACTTCTGGCGCATCCTACTGCACCCACCTCCATCCATGCTAAAGCCTCTGCCACTGTCTTGATTATTCAGGTACCCTTGTGCTTGACTTTGTATTTATTGGGTGCTCTATTGTTTGTCCAGCTGCCTCCCCCCTACAGAGGTGCGGCTCTAATGGCTGCCGCGCCGGTCCCCGCTGCTTCCACGGCCTCTGCTCTGGTTCCGGTACCCTTCATTCCCTCATGCTCGTCCCGAGCTCCACTCAACCGATCCGGACGCTCTGCAGGCTCTGGGCGTCGTCAGGTAACTGCATCACTCACCTCCCTCCACAGCCACCATCCACGATGTGCGGCTGCAGCCACTAGAGGGTGCACGCGCTGACTCTTCCCTTCTTAAAGGGCCGGCGTGTGCCAAAATCCTAAGACTTCCTATTTAAGGATCCTCCTCCCTCAGATCCTTGCTTGTTCAACCAAGTTATCCCTGTGAGCTTCCCTGTACCCTGTTTTCCCTGTTACCTTGCCTTCTGCCTTTGTCTGGATTTCCCGTTGTGACCTCTGCCTGAACTTGTACTATTCTTGCCTGCCTTGACCTATTGCTATCCATACCCGTTACGACATCTGTCTGCCTGTCTTGACTTCTGGCCTATTCATCTGACTGCCTCTAAACCTGCTGTGCCAAGCGTTGCCCTGGGTTACAAGCACCATCTCCCAGACAACACAGAGGATCCACAAACAAACCGGTGAGAACCGTTGTAGCGGCCTAGTGAGTCCACATACCCACAGACCGTGACAGAGATTATATCCTGATAATGTATATAGTTCAGTTAAATTCAAGTTGAACCATAAAAGTGTAAACCTAAATGCTCCCTGCCGGTTAGAGATTCTACCTAGCATTTTCCAGCTCTTATTCAGTTTGATTGGGAAGTTTACCCTTAACCCCAATGTTACTTTCACCTGATTCAGGAGTCTCCAATATACCAAAAAAAAAGTACACCAGCCTCCTTTATCAAATATTGCAAAAAATCTGTATCCTCCCTTTCCTGTATATATTGGAGTTGAGTTGCTAAGTAATACATATTAACATCAGGAAATGTTCGGAAATTATTTGGACTCTCTTTCTTCCCCAAATCAAGTTATTAAATAAAGTTCTAATCTTATGAAATATTTTGTCATCAATCCATATCGGAGTTGCAGAGAACATATATCAACTTTGGGGATAGAACTGATTTAATCGGACATATCTTATCGGCTCTATATAGCGAGCTCGTTCCAGCTTTTAATTTTCTTCTCTATTTCTTTTATTAATAATTGAATGTTGAGATTTGTGAAGTCCGTTATCTCCTTGGGGATATCTATCCCCAGATATTTAAAATTGTATAATTTTTAATTACTTTTAAATCTGTATATACCCCTGGTTCCGTGTCATCTAGTGAAACAATATAGATTTTCACCAATTTATACGCAATCCAGAGACGAAGCCAAATACCTGTATTTTATCCATCAAATATTTAATTATTTCTCTTGGGTTTGTTACAAATAATAGAAGGTCGTCCGCGTACAGGACCATTTTGTCCTCCGCCCCCCGTGCTCCGAACCCTCCGAACACCCCCATAATAAGGGATGCCAGGGGCTCGATTGCCAATGCAAACGGCAGGGGAGAAAGTGGGCAACCCTGTCTCGTGCCCCTCGTCAGTTCAAAGAAGGTGGTACCCCTGCCATTAACGTTTACACTTGCTCGTGGTTTCGTATACAATAGTTGAATAAATTTAATATATGCCTTCCCGAAGCCAAATTTTCTCAGCACCGCCCAGAGATATCCCCACTCCACTACATCAAATGCCTTGAATGCATCAAAAGACAGGATGGAGTAGGGAGCCCCCCCCCCCCCAGCGCCTATCTGCATATTACCAAACACTCACGTTACACAGTGTCTGGTAGATCTTCAAGTAATAAATCCACATTGATATTTATGTATCTGTAACATCCATGGCCATGGACCGTCGGGATTACTCACCCCTCTGGTGAGCGCTGGCCCGCATCTCCTCCCCAGGAGACGCCAGCACTCACTTCCACTCCAATCTGCTGTGTCCTGTAGGGTGCGCGTGCACAATAGCGCCCGGCCTTAAAGGGCCAGTGCGCGCACATGCAAAACATTAGTAATTAGTCCAATGATCTCCCTGGACTATAAGAAGGGCCCTGCCCCTTGCACATTGCCTGAGCGTTGTTAGTATTCCCTAAGATCTCTCTTTGATTTTCAGGTTTAGTAACAAATGGGATATCCCCTAGGTACTTCTCTAGTTGTTCCTCATCATATTCCCTTTCTATTTTATAAAGTTCGGAGAAGTACTCATAGAAGTTTTTACCTATTTCCTCCGGATCCCTGATCAATCGACCTACTTTGTCCCTAATGACAGCAATGTTATTTGCGGCTCTTTGATTTTTAACAATATTCATTAACATCTCACTGGGTTTATCCGATTCCCAGTATCTTTTCTGACTCAAGAAAATAATTTTATTCTGTGCTTTAGCTAATACACATTTTCTGTAATCCTCCAAAGCATCAAGCCAATTATTTTTTCATATTCTACCATGTGGGTTCTAATATATAGTCCCTCATATTCTGATACACAGTTTGGTTTTTTTCTTGCTCCATCACAATAAATTCTCTCTTTGATTTAGTTATGCTTTTGAACAAATTGCCTCTTAAAAAAAAACTTACTGCTTCCCATACAATCCTGTCTTGGGCAGAATCCCAGTTTACCATTAATATTTTTATTAACTGATTGTTTATGTCCCCCAGATTTTTAATTATATTGAACCAATGTGGATTTATTTTAACTGTCTGATAGTTCCTTTTTCTCAGTCTTTATTTCTAAAACTATCGAGGAATGGTCTGAGATACCTCTATTATCATATTTGATTTTCCCTACCAGTTCTGCCCCCAACTCGCTACATAATACTAAGTCAATGCGAGACATAGTATGATGCGATTTATTGTGGCAGGAATATTCCCTTTTAAGGGGTTTCCTGACTCTCCATAGGTCAACTAGGCCTGATTCAACACAGAGACTCGCCAAAGGGGTTGTAATTGGGGACCTTAATATAGGGAGACATCTGACCCTATCTAAAGTTTCATTCATGACACAGTTCATATCTCCCATAATTATTATTGGGCAGTTATTTATATTCCCCGCAAACAAATACATATTTTATTAAGACAATGGATGAATATAAGGGGGGGGGGGGGGGAATAAACCAATGCCAGGATAAAAACCTTATTATTTTGCTTAAAATGGAGGAATATATGTCTTTTTTTCATTCTCTGATTCTTGACCCGGTATTAAACATTTAATACTCCGGTGAATAACAACACTCACTCCATGTTATGTTTAGTAATGAATTATGATTGAAAATGACAACGATGCGGCAACAACAATATATGTTCTTTTTACTGGTTATCAAAATGGAGAATGCTTCTGAAAGACAAGCAGGTGAAGGGAGAAGGGAACGCAACACCCCCTTCCACCTGCTGGAGTGATGCACCCTGTGCAATTGCACAGGTCGCACACCCCGAAGTCTGGCCCTGGGTCTGATAAATGTGAAGGAATAGTCTCATTTGAAGTGTCCTTTACACGTGGTTCATTATCCTGAGGCACATCTGATGGTGAAGAAGATTGTTCCTGTTGTTGGATAAGAGGAGGGTCAGTGGAATGTAAGGCATCACTCTGAAATGTTGCTACCTTATGGTCAGGATCCCTTTCAATAGCAGGTGATATGCATTCCTCTACTCTGCTTCTTAGTTGGTATATATGCGTCCTTAGAACATGACCATCAGTAGTTCTTACTTTGTAAGCCACAGATCCTGCAGTTTCCACTACAGTTACTGGTATCCATCTTAGTCCCATGTATAGTTTCTAGCATAGACACAATCACCCTCCCGAAAATGCATTGTGGATGAGGAGTTATATTTTTTAGACAATCTGACTTCATATTTGTTTTGCAAATCAGATGTGAGTTCAGGATGAAGTCTGTCCCAACAGGTCTCGATCCTCCTGTTCATCGGCAGTTCTGCAGGGCTGCATCCGGTACTGGAGCTGGCGTCACATGATGTTGTAGTAGAAAACTTGCCAGTCTGTGATTTCAATCTCCATCAACAATTCTCTTTAAAGCATCTTCAGTAGTCTGAACCATGCGCTCTGCTTGTCCATTTGAAGTTGGATGAAATGAAGCTGCTGTAACATGGTTAATAAGATTATTTTTCATAAACACTTTGAACTCTGGATGTAAATTGTGGCCCATTGTCTGACACAATTATATGAGGTAATCCATATGTTGCAAACAGCCTCGGTAGAACTTGTATGACAGGACTTCTTGCGGCAGAGGATACTGGTACAACTTCTAATCATTTGGAAAAGTAGTCAACAGCAAGGAAAAATGTCATTGAACTGGACCTACAAAGTCTATATGCAGTCTAGACCACGGGTTTCTGGTTACTTCCCAAGAACGTGACACAGCTGTTGATGGAGAATCACGTGTGGTTTGACAAGGAGTACACTTCTTTACCCATTGCTCTATATGTTCATCAATTTTAGGCCACCATACATAACTTCTAGCAAGAGCCTTCATGTTAACAATTCCAGGATGTCCTTCGTGCAGAGCTTTAAGCACTTAAATTTGGCCAGCCCTGGGAATTACCACTCTGTTACCCCAGAGTAGACAACCTTTGTAGGCAGAGAGTTTAGGCTTTGTTCGTTCAAAAGGTTTAACCCTTTCAAGACCGAGCTCATTTTGGCCTTCAGGACCAGCCCCATTTTTTCAAATCTGACAGGTCAATTTATGTGGTAATAACTCTGGAATGCTTTTGCCTATCCCAGCGATTCTGAGATTGTTTTCTCGTGACATATTGTACTTTATGTTATTGGAAAAATTTGGTCAATAAATTTATTGCTTATTTGTGAAAAACACCAAAATTTTTAGAAAATGTGCAAAAATTATGATTTTTCTAATTTTAAATGTATCTGCTTGTAAAACAGATAGTAATACCACACAAAATAGTTACTATTTCACATATTCCATATGTCTACTTTATATTTGCATCGTTTTTTGAACATTATTTTATTTTTCTAGGACGTTACAAGGCTTAGTACTTTAGCAGCAATTTCTTACATGTTCAAGAAAATTTCAAAAGGCGATTATTACAGGGACCAGTTCAGTTCTAAAGCGGCTTTCAGGGCCTTATGTACTATATAGACCCCATAAATCACCCCATATTAAAAACTGCACCCCTCAATGTATTCAAAACAGCATTCAGAAATTTTATTAACCCTTTAGGCGTTTCACAGGAATTAAAGCAATGTAGAGGGGAAATTGACAAATTTTATTTGTTTTGCTTCAATTCATGTGTAATACATTTTTTTCTGTAACACAGAAGGTTTTACCAGAGAAACGCAACACAATATTTATTGCCCAGATTCTGCAGTTTTTAGAAATATCCCACATGTGGCCCTAGTGTGATAATGGACTGAAATACCAGCCTCAGAAGCAAAGGAGCACCTAGTGGATATTGTGGCCTCCTTTTTTTAGAATATATTTTAGGCACCATGTCGGGTTTGAAGAGGTCTTGTAGTGCCAAAACAGTGGAAATCCCCCAAAAGTGACACGGTTTTGGAAACTGCACACCCCAAGGAATTTATCTAGGGGTATAGTTAGCATCTTGACCCCACAGGTCTTCTGCTATATTTATTGGAGTTTGCCTGTGAAAGTGAAAATCTACTTTTTTTCTGAAAAAATATAAAAAAATATAATATTTGCAAGGAATAAAGAATAAAAAGCACCCAAAAACTTGTAAAGCTACTTCTCCCGATTACAGCAATACCCCATATGTGGTACTAAACTGCTGTTTGCACCCACGGCAGAGCTCAGAAGGGAAGGTGCGCCATTTGGATTTTGAAGCGCAGATTTTTCTAGATTGGTTTTCAGTGCCATGTCGCGTTTGCAACGCCCTGGAGGGAGCAAATCGGTGGAAACCCCCCAAAAGTGACCCCATTTTGTAGACTACACCCCTCAAGGAATTTTTCTAGGGGTATAGTTAGCATTTTGACTCCACAGTTTTTTTGCTATATTTAGTTGAATTATCCCATGAAAATGAAAATCTTTTCTGAAAAAACATAGAAATGTTTCAGTTTTACAATGAATAAAGGAGAAAAATCACCCCAAAATTTGTAAAGCAATTTGTCCTGATTACAGCAATACGCCATATGTGGTAATAAACTGCTGTTTGGACCCACGGCAAGACTCCGAAGGGAAGGAACAATAATAGGCTTTTGGAGCTCAAATTTAGCTGGAATGGTTTTCGGGTGTCATGTCGCATTTGCAAAGCCCCTGAGGTACCAAAACAGTGGAAACCTCCCAAAAGTCCCTTTAGGGGACTGGAACGAGCGATCATTAGGTCGCTGGTACAATACACTGCAGTACTAATGTATTGCAGTATAATATCATTTTTACAGGCTCCTGTAACAGCGTGATCGCTGTTCCTGTCCATTAGTCCCGGGTGTCAGCTGTAATACACAGCGGACACCTGCAGAATATGGAGCGGGCGCAGCGCATGAGCCCGCTCCATATATAACCTCCCGCACCACGACATGCTATTAAGTCGTGGTGTGCGAAGGCGTTAATGCGCAGCGGGTGGTGCAAAGTGAAAATTACAATTATCCACTGATATGCCGTTTTAATGCACAATATGTTGTGCCCAGTTTGTGCCGCTGAAGACAAATACCTCGTACAATGTTGAGCGGGTTCTCCCGGATATAAAATATCATATATGTGGACGTAAGCTGGTGATTGGGCGCGCTGTGGGGCTCAGAAGGGAGGGAGCGCCATTTGGCTTTTGGAGCGCAGATTTTGCTTGGTAACTGTTCTGTTTGGGGTTTTGCTGGTATTTCAGTTTATGATGTGGGGGTATGTGTAAATTGGGCAGAGTACATCAGGACATAATAAGAGGGTATAATAATTCGGTAAATAAATACTAATCCGCAGATATGTGGCCAATGTCGCACTGATAAATGGCGCCCGATCTTATCCGCTTTTGGACACTGCACAATTTCTGTCGCTATATTCTGAGACGAACCGTAAAGGGTTATGTCCCTTTACGGTTCGTTTCTAGGTCTATATGCTATAAGGGACCCCAGTATACGCCATCTCTTGGTGTGAGGTTTTGGTTAGGTTGTCTGGCTATATTCTGAGAGCCAGAACTTTTTTTATTTTTTCTTCACCGGAGCCGTGCGAGGGCTTATTTGTTGATTTTTTTTGGCAAGCAAAGTGACAAAAAAACAAATTTTTTTTACACTTTTCACTGTGCGCTATAAATGACATTTTACTTTATTCTGCGGGTCGATACGATTACGGCGATACCAGATGTATATAGTTTTTTTATGTTTTGTGGCGTTTGCGCAATAAAATCACTTTTCGATAAAATTATTTATTTTATATTCTGAGAGCCATAACTTTTTTTTATTTTTCAGTCAAAAAAACTGTGTAAGGGCTTGTTTTTTGAGGGGCGGGTTGTAGTTTTTATTGGTACTATTTTAGGGTACATGTGACTTTTTGATCACTTTTTATTCTATATTTTTGGAGGGTTGATGACCAAAAAAATTGTGATTCTGACATTGTTTTTTAAATATTTTTTTTGCGCTGTTCACCTTGCGGGAAAAATAATATTATAGTTTTATAGTTTGGGTCGTTGTGAACGCGGCCATACCAAGTATGTGTACTTTTTTTAACATTTTAATTTTTTTCCTATAATAAAAGACTTATTTTTATAGGAAAAAAAAAGCATTTTTTGTTTTTGTAACTTATAACTTATTTTTACACTTTTATAAAACATTTTTATTAATTTTGTTTTTTACTTTTTACTTGCTTTACTTGAAGACCTGCAGCACTGATCGCTGCTATAGTACATTACACTACCTAGGTCACACTGACAGGAAGCTTATGGGGACCAGCGTTCGACTGGTTCTCATAGGCTGCTGTGCATGGCAGACCCGGGGGCTGTTGTATGGCCTCCGGTTTTACCTTATAACCGATTGCAGCACCTGCAATCGGTCCCCGGGAAAGTTTGTTGTAGCAACAAACTTTCCAGTTTGTTGTAGCAACAAACTTTCCAGTTTGTTGTAGTAACAAACTTTCCAGTTCGTTGCTACAACAAACTTTCCCTGCGATCACATGTCCGGGACCTGAACCAATTAGGTCCCGGTCATGTCTCCGGGACTAGAGACAGGGGATAACAGCGCCAACCGGGTGTCAGCGCTACTCTGAGACACCCGGATCGCGCTTTTAACACCCACCGTGAATTCACGTCGGCGCTGTACAGAGCCCAGCAAGCGCCGACGTGAATTAACAGTGGGCGGTCGGGAAGCGATTAAAATCATTTGTTAATTTTGAATGTGGCCATCCTTTCCAAATCCAGTTTAATAGTCTTGCCAAAATTGGATCCATGGCAGTCATGCGAGCAATGTCAGTGGATTGCAATGGAGGATTGGATAGTGACTCCAGCATAAGAACTTCAGACATGGCACTTACTGCAAAACCAGCAGTCTATATTGGTAAATGGCTAAGGGCATCAGCATTGTTGATTACTTTTCCTGACCGGTACTGTAGCTCAGCGTCATATGCATTTAGCATTACAGACCAACGGAGCATACGTAGTGATATCATTTGAGGGGTAGGCCCATTATTTTTGAACAGACCCAAAAGAGGCCTGTGGTCTGTTATAATAGTGAAACTTCTTCCATATAAGTTACTCATGAAATTTCTTTACTCCTGCCACAATGGCTAAAGCTTCCTTATCAATTTGTGCAGAGTTTCTTTCTGTAGTACTCATTGTTCTTAAATAGTAAGGAATTGGAGCTTCTTGTCCTCCACTAACTGTATGACACAAAACTGACCCTATTCCATAAGGTGATGCATCACAGGTGATAGTAAGGGACCTGTTTAGATCATAATGCACCAATACACTATCAGATGACAATATTTTCTTGGCATCATTAACCCCTTCCCGCTGCAGCCATTTTTGACCTTCCTGACAGAGCCTTATTTTTCAAATCTGACATGTGTCACTTTATGTGGCAATAACTTTGGAATGCTTTTACCTATCCAAGCGATTCTGAGATGTTTTCTCGTGACACATTGGACTTTCAGTTAGTGGTAAAATTTGGTCGATACATTCAGTATTTAATTGTGAAAAACACCAACATTTTGTGAAAAATTGCAAAGATTTAAATTTTTCTAAATTTAAATGTATCTGCTTGTAAGACAGATAGTAATACCACACAAAAAATTTGCTAATTAACATTTCCCATATGTCTACTTTAGAATGGCATTGTTTTTTTTTTTTGCATCCTTTTATTTTTCTAGGACGTTACAAGGCTTAGAACTTTAGCAGAAATTTGTCACATTTTCAAGAAAAAGACGAGGCTGGACGGCAGCGCGGAGGGCTTAAAGAGGCTCTGTCACCAGATTTTGCAACCCCTATCTGCTATTGCAGCAGATAGGCGCTGCAATGTAGATTACAGTAACGTTTTTATTTTTAAAAAACGAGCATTTTTGGCCAAGTTATGACCATTTTTGTATTTATGCAAATGAGGCTTGCAAAAGTCCAACTGGGCGTGTTTAAAGTAAAAGTCCAACTGGGCGTGTATTATGTGTGTTACATCTGGGCGTGTTTATTACTTTTACCAGCTGGACTTTCTGACGAGAAGTATCATCCACTTCTCTTCAGAACGCACAGCTTCTGGCAGTGCAGACACACAGCGTGTTCTCGAGAGATCACGCTGTGACGTCACTCACTTCCTGCCCCAGGTCCTGCATCGTGTCGGACGAGCGAGGACACATCGGCACCAGAGGCTACATTTGATTCTGCAGCAGCATCGGCGTTTGCAGGTAAGTCGATGTAGCTACTTACCTGCAAACGCTGATGCTGCTGCAGAATCAACTGTAGCCTCTGGTGCCGATGTGGCCGACACGATGCAGGACCTGGGGCAGGAAGTGAGTGACGTCACAGCGTGATTTCTCGAGAACACGCTGTGTGTCTGCACTGCCAGAAGCTGGGCGTTCTGAAGAGAAGTGGATGATACTTCTCGTCAGAACGCCCAGCTAGTAAAAGTAGTAAACACGCCCAGATGTAACACACATAATACACGCCCAGTTGTACTTTTACTGTAAACACACTCAGTTGGACTTTTGCAAGCCTCATTTGCATAAATACAAAAATGGTCATAACTTGGCCAAAAATGCTCGTTTTTTAAAAATAAAAACGTTACTGTAATCTACATTGCAGCGCCGATCTGCTGCAATAGCAGATAGGGGTTGCAAAATCTGGTGACAGAGCCTCTTTAAGGGGAAGCCTCCATGACTGCCATAGGAGGGAAGGGAACCAATAGGAGAGGAGATAGTTGGAAAGGGAGGGGACGTATAGGGGAGGGGACGGGGGGAGTTATCTGTTCCTCCCGCTGTTTTCGGCATTGAGCCGGAAGCAGCGGGAGGAACAACAGGTAGAAATTGAGCTGTTGATGGTTAATTCTGATTCTGACCCATGTTGGGTCATGTGAATTAGAGCTGGAGTTATCCGAATGTTTCGGATTAAATTGCATTTAAATAATGTAAATAAATAAATGGCTGCTGTGGCCATTTCATATCCAACCTCGGTTGTCACGTGTCGTTATTGGGAGATGGGCAGGAAAAGGGGGTGAATAGGTTTAGAAGGTTAGATAGCACATGAGGGTATGTTCACACGATAGCAGGCATTTACGGCTGAAATGACAGACTGTTTTCAGAAGAAAACAGCTGCCTCGTTTCAGCCGTAAATGCTCCTCCTCGTAATATACGAGGCGTCTGTGACGCTCGTAAATCTTGAGCTGCTCTTCATTGAGTTCAATGAAGAACAGCTCAAATTACGTTGCAAAGAAGTGCCCTGCACTTCTTTGCCGAGGCAGTCAATTTACGCGTCGTCGTTTGACAGCTGTCAAAACGACGACGCGTAAATTACAGGTCGTCTGCACAGTACGTCAGCAAACCCATTCAAATGAATGGGCAGATGTTTGCCGACGTATTGCAGCCCTATTTTCAGACGTAAAACGAGGCATAATACGCCTCGTTTACGTCTGAAAATAGGTCGTGTGAACCCAGCCTCACTCTACTTAGGCCAGTCATGTCAAAAGTCTATTTTTACAGGGGCCAGTTCAGTTGGGAAGTGGCTTTGAGGGGCACATACAATACAAACCCCCATAAGTCCCCCCATTTTAGAAACCTCATCCTCAAAGTATTCAAAACAGCATTTAGAAAGTTTCTTAACCATTTAGGCGTTTCACAAGGATCAAAGCAAAGTGGAGATGAAATGTACAAATTTTTTTTTTTTTACAGATATTCATATGAAATCCATCCACAGAAGGTTTTACCAGAGAAACACAAAATATCCCACATGTGGCCCTAGTGCGCTAATTTACTGAAGCACAGGTCTCAGGAGCAAAGGAGCACCTAAGGGATTTTTGGGCCTTCTTTTTATTAGAATATATTTTAGGCACCATGTCAGGTTTGAAGAGGCCTTGTGATGCCAAAACAAAGAAAACACCCCAAAAAAGACCCCATTTTGGAAATGACACACTACAAGGAATTCATCTAGGGGTGTAGTGAGCATTTTGACCCCACAGATGTTTCATAGATTTTATTAGAATTCGAACACGAAAAATAAACGAATAGCGTAGTCGACTATCAATTGTGATGGAAACGGAAACCTATGGTTTATGTCAGTCAGGGCATCGTTCTGATGGAAAGCTCAGACGGATCGTCGGAACGGAGCCCAGAAGCAGATGTGAACGAAGCCTTAATTGTGCATTTATAATCGGCACAAATTCTGTCTTCACCATTTGATTTCATAACCGGAACAATAGGTGTAGCCCAGGCAGGGTGCGTGACTGCAATTAATGAACCTTGTTCCAGTAAGCGTTCAATTTCTGCGTCTATTTTTGCACAGCTAGCAAATGGAACAGGTCGTGGTTTGATGTGTATCGGAGGTACATTTGGATCTAATTTAAAAGATATTGGTGGTCCTGTGAATTTTCCAAGACATTCTTCAAACACAACAGAAAAGTCTCTAATGACATCCAGCAGACAGTCCATTTTCACCTGGTGTATTCCTGTTAGCTGAATACCTAGAGGTTCAAACCAATCTACTCCTAGTAAACTCGCACGATGGCCTTTAGTGATGATAATTCGCAGATTGCCTTTTTCATAGTACACATTGACAAAATACGCAGCCATTATTTCCACTTCCTGTTTATTATAATCTGAGTATAACTTCACATGGGACTATAGGAGGACTGTTTGTTGAAAAGTTTCCTCAGAGATCAAGGAATATTGGCATCCAGAATCCACCTCCATTTTGGATTTTGCTCCATTCAGTGTTACCTCACTATGCTGCTTATGTCCCTTTTTGTAAGTTTCTATTCTGTTGACAAATTCTGAGGCATATTCACTGTCATCTAATTCAGGAACATCACTTCATATATTAACCTTATGGTCGGATTTGTGTGAGGAGTTCTCTTTTACTTGTTTGTGTCTTGGTATATTTTGTCCCTGGCGACACCCTCTGTATGTGACCGTGCCGTTTACATTGGTGGCAGACAGCATTCTTAATCAATGACATTGATCTCGTCTGTGATTTCCCCCACAGTTGTAGCAATAACCCTATTGTGGGCTGGATGTGCTGCTTTGTCCAGACTCTAATGTAGCATTGCGCTCTATTATGCAGCATATTTACATTACCAGAAGAGGTCTGTGTTTCTCTTGAATGGAAAAATGCCGCCACATAAGCCAGTGCCTCTTCATGAGCTATAGCGAAGGTTAAGTTTGGTTTGGCTAGTAGTTTCCTCTGAAGCGCCTCATCTCTGACACTACACACAAGTCTGTCTCTTAACCCCTTAATGACCGGGGCTGTTTGGACCTTAATGACCATGCCACATTTGTCAATCTGGTATGTCTGACTTTATCAGGGAATAACTCTGTGAAAGTTTTGAATATCCAAGTAATTCTGACATTGTTTTTTCATCACATGTTGTACTTTATTTTAGTGGTAAAAGTAGACTGATACAATTTGTGGAAATTAATAAAAAAATAAAAAAAATTGAAGACATTTTGTAAAAATTAACATTTTTCCCTATTTTTAACTGCAATATGTCACATATGTACAATTTTTTTTAATTAAATATATATTTCCATCTCTTTACTCTATTTTGGCAGCACTTTTGAAAAAATAAAATAAATTTTCAGCAATTTAGAGGACTTACAAATTGAATAATAATTGTATACATTTTGAAGTACATTTTGTTTTCCTGCACCAAGCCAGGTTTTCAGAGGCTCATAGGTCTCAGAATGATGGAAACCCCCACAAATGACCCCATTTAGAAAACTAGACCCCTTAAGGTATTTATCTAGGGGTATAGTAAGTATTTTGACCTCAAAGTTTTTTGCTAAATTTAATACATAACAGGTGAACAAAAAAAAAATGTAACTTTTTTCATAAAAGTATCAGTTTGAAGACCGATTTCTTTGTAAAGCAAACATGAAAATTAAGTAACACACCACAAAATCTATCACCCTGTTTCTCCTGTTTTCAAAAATACCCACATTGTAGCCCTAATGCGTTGCCTGGACACACGGCAGGGCCCAAAAGGAAGGGAGCACCCGGAGACTTTCAGGACTCATATTTTGCTTGAAAATGTTTTAGGCCCCACTGTACATTTGGAGAGGCTTTGAGCTGCCAGAACGATAGAAACTCCCCATAAACGACCCCATTTACAAAACTAGACCCCTTAAGGTATTTATTTAGGGGTATAGGAAGTATTTTGACCTCACAGTTTTTTGCTAAATTTAATGCATAGCAGGTGAAAAAAAAATAATTTCACTTTTTTCATAAAAGTATCAGTTTGAAGAACGATTTCTTTGTAAAGCGAACATGAAAATGAAGATAACATTTAGCAAACCGAGCAATACCCCCAGATATACCAGTAGGTCCTAGTGACTGATAGATTAAACCAAAAAAGTCACGACCATGTAATTGAAAGAATACAAAAAATCCTTTATTAATGTCAATTAAACACATGCAAACAGAAAAAACTGAACAAGATAAAATAACATAACCCTCGCAGGATAGAAAGATGGAATCAGAACACTAAAGCAGCAGAACACCCAGATAGTAATCCGGTCACAAGATCACCCAGAATGCTAAAGTGCATGGATAGTGGATTTTTAAAACAGGTAATAGGTATAGCACATTTGCACAGATTGATATATATATATATATACACACGTAAATAAATGTCAATACAATCGCAGAAATCACGTTTGAACAACAGTATACCTACATCTGTAAAGTACGGGAATAGCCAGGAGATCAAGGCCTGGGGACCGCTGCTGAACCCGACGCGCGTTTCGCTGATGCTTCGTCAGGGGTTCAAAATCTATCACCCTGTTTCTCCTGTTTTGAAAAATACCCACATTGTGGCCCTAATGCATTGTTTGGACACACGGCAGGGCCCCAAATGAAGGGAGCACCTGGAGGCTTTCAGGACTCATATTTTGCTTGAAAATGTTTTAGGCCCCACTGTACATTTGGAGAAGCTTTGAGCTGCCAGAACGATAGAAACTCCCCAAAAACTACCCCATTTAGAAAACACTATGCCTCCATGTTTTACACACTACACTCACGTTTTTGCATCACTCACAGCCCTGATTTCTACACACTACACTTAGTAATATCCCCTATACTTCACATGTACACCATACACAGTACTTTATTATTTTTTCCATTACACATTTACTTCCATGCCCAACACACCACTCCCCTCAAGGTTAGTGGGAGAGGCTATCATTATTTAAACACACCTGGGCACTTCCCTTCATCAGCATTCTCTGACCTGGTCGTGTCCTGTTTGGAACGGGTTTTTTACCCTCCTCGTAATCTGTGAGTATGGCCTTTTCTGTGGTTTTAATTACATTCTGTGTCCCAATTTTTTTGCATTTAGAAAACTAGACCCCTTAAGGTATTTATCTAGGGGTATAGTTAGCATTTTTACCACACAGGTTTTTCACTAAATATATTGGAATTAGTCTGTAAAAATTAAAAACTACTTTTTTTCTGAAACAACATAGAAAATTTTAATATTTACAAGGAATAACATAGAAAATGCACCCCAACATTTGTAAAGCAATGTCTCCCGATTACAACAATACCCCATATGTGGTAATAAACTGCTGTTTGGACCCACAGCAGGGCTCAGAAGGGAAGGAGCGCCATTTGGATTTTGGATTTCTGATTTTGCTGGAATGGTTGTCGGTGCAATGTCGCATTTGCAATGCATTGGAGGGACCAAAACAGTGGAAACCCCCCAAAAGTGAGCATTTAGACCCAACGGGTCTTTTGCAGAGTTTATTATAATTAGGGTGCGAATATTAAAATCAAACTTTTTTCCACTAAAATGTTGAATTTTCTCATTTTCACAAGGGATAAAGGAGGAAAAAAACAACCATTTTTTATAAAGCAATTTCTCCCGAGTACGGAAATACCCCATTTGTGGTCATACATTTTTTCATTAGAAATGAATTAACCCTTTCAGGACTGATCCATTTTTTGCTTTCTTATGTTAGATTTTCACTCCATGCCTTCCAAGAGCCATAACTTTTTTATTTTTCCATCAATAGAGTGGTACGAGGGCTTATTTCTTAAGGGAGGAGCTGTAGTTTTTATTAGTACCATTTTTTGGTACATAAAAAGTGATTAAAAAGTTGTATTACATTTTTTTTTAGAGCTAAGGTGACAAAAAAAAAAGCGATTTTGGTGGTTTGAATTATTACATTTTTTATAAGGTCTTCACCGTGCGAATTAAATAATGGTATATTGTAGTAGTTCGGACTTTTACGGACGTAGCGATACAAATTTTGTTCATTTTTTTACATTACTTTAGAAGAAAAATGGGAAAAGGTTTGTTTTTTTAACTTGAAAAAAAATTCTCACTACTAATAACTTTAATTCTTCTACACATTTTATTAATCCCCTTAGGGGACTTGATCCAGCGATCATTGGATCGCTGGTACAATACACTGCAATACTAGTGTATTGCAGTATATTGTTATTCTTACAGGCTTCTGTAACAGAGCGATCGCTGTACCTGTCCATTAGTCCCGGGTGTCAGCTGTAATACACAGCTGACACCCGCAGCGTATGGAGCGGGCTCAGCATGTGAGCCCGCTCCATACATCAACCCCCACACCATGACGGGCAATTAAGTCATAGTGCGCAAAGGGGTTAGTGCACAGCGGATGGTTCAAAGGGAAAATTGCAATTTTCCACTGATATGCCATTTTAGTGCATAATATGTTGTGCCCAGTTTGTGCTACAGAAGACAAATACCTCATAAAACGTTAAGCAGGTTCTCTCGGGTATGGCGATGCAAACTGCTGCTTGGGCACGCTGCAGGGCTCAGAAGGGAGGGAGCGCCATTTTGCTTTTGGAGCGCAGATTTTGCTTGGTGGTAGTTTTGTTTGGGGTTTCGCTGGTATTTCAGTTTATAATGTGGGGGTATATGTAATCTGTGCGGGGTACATCAGGGCATAATAAGAGGGTACAATAATGGGGTAAATAAATAATATTTCATAGATATGTGGCCGGTGTCGCACTTATAAATGGCGCCCGACCTTTTCCGCTTTCGGAACACTCTGCACATTTTGCATCGCCATATTCTGAGAGCCAGAACTTTTTTATTTTTTCCCCACCGGAGGGCTTATTTGTTTCGGGACAATCTGACGTTTTCATTGGTACCATTTTGGGGTACATGCGATTTTTTAACCATTTTTTATTCAATTTTCTTGCAATCCTGATCAAAAACCAGGAATTCTGCCGAAATTATTAATTTATTTTTTTGCGACGTTCACCGTACGCTATAGATGAAATTTTTACTTTATTCCGCGAGTTGGTACAATAAGGCGATACCATATGTATATAGTTTTTTTCCTTTTTTTAGCGTTTGCACAATAAAATCACTTATTTATAAATAATTTTCTGTGTCACCGTATTCTGAGAGATAGAATTTTTTTATTTTTTAGTCAAAAAAGCTGTGTAAAGGCTTGTTTTTTGCGGGACGGATTGAAGTTTTTATTGATACTATTTTTCTGTTTACACAGAGTGATAGTTTGAAATACTGACGAAAATGAACGTCATGATGCGCGATCTAGCAGCTGACCATGACTTTCATTTTCGTCATCGGTCGGGAAAGGGTAAATAGGGACTCTAAAATGTTGTCGTTTTCTGACGATCTGCGCAGCTCAGCAATGTAAGCCGCAATACTTTCACCTGGAAGCTGATTCCTTTTATTAATATGGAAACGCCTCACAGTTTCAGGTGGGGTAGGAGCAAAATTATTTTTAACACTAATGATCTTCTCAAAAGAATAGTCACTGGGTTTCGCAGGGGACACCAGAGAACGGGCAATATCAAATGTCTTGGGGCCTACGACACTCAGCAGCACGGCTCGTTTCTGAACAGCATCAGATACTTTATTTGCTTCTAGGTAAAACATGAATCTTTCAGCATATGAATTCCATAAATATGGGTTTCAGACATGAAATTCCTCCATTTGACCGTCGGTAGCCATTTTATAGTTGTAGTATTGTATAAGCTGAGCCGTATAGCAACTGGAATTCAATATTTTCTCTAATCAAATGAAGTCTGTATAATCCTACTGCTCAGCGTCCCTTCCTAGTCACCAATTGTTATGTTTAGTAATGAATTATGATTGAATATGACAACGATGCGACAACAACAATATACGGTATGCTCTTTTTACTGGTTAACAAAATGGAGAATGAGAATAATTACCAACAAGTCTACATATATGAGAACGAAACATACAAATATATGACATCCAGTTACAGTGCCATCTAGTGACACTGGACAGTCAATACATTACAAATATTAGAATTATAATGGGGACAGTTGATCTCCCAGACTATCTCTAGTCACTAGCTACAGACCAATGTCACTTGTAAACCCTGACTGTAAAATCTATGCCAAGAAACTTTCATCTCGTCTCCTAGACATTTTACTGCAACTTATTGTAGGTCACCAAGTGGGTTTTATTAAATTAAGACAGGTCTCTGTTGGCAGATTTATAGAGCCGGTCTGTTGGGCTGAGCTCCATTGAATGCCTTCCCTGCTCCTCTCATTGGATGCGGAGAAGACATATAACAGAGTACATTGGGGTTTGTCTTTTCAGTGTTTGAATAATGTGGTCTCTGCCGCCTTATCTTACAGGCTATTATAGTCCTTTATTCATGTCCCTCAGCCAGAGTTCTCACAAATGATATTCTCTCAGAAACTTTCTCCAATGGTACCAGGCAGGGCTGCCTTCTCTTGACCTGCCTAGGTAGAGTCGTGTGTTAACCTTAAACCATACTATCCCCCACCCCCATTTAGTAACGACACATGACACCGAGGTTGGATGTGAAATGGCCACAGCAGCCGTTTATTAATTTCACAGTTTTATAAAAACAATTTAAATCCGAAACATTCGGATAACTAGTTAGGAATCCACCAGAGAATTCCTCCTAATAATTCACATGACCCAACATGGGTCAGCATCATAAATAACAATTAAACGTTAACATTAACCCGAGCAGAGGAAGTCCTTGAAGCCCCTTCAGATGTTCCTTTCAAGAACACACCGAATTAGCCATCTGCAAACCACTAATTACCTCCAGCCGTAAACCAGCTCGGAAGCACCGTTCACCTCTGCAGATGGCTCCAACCACTAGAAGTCCACTTCAAGGGGATAACACCCGATGAAGCCCTCAAGTGATATACCGACCACTAGAAGTCCACTTCAAAGGGATAACACCCGATGAAGCCTTCAAGTGACATACCTTCTACCAGAAGACCACTTCAAAGGGATAACACCCGATGAAGTCTTCAACCATGTACCTTTTTTGGGGGACGCATACCCCCGATGCGACCCCCCCACCATTTTGTACTGACTGGCCTCAAGGACTCCCCCCGCCAGCTGCCATGACAACAGAACCTACTCCGGAAAAAAGAAAAACATGTTAAATAAGCACACAAAATAAAACAAAACGCTCATAGACAGACGTACATAAGACCTAAGGAGTAACAAAACAAGGGTGGGAGGGTGGGAGCTTTGCTTAATGTGTGTTACTCCTCCCGCTGCTTCCGGCTCAATGCCTAGAAACAGCGGGAAGCGCAGTAACGGCCCCCCCGCCCCCCTTAACTCCTCCCCGTCCCTCCTTCAGCTCCTTCAACTTTCCCTGACCTCGTAACATTAACCCTTTCCCTACCAGGACGGTCATGTCGGCTTCCCTTAAGCCTGCAGCTGCGTCCAGCCTCTTCTCACCTTTGATTTTGCTTCTTTTAGAACCGCTGACCACAGCCATTAGAGCGAGCCCTGACATTAACCCGTTAGTGACCGCCAATACGCCTTTTAACGGCGGCCACTAACGGGCTTTATTCTGATGCATATGTCTTTTTACGGCACTGCATCCTAAAGTAAACTGCTAAAGTAAACAGAGCAGGGAGCGTCAAATCTCCCTGCTCTCAGCTGCCAGAGGCAGCTGAGGGCTGGGAGCGTCCCTGCTCTGCCGTGTGAGATCGATATAAGTATCGATCTCACCCATTTAACCCCTCAGATGCGGTGCACAATAGCGTGCACCGCATCTGAGTGGTTTTGGAGAGAGGGAGGGAGCTCCCTCTCTCTCTCACCGACACCCGGCGATAAGATCGCCGAGTGTCGGTGTCTTCAATGGCAGCCGAGGGTCTAATAAAGGCCCCCAGGTCTGCCTGTAGCGAATGCCTGCTAGGTCATGCCGGAGGCATGACCTAGCAGATGCCTGTCCGTTTTGAAAAACGGACATGCAGTAATACACTGCAATACAAAAGTATTGCAGTGTATTACAATAGCGATCGGAGAATCGCATATTAAAGTCCCCTAGTGGGACTAGTAAAAAAGTAAAAAAAAAGTTTAATAAAGTTAATTTTAAAAAAAAATGTGAAAAAAAATGAAAAACCCAGCTTTTCCCCTTACAAACTGCTTTTGTATTAAAAAAAACTAAATAAAGTAAAAAAGTTACACATATTTGGTATTGCCGCGTCCGTAACGACCCCGACTATAAATCTATTACAATATTTAATCCGCACGGTGAACGCCATAAAAAATGTAATAAAAAACTATGGAAAAATTGCTGTTTTCTGTGAATCCTGACTTTAAAAAAAATGTGATAAAAAGTGATCAAAAAGTCACATCTACTCCAAAATGGTACCAATAAAAACTACAAGTCTTCCCGCAAAGAAAAAATCCTTATACAACCTGTGAAAGATGATTTATTTGCTTATATTCTCTGTATGAAATTACATTGTGAATTATCAAGCAGGATGCCGAATTACTAAGATATGTATTATGTGAAAGTGATGATAATGTGTAAATGATTTAGTTTCGTGCAGCAGCCATTTTGTCTGGAGTTCCCATCTTGGTTTTATTGTAGTGAATAGAAAAGCCATTGTTCCTTTAATACAAGTAATGTTGATTTCGTATGTTTTATCTTTGACCTTGGTTCCCATGCGAAGATGGACAGGGAGTGAGATGGGGGGATGGCAAGTATGCGTGAGGGAAGGTCTCCCCCCATCTCCACGAGGACATTCTGTCCAAAAGAGAGATAAGAAACCTGTAAACATAATGTGTGAAGAATTATAATGATGTATTTTATTGTATGCTTTTTACTGAATAACAAATATTGTTACATTGTCTCTGATTGGTTTACCTCAAGCCTACACCCCTTCTGAATTTCAGTTTAACAGTTTGAGTCTGATAATAAATCCTTCAGAGGAGCATTTTGAACATTTCAGCGTGTCTGTGTGTTTTCTTCTCCTCTCTCGATATATATCGGTGAAATATCCTAATCAGGATTCTGACTAATGGAGTCTGGCCTTGAGAGTCTGTTGGGACTCGTATAAATTTCAGTCTAATATATTTTCAGCGATGGATTTCCACGACAAACCGCATCGGCGAAAAAATAAAAACGTTACGGCTCTTCAAATATGAAGACACAAAAACAAATAATTTTGAAAAAAGTTATTGTGTTATTTATATCACACGGTAAACGGCGTAGATTTAAGACGCGAAAAAGTGTGGTGAAATTTCAGGTTTTTTTCTATTCCCCCCCAAAAAAAAGTTAATAAAAGTTAATCAATAAATAATATGTCCCCCAAAATGGTGCTATTAAAAAATACAACTTGTCCCGCAAAAAACAAGACCTTATACAGCTATGTCGACGCAAAAATAAAAAGGTTATAGCTCTTGGAATGCGACGATGGAAAAACTTAAAAAATGGCTTGGTCATTAAGGGATTAAACACTCAAGCACTGTGAGAGGAAGTGGAATATTCTGTGTGGGTGTTTTATCCATGGGTAATGAGAGTCGGTGTTGCCAGGTGTGAATGGTGGCTTGAATACTTGGTAACTCTTGAGGCCGCTGAAAGCTTTTGAGGGTTGATGTAATGAGAAGCGCTTTCAATCCATGAGCAACCAAAACAGCCAATTCAATTGAATCCCATGGTTTGTCAGTCTAAGATAATCACTAATCTTTGGTTTGATCTAGGATTGATGCCTTATGGTATTTGGAAAGGTCAGGGAGGATTAGGCCTCCAAATGAGGGGTGACGCATCATTGTGTGAAATGGGATCCTTGGTCGCTTTCCTGCCCAATAAAATAGTTCATTTGGACATGTCGTTTTTTTGTTTATATAATTTAGGATAGGTATTAGGAGGGTACGTAGCAGGTAAAGGAGTGTTGGAAATATGAGAATTTTATAAAGAGATATCTGCCCTATCCAGGATGTTTCTAACTAGGATAGTCTATCAAGTTTCCACTTGCAAGCGAGGTATTAGTGGTTCAAGATTATATTACATTATTAGTTCTTTACCTAAATAGTGAATATAATTCTCCCGCCAAGGGAAGGGGAAAGAGGCTTTGATATGTTGCTCTGTATTAGGTGGAATATTTTGGCCTCATCTGAGATTTCGTTTAATTAATTTTATAATAGGAGATTGTGCTAAAGAATTTGAGAACAAGATATGTTGCTGTCAGGGATTTAATAGGGTTTGGTAATGCAATGATATCAGCGAATAGGCCTATCATGTGCGTGATACTTTAATGTCAGGGCTCGCTCTAATGGCTGTGGTCAGCGCTTCTAAAAGAAGCAAAATCAAAGGTGAGAGAAGGCAGCCCTGCCTGGTACCATTGGAGAAAGTTTTTGAGAGAATATCGTTTGTGAGAACTCTGGCTGAGGGACATGAATAAAGGACTATAATAGCCTGTAAGATAAGGCGGCAGAGACCACATTATTCAAACACTGAAAAGACAAACCCCAATGTACTCTGTTATATGTCTTCTCCGCATCCAATGAGAGGAGCAGGGAAGGCATTCAATGGAGCTCAGAACAACAGACCGGCTCTATAAATCTGCCAACAGAGACCTGTCTTAATTTAATAAAACCCACTTGGTGACCTACAATAAGTTGCGGTAAAATGTCTAGGAGACGAGATGAAAGTTTCTTGGCATAGATTTTACAGTCAGGGTTTACAAGTGACATTGGTCTGTAGCTAGTGACTAGAGATAGTCTGGAAGTTCAACTGTTCCCATTATAATTCTAATATTTGTAATGTATTGACTGTCCAGTGTCACTAGATGGCACTGTAACTGGGAGGCTTTTTAAAAAAAAGTAATGTCATATATTTGTATGTTCGTTCTCATATATGTAGACTTGTTGGTAATTATTCTCATTCTCCATTTTGTTAACCAGTAAAAAGAGCATACCGTATATTGTTGTTGTCGCATCGTTGTCATATTCAATCATAATTCATTACTAAACATAACAATTGGTGACTAGGAAGGGACGCTGAGCAGTAGGATTATACAGACTTCATTTGATTAGAGAAAATATTGAATTCCAGTTGCTATACGGCTCAGCTTATACAATACTACAACTATAAAATGGCTACCGACGGTCAAATGGAGGAATTTCATGTCTGAAACCCATATTTATGGAATTCATATGCTGAAAGATTCATGTTTTACCTAGAAGCAAATAAAGTATCTGATGCTGTTCAGAAACGAGCCGTGCTGCTGAGTGTCGTAGGCCCCAAGACATTTGATATTGCCCGTTCTCTGGTGTCCCCTGCGAAACCCAGTGACTATTCTTTTGAGAAGATCATTAGTGTTAAAAATAATTTTGCTGCTACCCCACCTGAAACTGTGAGGCGTTTCCATTTTAATAAAAGGAATCAGCTTCCAGGTGAAAGTATTGCGGCTTACATTGCTGAGCTGCGCAGATCGTCAGAAAACGACAACATTTTAGAGTCCCTATTTACCCTTTCCCGACCGATGACGAAAATGAAAGTCATGGTCAGCTGCTAGATCGCGCATCATGACGTTCATTTTCGTCAGTATTTCAAACTATCACTCTGTGTAAACACAGAGTGACAAGCCCGCGCTGACAGCTGTCCTAGACAGCTGACACATCAGTCTTGTCGGTCAGCGGACCATCTCCGCTGCTTTTGCCATTTAAGTGGTTTGAAGCACATCGGCAGCCCCCACAAAGTAATTGTGGGTGCTGCCGATGCTTACTGTGGCAATCGGAGGCTAGACAATGGCGTCCGGATTGCCATGTATGGAAGCCTCGGAGGAGCAGCCTCCGGCCGATCCTCCTCGTCTTTCTGTCAGTGTGACAGTTACGTCACAATGACAGTTAGGAGTACATTACACTACGTGTGTAGTGTAATGTACTCTAGCAGCGATCAAAGCTGCAAGTCTCGCAGTCCCCTAGTGGGACAAGTAAAAAAAGTAAAAATAAGTAATAAATGTTTTTAAAAAAAAGTGTAAAAATGAGTTATAAGTTATATAAACACAAAATACTTTTTTTTACCTATAATAAGACTTTTTGCGACACCGGCCACATATCTATGAAATATTATTTATTTACCCCATTATTGTACCCTCTTATTATGCCCTGATGTACCCCGCACAGATTACATATACCCCCACATTATAAACTGAAATACCAGTGAAACCCCAAACAAAACTACTACCAAACAAAATCTGCGCTCCAAAAGCAAAATGGCGCTCCCCCCCTTCTGAGCCCTGCAGCGTGCCCAAGCAGCAGTTTGCGCCTACATATATGGCATCGCCATACCCGAGAGAACCCGCTTAAAGTTTTATGAGGTATTTGTCTTCCGTGGCACAAACTGGGCACCACATATTATGCACTAAAATGGCATATCAGTGGAAAATTGCAATTTTCACTTTGAACCATACGCTGTGCACTAACCCCTTTGCGCACTATGACTTAATTGCCCGTCATGGTGCGGGGGTTGATGTATGGAGCCGGCTCACATGCTGAGCCGCTCCATACGCTGCGGGTGTCAGCTGTGTATTACAGCTGACACCCGGGACTAATGGACAGGTACAGCGATCGATCTGTTACAGAAGCCTGTAAGAATAACAATATACTGCAATACATTAGTATGCAATGATCGCTGGATCAAGTCCCCTAAGGGGATTAATAAAATGTGTAGAAGAATTAAAGCTATTAGTAGTGAGAATTTTTTTCAAGTTAAAAAAAAAAACCTTTTCCAATTTTTCTTCTAAAGTAATGTAAAAAAAATTAACAAAATTGGTATCGCTACGTCCGTAAAAGTCCGAACTACTACAATATACCATTATTTAATTCGCACGGTGAAGACCTTAAAAAAATTTAATAATTCAAACCACCAAAATCGCTTTTTTTTTTGTCACCTTAGCTCTAAAAAAAAAATGTAATACAACTTTTTAATCACTTTTTATGTACCAAAAAATGGTACCAATAAAAACTACAGCTCCTCCCTTAAGAAATAAGCCCTCGTACCACTCTATTGATGGAAAAATAAAAAAGTTATGGCTCTTGGAAGGCATGGAGTGAAAATCTAACATAAGCAGTCCTGAAAGGGTTAATTCATTTCTAATGAAAAAATGTATGACCACAAATGGGGTATTTCCGTACTCGGGAGAAATTGCTTTATAAAAAATGGTTGTTTTTTTCCTCCTTTATACCTTGTGAAAATGAGAAAATTCAACATTTAGTGGAAAAAAGTTTGATATTAATTTTCGCGCCCTAATTCTAATAAACTCTGCAAAAGACCCGTGGGGTCTAAATGCTCACTATACCCCTAGAAAAATTCCTTGAAGGTTTTTCCAAAATGGGGTCACTTTTGGTGGTTTCCACTGTTTTGGTCCCTCCAATGCATTGCAAATGCGACATTGCACCGACAAGCATTCCAGCAAAATCAGAAATCCAAAATCCAAATGGCACTCCTTCCCTTCTGAGCCGTGCTGTGGGTCCAAACAGCAGTTTATTACCACATATGGGGTATTGTTGTAATCTGGAGACATTGCTTTACAAATGTTGGGGTGCATTTTCTTCGTTATTCCTTGTAAATATTACAATTTTCTATGTTGTTTCAGAAAAAAAGTAGATTTTAATTTTTACAGACTAATTCCAATATATTTAGTGAAAAACCTGTGTGGTAAAAATGCTAACTATACCCCTAGATAAATACCTTAAGGGGTCTAGTTTTCTAAATGCAAAAAAAATTGGGACACAGAATGTAATTAAAAACACAGAAAAGGCCATACTCACAGATTACGAGGAGGGTAAAAAACCCGTTCCAAACAGGACACGACCAGGTCAGAGAATGCTGATGAAGGGAAGTGCCCAGGTGTGTTTAAATAATAGAAAAAACAGAGAAGATCCAGCGATATGTGGTATGAATTGGAAAAACTCAATTTCCACTTTATTCAGATGCAAGCAAACACAGCTTAGAAAAAACACCAGGAGAAATGACAAGGTGGTAAATTATGGCAGTAAAAAAGCCTACGCGTTTCAAGCACTGGCTGTGCTCTTAATCATGGCTAGATCAAGGCCTCTTGGTGTTTTTTCTAAGCTGTGTTTGCTTGCATCTGAATAAAGTGGAAATTTAGTTTTTCCAATTCATACCACATATCGCTGGATCTTCTCTGTTTTTTCTACTATTACCTGCCGTGTGCCGTCGCGGATCATCCGGGCGATTATCAACACAGGAGTATCAGACTGGTGAGCTGGAGGTTTCCTCCCATTCCCTTTTCCCTTCATTACCACTGTGTTTAAATAATGATAGCCACTCCCACTAACCTTGAGGGGAGTGGTGTGTTGGGCATGGAAGTAAATGTGAAATTGAAAAAATAATAAAGTACTGTGTATGGTGTACTAAGTGTAGTGTGTAGAAATCAGGGCTGTGAGTGATGCAAAATCGTGAGTGTAGTGTGTAAAACATGGAGGCATAGTGTTTTCTAAATGGGGTAGTTTATGGGGAGTTTCTATCGTTCTGGCAGCTCAAAGCTTCTCCAAATGTACAGTGGGGCCTAAAACATTTTCAAGCAAAATATGAGTCCTGAAAGCCTCCAGGTGCTCCCTTCCTTTGGGGCCCTGCCGTGTGTCCAAACAACGCATTAGGGCCACAATGTGGGTATTTTTCAAAACAGGAGAAACAGGGTGATAGATTTTGAAACCCTGACGAAGCATCAGCGAAACGCGCGTCGGGTTCAGCAGCGGTCCCCAGGCCTTGATCTCCTGGCTATTCCCGTACTTTACAGATGTAGGTATACTGTTGTTCAAACGTGATTTCTGCGATTGTATTGACATTTATTTACGTATATATATATCAATCTGTGCAAATGTGCTATACCTATTACCTGTTTTAAAAATCCACTATCCATGCACTTTAGCATTCTGGGTGATCTTGTGACCGGATTACTATCTGGGTGTTCTGCTGCTTTAGTGTTCTGATTCCATCTTTCTATCCTGCGAGGGTTATGTTATTTTATCTTGTTCAGTTTTGTCTGTTTGCATGTGTTTAATTGACATTAATAAAGGATTTTTTTGTATTCTTTCAATTACATGGTCGTGACTTTTTCTTCTTTTTTGGTTTAATCTATCAGTCACTAGGACCTACTGGTATATCTGGGGGTATTGCTCGGTTTGCTAAATGTTATCTTCATTTTCATGTTCGCTTTACAAAGAAATCGTTCTTCAAACTGATACTTTTATGAAAAAAGTGAAATTATTTTTTTTTTCACCTGCTATGCATTAAATTTAGCAAAAAACTGTGGGGTCAAAATACTTCCTATACCCTAAATAAATACCTTAAGGGGTCTAGTTTTGTAAATGGGGTCGTTTATGGGGAGTTTATATCGTTCTGGCAGCTCAAAGCCTCTCCAAATGTACAGTGGGGCCTAAAATATTTTCAAGCAAAATATGAGTCCAGGCAACGCATTAAGGCTACAATGTGGGTATTTTTGAAAACAGGAGAAACAGGGTGATAGATTTTGTGGTGTGTTTCTTCATTTTCGCTTTACAAAGAAATCGGTCTTCAAACTGATACTTTTATGAAAAAAGTTACATTTTGTTTTTTTGTTCACCTGTTATGTATTAAATTTAGCAAAAAACTGTGAGGTCAAAATACTTACTATACCCCTAGATAAATACCTTAAGGGGTCTAGTTTTCTAAATGGGGTCATTTGTGGGGGTTTCCATCATTCTGAGACCTATGAGCCTCTGAAAACCTGGCTTGGTGCAGGAAAACAAAATGTACTTCAAAATGTATACAATTATTATTCAATTTGTAAGTCCTCTAAATTGCTGAAAATTTATTTTATTTTTTCAAAAGTGCTGCCAAAATAGAGTAAAGAGATGGAAATATATATTTAATTTAAAAAAATTGTACATATGTGACATATTGCAGTTAAAAATGGGGAAAAATGTACATTTTTACAAAATTTCTTCAATTTTTCTATTTTTTAATTAATTTCCACAAATTGTATCAGTCTACTTTTACCACTAAAATAAAGTACAACATGTGATGAAAAAACAATGTCAGAATTACTTGGATATTCAAAACTTTCACAGAGTTATTCCCTGATAAAGTCAGACATACCAGATTTGACAAATGTGGCATGGTCATTAAGGTCCAAACAGCCCCGGTCATTAAGGGGTTAAGAGACAGACTTGTGTGTAGTGTCAGAGATGAGGCGCTTCAGAGGAAACTACTAGCCAAACGAAACTTAACCTTCGCTATAGCTCATAATTGCTACAATTGTGGGGGAAATCACAGACGAGATCAATGTCATTGATTAAGAATGCTGTCTGCCACCAATGTAAACGGCACGGTCACATACAGAGAGTGTCGACAGGCAGGGCCGCCATCAGGAATTTCAGGGCCCCCTACAGCTAAATTTTCTGGGCCCCCCTACCGTGGCACCGCCTGTTAACGGTACTCCGTCCAGCACTATATCATGGTACCCAGGGCCGCCATCAGGGGGGGTATTATGGGTACTGATGTGAGAGGCCCGGCCAAACCTAATTGAAAGGGGGGCCCGGCAACTGCCGCGACTTGCCTTTGGTAGAAAAAAAAACAGGCCCCTGCAATGGGGCTTGTTTTTTTCACCAAAAGAATGTCGTGAGCTGCGGGCCCCCCTTTCAATTAGGTTTGGCCGGGCCTTTCACATCAGTACCCATAATACCCCCCCTGATGGCGGCCCTGGGTGGCATGGGGGTCGTCATGGGGGCCGTCAAACCCTGCCGCCAGTGCGACCGATCGCGCGCACCCGCAAACTCCCGCGCATGCGCACCCGCGACCGCCTGGAACCGCGCACCGAATTTTGAGGCAGATTTTGACCTGCCCACACTATCTTGCCGCGTTTTTTGCCCGCGGCGATTGAGGACAGCAGACAAAAAACGCAGGGAAAAATGCATTTTCTGCCTCCCATTGATTTCGATGGCAGGTCAGAGGCGGAACCGCGGCAAGAAAGGACGTGCTGCTTTTTCTTTTTTCCGCGACTGGCTCCCATTGATTTCAGATTACATCAATGGGAGGCGGTTTTGGAAGTTGTTTGGTGCTGATTCTGACGCAGTGTCCGAGTCAATATCAAGGCCCAAAAACTTTGTGAACTGGGCCTTATTGTTAGGGCTTATTCAGACGAACGTGTAATACGTCCGTGCAACGTGTGTGATTTTCACGCGCCTCGCACGGACCTATGTTACTCTATGGGGCCGTTCAGACTGTCAGTGATTTTCACGTAGCGTATGTCCGTGTGTCCGCTGCATAAAACTCACGACATGTCCGATATTTGTGCATTGTTCGCGCATCACGCACCCATTGAAGTCAATGGGTGCGTGAAAATCACGCCCAGCACTTCCGCAGCCGTATAAACTATGAATGAAAACAGAAAAGCACCACGTGCTACAAACATACAAACAGAGTGTCATAATGATGGCGGCTGCGCGAAAATCACGCAGCCACGCATCATACGCTGCTGACACACGGAGCTGTTATGGACCTTTTGCATGCGCAAAACGCCACATTTTTGCGCACGCAAAATTCACACGCTCGTGTAAATCCGGCCTTAGGGTAGGAACACACTAGGCATGAACACTGCGGATTTTATGCAACACATTTTATTGTGGATAATCCGCAGCGTATTACAGTCGCAGCAGAGTGGATGAGGTTTAAACAAATCTCATTCACACGCTGCAAAAAAAATGGACCTGCAGTGTGGCTTTTGGCTTTTTAAGCCGCAGCGTGTCAATTTATTCTGTGGAATCGCTGCTCCTCTGTTGCGGAAATGCTGCGGTTCTGCCGCAAAAATCACACATGAGAAAAAAAAAAAAAAAAGGTACTTTTTTAAATTTATAAAAAAGTTTAGACTTGCCCCGGCCGTAGTCCTGGTGACGCGATCCTCTATTCTTAGCGCAGCTCGGCCTCCTGTCATGACGTTTCATACCATGTGACTGCTGCAGCGGTCACATGGTCTACAGCATCATCCCAGGAGGCGGGGCTACGTTCAGAAGAGAGAGATGCGTCACCAGGACTACGGCCGGGGTAAGTCTAAACTTTTTTTTCCCTGCAGGATTCCCGCAGCGGACACGCCTCACGAAACCTGAGCCACTATTTGGTGCGGTTTTGCTGTCGGAATTCCCTGCGGCTACCGGGGAGGATAAGCTGTGTAGTTTTACTCAGCATATCCGCCTAGTGTGTCCCTTATGATGTCGCTCCTGGAGCTGCTGACGGTCTCTAAATAGGAAATTGGTCCAGTAGAATTTAGAATTATTTCTTTTTGTGAACCAGCTTAAAAAAATACAAAACTTTTGTGTTAGGGCCTGTTCACATGACCGTTCGCTTCCGCTCCGGGGTTCCGTCTGAGGTTTCCGTCGGGTGAACCCCGCAACGGAAAATGAAAGTGACAGCACAGCTTCCGTTTCCGTCACCATTAGCGCAGTCGACTCCGCTATTGATTCCGTCCGAAAACCTGCCGGAATGGTGACGAACGGAAACCATTAGCGATGTTTCCGTCACCATTGAGATCAATGGTGACTGAAACGGAAGCTGTGCTGTCACTTTCACTTTCCGTTGCGGGGTTCACCCGACAGAAACCTCAGACGGAACCCCGGAGCGGAAGCGAACGGTGATGTGAACAGGCCCTAACACAAAAGTTTTGTATTTTTTTTAAGCTGGTTCACAAAAAAAAATAATTTCAAATTCTACTGGACCAACTGCCTATTTAGAGACCGTCAGCAGCTCCAGGAGCGACATCATAAGGGTAGGAACACACTAGGCGGATATGCTGAGTAAAACTACACAGCTTATCCACCCCGGTAGCCGCAGGGAATTCTGCCAGCAAAACCGCACCAAATAGTGGCTCAGGTTTCGTGAGGCGTGTCCGCTGCGGGAATCCTGCAGGGAAAAAAAAGTTTAGACTTGCCCCGGCCGTAGTCCTGGCGACGCATCTCTCTCTTCTGAACGTAGCCCCGCCTCCTGGGATGACGCTGTAAACCATGTGACCGCTGCAGCAGTCACATGGGATGAAACGTCATGACAGGAGGCCGGGCTGCGCTAAGAATAGAGGATCGCGTCACCAGGACTACGGCCGGGGCAAGTCTAAACTTTTTTATAAATGTAAAAAAGTACCTTTTTTTTTTCTCTTTTGTGATTTTTGCGGCAGAACCGCAGCATTTCCGCAACAGAGGAGCAGCGATTCCACAGAATACATTGACACGCTGCGGCTTAAAAAGCCACACTGCAGGTCCATTATTTTTGCAGCGTGCGGATGAGATTTGTTTAAACCTCATCCACTCCGCTGCGACTGTGATACGCTGCGGATTATCCACAATAAAATGTGTTGCATAAAATCCGCAGTGTTCATGCCTAGTGTGTTCCTACCCTAAGGCCGGATTCACACGAGCGTGTGCTTTTTGCGTGCGCAAAAACGTGGCGTTTTGCGCATGCAAAAGGTCCATAACATCTCCGTGTGTCAGCAGCGTATGATGCGTGGCTGCGTGATTTTCGCGCAGCCGCCATCATTATGACACTCTGTTTGTATGTTTGTAGCACGTGGTGCTTTTCTGTTTTCATTCATAGTTTATACGGCTGCGGAAGTGCTGGCCGTGATTTTCACGCACCCATTGACTTCAATGGGTGCGTGATGCGCGAACAATGCACAAATATCGGACATGTCGTGAGTTTTACGCAGCGGACACACGGACACACGCTGCGTGAAAATCACTGACAGTCTGAACGGCCCCATAGAGTAACACAGGTCCGTGCAAGGCGCGTGAAAATCACACACGTTGCACGGATGTATTACACGTTCGTCTGAATAAGCCCTAACAATAAGGCCCAGTTCACAGAGTTTTTGGGCCTTGATATTGACTCGGACACTGCGTCAGAATCAGCACCAAACAACTTCCAAAACCGCCTCCCATTGATTTAATCTGAAATCAATGGGAGCCAGTCGCGGAAAAAAGAAAAAGCAGCACGTCCTTTCTTGCCGCGGTTCCGCCTCTGACCTCCCATCGAAATCAATGGGAGGCAGAAAATGCATTTTTCCCTGCGTTTTTTGTCTGCTGTCCTCAATCGCCGCAGGCAAAAAACGCAGCAAAAAACGCGGCAAGATAGTGTGGGCAGGTCAAAATCTGCCTCAAAATTCTTTAAGGAATTTTGAGGCAGATTTTTTCGGCCTGCAAAATACTCTGTGTGAACAGGGCCATACATAAACAGCACTTTGAGACATTTTACTCACTGTGTCAGAAGAGATGCTCCCACTCCAGTGTTCGTCAGGCGATGTCTTCGGTCCAGATGTCGTCCTTCACCTCCAGGCAATGGCGGGGATCGAAGAACTCCTGCCGCCGCGCAAGAACTGGACTCCTCCCCCTCTCCTTACGCAGCTACGCTCTGGAGAAGGAGGAGGAGGCGGAGTCGGACGAGGAGGCGGAGTCGGACGAGGAGGCGCTGGACGAGGAGGCCGAGGCGGAGTCGGAGGCGTGCCAGCAGGTAATTAGACTGTGCGCCGCTGTCCTGGCTGTTCTTCCCAGTTGATTGGTCGCTGTACTTTTGGTGCGTGCGCACCGCATCCCTCTCGGCGGCGGGCACGAGCGGGTTGCTTTCCGGCGTGTCCGGTCGTTCGCGCGTGAGCGCGCATTTGCGGTAACGAGCGCGATGTTTCGCGGCGGCGTTAGAGAGGGGGGCCCGCAGCTCACGCCGGTGTTTGACGAGAGGGGGGCCCGCAGCTCACGACATTGCTTTGGTGAAAAGAACAGGCCCCATTGCAGGGGCCTGTTTTTTTCTACCAAAGGCAAGTCGCGGCAGTTGCCGGGCCCCCCTTTCAATTAAGTTTGGCCGGGCCCCCTACAGTAGTACCCCTAATACCCCCCTGATGGCGGCCCTGTCGACAGGGACAAAATATACCAAGACACAAACAAATAAAAGAGAACTCCTCACACAAATCCGACCATAAGGTTAATATATGAAGTGATGTTCCTGAATTAGATGACAGTGAATATGCCTCAGAATTTGTCAACAGAATAGAAACTTACAAAAAGGGACATAAGCAGCATAGTGAGGTAACACTGAATGGAGTAAAATCCAAAATGGAGGTGGATTCTGGATTCAATATTCCTTGATCTCTGAGGAAACTTTTCAACAAACAGTCCTCCTATAGTCCCATGTGAAGTTATACTCAGATTATAATAAACAGGAAGTGGAAATAATGGCTGCGTGTTTTGTCAATGTGTACTATGAAAAAGACAGAGGCAATCTGCGAATTATCATCACTAAAGGCCATCGTGCGAGTTTACTAGGAGTAGATTGGTTTGAACCTCTAGGTATTCAGCTAACAGGAATACACCAGGTGAAAATGGACTGTCTGCTGGATGTCATTAGAGACTTTTCTGTTGTGTTTGAAGAAGGTCTCGGAAAATTCACAGGACCACCAATATCTTTTAAATTAGATCCAAATGTACCTCCGATACGCATCAAACCACGACCTGTTCCATTTGCTAGCTGTGCAAAAATAGACGCAGAAATTGAACGCTTACTGGAACAAGGTTCATTCATTGCAGTCACGCACCCTGCCTGGGCTACACCTATTGTTCCGGTTATGAAATCAAATGGTGAAGACAGAATTTGTGCCGATTATAAATGCACAATTAAGGCTTCGTTCACATCTGCTTCTGGGCTCCGTTCCGACGATCCGTCTGAGCTTTCCATCAGAACGATGCCCTGACTGACATAAACCATAGGTTTCCGTTTCCATCACAATTGATAGTCGACTACGCTATTCGTTTATTTTTCGTGTTCGAATTCTAATAAAATCTATGAAACATCTGTGGGGTCAAAATGCTCACTACACCCCTAGATGAATTCCTTGTAGTGTGTCATTTCCAAAATGGGGTCTTTTTTGGGGTGTTTTCTTTGTTTTGGCATCACAAGGCCTCTTCAAACCTGACATGGTGCCTAAAATATATTCTAATAAAAAGAAGGCCCAAAAATCCCTTAGGTGCTCCTTTGCTCCTGAGACCTGTGCGTCAGTAAATTAGCGCACTAGGGCCACATGTGGGATATTTTGTGTTTCTCTGGTAAAACCTTCTGTGTTACAGAAAAAAATGGATTTAATATGAATATCTCTAAAAAAAAAAAAATTTGTACATTTCACCTCCACTTTGCTTTGATCCTTGTGAAACGCCTAAATGGTTAAGAAACTTTCTAAATGCTGTTTTGAATACTTTGAGGATGACGTTTCTAAAATGGGGGGACTTATTGGGGTTTGTATTATATGTGCCCCTCAAAGCCACTTCCCAACTGAACTGGCCCCTGTAAAAATAGCCTTTTGACATTTTCTTGAAAATGTGGCAAATTTCTGCTAAAGTTCTAAGCCTTGTAACGTCCTAGAAAAATAAAAGGATGCAAAATAAACCAAACAATGCCATTCTAAAGTAGACATATGGGAAATGTTAATTAGCAACTATTTTGTGTGGTATTACTATCTGTCTTACAAGCAGATACATTTAAATTTAGAAAAATGTAAATCTTTGCAATTTTTCACAAAATGTTGGTGTTTTTCACAATTAAATACTGAATGTATCGACCAAATTTTACCACTAACTGAAAGTCCAATGTGTATATGGTTGTGTTCAGATGGCACTGGTTTCTTTGGGTGCTCGAGGTAGGGTACCAACCCAGGTATAGGTTAAGAATTTGTACTCGGCACACCTTGCTTGTGTTACAAAAATATATATTTTTATTATGGATGCCAGAGGCTGCATGTGCGACGTCGACGTTTCGGTCGATAAGACCTTCGTTGGGCGCCCATCTAGAGCGGTAAGCCGCCCAGTACTCACTATAGCAGTGCTACATACGCATTATATTTTGCACCGATCCAGTCCCCAGCACGGCTCAGTGCCCGACGAAGGTCTTATCGACCGAAACGTCGACGTCGCACATGCAGCCTCTGGCATCCATAATAAAAATATATATTTTTGTAACACAAGCAAGGTGTGCCGAGTACAAATTCTTAACCTGAAAGTCCAATGTGTCACGAGAAAACATCTCAGAATCGCTTGGATAGGTAAAAGCATTCCAAAGTTATTGCCACATAAAGTGACACATGTCAGATTTGAAAAATAAGGCTCTGTCAGGAAGGTCAAAAGTGGCTGCAGTGGGAAGGGGTTAATGATGCCAAGAAAATATTGTCATCTGATAGTGTATTGGTGCAATATGATCTAAACAGGTCCCTTACTATCACCTGTGATGCATCACCTTATGGAATAGGGTCAGTTTTGTGTCATACAGTTAGTGGAGGACAAGAAGCTCCAATTCCTTACTATTTAAGAACAATGAGTACTACAGAAAGAAACTCTGCACAAATTGATAAGGAAGCTTTAGCCATTGTGGCAGGAGTAAATAAATTTCATGAGTAACTTATATGGAAGAAGTTTCACTATTATAACAGACCACAGGCCTCTTTTGGGTCTGTTCAAAAATAATGGGCCTACCCCTCAAATGATATCACTACGTATGCTCCGCTGTTCTGTAATGCTAAATGCATATGACGCTGAGCTACAGTACCGGTCAGGAAAAGTAATCAACAATGCTGATGCCCTTAGCCATTTACCAATATAGACTGCTGGTTTTGCAGTAAGTGCCATGTCTGAAGTTCTTATGCTGGAGTCACTATCCAATCCTCCATTGCAATCCACTGACATTGCTCGCATGACTGCCATGGATCCAATTTTGGCAAGACTATTAAACTGGGTTTGGAAAGGATGGCCACATTCAAAATTAACAAATGATTTTAATCGCTTCCCGACCGCCCACTGTAAATTCACGTCGGCGCTTGCTGGGCTCTGTACAGCGCCGATGTGAATTCACGGTGGGTGTTAAAAGCGCGATCCGGGTCTCTCAGAGTAGCACTGACACCCAGATGGCGCTGTTATCCCCTGTCTCTAGTTCCGGAGACATGACCGGGACCTAATTGGTTCAGGTCCCGGACATGTGATCGCAGGGAAAGTTTGTTGTAGCAACGAACTGGAAAGTTTGTTACTACAACAAACTGGAAAGTTTGTTGCTACAACAAACTTTCCCGGGGACCGATTGCAGGTGTTGCAATCGGTTATAAGGTAAAACCGGAGGCCATACAACAGCCCCCGGGTCTGCCATGCACAGCAGCCTATGAGAACCAGCCGAATGCTGGTCCTCATAAGCTTCCTGTCAGTGTGACTCTCAGCGTCACACTGACAGTTTATAATACTTTACACTACCTAGGTAGTGTAATGTATTATAGCAGCGATCAGTGCTGCAGGTCTTCAAGTAAAACAAGTAAAAAGTAAAAAACAAAATTAATAAAAATATTTTATAAAAGTGTAAAAATAAGTTATAAGTTACAAAAACAAAAAATGCTTTTTTTTTCCTATAAAAATAAGTCTTTTATTATAGGAAAAACATTAAAATGTTAAAAAAAAGTACACATATTTGGTATGGCCGCGTTCACAACGGCCCCAACTATAAAACTATAATATTATTTTTCCCGCACGGTGAACAGCGTAAAAACAATAATTAAAAAACAATGTCAGAATCACTATTTTTTTGGTCATCAACCCTCCAAAAATATAGAATAAAAAGTGATCAAAAAGTCACATGTACCCTAAAATAGTGCCAATAAAAACTACAACCCGTCCCTCAAAAAACAAGCTCTTACACAGCTTTTTTGACTGAAAAATAAAAAAAAGTTATGGCTCTCAGAATATGGTGACACAAAATATAAATAATTTTATCGAAAAGTGATTTTATTGCGCAAACGCCACAAAACATAAAAAAACTATATACATCTGGTATCGCCGTAATCTTATCGACCCGCAGAATAAAGTAAAATGTCATTTATAGCGCACGGTGAAAAGTGTAAAAAAAAAAAAGACAAAAAACATTGTCAGAATTTGTTTTTTTGTCACTTTGCTTGCCAAAAATAATCTAATAAAAAGTGATCAAAAAAATCACATCTACCCTAAAATGGTACCAATGAAAACTACAGATTGTCTCGCAACAAATAAGCCATCGCACGGCTCCGGTGAAGAAAAAATATAAAAAGTTCTGGCTCTCAGAATATAGCGACAGAAATTGTGCAGTGTCCAAAAGCGGATAAGATCGGGCGCCATTTATCAGTACGACATTGGCCACATATCTGCGGATTATTATTTATTTACCGAATTATTATACCCTCTTATTATGTCCTGAAGTACTCTGCCCAATTTACACATACCCCCACATCATAAACTGAAATACCAGCAAAACCCCAAACAGAACAGTTACCAAGCAAAATCTGCGCTCCAAAAGCCAAATGGCGCTCCCTCCCTTCTGAGCCCCACAGCGCGCCCAATCACCAGCTTACGTCCAGATATATGATATTTTATATCCGGGAGAACCCGCTCAACATTGTACGAGGTATTTGTCTTCAGTGGCACAAACTGGGCACAACATATTGTGCATTAAAATGGCATATCAGTGGAAAATTTTAATTCTCACTTTGCACCACCAGCTGCGCATTAACGCCTTCGCGCACCACGACTTAATAGCATGTCGTGGTGCGGGAGGTTATATATGGAGCGGGCTCATGCGCTGCGCCCGCTCCATATTCTGCAGGTGTCCGCTGTGTATTACAGCTGACACCCGGGACTAATGGACAGGAACAGCGATCGCGCTGTTACAGGAGCCTGTAAAAATTATATTATACTGCAATACATTAGTACTGCAGTGTATTGTACCAGCGACCTAATGATCGCTCATTCCAGTCCCCTAAAGGGACTTTTGGGAGGTTTCCACTGTTTTGGTACCTCAGGGGCTTTGCAAATGCGACATGACACCCGAAAACCATTCCAGCTAAATTTGAGCGCCAAAAGCCTAATATTGTTCCTTCCCTTCTGAGTCTTGCCGTGGGTCCAAACAGCAGTTTATTACCACATATGGCGTATTGCTGTAATCAGGACAAATTGCTTTACAAATTTTGGGGTGATTTTTCTCCTTTATTCATTGTAAAAATGAAACATTTCTATGTTTTTTCAGAAAAAACTAGATTTTCATTTTCATGGCATAATTCCACTAAATTCAACAAAAAAACTGTGGGGTCAAAATGCTAACTATACCCCTAGAAAAATTCCTTGAGGGGTGTAGTCTACAAAATGGGGTCACTTTTGGGGGGTTTCCACCGTTTTGCTCCCTCCAGGGCGTTGCAAACGCGACATGGCATTGAAAACTAATCTAGAAAAATCTGCGCTTCAAAATCCAAATGGCGCACCTTCCCTTCTGAGCTCTGCCGTGGGTGCAAACAGCAGTTTAGTACCACATATGGGGTATTGCTGTAATCGGGAGAAGTAGCTTTACAAGTTTTGGGGTGCTTTTTATTCTTTATTCCTTGCAAATATTACTTTTTTTTAGATTTTTTCAGAAAAGAAAGTAGATTTTCACTTTCACAGGCAAACTCCAATAAATATAGCAGAAGACCTGTGGGCTCAAGATGCTAACTATACCCCTAGATAAATTCCTTGGGGTGTGCAGTTTCCAAAACCGTGTCACTTTTGGTGGATTTCCACTGTTTTGGCACTACAAGACCTCTTCAAACCCGACATGGTGCCTAAAATATATTCTAAAAAAAGGAGGCCACAATATCCACTAGGTGCTCCATTGCTTCTGAGGCTGGTATTTCAGTCCATTATCACACTAGGACCACATGTGGGATATTTCGAAAAACTGCAGAATCTGGGCAATAAATATTGTGTTGCGTTTATCTGGTAAAACCTTCTGTGTTACAGAAAAAAATGTATTACAAATGAATTGAAGCAAAACAAATAAAATTTGTCAATTTCCCCTCTACATTGCTTTAATTCCTGTGAAACGCCTAAAGGGTTAAGAAACGTTCTGAATGCTGTTTGGTGATTTATGGGGTCTATATAGTACATACGGCCCTCAAAGCCACTTTAGAACTGAACTGGTCCCTGTAATAATGGCCTTTTGAAATTTTCTTGAAAATGTGAGAAATTGCTGCTAAAGTACTAAGCCTTGTAACGTCCTAGAAAAATAAAATAATGTTAAAAAAATGATGCAAATATAAAGTAGACATATGGAATATGTGAAATAGTAACTATTTTGTGTGGTATTACTATCTGTTTTACAAGCAGATACATTTAAAATTAGAAAAATCATAATTTTTTCAAATTTTCTCAACCTTTTGGTGTTTTTCACAAATAAGCAATGAATTTATTGACCAAATTTTTCCACTAACATAAAGTACAATATGTCACGAGAAAACAATCTCAGAATCGCTTGGATATGCAAAAGCATTCCAGAGTTATTACCACATAAATTGACACGTCAGATTTGAAAAAATGGGGCTGGTCCTGAAGGCCAAAATGAGCTCGGTCTTGAAAGGATTAAACCTTTTGAACGAACAAAGCCTAAACTCTCTGCCTACAAAGGTTGTCTACTCTGGGGTAACAGAGTGGTAATTCCCAGTGCTGGCCAAATTTAAGTGCTTAAAGCTCTGCACAAAGGACATCCTGGAAGGCTCTTGCTAGAAGTTATGTATGGTGGCCTTAAAATTGATGAATATATAGAGCAATGGGTAAAGAAGTGAACTCCTTGTCAAACCACGCGTGATTCTCCATCAACAGCTGTGTCACATTCTTGGGAAGTAACCAGAAACCCGTGGTCTAGACTGCATATAGACTTTGTAGGTCCAGTTCAATTACATTTTTCCTTGCTGTTGACTACTTTTCCAAATGATTAGAAGTTGTACCAGTATCCTCTGCCGCAAGAAGTCCTGTCATACAAGTTCTACCGAGGCTGTTTGCAACATATGGATTACCTGATATAATTGTGTCAGACAATGGGCCACAATTTACATCCACAGAGTTCAAAGTGTTTATGGAAAATAATCTTATTAACCATGTTACAACAGCTCCATTTCATCCAACTTCAAATGGACAAGCAGAGCGCATGGTTCAGACTACTGAGGATGCTTTAAAGAGAATTGTTGATGGACATTGAAATCACAGACTGGCAAATTTTCTACTACAACATCATGTGACACCAGCTCCAGTACCGGATGCAGCCCTGCAGAACTTCCGATGAACAGGAGGATCGAGACCTGTTGGGACAGACTTCATCCTGATCTCACATCTGACTTGCAAAACAAATATGAAGTCAGATTGTCTAAAAAATATAACTCCTCATCCACAATGCATTTTCGGGAGGGTGATTGTGTGTATGCTAGAAACAATACAATGGGACTAAGATGGATACCAGCAACTGTAGTGGAAACTGCATGATCCGAGGCTTACAAAGTAAGAACTTCTGATGGTCATCTTCTAAGGGCAGATTCACACGAACGTTGCGTTTTTGCGCGCGCAAACAACGCGGCGTTTTGCGAGCGCAAAAACCATTTGACAGCTGCGTGTGTCATGTGTGTCTGATGCGCGGCTGCGTGATTTTCGCGCAGCTGGCATCATAGAGATGAGGCTTGTCAACGCCCGTCACTGTCCAAGGTGCTGAAAGAGCTAAATCTTTCAGCACCCTCGACAGTGAATGCCGAACACAACAGCGAAAAACCTGTAAAAAAAAAAGATAAAGTTCCTACTTACCGAGAACTTCCCGGCCGTTGCCTTGGTGACGCGTCCTTGGTGACGCGTCCTTGGTGACGCGCCTCTCTTGACATCGGGCCCCACCTCCCTGGATGACGCGGCAGTCCAAGTGACCGCTGCAGCCTGTGATTGGCTGCAGCCTGTGCTTGGCCTGTGATTGGCTGGAGCTGTCACTTGAACTGAAGTGTCATCCCGGGAGGTCGGACTGCAGGAAGGAGACAGGAGTAATCGGTAAGTTAGAACTTCGTTTTTTTTTACAGGTTCATGTATTTTGGGATCGCAAGTCACTGTCCATGGTGCTGAAACAGTTTAACTCTTTCAGCACCATGCACAGTGAATGTCTCCCGACGTCGCGGACCGGAAATTTTTTTGCCGGGTTCGGCCAAAACGAGTTTGGCCGAACCCGGTGAAGTTAGCTTCGGTTGTCGGGGTTCACTCCGTTTGGATGCTTGGAAACAGAAAAGCACGTGGTGCTTTTCTGTTTCCATTCATCCTTTTGACAGCTCGTGCGCTGTTCACACTGAAGTGCTTCCGTGCGACCTGCCTGGTTTTCACGCACCCATTGACTTCAATGGGTGCGTGATGCGTGAAATACGCAGAGTTATTGAACCTGTCGCGTATTTTGCGCAGCGAACAAACGCTGCGCAAAATACACGGACTGTGTGTACTGCCCCATAGACTTCTATAGGGCATTGCGTGCCGCGCGAAAACCACGCGCCCTACACGCTGCCAAATCACGCTCGTGTGAATCCCCCCTAAGGACGCATATATACCAACTAAGAAGCAGAGTAGAGGAATGCATATCACCTGCTATTGAAAGGGATCCTGACCATAAGGTAGCAACATTTCAGAGTGATGCCTTACATTCCACTGACCCTCCTCTTATCCAACAAGAGGAACAATCTTCTCCACCATCAGATGTGCCTCAGGATAATGAACCACGTGTAAAGGACACTTCAAATGAGACTATTCCTTCACATTTATAAGACCCAAGGCAGGTCTTTGGGGTGTGTCGAATCAAATCCCAAGAAAAAGGCTCTGGCAAATATTTATAAAGGGTTATAACAAAATAAAACAAAATTTAACAGTGAAAAACAATGGTCAAACAAATTAGGCCCTTGGATGAACAACACTGGGCAAAAATGTATAACAACATTTGGAATGTGGCTTTAAACTTTAACCCCTTCACGACTGCCATATGGCTATATATGTTCCAACTGCCAATGCCCCGTGCAGTTGTCACGTCTATAGACGTGGGTAGCGTGCATCGGGGTTTAATGTGAGCAGAGCTGCTTTAGAGTGAGCAGCTCTGCATTATCTTATGTGCCGACTCTCTCTAAAAGTGTCCACACCTCTTCCACTTAGTTTCATGTTTTATGAAACTAAGCTTAGAAGTGCAGCGCTACTCACACTGAAGCAGTGCTGAACTTTTCATCTCCTTCTCCCTCGGGCCACGGCTTCCGCCCAGAGATAACGGAGCCAGCAAGCTCCTTATCTGGGCAGATAAGGAGCTGATAATCACCATGATTGTTTAATCATGGTGATCATACAAGAGTTTGTTTGCTTAACAAACTTTTCAAGCAGCTCTGAACTCTTAGGCCCTATTCACACAACAGGGTTTCCCGGCCATGTGGCGGACACTCAAAAAATGGGCTGTCACACGGCCGCAGTAGGAACAATAGAATGCGGCTATTCACATGACCAATTTTTTAACCTGGCAGTCAAAACATGGGTAATGACCTATCTTCTGCGATTCTCCTGGCCGCCCAGCCCCCTTAGAAGTCTAGGGGGCAGGGTAATACACGACCATCACTCGAATGTGTTCCAAATGACGGGCGTGTCTTCCATCGCTCACTTGCTCTCTCCTCCTCACAGTACAAAGTGTATGTGAGGAGGAGGAGGGTATTTTCTTGCTCCCTGTGGGAGCGGAATCCCCAATCTCCGGTCACAGCTTCGGCAACACTGTGGCCGGGGATTGGGGATTCCGCTCCAGGAGAAGTCCCTGACTTAACTGTCCATATATGGACACAGTGACGTCAGGGACTTCTGAAGTGGAATCCCCGATGCTGTAGCCGGAATTTCCGCTCAAGGAGAATTCCCTGACATCACTGTCCATATATGGATATTGAAGTCAGGGACTTCTCCTGGAACGGTGTCGCTATCTATAGAAAGGTAGTGGGGTGCCATCTATGGGGGGGGGGGTGCTATGTAAAAGGGTACTGTGTAGAACTACCTACAGTACAGAGGGCTGTGTGGCATTACCTACAGGGGGCTCTGTGGCATTACCTACAGAGGGCTGTGTGGCATTACCTACAGTGAGGCTGTATGGCACTACCTACAGGAGGATGTGTGGTATTACCTGCAGGGGGCTGTGTGGTATTGCCTACAGGGGGCTGTGTGGCACTTCTTACAGGGGGGCTGTGTGGCATTACCTACAGGGGGGCTGTGGCAGTATCTACAGGGGGCAGTGTGTGGCAGTGTCTGCAGAGGGCAGTGTGTGGCAAAAATTTTACAAATTCATCCATTTTTAAAATAGACAGGGAAAAAATCGGATGCAAAAACGGGTCAAAATCGGCCGTTAAAAACGGAAACACGAAACGGAACGGATGCAAAACGGCCGAGAAAAATGGATCAAAAAGGACGTTTTTATTGGCCGACACTCGGTCCCTGTCGTGTGAATAGAGCCTTAAGGCCTTTTTACACCAGCCAAGACTCGGCCAGTGCAGCAATCGCCGATCAAAGAGACATCATTGATGGGCGCTCTCTTGCTCCTGTCACACGGAGCTATGGATAGGGACGAGTGGTCGTTTCTACGATTGCTCGTCCCCATACATTATTATCATGTATGCAGCGCGTCTCCCTGTTGACACAGGGAGATGTGCTGCCAACAACGATAATCTTTTACTTTTTTAAAACGATACGACCAGCAGATGATCGAGCATTTGCTCGTTAATCTGCTGATCGTTCTCCTATTTACACAGGGCAATTATCGTTAACGAGCGTTATATTAACCGGTCATTTGTTATTGTTTTCTCTTGTGTCTGAAATTTCTTGTCTTCTCAGAAAATATAAAAACAATTTTAAAAAAAAACTGACACTTCCTGTTCTGTAGAGATCTCTTCTCAACATTCATCTTATTATCATCACAGGCAAGATTACAATGACTTTTATGAATGAATTAACTGCCTTTCTGAGATCCCGGCTGCTAAGGCTGATACCAATCTCATTTCGCAGTTTATATTAATTTTATGTCGTGTACTGTGGGAAAAAACTTAACTTTCAGCAGTGATTTTTTTTAAAACTCGGCACAAAATGCCGTGGTTTTTGCCGCGATTCATAGCAAAAAAATGCATCTAAATTGTGACATGAGATCCCAGGGTCCTGTGCAGCCACAACTCTTGTACTAGACTTTGAAACACTGACCGGGAGATCAATGCATCCTATCATGGGTGATACTGCTTGCTGAACTGTGTATCTAATTCTATCATGTGTGCTACTGTCTGCTGAGCTGGTGTATCTAAGCCTATGATGCGGGATACTGTCTGCTGAGACGCTTTATCTAAGCACTGTAGACGCTATATCTAATACTAGTCAGTGTATATATGCAATCCAGAACAGACTCACCTCTGCTACATCCCATAGACTCTACTACACTACATCTGACATATTCATCATTACTGTATCACTACTACATGTGATGGGACACACACTCAGCTCTGAGGTATCCGATAAACTCAACTCTGCTGCATCACTAGTACTTCAGACATGAAACAGACTGTTGAGTTTAGCAGATGAAGCCCAGCTAAGTGCATGTCCTGCCAGATGTAGTAGTGAAGTAGCAGTGTTGAGTCTATAAGATGTAGCAGAGCTAAATGCATGTCCTGCCAGATTTAGTAGTGATGTAGCATAGTTGAGACTATCAGATGTAGTAGAGCTTAGTGTGTGTCTTTTCAGATGTAAAAGTGATTTTGCAGGATACCTACTAAACTCTGCTATAACTGATAGACTCAACACTCCTACATCACTATCAGATGTAGCAGAGCTGAATAAGCGTCTGCTACATCACTACTACATTCTCAGTGCGTCTGAAAGCTATGGGAAGCGCAGGGACGGGGAGAGGTTGGTAGCTGAACATCTCGTCTGAGGTCTGTAAAAGGGTAGTTTGGGGGTCTTTGGTCTGTAAACTGGGGGTCAGTAAAAGGGGGGCTCTGGTGTGGGGTCTGTATACAGGGGGTCCGGTCTGGGGTACCTTTAATGTTATGTCACCAGCTTGAGACGCATCAGAAGATGATACTGGTTTAAGTCTCTGAACCACTGTTCTCCTTCTGTATATCCAGGTCATGTCCATGAGTCTCCCATTGACTTCCATTACACTACAGAGTGTCAGAGGACAATTTATTCTAGCGAGTTGATTTCTCTTTTCTATTATGGAAAGGTTTACACTTCCATAGTAGTAAAATAATATAAATGAGGTTATATGGATGTTATATAGAGGGGTCGTCCATTAATAATCCTCCAACAAAAGGCCGAGACTAGAACCACTGAAGTTCCCTACCTAGGACCTGATTGGAATGGGCGCCATGTAATACTAATGTATGGCCGCCCTCAGATAGACCTGAGACCTGGAGAGGCTGCATGCTGAAAAGGGGTTGTCTAGTTGGAACAAATCTTTTAAGGTCCCTGGTGTCAAGTGGGAGGGGGTGACTGTAGAGGCCCCCAGGTGGTGGATGCCTTGGGTGTATATACTGTATAGGTATAAGTAACTGGACTAGAAGTAGAGCTATTGTAGAATGACAAATGTGTAACAATATATAGTATTATATGTATAAAGATAGGACCCATGGCTCTGCACGTACATATATATGGAGGAATGTGCTGTAACTTGTCAGTACATGCTGGGAGTTGTAGTTACATAGCAGCCTGACAGCCACAGGTTAGAAAGCACTGATACAGATAGAGGATGTTAAATAGTGAGACAGGTTATATAAGAGGGGCCATCACATTATTGTACAGTAGTCATATAACTGAGCCACCCATTGTTTATTAACACTTACATCACAGTGCCCTCAACTCCTATGTCACAAAGCGATGATGTCACAAAGGAATAGAATGGACGTGGCCTCAACTCCTATGTCACAAAGCGATGATGTCACAAAGGAATAGAATGGACGTGGCCTTGATTATCACCGTTCACATGATGAGAGAGCAGAGAGAGTGAGAAAAGAGAGAGAGAGAGAGAGATTGTGAGCGCCGTCTAGTGGAGAGAAAAATACTTGTGAGTACCCAGTTTATTCCATTTATTCCATTTAACAAGGGTGATAAGACTTTTCCAGCAGATTATTATACACCTTACTCCCCAGCCGCACATCTAATTCTACAGCAGCTGATTGGCACAGATCACTGAGCTCTGCTGCATGGTCGTGGGCATCGTATACATGGAGGAACATATATCAATGGGACTCACCTGTATAATATATAGAATTATCTTCTAAACAATAATTCCACAGTAAAGATCATTTAATTGGACACTAACGAAATCCCACAGGTTCCAGATTATCAGACATTCCGGATTATGAAACGGTCATAGTTAAATGGATTGTTTTATTAAGTTAACCCTTCTCTGAAGGCGATCACCTGATCACTAAAGATCTCACTCCTGGAACATATGGACAGTAGTGGTTTTGATGAGACAACCCCTTTATAATGTTCAGGAAGACAGAGCAGTAAGATACTAAATGTGCAGCTAATGTTCGTCTATGGGGTTATGTACGCTGCCGTGTATTTAGCTTGTGGTGTTTCTATGTACAATCTGTGTAAAACAAATCTCAGCATCATCCATCAGATGCCATAAGCCAGACCAGTTTTGCCCATAGATTCAAAGGAGACCTAAAAAATTTTGGTGATTTCTGAGTGAGCGCCATATTTTATACTTGAAAGTGCTTGAACTGCTTTTTTCTAAATCAGAATCATCATAGAACCAGTGCGGCGAGCGATACCGAGACCAATTTGTCTGTTTTGCTCATCTGTATAGAACGCTGTATTAGTACATTATTATTATTATTATTATTATTATTATTATTATTATTATTATTATTATTTATTAATATTTGTCTGTGGTCCTGAGATTCTATATTATCTATTAGAATTTCTTGAATAATTAGATGTTAATTATAAGGGCGAATTCACACGCGGCAGATTTAGTGCAAAAATTTGTGCAACTTTTCCATTCATCAGACTGGGAGTTGCAGAAATTATATGCTTGCTGATTAAGATGAATGGAACTTATTGCCAGTCACAGAAATCTATGCAATAAATCTGCCGCATGTGAATATACCCTAATAGTAATATAAAATTATTAAATATTATGTCCCTTTTCTGTTTTTATTTCCAGAGTTTACAGTCTCAAAATCCGTGAACATGGCGTCTCGCCATGAGGATGTGGACGTGGAGAAAGGCCTTTTGGCTCCTCCATGTGAAATGGATAAAGACGATGGCGAAAGCCCCAGAGCAGAGGACGTACATGACCGTACTGGAATCTCCTACACACGATCCATCGTTATTGTAGGGATTCTGTTCTATATAAATCTGCTATCCTACATGGATCGGCTCAGTGTCACTGGTAGGTGTGGGGTACTTCATTTTATTTCTGGGGTTTATCAGTGCTGTAGCTGTGGAGGCACTTATAGCGAACCTCCACTTTCAGTAGAAAAACGGTTATAGTGCAGGAGTGCGCAGGAGTGTGCGCTATAATCGTTTATCTAAATCACTTGTATTCGCTCTCTTGTATCTAGCAGCAGCGCGGACTGTGTAAAGTCAGTGGTGGCGGCTTCTCGTCTCCATTGCTCCCATATCCAGAACGGCCTCCAGTGCCTTAAGATTCTATAGCGCTGACGCCCATTCTAGAGATCGGTGGGGGGTCCCAGTGGTCGCTTCAATTAATATGCCTTATACCTATATGATGGAAATACATGCATTGCTTCTAGTGACATCTCTCTTTATATCTGACAGGGGCGCTGCCATATTTAGAAAAATCATTTCATCTGAAAGACAGTGGATCTGGCTTGCTGCAAGCAGGTAAATATTAATATAAAATCTTGTTCTGTAAGTCACCTGGAATCCGCCATTTTGGGAAATAAACCAATATTCTAGAGAAGGTGACGAATCTATTCACTGGAATCTCATGATCTGACTGACACAAGGTTGTGATGTCATCAGGTTCTAGTGAAGAAATAAGACAGTCGGTTGCACTACATAAGGCTGGGTACAAACCTCGCGGTCTAAACGTGTTTTATTGCCGTAAATCGCAGCAAAACAGCACAATTTTGCAGTGTTTTTGCGACGTGACCGGGACATGAAAACCTAGGATAATGGTGTTCTGCTGTGATTGGGCTGACAAATCCATAATAAGGCCATAATAACATCCATCAGCAGAATTTACCTGCTTGTTGATGGTTCCAGTGATAACCCAAAATATGACATTAAGATGTACTATATCGTTTTTACTATATACACAGATTTACAAAAAGTTTTATCAAACTGCAAAAGTAATTGAAGGGTTAGGCTTTACATTAATGAATGAGAGTGGGAATTAAAAAAAAGTGGGGAATTTGGTTTTAATAGTTTGTCCATATATAAATATCTGTTGTATCTTCCTTTCACCTCTTCTCTCCCCCTTCCCTTTCAGTCTTCCTCTGCAGCTTCATGTTGGTGGCTCCAGTATTTGGATATTTGGGTGATCACTGGAATAGAAAATATCTGCTCTGTATTGGGATCACCCTCTGGTCAGCCTCCATCCTTGGCAGCTCATTTATTCCTGATAAGGTAACATCCTATGCTTATTATTAAAGGGGTTTTCTGGTACATTCCCATTGATAACCTATCCTTCTTCCATGCTCAATCTGTGGGGCTCTGACCTCCGGGACCCCCAACAAGCGACCCAATGAAGTGAATGGGACAAGCTGCAGTGCCAGGCACAGCCGCCCTTATCTACAAGCCGATGTACCTGCGTAAACAATGAAAGGGACACATCGCTCACAGGAGTGCCACGGACCCACATCAATCATACATTCTCTGGAGGAGATATATCAAAACTGGTGCAAAAGTGGAGTAGATGCCCATGGCAACCAATCAGATTCCACCTCTCACTTTTCTAGAGATCTTAAGGAAAATAAAAGCAACAACCTGATTGGTTTCCATGGGCAAATACTTCATTTTTCCTCTGCACCAGTTTTGATCTATTTCTTCCATTGTCTATCCTAACAATAGGCCATCAATAGTAAAGTCCCAATGGTAAAAGCTTTAGTAAAGATGTTATTAATTATGATTTTTTTTCCTTTTCCCCAGTATTTCTGGCTGTTCTTGCTCATGCGAGGACTGGTTGGGATCGGTGCGGCAAGTTACTCCACCATTGCCCCCTCCATCATCGCCGACCTATTTGTAGCAGACCAGCGAAGCCGCATGTTGTCCATCTTTTGGACTGCTATCCCCGTAGGCTGGTGAGTGTCCTGTGTAAACACATTATTTTACAATTATTAACTGGATACAAAAAGTGTCTAATATATATAATGAGTGTAGAAGTTTATACTGTTTATATCTATGTCTATAGTTATATTTGTGCAGAGATTATGCCCTTTCTTAACTATAAATCTTCTTCATTTTTACCTATTAAGTGGCCTTGGATACATCATGGGGGCCAAAGTGACAAGCGTTCTTGGTGGTGACTGGCACTGGGCACTGCGGGTAAGTGAGAGGATTGCAGGATTTCTGCAGGCAAACTATTATTTCATTTTTTGTCTTGTTATTGGAATTGCTCCCATTATCTTCTGGAACCATAAACAATAAGTAGGGACTTGGGAAAGTTCCAGCTCTATGAGTATCAGTCCGGAGGCTGTAGACCGTCATTTATGGACACTGACATGTGTTGTTTTTTGTTATTAGTCATTTCTAGGTTTTGCCCCTTTATCTGGTTTCAGTCACTTTATATTTGTAATACTTCTATATATATAATATACATTGTCTCCTCCTTCTTCTGGACAGATCATTCCAGGTCTGGGGATTATAGCCGTCCTGCTTCTTATCTTCTTTATGAAGGAACCATCCAGAGGAGCCGCAGAACAAAAAAGCTATAAACACCCAAACAACAATTCTTGGACGACCGACTTGAAAGCTCTGCTGAAAAAGTGAGTGTTTTCTGTGTAGTGATTGTTGTCGCTGGCTTTACCCCGTGTCTCTTGTGTCACTCACATTTCTCTCTCTCTCTGTAGCCCGAGCTTTATGCTTTCCATGCTGGGATTCACAACTGTGACATTTGTTTCCGGCTCCCTCTCCCACTGGGCTCTGTCCTTCTACAAGCGGGCCCGGGTCATCCTATACAGAAGTGATCCATGTCAGACTGCAATATGTCAATTTGATGACAGGTAAACGCTTATTTACTGTGTGTGCCAGGAGGTTGTGAGGGCGGCTATCTCCCATTATGTCCATACTCTTCCTTTCTCTACCTGAGTTTTGGGCACGGCTACGCGGTGAGTGGTCAGGGCTCCTGGCAGCCATCTATTTACAGGGTAGGTTCAGACATGGGGTGTTAAATGTGGATTTTACTGCGTATTTGCCTCAGATTTCACCCTTTGCATTGCTAAGGGTAAAATCCACTGTAAAAATGTGCGACATTTCCGCAATGTGTATTTGCAGTGAATAAATTCTTGTGGATATTTATTTGCCAAACCGCACAAAAAAATCTTCAACAATTCTGTGATATAAAACCTCACCCTCATAGTGTATATAGACTGCTACGTGACTGTCTGCTCTATACTGACAAGATATTTGGGATAGGTCCATAGAGAGCCCTGTCAGCCTGAGAATAGAGTTTATGGATTTAATCTTTAGATACATGCAGATAGTTGGAGCAGTAGTCATACTCAGGTCCTTTAATCATCATTTATATACAATTGTGGAGAATCCATTTGATGACCTCTATAATCTCTTTCTTTGCAGTCTGATTTTTGGCATGATCACTGTGATCACCGGAATCGTGGGAGTTGGAGCTGGCGTGGAGATAAGCAAGAGGTTCAGGAAAATCAACCCGCGGGCAGACGCATTAGTCTGTGCGTGCGGAATGCTGGGTGGCGCCCCTTTCCTGCTCTTGGCTTTGTTATTGGCAAGTTTCAGCCTTGTGGCCTCCTATGTAAGTGGCTGATGAACAGCTTTCTGTCATTGATGATTTTTCTTTTTATTATATTAAAAAGGTGAAGAAACAATATCCATACACATACCTGTAGATATACATACATATACACCTATACATACAATCATACTGTATATAGCTGTGGATACCATACACATACAGATATACAGCTTTACATACACATACTGTATCTTTAGGCAGACATATATAAACATACAGTATACCTTTACATACATACATACATACATACATACATACATACATACATACAGTGTATACCTGTGGATATCATACACATACAGATATACTGCTATACATACACATAGACACACACGTATTCATACACATATACATTATTATACAGTGTAAGGTCTATACGCAGGTTTAATACCCACCCTGTGCAGCAGAGTTCAGGATAAGAGGTAACTTATTGTACTGCCCCCTCCCCGTATTCCCCATTTAGTCTTTACTGAATGTTTTGTCTCCCCTCAGATTTTCATCTCCATCGGGGCGTTATTGCTGGCACTGAATTTTGCCATTGTGGACGACATCCTGCTGGTAAGTGATCAGAAACCACGAGGATGTTTCACTATTACAGCTAAAATGACATTTATTTTACCTAATGTCTATTTTCCGGCCTAGTTTATGAAATGCCACTGACTCTGCAATAACTGCCAGACAAGAGACGGAGGACACTACAAGTACAGACTGCGCTGTCTGCAGATATTGTAGCGCAGATATTCCGTCACTTTGTCTGGCTGCCATTGTTGAGTTAGGTTCAGTAACTTCCTTCTGCCTACTCAGAATGTCCTCTTGTTTTAGAGTGTGGTGACCCCCAGAAGACGATCCACAGCGGAGGCCCTACAAATAATTGTGTCCCACCTGCTGGGTGATGCATGGAGCCCCTCTCTGATCGGAGTGGTAAGTATTAGTTACATCATCGTCCTAAAGGGCATATAAACAAAATTCTTTACCGTTGGGGTCAGTCTTAGCCTGCATGACACCCTTTGTGAACAACTTACCACGCACATACATTTCACACAAAGGAGACAGCACTAATACAGTACACCCCCACCAAACAGACAGTAAAGATATAGCCACCATATAGTGCACACACAATGCCCATACAGCACCCTCAGTGAGGAGCTGTCACTCACCACCACCTACAGTCTGCTGTCACCGGATTTCTGCATTAATATCCAGCATCCACTGTCTGAGAAAATCTACACATATTCTGATATTTCCCATAATTCATCTTACATAACAATGTGTTATTTTCTTATCCTCAGCTATCTGACCTCATCCGCAGAGGAAAGCCAGAATCCGACCTGCTGATGTTTAACAGCCTGAAATATGCCCTCATGGTCTGCGTATTCGTGAGCGCTATCGGAGGAGGATTGTTCTTGGCAGCTGCCCTCTTTCTTGAGAAAGACCGAAAGAGGGCAGACATGGAGTCTGAAGGTATCTACCCTGTCTGTGTGTATGTCCACCGTCTACTCATGTGTCCTGCAGAATTAAAGTGCAGCTCAACCTTGGATTTACACTGGCTCTATGGTCAGAAAATGTTAAATAATCTCAAATCCCTAATCCTATTCTAATGCGTTAACAAATACTTATTTTTTTTAGTGCTGAAAATCATGGTTTATGGTAATCGTTAGTGGGGGAAATTGTCTTTTCTGACAGACGGTAGAAAGATAGTGAATTTTATAGTCTTTCACCAAGATTATAATTCGATAGAGTGCTCCACAATTATCAAAGACAAAACCACTGCAGTAGAAATGGAGTTTCTTAAAACATAACTTTTACTTTTGTTCCTTCTTAAAAATGTGTTGCACCATATTGCCACATATATAATATATGTAGGAAGTACATTTTTTCCTCCTTGTTATAAAACATTCAATAGCACAATTCAATGTATCATCCAAGCTTAGGAGATGTAGAATTGAAAAAGACTGGGAAACCTCTTTTCAATGTTAGAGATCAATATTTTCCTCCCGACGCGTTTCTTTATGGCCCGAATTCATCAGGGAAGATTGGCCATTCAGCCCGTGTTAAAGGGAATGTGTTGCCAGAAAAACATGTTTTTTTTTAAAAAATTAAACATTTAGTGTGTGGGTGATTAAACATTGTTCAATTTTTTTTTATTTATTTGCACGAGTCCATGTAATATTATAAATTATTTCTAATTTATAATACTACCCATTTTTGGTCACTAGATGGAGCTGTTCCCAAAATTGCAGCATTGCAACATTGGGTTAAAAGCCCTCGCTCTAGTGAGCTCTCAGCATCCCCCCCTCCTTTATCCTGGCTAGTGCCGGGATAAACGAGGGGTTTGAACGATGTAACCTCCTACACTGTGTGTCGCCATTTTTTGAGCTAACCCACAGTGTAGTAGGTTTACATACAGTAGTAAACACACACAAACACGAACATACATTGAAATCTCTTACCTGCTCCTGCCGCCGCGGCTCCCTCCGGCCCGTCCGCTCCGTTTGCTGCCGCTGGTGCAAGTGCACAAATCCGGAAGCCGCGACCGGAAGTAGTAATATTACTGTCCGGCCGCGACTTCCGGTCCACAGGAAAATGGCGCCGGACGGCGCCAATTTCGAATAGGACTGTGTGGGAGCGGCGCATGCGCAGTTCCCACACAGACGCCGTACACTGCAGTCAATGGGACGGGAGCCGTTCGCAGTCCCTATGGGACTGTGGCTGCCGTATTCCATGTCTGTATGTGTCGTTAATCGACACACACAGAAATGGAACAAAAAATGGCAGCCCCCATAGGGAAGAAAAAGTGTAAAAATAAGAAAAAGTAAAACACAAACACACAAATGAATATAAACGTTTTTAATAAAGCACTAACATCTTTAACATATAAAAAAATAATTTGTGATGACACTGTTCCTTTAAGTCCACTAGAGCTATGACTGCCGTTCAATAACCCTGCAGTGGCAAGGAAAATTCATGGCCCATGTGTTGCCCTTGTTGGAGTGAACGCCTGTTCACGGTGTCTGACGACGCTATTGATGGTTTTGTAACAAGGAGGAAAAAATGTACTTCCTGTGTATATTATATATGTGTCAATATTGTGCAACTCATTATTAAGAGGGAATAACAATAAAAGTTATGTTTTAAGAAACTCCAGTTCTACTCCAGTGGTTTTTACTTTTCTGACAGATGAAAATATTTTCTATTGATCAGAAATGTATAGACATTCCTTCTTAGCGATAATTGTTATCGCTATGACCATAGCCTGTAATGGGTATTGCTAGAGAAGCAGTCACATTTAATGATAAAGATTGGGTAACAGATATGTTCTTGGCAACTGAAGTGCCTTTCTGGAAGGACTTCTAATATACCTCCTTAGTAGTGAATGGGTTAAAGGCTATAGACACCTTTGCCGACATTTTACATAACATTTTACTTTCATTTATTAAATAAAATACATTTACAATTGGTTTTAATTGAAAAACATTTGGGACAGTTTGCCTTCTGCAGCTTATATGTTTTACAATACAAGCTGCTGGATGCCATTTAGTAATTATTCCGTCAAATGCGCCTACTGTCGGGTCAGTCTCACACCCCTTTCTCTGCTCTCCTAACATTGATCTAAGCTGCCATCTTTACAATGAAAGAAAATAAACCTAAACTGAAATCAAATAAAATGTCAGCTTAGATTAGAGTTCAGGAGAGCAGAGAGATGGGCTGGAGACTGACTCAACAGTTAGCTCGTCTGACGGAATGAGCACTGATCGGCATAGAGCAGCTTGTTTTGTATTGTAAGACATAGAAGCTGCAAAACACAAACTAATTGTGAAAATGTTTTATGTAAATAAAATACAAAGCAATAAACAAAAGTCTGCAAAGATGTCCATAGCCTTTAAGATATTAAATCTGATCTCTAATTGGTTGCTATGGGCAATCAGGCCAGATTTTAGCTTAGAAAGTTTTGATAAATGAAGCCCATGGGAGACTTTGATAGTTCACAATTTTCAACTACTCATTGACCATGTAGTGGTATGAAGTATGATAATATAAAATGAGAATTATCTGATAATGTATTCCTACAAAATCAGGCTTATATGTTTTTTTTATCTTAACAGGATGAAGTCTTGGACATTTTATATTGATTTGTCCATGGCTGCACTGGTTCTTGAGAGCAAAAGAACCCTGTCCTTAATTTCCACACGAGGACAAATATAAAGTGAACAAATGTTGGAGCTCCTCAGACTTTTACCGTAATGTGCAGCAGGGCTCTGCTGCTCAAGACATGACTATAATGTTTCCAAACAACCACTAAAAGTTTCAGTGCATGCAGAATCAAGAACACCACACAGAACATGTATTCTTGCAACAGGAAACCAATAGTTAGCAGCGGAAGTCATGAATGCAAAGCTGCCATGACCTACCCTGTTACTGAATCCAGTGGTTTAAACATTATAGATTCTACACCGATAATTGAGGGAACTGGACCTAGAGTGTCTGCAATTCCAAAGATTGCATTGAGGAAGAAAACAAGACCTACCTCACAGAGTCATTCATATGGAATTTCCACTGAGCTCTTCCTCGGAAAAGCATCCCAAGGAATTTGCATGAATACCAGCAAACATAGGTCCACCTCAAAGGATTTTTTTCTGTGCCTGTGTCTCGGCTGAGTCACAGTGCCAAACTGGACTGGACAAATCATTGTACTACAGATCTGGATCCCCAGACTGTGTGTAAAAAATGACAAATGTTTCTGCCTGTGGCTCGGCTGAGTCACAGTGCCAACCCGGACATGATTAGTGCCACCTACCAACGATTTATGGCAACTAGCAACATGACTCAACTGGAATACCTTTCATCCACATTGCACCAACAGAAGAGACTGCAGTTACAGACCATCTCTAGTTGAAAAAATGTTTTTAACTGCTCCTGGTTACACCTTAAATTCGTTCATGTATACCAACCTTATGTGGAAAATGTAGTCATGTTATTTTAATAAAAACTTCAAAACCTAAACAAAGTGTATTATTATATAAGTAACAAAATACTATAGAAAACTTTCTGATATATCACATGTTCTGGATTAATAGAAAAATGTAGAGAAAAGCTACTGAAAGTCATGAAATCCAATCAGAGAAAGAGTCAGGATTGAAATCTAGGCAGCAGCTACTTCTCCCTTAAATACGTAAGCCACATTGTTAATACAAAAAATAAACATGGAACACAGAGCCACCTGATCACTCATTCAAGATTAGGAGTACACTCGCTGCTTGTCTGGAAAACCTGTACGCTACCACTATAGAAAAACCAATATAACCAATGAACCTGCCTTACAGTCACAATATAGATGTCAGATACCAGTTCTATATAGGGGGTCTGCTGAGTATTATCTCACTGCAGACTATGAAAGTGAATAACGGTACTAATCAGACTCAGAATAAATAATTATTAAATCCAGTGGATCATAGTTGACATCTTTTGAATCTAATTGAAGTCCTTCACTTTCAGTTTCTTCTCCATTTGGCCCCAGACATCTTTGGCCACTATCTTATACAGTTTATCCTCAGCCTTTGTAGCAACACAAATTCAGACCCCAGAGCCAGTGGCGTAACTACCGCCGTAGCAGCAGTAGCCGGCACGGGCCCCCACCATGGCCGGAGGCTCCGCTAGCAGCCGCTATGGCTGCTACAGCGGGACGCCACTGAACACTACGGCAGAGCAGAGAGGTATCTCCCCGCTCTGCCATTAACTAGTTCCCGACGACTGCTGGCTGTATTTTTACAGCCAGCGGTCAGGGTCCTTAAAACCCGAGCCATAGACTTTCTACGGCTCGGGTTTTAACTTGCTGCCCGCGCGATCGGGCAGCTGAATGTCGGGTCTCCGGCTGTCAGTGACTGCCGGGGACCCTGAGGAGAGGATAGAAGCAGCTTTCGCTGCTTCTGTCTTCCCTGATCACTTGTACACAGCGCTGAATGCGCGCTGTGTACAGGAATAGAGACAGCAGCAGCGGCACTGTCTCTATTCCTCCCGGTGATCATGTGACTGGTCACATGATCGCCGGGTGCCGTTACTGACAGACTGCTGCTGGGTCTAACTAGACCCAGCACAGCCGAGTTAGTGACAATCGTCACTATGAGAGGGCTGATTTCCCCTGTAACTGGGGCTGCTGTGCAGCTCCAGTTACAGTGGAAAAACATGGTGTAAAAGAAAGAAAATATATATATAAAGTTCCCCAAAGGTCTTCTTTGACCTTTGGGGGACAGACCATAGTAATAAAAAAAGAATAAAGTAAAGTGCAAAAAAAAATTAAATAATAAATACACATAAAATACCCACCCCCAAAAAAAAACGTTCCCTCCCCCGCCAATCATTGTTGTAACGCTAGCGCTGACCCAATTACCCTAATATAGACATGTAATATGTAAAAATTTACGGTAGACAATGGCGATCACAAATAAAAGGTCTATTTTAGGGTTGAACTATGTTATTACCAAAAAAAAAATAGCTGAAATGTAAAAAAGCTTATTTTTTTACTATTATTTTCAAACTTTATGAATAAAAATTCTAAAATAGCAAAAAAGGTGTGTATAACAACGATAAAAAATGAAACCTGCATTGTCTACGGAAAAAACGTCGCAAAAATCACGTCGTTAGCCCAACAAATAAAAAAGTTATAGCCATTTAACTAACACGTACTAAAAATGGCTAAACGGTATCTGGTCCTGAAGGCGCAAAATAGAGCAAAAGACATGTATCCCCTCTCCACAGGACAGGGGATACATGTGTGATCGCTGGCATTGATAGGGAGAACGGGGGACTGAAAGTCCCCTGAAGTTCCCAATCACAAACCTCGGACTTCCGGGGTCTGTGTCGGCAGCTCCGTAGAAATGAATAGAGCGCCGGTCCCGCTTGTGCGCATGCGTGACCAGCGCTCCTTTCATTTTTATTGAGCTGCGCAGACGCCGGAAGTCAGAGGTGAGTGATGGAGAACTTCAGGGGACTTTCAGTCCCCCGTTCTCCCTATCGCTGCCAGCGATCACTCATGTATCCCCTATCCTGTGGAGATCCTGTGGAGATCCTGTGGAGAGGGGATACATGTCTTTTGTAGGACACACTGTAGGTCGCATTTTTTTGGGAGGGGGGACGCTGTATGGCGTTCCCTACAGGGGGGGGGACGCTGTATGGCGTTACCTACAGGGGGGGGTGGCTGTATGGCGTTCCCTACAGGGGGGGGCATTCCCTACAGGGGGGGCTGTATGGCGTTGCCTACAGGGGGGCGTTCCCTACAGGGGGGGCTGTATGGCGTTCCCTACAGGGGGGGGATGGCTGTATGGTGTTCTCTACAGGGGGGGCTGTATGGCGTTCTCTACAGGGGGGGCTGTATGGCGTTCTCTACAGGGGGGGCAGTATGGCGTTCTCTACAGGGGGGCTGTATGGCGTTATCTACAGGGGGGCTGTATGGCGTTATCTACATGGGGGGGCTGTATGGCGTTATCTACAGGGGGGCTCTATGGCGTTCTCTACAGGGGGCTGTATGGCGCTATCTACAGAGGGGGGCTGTATGGCATTATCTACAGGGGGGGGCTGTAAAAAAAGGCACTATCTACAAGGGGGGGGTTGTGTTACACCCAGGGGAGGGGGCGCCCCAGTCAAAAGTTTGATATGGGGCCCAGTATTTCCTAGTTACGCCCCTGCCCAGAGCAGACCCATAAATAAATCCAGACACCAAACTTATAAGAAAAATTCAGATAACACATCAGATGTCAAATAAATTTAGACTTCAAATAAGACAACAAAATTAATTTAGACCGTATAACCCCTACATTACTTCAGACCCCCAAGATGAATTCAGACTTAAGATTCAGATTAATTCTAGCGTACAGCTGGGTCAGTCACATGACGAAGAGTCGTGTCGTCATGAAGTTAGACCGTGTCACTAGACTTCTGGTCACCCGGCAGCATTGTAAAAATCTACTAAAATATCATCATCAGCGTGACAGGGGACCGGAATGTATATTAGTCGTGTACTCACATACTGCAGTGAAAATACTGCTAATAATTTTCGGTCCCCACATAACCCCTTTAACATTTTATTATTATTTTTTGTCTTGAGTTTTATATATCTAAATATCTTGGCTCAGTATTTGCTACTATCTTGCAAAATTTTGGATTATGAGACAAATTTTGGGGGTGTTCTTTGGCTCAGAATCAGTCATGGGCCCCTTACATCCCAAATTACAAGTGATTTTGCTTCTTATCACTGGATGAAGCAGCCACATAACTGTCCACATTGTCATTCATTATCACTCTGGTCTAGTCAGGTTTGTATTTTCTCTTTGTGGGAAATTCAACCACACATTTTTACAGTCGGATGGAGCTCTGTTTTTCTGATACAGAGCTCTTAATCCCATATTTCCCTTAAAGAGGACTTATCCCTTTATGAAAGACAAAACTCATAAGAAGAGGACTACTGACATGACACAGGGTGCAGTCCATGTAACGCTCTCACTAGCCCCCCGACGGCCGCGACCGCAGACTTCCGTGTCCGACTCGGTGCTTCCCTCCAAGGAGACATCAGCGCTTGCATCCGTCCAGCCCTGCACTGGTCTCCAGGGTGTGCGAGTTCCTGGCCTTAAAGGGCCAGTGTACACACATGAGATTAATTATAAAATCATCCCCAGATCATCCTGGACTATAAAAAGGGCTTTGCCATGTTAGGGTATGTTCACACGGCAACGCCAAATACGTCTGAAATTACAGAGCTGTTTTCAGCAGAAAACAGCTCCTGAATTTCAGAAGTTTTTACAAGTGCACGCGTTTTTCGCGTCGTCTTTTACGGACGTAATTGGAGCTGCTTTTCATTGGAGTCAATGAAAAACGGCTCCAATTACGTCCCAAGAAGTGTCCTGCACTTCTTTGCCACGGGCGTAATTTTACGCGCTGTCTTTTGACAGCGACGCGTAAAATGACAGCTCGTCTGCACAGAACATCGTAAGACCCATTTCAAGCAATGGGCAGATGTTTGCTGACATATTGGAGCCGTCTTTTCAGGCGTAATTTGAGGCGTAAAACGTACTCGTGTCACCCACTATTATTACCTCCTTTATAATCAGGGTCACTAGGTTTATGCCTAGTTCCCCTACCTTTTTCTTATACTAACGTTAGTCTACTTGCTTTGCTACTAAGTAAGCGTATACGACTGCATAGTAAATAAAGGGTAATATTTATTACTAACTATACTCACACTTACATATAAAATACATGGGATAACATACGCAACCCCCAGAAATACCATAAATAAAGACAAGCATACAAATAGTTGGAAATAAAAGGCAGTGGTGTTTATTATGGGTAACAAATATATTAATAAATCTTTATAATCAACTTGATTAACTGAATAATGAAATAAATAATGTCAAATTCTGAAATGTCCAATAAATAAGCACTTGTCCACACAGCATTAGCTGAGCGACAACCCACTAACAAACACCGTTATGGGGATTCTGTCCATGAAAAAAGGGGAGGGTGGGCGGGGCTTCTTCAAACGGCTTCCTCTTCAGACGAACTGCTGATCGGACCAGACAGCAAGGACTTTTATACTCCAGGATTTCCCGCCGCTCAGCTGCTCAAACCAACCCCTGGACTGTTGCCAACATCTGCCTGGTCACCAGGTCAAACCTGAGGAAAATTCCAGAAAAAGGTAAATACCAAAACACACCCCCTCAGAATGGGTGTGGGAAGATACGAAGACACAAATAGGGGGAAAAGCAGAATATAGAACAAACAAGAGAACAGAATAAGGGAAAAGAAGGATAATAAAAGGGGGGAAACAGGGGGGTGCGAAGTGATCCCATGTGTCCCCCACGCTATGCGCTCTAAAGGGGGATATCTCACCAAACACAGAACACAGTAGCTGATCACCGTATAGTATCAGTATACCCCAATACATATAACAAGTTAATATATACTGAGTAACTCACACTATACGTAGTACAGTATAAACACGGTATCACAATCCTAATTTATACCACCACCCACTTATCTAAACATACAGTGCATTCACTCATGCTTGCTTCTGTGAGATCCTCCCCCACCTGGCTCTAACTAAAATATATAGAAGTTACGTTACAATACAATACACATGCTCCCTGTTTCCGTCACACTCCCTCCTAGCAATAACTGTCCCTGTGCACTAAAGGGTTAACACGGGAAAAGGAGGATAAAGGGTTAACAAAGGGAATGGGTTGCTGTGTACCAGAGGTAGCAGATAAATGATGGGAAAGGGTTAAACAGGTACCAGGGGATGTAAACGTACCAGGGGATATGCAGGTAAAGAAGAGGCTGGACGCAGCCCGCAGGGCTTAGGAGGGAAGCCTCCATGACGGACATAGTAGGGAAAGGGTTAACAAAGGGTTAACTATGAGGGAGAGTTAGGAGGGGGTGGATTAGGGACAGGGAGGAGTTAGGGGCCGTTACCAAGCTTCCCGCTGTTTTCGGCATTGAGCCGGAAGCAGCGGGAGGAGTAACACGTACTGCATAAGCTCCCCGTTGCCCCGCTCTGTGACATGTCTGAGGCCGATATACTTGCGCGGCTGCGCGCCGCTGCTGTGCACCACAGTCCCGGATGGTTGGAGGAGACCGTGGCGGCACTCACCAGGATCCCGGTCGCCGAATCGCCACGTCAGGCCCGGCACACGAGGTCTGTTGCTGATGGGGACCGGCTCCCCTCCCCCGGCCCCCTTCCTAGCAGTAATATGGCGGCGGGGGGGGGAGTCGGCAACACCCGCTCCTGCTCAGAGGAGGCAGAGAGCGTCGCCAGGGGCGACGGTGACTCAGGCCGGGTCTACCCGTTGCTCCCGGCGGTCCCGCCCTCCAGAACGCCTCAGCCCTGAGGTGGTCCCGCGGACACGGCGTCGCAGGGGGAGCCCTAAAATGGACGCTGCAGGCCAGGCAGCTGGGAGGGCCGCCTCTTCCCAGGCCCTGCGTCCTGGCAGGAATCCCCAGCCGTGACGGGGTCCGGCGGTAATCAGGGAGTCGCAGGCCGGGCTCCCTGTCACCCCTCCCCCATCGGATGCAAGATTTGGAGGACAAGCTACGGCCGCCCCGCCTGGTGATGTTCCGGCCAGGGGGCAGGCTTCATCGGGATCGTCAAGACGGACGTCTAGACCTGCAGAGACGACGAGGCAACAGGTCCGGTCGGAAGTCTGGGTCCCAGCGGTCGGGCGGCAGGTTGCCGGCCCATCTGTCAGCGCGTCGTCATCCCCGTGTAGGAGATGTCGGTGGGATGGCCAGTCGTCTGCGAGAGAGGAGCTGGAAGACGGTGAACTGGACGTTTATCGGCGAGGTCAGGATGGTCCGGCTGACGGGAACACAGCGCCTGTGCAGCCTGGTCAGTGCATAACTCCGTCTTTGTCATATCCAGCAATTTTTATGTCGGGTGTCGGCGGTGGGGCTGCTAGCGTCGCATCGGCGGCTGGTAGTGGCGCGGTCGGGCGCGACGGCGCTGGTCTAGCGGACTTAGTGGGTTGCTTGCGGGAGCTGGTTGGGCGTTTAGATAAGGCGGCGGCTCCGGTAGTTACAGAAGTGTCCCCGGCGGTAGTTTGGGAAGGCCCCCGGGAAGTGGGATCGTTACAGGCGTGGCCCTAAAGAGGCCGTCGCGGTGTCAGTACAGACCGAGGCCCAAAAGGAAGGCGATAGGGTGCGTATCGATGATCGTGCTCGTGGGGAGGTGTATGTTTGCTTCGAAGGTCCGTTGGGGGCGCATTTAAAGCAGGAGGTGCGCGAGCGTATCTGGAAGGACGAATACGTTGAGATTTTTTCTCTCCTGCCGCTTGCTAAATTAAATTTGGATAAGGGCAAGCGGGACGAGAGTAAGAAGGATGAGGAGGAACGTCGGCGGTATAGGCTTATCCCTCAGACGTTCGTCAATTGGTCGCAGGCATTTGCCATATTAGCCAGTGTAATAGGGGAAAAGGCGCCGGAAAATTGTTCGGCGTTGTTTTGCTATTTTGATGCCATTGGGGAGGCTCATAGGGCGTACGGGGGGCAGGCGTGGCTAAGATATTACGAACAATTCCGTCAGCGGAAAGCGGTTCGGCCGGCGATTCGGTGGGACCAGAAGGATATTGCTCTCTGGTTAAGGGTTACGGTTCCGGTTAGGCAGTCCTTTCCCGGGAGCGTCGGCCAGGGAGGCCAGTCCAGTCAGGTCGGGCAAGGCGTCGGGGCAAAGCTGGGATTCTGCTGGCAATTCAACGATGGCCAGTGTAAGTTCGGGGCCACGTGCAAGTTCAAGCACGTGTGTTCAGAGTGTAATGGTGCATCCCACGGGGCCGCAAAATGTATGCGAAAGAAGAGGTCGGGGAACCAGCCCCCCTCGGCTAGTCAAGGGGTTGTCACCGGTGAGGGTGGAAAGGATGGTCCCTTATCTAAATGAGTATCCGGATAGGGCGACGGCCAAGTTACTTTATGAAGGGTTTAGTGTTGGTTTTATTATTCCCCCGCCTCCTTATGAGGTCCCGGTTACGCGGAGGAACCTTAAGTCGGCCTACTTGCATGCCCAGGTCGTGTCGGAATTTTTTTTTAAAGAAGTTTCGTTGGGTCGCATGGCGGGGCCTTTCGTCGATCCGCCGACAAAAGATTTAGTGGTGTCCCCATTGGGTATTGTTCCAAAGCGCGAGCCTCGGAAATTTCGGTTAATTCAGCATTTATCGTTTCCCAGGGGTTCGTCGGTGAATGACGGGATTGATCACGAGTTGTGCTCAGTAGTGTATACCTCATTCGATAAGGCGGTGGGGTTGGTTCGTGCTGCGGGTCCTGGCGCGCTGTTTTAGCGAAAACTGATATCGAGGCGGCTTTCCGGTTGTTGCCAGTTCATCCAAAGAGCCAACGGCTGTTGGGTTGTTTTTGGAATGGGGCTTTTTATGTGGATAGGTGCCTTCCGATGGGATGTTCCCTTTCTTGCGCATACTTCGAGGCGTTTAGTAGCTTCGTTGAGTGGGTGACGAAGGGAGTAGCTGGGGTCGACTCGCTGATACATTACTTGGACGATTTCTTGTGCGTCGGCCCGGGGGGTTCGCCGGTTTGCGGTAATTTGCTTCATGCACTGCAGAAGGTGGCGAGGGATTTTGGGATCCCTTTGGCGCCAGACAAGACTGAAGGCCCGGTACCGACGATTTGTTTTTTGGGTATTGAAATTGATTCGGTGGCGATGGAGTGTCGTCTTCCCGCGGATAAGTTGGGGGCTTTGAGTCAGGAGGTACGACGGGCTTGTAGGTTAAAGAAAATTACGCTGTGTGAGCTTCAGTCGTTGCTGGGGAAGTTGAATTTCGCTTGCCGGATTATGCCAATGGGGAGGGTATTTGGTAGACGTTTGGCGGCGGCAATGGCGGGGGTGCGTGCGCCACATCATTTTGTGTGGCTCAAGGAGGAGCATCGAGCTGATCTGCAGGTATGGGATGACTTCTTGGGCCAGTATAACGGTCGCTCGCTATGGATGGCTCCAGCGCAGGATACGAGTGATCTAAATATTTTTACGGATGCGGCTGGGGCGGGCGGTTTTGGAGCATACGGGGGGGGGGGTCCGTGGTGTGCAGGTCAATGGCCGGCTAGCTGGGTGTCCAGTGGACTGACGCGGAATCTGGCCCTGCTCGAGCTGTTCCCCATCGTGATTGCGGCGACCATTTGGGGGGACAGGCTCAGGGATAAGAAGGTTCGTTTTTACTGCGACAACATGGGGGTTAATAACATCACGGCATCCTCTCCTCCGGTAGTTCAGTTGTTGCGACATTTAGTGTTGGTATGCTTGTCATTGAACGCGTGGGTGGTGGCGGTTCATGTGCCGGGGGTACGGAATTGTATTGCTGATGCTCTTTCTCGCTCGCAGTGGGACCGGTTTCGGCAATTGGCACCGGGAGCGGACCGTCGCGGTTTGGCTTGTCCGGAGCATCTTTGGGATCTGGTCTCGGTCCCGTAGAACGATTGGTGGAAAGGTCTTTGGCGCGCACGACGTGGAGTGCTTATTCTGCTTGTTGGAGGCAGTGGGAGGAGTGGGTAAGAGAGTTGGGTGACGTCAACACGGATAGAGACAGGTTGGTGGCACTTTTGTACTGGTTAGGGGACGCCTGGGAGGCGGGGTTTTCATTGGCAAAGGTTAATCGTTTCATGTCTGTGGTGGTTTTAAGTTGCGAGGCTTTCGGGATGTATCTAAGGAATTTGTAGTGGGACAGGCTTTGAAGGGTTTGCGCCGAGGTAGGGTCGAGGCGGATTGTAGAAGGCCTGTGTCGTTTTCTCTGCTTAGCTCTTTGGGCGGATCATTGGCATCGGTCTGTCTTTCTTCGGCTGAGATGGAGTTGTTTCGGTTAGCTTTTTCTTTAGCGTTCTTTGGGGCATTTAGAATTGGCGAGCTAGTGTCGCCTAGTGCCAAGCTGGCAGGGGGGTTGAGACTGGGGGAGGTGAGCCTATATGCGGATCGGCTTGAGGTATGGTTGCGCCGGTCCAAAACTGACCAAGTAGGAAAGGGAAAGCTGATAGTTTTATTCGCCCTCCCGGGTTCGGCTATGTGCCCGGTCGCGTGCATGCGGGGTTTTAAGCCACAAGGGGGGTCTCCAGAATTGCCATTGCTATGTCACGAGGACGGGTCATTTTTGTCCAGATTTCAATTTGGAGCTGTATTTAAAAAATGTTTGGCGGCGGTCGGTGTTGCGGCGGGCTCGTATTCATCTCATTCCTTCAGGATTGGCGCAGCAACAGAAGCAGGGCGCTGGGGGTTGGATGATGAAGGGGTGCGGCGCATCGGTCGTTGGGAGTCCAACAGATTTAGGTCTTATGTCCGCCCCATCTGTTATGAGTCTTGTTGTTAGCGGTTAAAAACATGTTTGTGTGCTGGTATCTAACTTTCTTTTCCGTTTCAGATCCGCCTCCGTGTTTGGTGTGGTTGCTGGGCCACTCTTACGTGCATTGGGGGGCTTTGAGGGCGGACGTCTGCCCAGACGGTCGCCAGTTGCGCATTCCGCGGCGGGATGCGGTTTTGCATTGGCTGGGATTTAGAGGTATGTCATGGAGCAGGGTGTTAGCTGAATTCCAGACATATGCCCGGCTTGATAGGGTCCCAGAGGTCTTGGTATTGCACGTGGGTGGGAATGACTTGGGAGTCCGCCCCTTTCGTGAGTTGGTGCGGGATATTAAACACGATATGTTGTGTTTGTGGGTTTCTTATCTCAGGTTGGTGATAGTGTGGTCGGACATTGTCCCAAGGAAACATTGGCGACTGGCTAGGTCAGTGGAAAGAGTCAATAAGGCTCGCATTAAAGTTAATCGGGCGGTGTCCCGTTTTGTAGCCCAAAATGGGGGCATTTGCGTGCGGCACAGGGATTTGGAGTCAGGAATGGGGAACTATTGGAGGAGTGATGGGGTTCATTTGACCGAGGTTGGGATTGATCTGTGGAGCCTGGCAATAGCTGAGGGAATTGAAAGGGCGGTGGTGGTGTGGCGGAACTCACAGGCTTAAGGTGGTCAAGGCCTGTTTCGCTGTGGCGGGGGGAGTCCTTGAGGTCAGTCAGTACAAAATGGTGGGGGGGTCGCATCGGGGGTATGCGTCCCCCAAAAAAGGTACATGGTTGAAGACTTCATCGGGTGTTATCCCTTTGAAGTGGTCTTCTGGTGGTTGGAGCCATCTGCAGAGGTGAGCGGTGCCTCCGAGCTGGTTTACGGCTGGAGGTAATTGGTTGGTGGTGGTTGCAGATGGCTAACTCGGGGTGTTTAAAAAGGAATATCTAAAATGGCTTCAAGGACTTCCCCTGCTCGGATTAAGGTTAACGTTAAATTGTTATTTATGATTCTGACCCATGTTGGGTCATGTGAATTATTAGGAGGAATTCTCTGGTTGGATTCCTAATTAGTTATCCGAATGTTTCGGATGTAAATTGTATTTTATAAACTGTGAAATTAATAAACGGCTGCTGTGGCCATTTCACATCCAACCTCGGTGTCACGTGTCTTTTCTAAATGGTGGGGGTGGAGGGATAGGAAGGGATAAGCGAAGGTTCATTAACACACGACTCTACTTAGGCAGGTCAAGAAGAGGCTGGACGCAGCCCGCAGGGCTTTGGAGGGAAGCCTCCATGACGGACATAGTAGGGAAAGGGTTAACAAAGGGTTAACTATGAGGGAGAGTTAGGAGGGGGTGGATTAGGGACAGGGAGGAGTTAGGGGCCGTTACCAAGCTTCCCGCTGTTTTCGGCATTGAGCCGGAAGCAGCGGGAGGAGTAACACGTACTGCATAAGCTCCCACCCTCCCGCCCTTTGTTCGTTATCCCTTGTGGTCTTTATGTGAGTCTGTCTAAGAGTGTTTTAATTTTACTGTGTGCTTATCTAACATGTTGTTTTATTTTCATTCGGAGCAGGTCCAGGTGTCATAGCAGCTGGCGGGGGGAGTCCTTGAGGTCAGTCAGTACAAAATGGTGGGGGGGTCGCATCGGGGGTATGCGTCCCCCAAAAAAGGTACATTTTTGAAGACTTCATTGGGTGTTATCCCTTTGAAGTGGTCTTCTGGTGGTTGGAGCCATCTGCAGAGGTGAGCGGTGCCTCCGAGCTGGTTTACGGCTGGAGGTAAAGAGTTGGTGGTGGTTTGCAGATGGCTAACTAAAAGGAAATCCGGTTTAAATGGCTTCAAGGACTTCCCCTGCTCTGTTAAGTGTTAATAATGTTGATTGTTATTTCTGATTCTGACCCATGTTGGGTCATGTGAATTATAGGAGGAAATCTCTGGTCGAATTCCTAAAGGAGTTATCCGAATGTTTCGGATTAAGTTGCATTTAAAATAATGTAAATAAATAAACGGCTGCTGTGGCCATTTCACATCCAACCTCGGTTGTCACGTGTCGTTATTTGGTGGTGGGCAAGAAAGGGTGAATGAAAGTGAAATGGTTTAAATAACACATGACTCTACTTAGGCCAGTCAACCTGCTAAGGCCTTAGCCCACCACTTTATGTCTGCATTTAAAAGGGAAATGGGTCTGTAACTACTACAACATGTAGGATCTTTCCATTCTTTAGATAATATTGTAATATGAGCCTCTAAGGCCTGTTTTGGAAGGTTATCGCCTCTGAGCAGGGAGTTACAGAGTGCAGTCAAGTGAGGGAGTAATGTGTCTTTAAACTTTTTACAATATCCCACTGTAAAGCTATCTGGTCCCGGGCTTTTCCCCGAAGGAATGGTCATCAAAATTTTTCCTAATTCCGTTTCAGTAAATGGACATGTAAGAGTATCTAGATCCACCCCCTCTATTTTTGGAAGGTCAATGGCCGCCAGAAAACTAGAGATCAAGGAGGCCTCATTTGTAACCGATGGCGCAGTCCCAGAAGAGGTCTGTAAATTATACAAATTATGGTAAAAGGCTTGAAAAGCCTCTGCAATATGAGCAGTGTCTGAAACCACTCCCCCTGTCTCCTGTTTAATCTCCGGGATAAAAGTCTTCGCTTGCTGTTTGCGAATTAAGGCCATCATCATTTTATTCCCCTTGTCACCATGAGCATATTGCAATTCCGCTAATGAGGAGATGGCTACTGTCTTCTTGTGTACTCCCTCTAAAAGGGCAAGCTGAGAAAATAAGGAATTCAATACAGCATTGGTCTTTTCCTTTACATACATTCCCAGGGAAATAAGCTCACCTCTGATCACCGATTTATGAGCCTCCCACACAATCGGATTTGAAATAGAGTCTGAGGCGTTATGAGCGAAATATTGAGATAAATGGTTCTCGACAATCTGAGCATTAGTCTTGTCCGCTATAAGAGTGTCATTAAGTCTCCAACACCAATCTCCCTTAGGAATACCTATCAAACTTATTGACACTGAAATCGGGGCATGGTCTGATAGTAAAATATGGCCTATATCCGCAGAGCGGACTAATGAAGTATATTTCTGCGAAAAGAAAAATATAATCCAATCTGTGATATGTATTGTGAGTGGGTGGAAAAATAAGAATAATCCTTATCTAGCGGATTTAGCAATCTCCAGACATCTGTCAAGTGCAGGGAATGCAAAACCTTATTCAATTGTGCTAGTGTCTTATACGAGACGTGCTGAGATCCCGTGGTGTCAAAAATCGGGTTAAGGGGTAAATTCAAGTCTCCTCCCAACACCAAAATCCCTTCAGAAAAATCCCTTAAGATGTTCAGGGTACGAATAAGCCAAGAAGACTGACCAACATTAGGAGCAAACAGATTAGCGAAGGTATATACAGTATTACCAATCTTCCCTTTTATAAACAAGTATCTACCCTCTGAGTCTTTCATTTGCGTTAACAACGAAAATTAAATAAATTTATGTATAGCTATGCTAACCCCTTGAGCTGCAGACTGATAAGGGCAATGGAACCATAAATTAAAATCTCTAGTAGGAATAGTAAGGAGTTTTGTACGTTTGAAACGCGTTTCTTGTAAAAGGACCACGTGTGCAGCCTGCTTTTTCCACATTCTAATAACTTGACTACGCTCCTGTGGCACATTCAGACCCCTCACATTATGCGACACAATCTTAAGCTCTGCCATATTCCCCAAAAATCCACTTCAATATTTTTTCAGACCACATGACATTATAAAGGTAACATAAAAATAATAGAATATTAAATAACTGTATTCCATAAAGGAATAAAACAAGAACTATTGGAAAGGGTGCAATTCCAGTCTATGAAAACCTTCCAGCTTAAACACTCTTTAAAACCAAATCAGGTCGCACATATGACTTATAGCTATTAGAACGCCATCTACCCAGACGCATGATAGCCGCTGAATCCAAGCCCAAGGCATCCGCCTCAGTTGCCGCCCCTATCCTAAACGAATGTGTACCAAACTCGCCCGGTGGCAAACCCAGGTACTTCAAACCGGCCTTAAAAATCGCCTCAAATTGAAAACGCGACATTGCGGATCCATCCTGATGGATCAAGAATTGAGCCCCGGGCACTCGGACCAACACGAATTCCTGGACCCATTTTACCGGGCAATCCTGCCCCCCAATCCTCCCAATCGACAGCCAAGCACCCCTCCCTACCATGTCAGTCTTTGACCTCCGCACACAGACCCTGAGAGAATCTCCCAACGTCACTACATCAGATCCGAGAAGACCACCGCTTGCACCCACGCCGTGCGGAACCAGCTCACTAACCCGTAATGCGGCAAAGACAGCCAAAGAAAACGCCGCGCCGAACAAAGACACTTCATATTCATCCCGACACACAAAACATAAAACGGCTAGAAGCCGACCCAGAAGCGAAAAAGATACTGGCCGCCTCGTGTCCCTGGAACACGCCTCTTTTTTCCACCCTTTCAAAGACTGCCGAACTACAAATTCTTTTGTAACATCTCTGCATCCCCACAATTTTAACATAAAAGCCACCCCTGCTAAAAACTTGCTCGCCGTGGTCGCACTACCCCCTTCCTGACGTAATTGTACCAAACTTGCTAACGTGACGTCCAGGTGACACCCATCCTGTGATGGGAAGTTATTCCCCGCAATCTCCAACCACCGATCCCACGCTCTGCAATGACTCTTCCAAGTCGCCGGTACCACCGAACCCCTCAACAGCCTCATAAGTTGTCCTCGACCAGGGCCCATAAGTGAAGGGGGGGGGACTCCCCTTCTGCCAAAGCTGCCGGGTGCAATTCCCGAAACCGGGACATCTGTGAACGAGACAAAGCATCAGCCATCACATTACGGACTCCCGGAACATGTTTTGCACGAAACCACACATTCAAACGCAAACACTTCAAAACCAACCGTCTTAATAAAGCTAATACCGGCAATTAACTAGACGACAACCCGTTCACCGCATGCACCACCGCCATGTTGTCTGTCCAAAATACAATCCTCTTATTCACCATCACGCTACCCCACAACTCTATTGCAACTATAATAGGAAACAATTCCAATAGCGTCAAATTACGTAAAACTCCCAAATCACTCCAATGCGAGGGCCAAGGGGACCTACACCAACTTCGGCCCAAAATTGCTCCAAAACCATCACTTCCGGCTGCATCCGTAAACAATTCCAAGTCTACATTAGACAACTCCGCGTCCTGACATACGGACCTCCCATTAAACGAACTCAAAAACGAATGCCAGACAAACAAATCCTTCTTCATCCAAGAGGTTACCCGGATAAAATGATTCGGCTTCGAGATACCCCTAGTGGCTAAAGACAAACGCCTAGAAAAAACACGACCCATTGGAATTATCCGACAAGCAAACACCAGCAGCCCCATTAACGACTGTAACTGTTTTAACGTCACTTTTTTCGACCCCATGACCCGGTCAACTTGCGTCACTAGCCTTGCCAATTTTTCATCGGGCAAGCGAAAAATCATCCGCTCGCTATCTATTTCGATACCCAAAAATGATAAAACAGTTAACGGACCTTCCGTCTTATCTTCGGAAATAGGTACACCAAAACGCGACATCACCTGTCGAAACACTCTCAGCAACGTGCTGCACAACCCAGAGCCACCCGGGCCTACAAAAAGAAAATCATCCAGATAATGAATGACCGAGTCACAACCAGACTCCAAACGAACTACCCATTCTAGAAATGACGCAAACATCTCAAAGTAACTGCATGATATTGAACAACTCATAGGAAGGCACATATCAACGTAAAACCCTTTATCTAAACAACAACCCAGCAGGTGAAAACACTCCGGATGAACCGGCAGCAAACGAAAGGCCGCTTCAATATCAGATTTAGCTAACAACGCCCCCTGTCCAGCCGCCTGCACCAGCCTTACTGCAACATCGAAAGACGTATACGAAACCGCCGCCTCCGCCCTAGAAATACCGTCGTTAACAGAACCACCGCGAGGAAAGGAAAGGTGATGAATCAGCCTAAACTTTCCCCGTTCCTTCTTTGGAACTAAACCAAGGGGGGAAACTCACAGATTCGTATACGGCGGCTCGCTGAATGGACCTGCCATTCTCCCTAATTCCACTTCTTTCGCCAATTTTAGCCGCGCAATGCCCACATTCTCATTGATCGACTTCAAATTGTCAGCCAATGACAATATCGCAGAATATTCAAAAGGAATCTCAAAACCAAATGAAAACCCGCTAGTGAGCACCTCTGCTTCCCGTCTCCTGTGGTACCGCTCTAACCATGGGCCCATCTCGAGCACGTTTACCGGCGTTCTCCGCTGCGCCGGAAGGAGGTGCCTTAACCGGCTGCTTACCTCTCCGGAAACACCGGAGCGCCGCATGAGCGCCCCCACAGATGGAGCATTCATGTCGGAATTTGCACGTGGCAAAGAACCGACAGTGGCCCTCAATGTAGAGCCAACAGGCCCCCGTGGGCCTAGCGGCCGCAACTCCAGGGGCGGGGCCCGGCGCTGCGGCCGCACTGGGAAAAGGTCGTTGTTGCCTGCTCCCTTGCGCTAAGATAAGCTGCAACCACACGTCCGTTGCCTTCGTCGCCCAACTAATATCAGGCGACAAAGCCAAACGACGCCGAAATTCTTCATCATATCGCCACCAGGCCGCACCACCGTGCAGCCTGTGGGCGCTGAAAATTGTGTCAAAATAGACAAACAACTCGGCCCCTTTCCCAGGATAGCGTTGGCAAATAACATGAGCCAGTGTAGCATAACACTGTACCCAGTTGCCAAACGTTTTCGCGACTTTTGCTTTCCTATCTGAACCTCTCTCAAAACCCCGCTCCTTGTCGACCGTCACCTGCTCCACCGAGACCAAGGACCAAATATCCACAAATTCATTCCTCCAAATCTTGTCCTTGATCTCAGCTGACAAATGAGTCCCGAGAGGAGCGACTCCACAAAACAATGAATCTCTAAACGTCAAACTAGCTAAAGCATTCTCTTTCTCAGACGGGGGCATAGCTCCCTCTGGTGGCACCGAGGGACACGACGTTCCCTCATTTACTTTTAACCCAGCCACCACGGCTTTTAAAACAGAAATCAAATCCGCACCCGATGCATTAGATTTATTAAGCCATGCGTCACCGCAGGCCGACTCACCGCTCCCAGAGGTCCCACCGACTCCAGAGGGTCCTTCAGCCACTTGCCGCGGCACTGGAACCACGGCCTGCACCTCCTCCACCGGCCCGGCGGGAGGGACAACCTGGGACAGCGTCTCCCGATCCACCGACAAGCGCTGCACCTCCCGGCGTCGACTGCGTCTCTGCGGCCGTGATGATCTCCGCGACGACCTCCTCCACGATCCTGATGATGCAGACGTCGTCGCCGACGAGGAGGAGAATCCATCGCTGGAAGACGAGGAATACCGCCGACCACGCCTCTTCACGTCACCTGATCTGCGACGTCTATGATGGCCGTGCCGGCGATGTCCTCCAGCCCGGCTTTTCCTCCCTCATCTGGAACGCTCCCTCCTTGGACCTGCAGGAGAAAAAGATGACAAGGCAGGAGAAGGGCAAATCGAGTCCAAAACACCCTCGACCCTATCCTTCCTAGCACACTCCCCCCCCGGCCTTGACCCATGCTGACAGGGGCCCGGGGGGGACCGGGGTGGAGAAGCGACAGGCACCGCAGAAGCCCCCGCCCCCTGGCTGGGCTGCTTGCTCACCGCCCACTTCCCCGAACCCGCCGCAATCTTCTTTTTATGTGAGCCGCCATCTTGTTTCCTGGCCGCACTGCGCCGGCCAGGACGTCCCGCCTCTGTTCTCCCCGCCGCCAATTCTGGCTGCGCAGAGAACAGCACGGGGAAAGATGGCGCTGACCCCGGCCGCTCACAGGCACCGGAAGCAAGTCCCAGCTCCCGTGAACATGCCGCATGGTAAGCGACCATGTCGGACCAATCACCTGTGCCCGCCATATTCACCCCACTGTCCCGAAAATCGACCGCTGCCTCCGCGCCCGCATCAGCAGCTCGAGGCGGGTTGTACCGTGCCCGTGCCGGTTTAACAGCCGCCCTCTTACCGCCGTGGGGAAGGACACCAGCGCGACGAGTGGGCGGGGGGGAGGGGGGCACTATGTCGACCGAAGAAGCGCCCGTCGACATAGGCCTAGGGGACCTGCTGGGACCACCGCATGACTGTGCAGCAGTCACAGCACCCCTCATAGTACCGGGGCTAGGGCTCAGTCGAACCGGAGGGCGTGTAACGCGCTGCGGCCTACCTCGGGTAGCCGCTCCCGACTGTTCCGTGCCGCGCTCTGATCCTCGCTTTTCTCCTTCCTCCAGCAGGGATTCCAGCCAGGCAGGTCCCTCCGACGCTACCCGCTGTGCCACCTTCCGCAACAGTTCTTCTGCCATCTTCTTGAAAAGGAACCCGCTCTGAATCTCCACAGCAGCAGCAAAGGTGTTTCTTCCACTGCAGCTTGAAGGTAAGAGGGCTTTCTGCTCCTAACCCCTGCCTTATATCTTCTTAACCACGCCCCTCTTACCCCTTGTTAACCAATCCTGGTCCTAGGCATTATTTTAAACCGTTCCATCCTTTCTTAACCCCTTGCAGTCCCTGACTTTCTCCCTAGGCGCTTCAGTGTCTGCAAAGAAACAAGCAGCATCACCCTACAAAAAGGAGAAATATCCTTACAAGAAATACATGAGATTGACCTCGAGGCACGACAACCCAAACCCCACCCAAGCAGCTTTTTATATATCTAGTGTAATACCGATAAGACACTTCAATTGCACTTATAGTACATTATAGCAAGAAATGTGAGGACCATGAAACCATCAGTAGTAAACTTATAACAAAGCAAAGATGATTATAAATCCCCTAAATCCCATACATGAACAAGGAAACTGAAAGGTAAGCCATCAATTAGTGCAAGGAATTATGCAGATACATATTTACTATGGAGCAGCCAAGAGTTCTCAGGTCAAATCCCTTCCCTGGGTCATGGGAGTGCTTTTCTTTCCTCTCAGCGAGTGAGATCCAGTCACCCTTGTCCAGGGATCGGCCTCACGTAGAGCAGTTATCCTCGGAGGTTGAGCCAAAGGAAGTGACGAGGGAATGTATATAGGTTGTAATCTGAGTAAATCCCAAGCAGCACGAAGATCCTCCGGTTTCCTAATCACAATTTGCTTGTCCTGTTTAATTATCGCCACTCCAAAAGGAAACAGCCGACGAAACGGGATGTTGTTAGCCCGCAGCATATCCAACAGCGGCTTCAATATGCCACGTTTGGCAAGAGTTGAGGACGCCAAATCTTGGAAAAGAAGAATAGAAGTTCCCTCATAACGAACTCCATCTGAAGACCTTGCTTGCTTCAGAAGCGCAGCTGTGTCCACATAGCTGAGTAGACCAGAGATTACATCTCGAGGGGGATCTTGTGAACGTGGCTTAGCTCTCAAGGCCCTATGTATACGTTCAATATGAATTGGCGCAGCGCTCTCCTCTCCCAATATAGAAACAAAAATCTCCCGAGCAACTTTAGGCAAGGCCTCATGTGATATGGATTCCGGAAGGCCGCGAAACCTAATATTCTTTCTGCGACTTCTGTTTTCCTGATCTTCAGCATGCAATAAAGCCATGTTAATGTGATCATGTTGTATATGTAAAGTCTCTTGTACAGCTTCTCCAAACTTGACCACCTCAGCATGTGTGGACTCAAGCATGTCCACCCTGTCCCCCATATGTCGCAAGTCTGCTTTTATTTCTGCCAGATCTTTGGCTAAGGGGCCCAGTGCTTTAAAAAGTTATCTCTTGATGAATCCCCTTGACACAGGGACATAAGTTGACTCACCCCCAGCCTCCGATTGATCTCCTGTGCTGCCGACATCAGAGTCTTCTGCAGCCTCATGGCTGCACGCTGCTTCCAGCGCCATCTTGGATTTTCGCTCCGGGGAGCGCTCTAAAGTTTTCTTTAAAAACTTGTCCAAATCGGCTTGGTTTTTCCCCGGTTTTAGGGTGCCTGAGGGATCTTTGCCCTTATCTTTCACGGTCCTCTCCATTCTTCTTTGTCTTATCACGCTATGAGCTCGGGTAAGTCGGGTTGCAGCGGGAGCTCCTGATCAAGCCACCTTCTCTGCTCGCTGTCAAGCTCCGCCCCCCAACACTTATATTTTTAACAGCATTCTTACTTTGCAGCATCTTTCTACAACTGCCTAAAATTTTTCCCAGTATTGTACGTCTTTATTTAGAGGGGACTCATGGCAACTATTTATATTTAAATGTCTTTGCATAGCTTGATAAAGAAATAAAGATGTTTTTATACATTTTTGGTCGTGAACAGTTACATTTATGTGTCATCTTTCCTTCGTCTCATGATGATATAATATTGACACATATGTGGCACCTCGACTTTTATTAGAGGTGCCCACTGTTTTTATAATAGATAACACTTTGACTGCTCAGATTAGACAAGTAACCTTCTGCTGGATCTAATAGGAAACTCATAGGGAGGCGTGGGAAAGATAGAAAATAAATGTTAAGAAATATATTGTAGCTTATTAGGCGCAGCAGTTGCCCCAATCCAAGGCTTCTCCATAGACACTGGACCTCCAGTGCCTACTGTTAAATATTGTGCTCAATCTTTCTATAAAACGTCCTCCAAATGATCTATGAACCATATGATCTCACAAAACATTAGCCAATTTGATAGACCACAATCCAGCATCGGAACATGACCAAGTCCAGTCTTTGGTAGAGCCTCAAAAACATAACTTCCTTCCACTCCACCATATTCAGCAGACTTGTCAGACTTACACAGAGTTTAGAGACCCTACTTGGTTTCAGAAACCATATCTCTCTCATACAGTGACAAAACAAAGCCCACCAGAGAACCAGAGGACATGTGCATGTTCTTTATAGATGGAGGGTGGGCCCTCAGAATCATCTTCTCTGCTTGACCCAAGGAACCCCAGTCCGACGCTGCTCCAAATTATTTCTTGGGACAACAGCTTTATATGCACCATCTGTGTAAATGTGGTTCAATGCTTACTGCCTGAACAAAACAGCAGACCCTTATACAACACATATAACTTACCTATCACATTGTACGGGCCTGTAGTTCCCATTGCTTTACCTTATCAAACTCTTTCCTTCCCTTATGTCTCAAAAATCCCCACTTTCTGTTGTTAATGTTGGAATTGCATTTATCTGACAATTTTTACACTTAAGATGGGATGTTTCTCTCAGTGGAATGTAAAGTCATTGTCCCAACACCAGATCAGGGCTATGAGGGAGCCCCCTGTTCCCGCTGCCCCTGATCAATACCTTCACCATTCTCTACATGCAGCGGTGGGTTTTAGTGGAGTCTAGACATTACATTTTGTCTTCTAGATCCCCCTGTGGTTAATAGTCAGGAGACACTGGTCTAGTTTTGCCCTATGGGTCAAGGCACATGGGAATATCAGTGCACAGCAGGTATATAAGAGGGAACACACAGAACTTATGCTGACCAGAAAAAGAGCGCAGGTGAGGACAGCAGCAAGACGACCTTCTTTCCAATGCTTCCAGCAATCTGCCTGTAATAGAAGCTCCTATTAAAGGATGACATTTACCTGACTCCTTATATCCTCAGAACTGCGGTCCTCCCGCCAGGGATGTCTCCTTACACTTAACTGTGATCTTTAAGGGGTAGTTCACACTGAGTATTTTGGTACTGATTTTGACGCGGAAACCTCATGGGAAATAGCACCGAAAAATACCCGCTCGAGAAAAAAATAAGCAACATGCTTTATCCTCGGGAGTTTTCATCTCTGACCTCCCATTGACATCAAAGGGAGGCAGAGAAAGGGGTTTTCGCGAAAAACGCGAAAAAATTCCTGAAGCTATTTTAAAGCAGATTTTTCCACCTGCAAAAAAACTCAGTGTGAACAGGGCCTTAAGGTGTATTCCCGTCTTAAACATGTATAACATAATCACAGGGTGTGCCACCAATGCCTTACAAGTGCAGGTATCACTTCTAGGAACCTCACCTATTGGATAAACAGGAATCCAGTGACCCCTGTCTGCTTATTCATGGATGCTACAGACTACATAAAGTTCAATATGGAGGCGCTATCCATTAAAGTCTATGGAAGTTATGGAAAGAACTACTTGCTTCCCCCTTACTGGATGGCTGAGGATCCCAGAGGTGGGATTGACACCTATCAGGCATTTATGCTACACACTGTGGATATGCCATATATGATTAAGATGGGAATAACCCTCTAAGTGATGTTATCATTTCCACTTTTTGATGATAAATACAGAGCGCAGTTGCAGTGTGGTTGTTTGATTTGTTTTCTCATAGGAGACTATTGAAGATGTAGGGGGAGGAATCCTATACAGATGGTAGTATGGATGGTTGTGTGTAGGTGTTACGGCCAGGGTCGCTATTACAATTTTCTGGGCCCCATTCAGTGAAATGGTTATTACCCCTCTCACCCCGATACTCTATATATCTAGGAGAGCACGCTTGTATCACATTATCATTGTGCTTAAGGGGCATTCTTGCCAGTATAAACAGTGAAAACTAGATAGAGCCCCCATTAGGAATATAAGAGTTACTTCTGTTAGGAGAGGGATGAGCGGTGTCTATACAGCGAATCTTATCTCAGTATAATCGGTGCATTCTGCTATCTGCACATATCGATTATACATTTACAGAGACATAAGTAGTAAAAACCCATGAACACGTATTATACAACTATTATTTACAGTTTCTGATGAGCTATGGGCACCACTGCCAGCCCTAATATACCAGACTCTTTATTTGCCCCCATTCCCATCTACTAATAATACAGAACTTGAAGAACCCGCCATGAAATTCTCTCTCATTCCCCTGGACACTAGACTGTCACCCTTGATGCCCACATCAGATATGGCAGATCAGTGCCAGGAAAGTGCCACCTGAGGATTCCGTGACCTCTGACATCATGTGACCTGCACACGACCAACTGACATTTACTTTCAACTGTCGACGGCAGCGATTAGACGGAGGTCTACAGTTTGGAAGAGATTTGCGAAAATGGCGTCCACTGGACACAGCGAGAAGAAGAAGAGAGAAGACGAGAAGAGGAAGAGGGAAGAGGAGAGCGTCGCAGGATTTAAGAAGAGCAGTAAGAAGAGGAGAGGAGACCAGGACAGAGGAAACCACAGAGGATTGGAGGATGAGGAGCCAAGTTTTGGGAGCAGCCAAGACTCTGGAACATCCAGCCCCTATGCCAGGCTTAACATCAGCCGCTTCACCATCCACCAGGTCCTGGGTAGGGGCAGCTTTGGCAAAGTGAGTATTACAACTCCTTATTTAATTTTAAAGGGACAGTAAACCTATTCTTTTTATCTGCATCTATTGTTTCCTGTTATCAGCCATTTAACCCCTTAGTGACTGTTTTGGCCTAAGGACCAGCCCATTTTTTTTCAAATCTGACATGTATCACTTGAAGTGGTAATAACTTTGAAATGCTTTTATTTGTTCAAGCGATTCTGAGATTGTTTTCTCATGACAAATTGGACTTTAACCAGTTCAGGACCGCGCTATTTTGAGCCTTCAGGACCAGACACCGTTTAACCCTTTTTAGCACGTGTTAGGCTATGACTTTTTTATTTGTTGGGCTAACAAAGTGATTTTTGAGATGTTTTTTTCCGTAGACAATGCAGGTTTCTTTTTTTATCATTTTTATATACATCCTTTTTGCTATTTTTGAATTTTTATTCTTAAAGTTTGAAAATAATAGTAAAACAATAAGCTTTTTTACATTTCAGCTATTTTTTTTTTGGTAATAACATAATTTTACCGTAAAATAGACCTTTTATTTGTGATCGTCATTGTCTACCGTAAATTTTAATATATTACATGTTTATATTAGGGTAATTGGGTCCGCCCTAGCGTTACAATAATGATTGGCGGGGGGAACGTTTTTTTTGGGGGTGGGTATTTTATGTGCATTCATTATTAATTTTTTTTGCACTTTACTTTACTTTTATTTTTTTATTACTATGGTCTGTCCCTCAAAGGTCAAAAAAGACCTTTGGGGAACTTTATATATATTTTTTCTTTCTTTTACACCATGCTTTTCCACTGGAGCTGCACAGTAGCCCCAGTTACAGAGGAAATCAGCCCTCTCATAGTGACGATTGTCACTAATAGGGCTGTGCTGGGTCTAGTTAGACCGAGCAGCAGTCTGTCACTAACGGCACCCGGCGATCATGTAACCAGTCACATGAACACTGGGAGCAATAGAAACAGCGGCGCGGCCGCTGCCTCTATTCCTATACACAGCGTTCATTGAGCGCTGTGTACAAGTGATCAGAGAAGACAGAAGCAGCGAAAGCTGCTTCTATCCTCTCCTCAGTGTCCCCGACAGTCACTGACAGCCGGAGACCCGAAATTCAGCTGCCCGATCGCTCGGGCAGCAAGTTAAAACCCGAGCCGTAAAAAGTCTATGGCGCGAGTTTTAAGGACCCTGACCGCTGGCCGTGAAAACACACCCAGCGTCGGGAACCTGTTAAGATAGTGGTGAAATTTGGTCGACACATTCAGTGTTTATTTATGAAAAACACCAAAATTTGGAGAAAAATGTCAAATATTTGCATTTTCTTAAATTTAAATGCATGTGTTTGTAAGACAGATAGTAATACCACACAAAATAGCTACTATTTCACATTTCCCATATGTCTACTTTATGTTTGCATAGTTTTTTGCACGTCCTTTTATTTTTCTAGGACATTACAAGGCTTAGAATTTTAGCAGCAACTTCTCACATTTCCAAGAAAATTTCAAAAGCCTTATTTTAGGGACCGGTTCCGTTCTGAACTGTTTTTGAGGGCCTTATATACTATAAACCCGCTATAAATCATCCCATTTTAAAAACTGAACCCCTCAAATTATTCAAAACAGCAGTTAGACCGTTCCTGAACCCTTTAGGCGTTTCACAAGAATTAAAGCAAATTAAAGGTGAAATTACAAATGTCATTTTTTTTATTGCAGAAAATCAGTTTTAATCCATTTTTTTCTGTAACACAGAAGATTTTACCAGAGAAACGCAACTCAATATTTATTGCCCATATTTTTCAGCTTTTAGAAATATCCAAAATTTGGCCCTAGCGTGCTACTGGACGGAAGCACAGGCCTCAGAAGCAAAGGAGCATCTAGTGGATATTGGGGTCTTATTTTTATTAGAATATATTTTAGGCACCATGTCAGATTTAAAGAGGTCTTGTGGGACCAAAACAAAGCAAACTCCCCAAAAAGGACAACATTTGGCAAACTACACCCCTCAAGGAATTTATAAAGAGGTATAGTGAGGATTTTGACCCTACAGGTATTTTGCTGAATTTAGTGTAATTAGGCTGTGAAAATGAAAATCTACGTTTTTTTTCTAATAAAATGTTGTTTTAGCTCAGATTTTTTCAGTTTTACAATAGATAAAGGAGAAAGAAACACAAAATTTGTAAAGCAAACTCTTCTGAGTACGGCAATACCCCATATGTGGTAATAAACTGCTGTTTGGACCCACGGCAGGGCTCAGCAGGGAAGGAGTGCCATTTGGCTTTTGGAGCTCAAATTTTGCTTGATTGTTTTTCAGGTGCCATGTTTCATTTGCAAAGCCGATGAGAGGCCAAAACAATGGAAACCCCCAAAAGTGACCCCATTTGGGAAACTACACACCTCAAGGAATCTATCTAGGAGTATAGTGAGCATTTAGACACCACAGGTCTTTTGCAGAATTTATTGGAATTGGGCCGTGAAAATGAAAATCTACATTTTGTTCCACTAAATTGTGGAATGTCTTTATTTTTGCAAGGGATAATGGAGAAAAAGCACTCCAACATTTGTAAAGCAATTTCTCCCGATTACGGCAATAACCCACATGTGGTCATAAACTGCTGTTTGGATACACGGCAGGGCTCAGAATGGCAGGAGCGCTATTTGGCATGCAGATTTTACTGTATTGGCTTTTGGCCACTATGTCACATATGCAAAACCCCTGAGGTACCAGAGTACAGTGGAAGACCCAAGAAGTGACCCCATTTTGGAAACTGCACCCCTCAAGGCATTTATCATTTGCCTGGACAAGACAGGGCTCAGAAGGGAAGAGCATCATGCGCATTTGAGGTCTATTTTGGTGATTTTCACAGCATTGACCAACACTTGCAGGGCCCTGAAGTCAAATAGTAAAACAAACCCCCAAGTAGTGACCCCCCCATATTGGAAACTACACCCCTTATGGCATTTTAAGGTATGTAGTGAGCATTTTGACCCCACAGGTGATTCTACATTAGAAATTAGTGCCCAGCGGATGGTCCAAAGTGAAAATTGCAATTTTCCACTGATATGCCAATTTAGTGCACAATATGTTGTGCCCAGTTTGTGCCACTGAAGACAAATATCTCATGAACTGTTAAGCCAGTTCTCCCAGGTATGAAAATGCCATATATGTGGACGTAAACTGCTGTTTGGGCACGCTGTAGGGTTTAGAAGGGAGGGAGCGCCATTTGGCTCTCGGAGCACAGATTTTGCTTGGCAGTTGTTCTGTTTGGTGTTTTACTGGTATTTCGGTGTATAATGTGGGGGCATATGTAAGCTGTGCGGTGTACATCAGGGCATAATAATAGGGTATAATAATGGGGTAAATAAACAATTCATAGATGTGTGGCCGGTGTCGCACTGATAAATGGCGCCCAATCTTATCCGCTTTTGGAACAATGCATATTTTTCATCGCCATTTTCTGAGAGACAGAACTTTTTTATTTTTTCACCACCGGAGCTGTGTGAGGGCTTATTTATTGCGGGACAATATGTAGTTTTCATTAGGACCATTTTGGGGTACACATTTTTTTTAATCACTTTTATTCCATTTTTTTGGCAAGCAATGTGACCAAAAACCAGCAATTCTGATAATGTTTTTTTGTTTGTTTTTTTACAGTGTTTACCGTGCGCTATAAATGACATTTTACTTTATTCTGCGGGTGGATATATTTACGGTGATACCATATATATATAGTTTTTTTATGTTTTGCAGCGTTTGCACAAAAAAATCCCTTTTTTGAAAATAATTTATTTTTTGTTTCACCATATTCTGAGAGCCATAACTTTTTTATTTTTGCATTGACAAGGCTGTGTAATGGCTTGTTTTTTTGCCGGACGGGTTGTAGTTTTTATTGGTACCATGTTGGGGTACATGCGACTTTTTGATCACTTTTTATTCTATACTTTAGAAGGGCTTTAACCAAAAATATAGTGATTCTGGCATTGTTTTTTATTAATTTTTTTGTGGTGTTCACCGTGCGGGAAAAATAACATTATGGTTTTATAGTTTGGGTTGTTACGAACGCGGTGATACCAAATATGTTTACTTTCTTAACGGTTTCATTTTTCAAGTACTTTATTCCACTTTATTCCACTAGGGGACTTGAAGACCTGCACCTCTCATCTTTATTCCAATACATTGCACTACCCTTCTAATGCAATGCATTAGAGCTGTCAGCTATTCACTGACAGCAAGCCTATTAGGAATCGGAATCCGTGCAAGCACATCGCAGCGATGTCAATCTCCTGCAAACCACTAAGATGCCGCGATCGCTTTTGATCGCGGCATCTAAGGGGTTAATGGCAGGGTACGGAGGTAGCTCCGTTCCCGGCCGTTACAGCAGGATGGCAGCTGTAATATACAGCTGACACCGTTCGACTCATGGTGCAGGCTTAGCTTCAGAGCCCGCCGCCATCTTTTATCTGCGGCCAGAAGCTTTTTAAGCCCCGCCTCCGAGCGGGGCCTAACAGGCCGCCGTACTTGACAGACAAAGTGCCATTGTTAGGCTTCCTGTTGCTAACAGCCGATCGGCTAGTGTGGCTACCCGGCTCTTTTAGCCCGGTAACCATGCTGCAATACTGTGATTGGTCAGTCACTACTGACTGACAAATCACAGTGATCGCTGGCGGCACCGCGCTGCGATTGTTCCCCTGACGAGTGACTGTGACTATCGGCTGTCTGTGACAGCCGATGTCACTGTTCTGTCACCATGTCTTTTGACATGGTGACAGAATAGCACCATGACGTAACTGTACTTCATGGTGCCTTAATGCAGGGCAAACTATGACATAAAGTTGCGTTAAGGGGTTAATATTGTGCAGATGGTGATTGTATGTTCTTCTATGGAATTCATAATCAGACATCCAGAAAATGTCCTGCCCAGTGACCACTGCTTTATGTCATATATCTCATCTGTTCCTCTTATCATCACATTTAGGTCTAGTGCTGCTATAAAGGGGTATTCCGATTCATTGCTGATCTCAAAGTTCACAGCTGTGGGGGAGGGGGCATTATTTATTTCCATGTCCTGGCCTATTTAAGCTGCTATAAGGAAACAATACATACAGTGACCTCTATGTCCACATTACACATTACAGTATCTGTACGGATCCCAACCCAACCAAGTCAAAGACCTATCTAGTGCCTGTCCTTAAGACCTCTCCATAAAGCATCAAACAGCAGACATTGCATTATGCCGGGAGCTCAGCTTTATTCAGCTGTAGGGTCCTGGGTATTACCCGAATGACGACCCCTCAGTCCACCCCTGTTCCTTCTTCTTCTCATGAGGATTGTCCACTTGTTTTCCTCAGGTGGTGCTGGCATCAGTCCCCGGCCGAAACACCTATATGGCCGTAAAGATGATCACCAAACGGGACAATACAGAAGTAATCATGAGAGAGCGGCGGATACTCCTGGCGGCCCGAGACTGCCCATTTCTATGCCACCTCTATGCCGCACAACAGTCTCGGGAGAGCGCATGCTTTATCACGGAGTATCTGTCCGGTGGCAGCCTGGAGGCTTCGATCAGGATGTGCGGCTGCTTGGACACCGGCAGCGTAAGGTTAGTAAATAACTAATCAGGAGTCTAAGAGGAATATATCAAAAAGACAACAGAGGAGGTGGGATAACAGTTATGGTCAGGGGTGTAGTCAGGGGAGAGCTGGTGGGCACAAGCCACTCAGCCTTGGCTAAGGGATTTAGATAAAGGGCTAGGACAGAAAACTGAATCTCTTTCTCGGGTGAGGAAAACATAGCTAGGAGGTCAGATGAAGGACAATGCAGAGAATAGAGATAATACAGGCTGCCATAAACAGCACCTCTGCTCTGCCACAGACCCCACAGAATCACACATCATATTAGGGAATTGATGAATGAATTTTTGATGACATTGAGACTACAATCTGTTTTTCCCATCAGATTCTACACAGCAGAGATAGTGTGTGGCCTCCAGTTCCTCCATGGACACAACATCGTCCACCGGTAAGCAGAACTTTCCTCTTTTTTTTATCTTTACATGCTGGAAATAATGCACCCAGCTTTCCTAGAGTCCTGAATGGCTATTCTGTTTAGTCTTGCAGTGACCCATCACCCTCCTCCTGTATCACTGGGCAGATTTCTCATTCAATTGTCTCATTTCTTTGCAGAGATCTAAAGCCTAATAACATCATGCTGGATGCAGCTGGCCACATCCGAATCATCGACCTGGGGCTCGCCCAAGATGGCGTCACCGCCTCCAATAACATCCGTGGAGTGACGGGAACATTTTATTACATGGCCCCTGAGGTGCTTCTTAGGAAGAGATATGGCCCAGCAGTTGATTGGTGGAGCCTGGGGATTGTGGTGTCCAGGATGTCAACAGGACGCTTCCCCTTTAACAACGGCCCAGACCGGCAAATGGCTTACAAAGCCATCACCACCAAAAAGCCCATATTTCCATCTTGGCTTAACACTGACGTAAAACATCTCGTCAAAAAACTGCTGCATAAGAATCCTAAGAAGCGCCTGGGTGTGCGCGGGAACATCAGAGCGCATCCATTCTTTTCCACCATCGGCTGGGAGGAACTGGAGGAGAGGAGAGCACGGCCGCCATTCACACCATTTGAGCCAGTTCTGGAGAATCACCATCTGCAGTGGCCGGAGAGTAAAAAATCTCTTCACCCCTTGGCCGGATTCAGCTATATGTCACCAAGCTGGACCGGGTTAGATCCTCCTCCTCTGGAGATAACACTCATCAGATGTTTTTCTTACCTTCTGTTCCTCCTCATTGTCCGTGTCTTCTGCCTCTGTCTCTTCCAATGACTTTGTCTCTGCTGCTTCTTAAATTGATGAGATCCACTGCCCAGAACTTCATGCCTCCTGACCCGCACCTCAAATCTCTGCTGCTGTATGTCGCCTCGGCTGCCCTAGAACATCATCTCTCTCCGTAACATCTACATGCTGCACCTTTGCCATCTTGTTGCTACCCCAGTTGCTTGACTTTGCATCCTCCAATCCCGGGCTGGCATCTGACATCACTCCGGCCTGAAGATCCTCTTCACCCCCAGGACCGGCCTGTGTTTAGATTCCATCTGTAGAGTTCAGGAACAATAGCCGCATCTTGCAGTCCTGACGATCCTGAGTAGCGGCAAATGTACCTGAGCGGCTATTATCCCTGAACTTACCCCAGCACAGGCCAGGTGAGTAATACACACATCACACATTACACACACATCACCCACACTTCATAATAAGTACAGACACCCACACTACATGATAAGTATAGACACCCACACTACATTAGAAGTATAGACACTAGCACTACATTATAAGTATAGGCACCCACAGTACATGATAAGTATAGGCACCCGCACGTAGACACATATTATAGATAGATGAGATATCAGCCTTTGATCCTGGGATTATTCTGATCGCCATATTTGGGGTCAGGAAGGAATTTTCCCCCCTTACTATGAGGACAATTGGCTCATTCCTCACAGGGGGTTTTCGCCTTCCTCTGGATCAACACGGCCTTAATTAGGTTTAGGATAATAGATTAATAAGTAGGTACACTTATAATATAATATAAATAAATAAAAATAATAAAAAAAAGTTAATTGTTTCAAGTCTACGCCCATATTACACATATTACACATCAGCCTTTGATCCTGGGATTATTCTGATCGCCATATTTGGGGTCAGGAAGGAATTTTCCCCCCTTAATATGAGGACAATTGGCTCATTCCTCACAGGGGGTTTTCGCCTTCCTCTGGATCAACATGGCCTTAATTAGGTTTAGGATGATAGATTAATAAGTAGCTACACTTATAATATAATATAAATAAAGAAAAATAATGAAAAAAAGTAAAAGTTTTTAAGTTTACCCCCATATTACACATCAGCCTTTGATCCTGGGATTATTCTGATCGCCATATTTGGGGTCAGGAAGGAATTTTCCCCCTTATATGAGAATTGGCCCATTCATCACAGGGGTTTTCGCCTTCCTCTGGATCAACACGGCCTTAAATTTACATATATATTTAAAATATTTGACACATACATATACATATTACTTAATAATTATATTTAAAAAAATCCTAATAATAAAATATACCCCCCTCTTATCTATAAATAAAATCTTTCTTTTACCCCCTACATCTTTGTGCTTGTTTTTATTCTCATTGGACGTCTATGTAGTAAATGTTGTATAGGCCCCAATGTCTGATTCTCCAGGTTTAAGCCATTTAAAAGGTATATGTTAGATATAAAACGAAATTTGGTGTGAACAGAGCTTTACAGGGGTTGTCGGCCTTTTACAACCTCCATTTTGTTAGAGGGATCTTGTCATCTGTGGGGAAACCAACTGCAAGTGTTAAAATTTCCTACTGCGCCTCTAAAGGTGGAATGAAGCATTACACAGGTCCAACTAAAATCACAATGTAATACATGGACGTGTCGGATCCTCCTGAACAGGAGATACTGTTTGTAGTCCTTCTCTATTCTGGCTAGTCGATGAGCGTCCTGAACGGAAAACACCTTTCTATTATCTCTATTTCCCTAATAGAGCACTTGAAAATGGGTTATACAATGATAAGAGAGTTTGTTACAATGTATCAGTGCAGGTGGGAACTGGAGTATTTCTCTCATGGAGGATTGCCTAGACTGGATACAATGAATGGGGCACAGTGGAGATTGGTGGATCTGCTACAATGCTACCCCCTACAATCAGGGCATTCACCTTATGGATGCTTCAGTTACCAGATCCTTCACACCAGAGTGAAACATTCAAGAACAAGGAAAATCCCCGTGAAGACGAGTCCACACTGAGAGACTCAATAGGAATGGTCTATTCTATCATTTCCATTTATATTTTTTATACTAGAAGAGTAGGGTGACAACCAAATGGTCGAAATTACAGCAACCAAAGGTGGTGTCACCAACTATCACAAACTCCTGAATAGTAAATGTGCCTAGCTGTGTAATGACACATCCCCCACCCCCATTTACCTGCTGGCTGAATAGTCAGACGTCTGGGAAAGCTGGGTGAAAATACTCATATAATAGCACCTTTTAAAATGTAAATAATATGGGGGCACCAGCTGAGAGGTGGACACAATTGTATCCAGTCTAGACCTTTAGAGAACATTGCCTAGACTGGATACAATTGTGTGTACATCTCAACTGAGAGCAGGACTAGCTTAGGCTACATTCACACGAGCGTATCAGAATCACGCACGTAAAAACGCACCAATATAGGACATGCAGTGAGTTTTACGCAAACGGACACGCGCTGCATGAAAACTCCTGCATGTGTGAACGGCCCCATTGAAATCAATGGGTCTGTGTGCTGTGCGGGATTTTCCTATGCAGCACACGGACGTTATTCACATTCGTCTGGGGATGAAGCCTCTGAATGTAACGTAGTGGTCAGGAATTGAAACATAATGTATATTTATACCGTGATTAAGCTTTAGTTACATGAAATCGGAAAACCCATTTACAAATTCTCTCCAGCCCATGTAGAAATAAAACACATACAACTGAATTCTTTCATGGATGGGGCCGGTCACAGCTTTATTTAATATCTCAAAATACTGCAAAGACTCTATCGCTAATTGCTGCAGCACACGTCAGTACTGCCGGTAATACGTTTATTAGGAGACAGGCAGACCGAAAATCTCATGCCCGCGCTGCGGAAACAAACGCAGCGAAAACGTTTATAAATTGACCTGCGGTGTGAATTCTTAATCTGCAGCATGTCAATTTATGCTGCGTTTTCGTTGCTTTTCTGTTGCAGGTTTTCGCCCTTTTGAATTTAATAAGAATGTAAAACCTGCAACAAATATCCAAGTGTTGAGACTTTTGCTGCAGAATCGCAGCGATTCCACCGCAAACATCACAACTCAGAAAAAAAATAGTTAACACCCGGGCGTTGTCATAGCGACACTATCTTCTGTTTATCTTCCAGGCCTAACTCCTAGGATGATGTTTCATCCCATGTGACTTCTGCAGCCAATCACAGGCTGCAGCGGTCACATGGGCTGCAGTGTAAACTCGGTAGGCCGGACTGCACGTCAATGGAGGAATGCGTCAACATGACTATGGCCGAAGTTCCGCCCGAAAAACTGCACCACAACGTAGTACGGATGGAATATGCTGTGGGTTCTAGGTTGGATACGCTGTGTAGTTTTATGTAGCGTATACAACTTGTGGGAACCCGGTCTAAATGATCTCCCACCACTGTGACCACAGCTGCAGTGAGTAGTATAAAAAAAAAAAGTTGCCTGTATGAGGGGTGAGCATGGCTGGGATAAATGATTGTAGTCTGTGTAACCTGTATTCTGCTGTACTATGCGTATGCTGTAACTGTAGTTTCTTATTACTGTTATCTGTCTGGTTAAATTTGTAGAAGAAATATTTTTACTAATGAGTAATTTGACAGATTGTACTGAGCATGCCCAGAAAGCAAAGCATAGCAGACTGAGGAAAGTTCTAGAAAGGAAGAGAGGAGCAGAAGGAGGAGCTCTGTGCTAGAGGAGCAGTAGTAGTAGGAGCTCTGTGCTAGAGGAGCAGGAGGAGGAGCTCTGTGCTAGAGGAGCAGGAGGAGGAGCTCTGTGCTAGGGAAGCAGGTGGAGGAACTCTGTGCTAGAGGAGCAGGTGGAGGAACTCTGTGCTAGAGGAGCAGGAGGAGGAGCTCTGTGCTAGAGGAGCAAGAGGAGCTGTGTGCTAGAGGAGCAGGAGGAGGAGCTCCGTGCTAGAGGAGCAGGAGGAGGAGCTCTGTGCTAGAGGAGCAGTAGTAGTAGGAGCTCTGTGCTAGAGGAGCAGGAGGAGGAGCTCTGTGTTAGAGAAGCAGGGTGAGGCGCTCTATGCTAGAGGAGCAGGAGGAGGAGCTCTGTGCTAGAGGAGCAGGAGGAGGAGCTCTGTGCTAGAGGAGCAGGAGGAGGAGCTCTGTGCTAGAGGAGCGGTAGGAGGAGCTCTGTGCTAGAGGAGCAGGAGGAGGAGCTCTGTGATAGAGGAGCAGACAAGAGAGGGAAGGGAGAGAGACTGCAGAGAAACTCATGAGAGCAGAGTATAAAGAGAAACTCATGAGAGGAAAATATAAATAGAGACTGCAGATAAACTCATGAGAGGAAAGTATAAAGAGAGACTGCAGATAAACTCATGAGAAGAGAGTATAAAAAGAGACTGCAGAGAGACCCATGAGAGGAGAGTATAAAGAGACACTGCAGAGAGACCCATGAGAGGAAAGTATAAAGAGAGACTACAGAGTAACTCATGAGAGGAAAGTATAAAGAGACACTGCAGAGAGACTCATGAGAGGAGAGTATAAAGAGACACTGCAGAGAGACTCATGAGAGGAGAGTATAAAGAGAGACTGCAGAGAAACTCATGAGAGGAGAGTATAAAGAGAGACTGCAGAGAGACTCATGAGAGGAAAGTCTGGAAAGAGAGCAGAATTTAGAGAAAACTGTGGAGACTGAGACAGCTACAGGAGTGGCTGAGAACTGCTGGGACTGTCCTCACAGATGTGGCAGGTGGGAGCTGAGGAGACGCCTGTGACTGTGATATGTGGAGATTTGCAGAGACTGATATAGTGTCACTGTATAACCCACAGATACTCATTTCATTTCTGTAAAGTTGTGTAAAATCTGCCACCTGTCTGGTTCCTGTGCTCATATATTGTACTGGATGTGCCACCCTTACATGCCCCCTCAATAATGCCGCCCTATGCATCTGTTCAGAGGTACCTAATGGCAAATACGGCCCTAGTGGGGATAACACCTCTATGTATTTCTAACTGACACGCCATAAAAAGTCAAAAGGTAAAACCTCCAAGTTCCTCCCTTGGAAAAAAATAATTTACTACATAGGGATCATATATTTTATGTCAGTGGAATAAACCCAGCAGCACCGCGCCAGGGAATGTGAAGATGAGGAACCCCTGTTCGGGGGAAGGTGCCGGACTCAGAGGTAGGACCTACATTCATCAGACATTTATGCATACCTCCCAATTTTTTAATGCGGAAAAGAGGGCCATTTTAAGCCACGCCCCTAACCACGCCCAATATCCCGTATAAACACATCAAATTACGGCCAGATCCTTCTGCAGATAACAAGCGCACATTCTCACTGCGGATCTCTAGACTGTCTGGATATCACCAATATTATGGATCAGGTTATATCGCCTTTATGTTACTTTTCCTAACTTGGGTATAACATTTGCTCATCACAGCAACAGCTGCAGGACAAACCAAAAGGCTGAGAACAATGAAAGTCAAGAGGGAGACCCTGTGGTTGATGAATTTTTGAATTGACAGGTAGCACAGTTACATGATGGGGATTATTTTTTTCCAGTTGTGTAACTCTGCTACCCGTCAATGGAAAAATCATCCACCAGAGCCCCCCTGTAGATTGCTACACACACAGCCCCTCTGTACATAGCGCCACACACAGCCCCTCTGTACATAGTGCCACACACAGCCCTCCCTGTAGATAGCGCCACACACAGTCCCCCTGTAGATAGCGCCACACACAGCCCCCCTGTAGATAGCTCCAGACACAGCCCCCCTGTAGATAGCTCCAGACACAGCCCCCCTGTACATAGCGCCACACACAGCCCCTCTGTACATAGTGCCACACACAGCCCTCCCTGTAGATAGCGCCACACACAGTCCCCCTGTAGATAGCGCCACGCATAGCCCCCCTGTAGATAGCTCCAGACACAGCCCCTCTGTAGATAGCTCCAGACACAGCCTCCCTGTAATAGCGACACACATAGCCCCCATGTACATAGCGCCACACACAGCCCCCTGTAGATAGCTCCACACACAGCCCCCCTGTAGGTAGCGCAACACAACCCGCTTATACTTTGTGTCACAATGTCGCCAGAGCGGAGAGCGGTAGAGGTAGAGGTAGCCTACTGCTGCCACTTTCCGCTCTGCTTTGATGTCACTCACCGTCAGAAGAAGGCAGTAGTCTTGCAGCGGCATTCTCACTGGTGTCGATGCCGGGCCGGGAGTGGACCAGTCCAGTCACCTAACCTGTCACCTGACCGGTGAGGTCAGATGACAGGTCAGGTGACTGGACTGGTCCACTCCCGGGCCGGTATCGATCTCAGTGCGAACACACCATCGCCAGACACCTGCCTTCTTTTGATCGCTGCTGTAGTCATCTGGTATGCAGGGCACCTGTCAGCAGCGATTAGCTGTTTTGATACAGCTGCAGCGCCCCGCGGGACATTTTGCAGACCGCCTGGGACGCTGGAACAGCGTTGAGAAACCGGGACGGTTGGGAGCTTTGATTTATGGGATGTCCTGTGTATACGCCATAAATGTTTGCCATGACACAACACTTTAAGGCGGGAAGCTGTGTGATGACAATACAGCTGGGGTGTGGTATTAGAGAGACCAGCACCAGGAGATAGTTTGTAGAAGATGGTGTAACTGTTAATTACATTTACATTTCTGTACCACTTACAGTGTAATAACCATAAAGCTTCCTGTGCCTCTTAAAGAGAAAGTTACTGTATGATTTTGTTCAACATTTATTGGTCTACAATTGTGTTCTTTGAAATGAAGATCACTCAAGAAACCCCATATAAGAACGAAGTCGCATATGACAAAGAGCTGTATATGTGGGTGAGAGTGCCGTCATAAGTGAGTGCCCGAGAGGGTGAGTGACTGCGTAATGGACGATTGCTTAAGTCTGTGTCACTTTCTTCATGGGCTACATGCTGCCGACGTCGATAGTAGGAGGCGGTCATAATAATATGACGCGACTGTGTGTATCTATACAGTTCAGGTCCAGAATTATTTGGACAGTGACACAAGTTTTGGCATTTTAGCTGTTTACCAAAACGTATTGAATATACAGTTATATAAATCAATATGGGCTTAAAGTGCAGACTCTCAGCTTTAATTTGAGGGTATTCACATCCTAATTTGAGGAAGGGTTTAGGAATTACAGCTCTTTAAATGTAGCTGCCTCTTTTTCAAGGGATCAAAGGCAATTGGACAATTATCTCAAAAGCTATTTAATAGGCTGCATGGGCTATTCCATCATTAATCTATCATCAATTCAGCAGTAAAAAGGCCAGGAGTTGATTCCAGGTGCGGCATTTGCATTTGGAAGCTGTTGCTGTGAACCCACAACATGAGGTCAAAGGAGCTCTGAGTGCAAGTGAAACAGACCATCGTTAGGCTGAAAAAAAAATGAAGACATCCATCAGAGAGAGTGCACAAATGTTAGGAGAGGTCAAATCAACAGTTTGGTACATTCATGGAAAAAAAGTAGCGCACTGGTGATCTCGTGAACTCCAAAAGTACTGGATGTCCACGGAAGACAACAGTGGTGGATGATCGCAGAATCCTTTCCATAGTGAAGAAAAACCACTTCACAACATCTACCCAAGTGAAGAACACTCTCCTGGAAGTAGGTTATCAGTATCTAAGTCTACCATAAAGAGAAGACTTCATGAGAGCAAATACAGAGGGTTCACCACAAGGTGCAAACCATTAATAAGCCTCAAAAATAGAAAGGCCAGATTAAACTTTGCCAAACAACATCTAAAGAAGACACCCAGTTCTGGAACAGCATGAAACTAAGATCAACCTGTACCAGAATGATGGGAGGAAAAAAGTATGGAGAAGGCTCATGATCCAAAGCACACAACATCCTCTGTAAAATGTGGTGGAGGCAGTGTGATGGCATGGTAAGGAATGGCTGCCAAAGGCACTGGGTCACTAGTGTTTATTGATCATGTGACTGAAGACAGAAGCAGCCGGATGAATTCTGAAGCGTTCAGGGATTTACTTTCTGCTCAGATTTAACCAAATGCAGCAAGGTTGACTGGCCGTCGTTTCACAGTACAGATGGACAATGACTCAAAACATACTGCGAAAGCAACCCAGGCATTTTTTAAGGCCAAGAAGTGGAATATTCTGCAATGGCGAAGTCAATCATCAGATCTCATCCCGATCGAGCTGCATTTCACTTTCTTAAGACAAAACTTAAGGCAGAAAGACCCATAAACAAGCAACAAGTGAAGACGCTGCAGTAAAGGCCGGGCAAAGCATCACAAAGGAGGAAACCCAGCGTCTGGTGATGTCCATGGGTTCCAGACTTCAGGCCGCCATTGCCTGCAAAGGATTCTCTACAAAGTATTAAAAAAAACACACATTTTATTTATGGTAATCTTAAATTGTCCAAATACTTTTGAGCCCCTGAAATGAGAGGGCTGTGTAGAAAAACAGTTGCAATTCCTAAACATTTCCCAGGATATTTTTGTTCAACCCCTTGAATTAAACCAGAAAGTCTAAACTTCACTTGATTTGACCCTTTATTTCAAATCCAATGTGGTGGCAGCAGAGCCCAAATTATGAAGATTGTGTCACTGTCCAAATAATTCTGGACCTAACTGTATATACACATATACACACACATATACATACACACATACACACATATATACACACACACACACACACATACACACATTTTTGGGGGGACACATATGTGTTGGTGCTAATTCCCCTGACATTTTAAGACCTTAGCGACGCCCTTGGCTGCTAGTGCTGCATCGTTGGGTAACTTAGGAGACCTAGCAATGCAGCTGTAAGCTGCGGGCCGTCGGCCATGAGAAGAAGTTTGGGGGGGGGCCCAAGAAGGACTTTTGCACCGGGGCCCATGAGCCTTTAGCTACGTCCCTGGAAGCATGGCTGAAGGATTGCTCTTCCTCTGGGCTTAAAAGGGTAATGCCAACATGTAATTTATCAAAGTTTCAACAGAATTAATACAATTTAGACTTAATTCATCTGATCTGATCAGCTAGGCGGATGTCCTCTTTGTCCCTTACAGCTCCAGGTTCCCCTCTCGCCAAGTTGCTAATATCGCTGTTATTGCTGTGGGAAGCGACTTTCCTCCAGAGGGAGAGCTGATCTTTGCCATGGCGCTCCCCACTCTGGATAATAAAGGGGAATCCCATGCTAGAAACCCCCTCTATTATAGTGATATATCCTAATAGGACATATGGAAAGGAGTTTTCTAAAGCAGACAACCCCATTACAGAGGATGGAATCACTGTGATGATAGACGGTCTTGGGAGAAGGGACTTCCCTGCCAGAACCTCCAAATTACATCAAGGAAGACGCTTCAATGGTAGTCAAGCTCAAGGTCCTCAGACCCATCAAACATGGCGCTGAACGTGGCAGTATGCCCTTCTTATCTGGAATCTTCTTTAGGTCATAGACATACGTATTTATGACATCAGCACATTTGTCATAGTTACTCCAGGTGTTTATTACCACTGCACGCCTCATTCATTATGATGTCACTTGCCATATTATGAAGTATTAACCTTTTAATGACTGGCAATTTGCCTTAGTACAGATTCTATTAAAATGCACTTACCACCAGGCAGACTCATAAGATGTGATAATAGAAGTTAGTAATTCTGGGTCTTGAGCTGTGATATTCACATTAATGTACCCAAGTTCTCTTACTGAAAAAATAATATGCATGTAAAGGATCTGCCAGGCACAACTTCTGTGTATACGCCCATAGGTAATCAGTCTGCACCTGAGTCTATGTCTCTGAGACTGACTCCATCTTCCAAAACTCAGGATGGCAGGCTTAGGAGTGGGAGAGCCTATCGCAGCCTGGCCAGACGGAGCTAGCTCCCGCCCTCTGTCTATTTATACCTGCCTCTCCTGTTCCTCCTTTGCTTGTGATTCTTCTCGTGTGGTTTCCTGGCCCTGCTACAGCTCCTAACTATTTGACCCTGCTCCACACTGACCCTGGCTTACTGACTACCCTCCTGCTCTGTGTTTGGTACCTCGTACACTCCTGGTTTGATTCGGCTCGTTCACCACTCTTGTTGCTCACGGTGTTGCCGTGGGCAACTGCCCCATTTCCCTTAGCTTTGTGTACCCTTGTCTGTTTGTCTCGTGCACTTACTGAGCGTAGGGACCGTCGCCCATTTGTACCCCGTCGCCTAGGGCGGGTCGTTGCAAGTAGGCAGGGAAAGAGTGGCGGGTAGATTAGGGCTCACTTGTCTGTCTCCCTACCCCCATCATTACAATGCAATTTAGTTTGCTATCTTGGCCAATCAGATGTTCCAAGGGGCTCATGTGCCACCTCCTCATTTTTTGAGTAAATAAGACTGCCTAGTCAGGAGAAGCTGGCACATGAGCCCATTCACTGCTGATGATATGCCCAAATATCTCTGGTGTCTTCATTTACATATCATAGACCAGAAGTTGTGGACCAGCTATACCCATTATCACCTCTAGATTCCTGAATATTACAGTAATACAACTAGTACTGCAGAAAGGAGACACTACAACCTGCTAAATATGTTCTGTAGCTTGTGTATTTATTAGTCATAGTAGACGACGCTATTTAATACAGAGGCAAGCAGCAAAAAAAACATTTATTGCCCGGTGTACGTTTTTAACAATGGTACACTATGTACAATGTATGCCAATACGGTAGCCTATGTCGTAACCTTCTGCTAGGGATATACATTGGAAAATAGTTCAGACGTACTCTTCGGATGGAAGGCTCAAACTCAGTGTGAATAGAGCCTTACAGGTTGTAATAAACTTATTGCATTTTACAAGGAACTTGTAACTTCTTAACATCCACCAGTTCAACATTTTACAGTGCCAGTGGTCATGAAAGGGTTACTACTATATTATAAAGGGATGGCGTATCACTATGATCAATAGGGGTTAAACCTCAGGGACCCGCACCAATCCTGAGAAGGAAGGGGCCGCACAGCAGCTTCTCCAGCCTCTCTCTGTGCACTGAATTGCAGCATGGCCACATTATAATGAACGGTTTGCATGCAGTTCCCTGCACAGCCAAGTGCCCAGGAGCACCGCTGTGGAGGGCAAACTTAGAAAGGGATGAAGCACTCAATCAGTGCTGCAGCACCTTAATTCTTAGGATATTGTGGGTACCAGAGCTCGGACCCCCAAAAAGATAAAGTGCTGGCATATTCTAGGAATATTCTATCACTTTATAAGTTGGGGGGAAAAACCTTCAATAGCAATGTCCACTCATTTATTGGAAAACTATAACTCTCAGCGTATCCTGAGAGCTGCAGACATTTAGGGCATGTCGGGGCTTGTGGTTTTTCTATAAACTTGTGTCCCAGAGGTATGTTTAGATTGAAACTTTTTTTTTCATCTGTAGAGGTAAACATAGTTTCTGCATCAAATAATCATGATATCAATCCGGATGTTATATATCAGAATTCAAACCCAAAAACTCCTGTGTCCCAGACAGCAGCTCTTCTCATTGAGTTACTGGTGATACTGGACAGCTCCAGTGCTGAATCTATGTTCTAGATCAGAGTTTCCCAACCTTTTCAGGCTTGAGGCACCCCAGGAAAAAAAATAATTCTTAGGGCACCTCCTACAAAAAATTGTTTACAAAACGACAAAAAATAAGCACTACACTCTTAGGCCTCATGCACACAAACGTATTTTTTCCCTCCCGTAAATACTGGAGTAAATACGTGTCCTTGGTCACACGTATTCGACCCGTATTGCACCAGTATTTACGGACCCGTGCCCGTAAATACGTGTCCGGTTTCATTAGTATTCCACCTGTATTTACGGGCACGTTTTCGCTGCAAAATTGCACTGCACTAATCGGCAGCCCCTTCTCTGTATCAGTGCAGGATAGAGAGAAGGGGCAGCCCTTTCCAAGGTAAAAGTAAAAGAATATCATACTTACCCGGCCGTTGCCTTGGTGACGCGTCCCTCTCTTGACATCCAGCCCGACTTCCCTGGATGACGTGGCAGTCCATGTGACTGCTGCAGCCTGTGAATGGCCTGTGATTGGCTGCAGCGCTCACATGGGCAGAAACGTCATTCCGGGAGGCCGGACTGGAGGAAAAAGCAGGGAGTTCTGGGTAAGTATGAACTTTTTTTTATTTTACAGGATGATCTATATTGTGATCGGTAGTTTCTGTCCAGGGTGCTGAAACAGTTACTGCCGATCGTTTAACTCTTTCAGCACCCTGGACAGTGAATATTAACTGACGTCTCCTAGCAACGCTCCCGTAATTACGGGCGCACACACGTAGTCACCCGTAATTACGGGAGCCCCATAGACTTCTATGGGCCTGCCCGTGCAGTAATTACGGCCTGAAAGAGGACATGTTCTATATTTTTTAACAGCCCGGGCACCTTCCCGTAAGCATACGGGGAGGTACCCGTGGCCAATAGAAGTCTATGGGCCCGTAATTACGGCCCGTGATTACGGGCGTTTTTACGTTAATATGCATGGGGCCTTAGGATATGTTCACACAGCGTTTTTTTGTAAGGCAGAAACTAAAAAACTGCCACGAAATTACTTTTTTTTTGCTGTGTTTTTTGCCCACATTTTTTTAAGCCATTGAAGCAAATGCAAAAACTCCACACAAAAAATCACCAAACGGGCACCGCAGGTATTTTCTGCCTCCTATTAATTTCAATGGGAGGTCAGAGGCGGAAACCACTTGAAGACCATCAGCCCCCCACTCACAGTAAATTTACCATCAGCCCCAAACTCACAGTAAAATAACCATCAGCCTCCACTCACATTAAAATAATCAGCCCCCCACTCACAATAAAATGACCATCAGCCCCCCAACTCACAGTAAAATTACCATCATCCCCCCACTCACAGTAATGACCATCAGCCCCCACTCACAGTAAAATTACCATCAGCCCCCAACTCACAGTAAAATTACCATCAGCCCCCACTCACAGTAAAATGACCATCAGCCCCCAACTCACAGTAAAATTACCATCAGCCCCCACTCACAGTAAAATGACCATCAGCCCCCCACTCACAGTAAAATGACCATCAGCCCCCCACTCACAGTAAAATGACCATCAGCCATCCACTCACAGTAAAATGACTATCAGCCCCCCCCCCCCCACTCACAGTATGATGACCCCTCAGTAAAGAGACCATAAGCCCCCTCCAATAAAGTGACCATTTGCCTCAGCTGCCCCAGAAAAGTGACCATCAGCCCCAGTCCCCGTCCCCCCCCCCAGGATTAATCCCCATCCAGTAAAATGACCATCAGCCCCTCCAGTAAAGTGACCATCACAGAGAGAAAGTGTGCTTACTCCCGGGGAAGGAATAAATAAGGAGGTAAAAGAGCAACAACTCCCAGCATGTCCAGGCTGCTGTTATGTGATATCAATGGACATTACAGGGAGGAGATATGAGGAGAGGACTACAACTCCCAGCATGTCCAGGATGTTAAGTGATATGAGAGAACGTTTACAGGAGGAGGTAGAAGAGGAGAGAACTACAAATTCCAGCATGTCCAGACTGTTATTATGGGATATCAGAGGACATTACAGGGAGGAGGTATAAGAGGAGAGAACTACAACTACCAGCACGTCCAGGATGTTATTATGGGGTATCAGAGGACATTACAGGGAATAGATATAAGAGGAGAGAACTACAACTACCAGCATGTCCAGACTGTTATGAGATATCAGAGGACATTACAGGGAGGAGGTATAAGCGGAGAGAACTACAACTTCCAGCATGTCCAGACTGTTATGTCATATCAGAGGACATTACAGGGAGGAGGTATAAGAGGAGAGAACTACAACTACCAGCATGTCGAGACAGTTATTATGTGATATCAGAGGACATTACAGGGAGAAGATATAAGAGGAGAAGACTACAACTCGCAGCATGTCCAGGCTGTTATTATGTGATATCAGAGGACATTACAGGGAGGAGGTATAAGAGGAGAGAACTACAACTACCAGCATGTCCAGACTGTTATTATGGGATATCAGAGGACATTACAGGGAGGAGGTATAAGAGGAGAGAACTACAACTACCAGCATGTCCAGACTGTTACTATGGGATATCAGAGGACATTACAGGGAGGAGGTATAAGAGGAGATAACTACAACTACCAGCATGTCCAGGCTGTTATTATGGGATATCAGAGGACATTACAGGGAGGAGGTATAAGAGGTGAGAACTACAACTACCAGCATGTCCAGGCTGTTATTATGGGATATCAGAGGACATTACAGGGAGGAGGTATAAGAGGAGAAGACTACAACTCCCAGCATGTCCAGACTGTTATTATGAGATATCAGAGGACATTACAGGGAAGAGGTATAAAAAGAGAGAACTACAACTACCAGCATGTCCAGGCTGTTATTATGGGGTATCAGAGGACATTACAGGGAGGAGGTATAAGAGGAGAGAACTACAACTCCCAGCTTGTCCAGACTGTTATTATCTGATATCAGAGGACATTACAGGAGGAGATATAAGAGGAGAGAACTACAACTTCCAGTATGTCCAGACTGTTATTATGGGATATCAGAGGACATTATAGGGAGGAGGTATAAGAGGAGAGAACTACAAGTACCAGCATGTCCAGACTGTTATTATGGGATATGAGGACATTACAGGGAGGAGGTATAAGAGGAGAGAACTACAACTACCAGCATGTCCAGGATGTTATGTGATATCAGAGGACATTACAGGGAGCAGGTATAAGCGGAGAGAACTACAACTACCAGCATGTCCAGACTGTTATTATGGGATATCAGTGGACATTACAGGGAGGAGGTATAAGAGGAGAGAACTACAACTCCCAGCATGTCCAGGCTGTTATTATGGGATATCAGAGGACAAGTACAGGGAGGAGGTATAAGAGGATAGAACTACAACTACCAGCATGTCCAGACTGTTATTATGGGATATCAGAGGACATTACAGGGAGGAGGTATAAGAGGAGGGGACTACAACTACCAGCATTCCCTTGGCTCTATTTCTCACAAAATTGCTAACAAACTAAAGAAAAATACTTACCCTGCCCAGCGTTAATGGCTCCTCTCCCTCCGTCAGGCTTCTAGTGGGAATCGGTGGGCGGTACTCGTAACAGACGTGCACGTGTCACATCTACTACAACGTCGGGGGCGGAGCTGTAGCAAAAAAAATATATATATTTTTTTTTACTTATTTTTTTTTTTTGCAGTGAATGAGCGGAGAGTCGCGGCACCCCTGGATGACACTCGCGGCACCCCAGGGTGCCACGGCACCCCGGTTTGGAAACACTGACCTATGGAGTGTCAGGATCGCCCTTAAAAGGGAATATTCCTGCCACAATAAATCGCATCATACTATGTCCCGCATTGACTTAGTATTATGTAGCGAGTCGGGGATAGAACTGGTAGGGAAAATCAAATATGATAATAGAGGTATCTCAGACCATTCCCCGATAGTTTTAGAAATAAAGACTGAGAAAAAGGAACTATCAGACAGTTCAAATAAATCCACATTGGTTCAATATAATTAAAAATCTGGGGAACATAAACAATCAGTTAATAAAAATATTAATGGTAAACTGGGATTCTGCCCAAGACAGGATTGTATGGGAAGCAGTAAAAGTTTTTTTTAAGAGGCCATTTGTTCAAAAGCATAACTAAATTAAAGAGAGAATTTACTGTGATGGAGCAAGAAAAAAAAAGCCGTGTATCAGAATATGAGGGACTATATGGACTATATATTAGAACCCCCATGGTAGAATATGAAAAAAGAATTGGCTTGATGCTTTGGAGGATTACAGAAAGTGTGTATTAGCTAAAGCACAGAATAAAATTATTTTCTTGAGTCAGAAAAGATACTGTGAATCGGATAAACCCAGTAAGATGTTAATGAATATTGTTAAAAATCAAAGAGCCACAAATAACATTGCTGTCATTAGGGACAAAGGAGGTCGATTGATCAGGGATCCAGAGGAAATAGGTAAAAACTTCTATGAGTACTTCTCCGAACTTTATAAAATAGAAAGGGAATATAATGAGGAACAACTAGAGAAGTACCTAGGGGATATCCCATTTGTTACTCTACCTGAAAATCAAAGAGAGATCTTAGGGAATACTAACAATGCTCAGGCAATGTGCAAGGGGCAGGGCCCTTCTTATAGTCCAGGGAGATCAATGGACTAATTACTAATGTTTTGCATGTGTGCTCGCTGGCCCTTTAAGGCCAGGAATGAGCGTGCACGCGCACCCTACAGGATAGCATTCTATTTTTTATTTTATTTTTTTGGAGACCTGTTTTTTTTATAGTTACAGGAGTGCAATAATTTTAAAGAGTGGAGCGGAAGTGAGTGCTGGCGTCTCCTGGGGAGGAGATGCGGGCCAGCGCTCACCAGACCATGGCTGCGGCTGTCGAGGGGTGAGTGGCCAAGGATGTTACAGATACATAAAGATCAATGTGGATTTATTCCATGAAGATCTACCAGACACTGTATAACGCGAGTGTTTGGTAATATGCAGATAGGTGCGGGGGGGCTCCCCACTCCATCATGTCTTTGGATGCATCCAAGGCGTTTGACGTGGTGGAGTGGGGATATCTCTGGGCGCTGCTGAGAAAGTTTGGCTTCGGGGAGACATATATTAAATTTATTCAACTATTGTATACGAAACCATGAGCAAGTGTAAACGTTAATGGCAGGGGTACCACCTTCTTTGAACTGACGAGGGGCACGAGACAGGGTTGCCCACTTTCTCCCCTGCGGTTTGCATTGGCAATCGAGCCTCTGGCGTCCCTTATTATGGGGGTGTCCGGAGGGTTTGGAGCACGGGGGGCGGAGGACAAAATGGTCCTGTACGCAGACGACCTTCTATTACTTGTAACAAACCCAAGAGAAATAATTAAATATTTGATGGATAAAATACAGGAATTTGGCTTCGTCTCTGGATTGAGTAGAAATTGGGGAAAATCTATATTGTTTCACTAGATGACACGGAACCAGGGGTATATACAGATTTAAAAGTAATTCAAAATAATGGTAATTTTAAATATCTGGGGATAAATATCCCCAAGGAGATAACGGACTTCACCGATCTCAACATTCGACATAAAAGAAATAGAGAAGAAAATTAAAAGCTGGAACGAGCTCGCTATATAGAACCGATAAGATATGTCTGATTAAATCAGTTCTATCCCCAAAGTTGATATATGTTCTCTGCCACTCCGATATGGATTGAGGACAAAATATTTCATAAGATTAGAACTTTATTTAATAACTTGATTTGGGGCAGAAAGAGAGTCCAAATAATTTCCGAACATTTCCTGATGTTAATATGTATTACTTAGCAACTTAACTCCAATATATACAGGAAAGGGAGGATACAGATTTTTTGCAATATTTGATAAAGGAGGCTGGTGTACTTTTTTTTGGTATAGGGGAGACTCCTGAATCAGGTCAAAGTAACATTGGGGTTGAGGGTAAATTTCGCAATCCAACTGAATAAGAGCTGGAAAATGCTAGGTAGAATCTCTAACCGGCAGGGAGCATTTAGGTTTACACCTTTATGGTTCAACTTCAATTTAACTGAACTATATACATTATTAGGATATAATCTCTGTCACGGTCTGTGGGTATGTGGACCCACTAGGCCGCTACAACGGTTCTCACCGGTTTGTTTGTGGATCCTCTGTGTTGTCTGGGAGATGGTGCTTGAAACCCAAAGCAACGCTTGGCACAGCAGGTTTAGAGGCAGTCAGATGAATAGGCCAGAAGTCAGGACAGGAAGCCAGACGTCGTAACGGGTATGGATAGCAATAGGTCAAGGCAGGCAAGGATAGTACAAGTTCAGGCAGAGGTCACAACGGGATATCCAGACAAAGGCAGAAGGCAAGGTAACAGAGAAAACTGGGTACAGGGAAGCTCACAGGGATAACTTGGTTGAACAAGCAAGGATCTGAAGGAGGAGGATCCTTAAATAGGAAGTCTTAGGATTTTGGCACACGCCGGCCCTTTAAGAAGGGAAGAGTCAGCGCGTGCGCCCTCTAGTGGCTGCAGCCGCACATTGTGGATGATGGCCGTGGAGGGAGGTGAGAGATGCAGTTACCTGACGATGCCCAGAGCCTGCAGAGCGTCCGGATCGGGTGAGTGGAGCTCGGGACGAGGATGAGGGAATGGAGGGTACTGGAACTGGAGCAGAGGCCGTGGAAGCAGCATGGAACGACGCGGCAGCCGTTACAGCCGCACCGCTGTAGGGGGGAGGCAGCTGGACAAACAATAGAGCACCCAATAAATACAAAGTCCAGCACAAGGGTACCTGAATAATCCAGACAGTGGCAGAGGCTTTAGCATGGATGGAGGGGGGTGCAGCAGGTTGCGTCAGATGTGGCGGATGACAGCAGGTGCAGCAGGTTGCGCCGGACATGGCGGATGACAGCAGGTGCAGTAGGATGCATCAGAAGTGGCGGACGACAACAGGTGCAGTAGGTTGCGCCAGATGTGGCGGATAACAACAGGAGCAGCAAGACACAAATCCAATCACTAACAGACTCAGGAACAATAACACAGCATGGGATACAGGTATCAGGGCACGGGAACACTGGGAACAGGGCAAACACTAAGGGACCATTTGCAAAGACTAACATGGGAATTACTAACAACGCTGAGGCAAGGAGTGAAGGGGCAGGGCCCTTCTTATAGTCCAGGGTGATCTGGGAGTAATTAGTCAATTCTAAACATGTGTGCATGCTAGCCCTTTAAGGCCGGGAATGAGCTTGTGCGTGCACACTAGTGGTCACTGCAGGACAGGACGGCCGCATGTGCTGGCATCCCCGGGGAGGAAGACATTGGCAGGATGAAAGGGGTCTGCGGTCTGTGACCGCGGCTGTTACAATATCCTGGGGGAAAAACTATATTGGTGATATTATTGAGAATGGGAAAATGAAATAATGGGAAACCTTGGAAAGAAACTATGAGTTAGGAAAAAAAGGAAAAATTTGCATAAACACAACTCAAACATGTGATTGGTAAGTTTGCAGATAAGGAGTTGCTTAAAATATTTCCCCTTCATGGGGTATATAAGCAAATAGCCAAATCAAATCTGAAGAAAAAGTCTCTGGCAAATATTTATAAAGGGTTATTACAATATAAATAAAATAAAACAAAATTTAACAATGAAAAACAATGGTCAAACAAATTAGGCCCTTGGATGAACAACATTGGGCAAAAATTTATAACAATATTTGGAATGTGGCTTTAAACTTTAACCCCTTCATGACTGCCATACAGCTATATATGTTCCAACTGCCAATGCCCCGTGCAGTTGTCACGCATATAGACGTGGGTAGCGTGCATCAGGGTTTAATGTGAGCAGAGCTGCTTTAGAGTGAGCAGCTCTGCACTAATTTATGTGCCGACTCTCTCTACAAGTGTCCACACCTCTTCCACTTAGTTTCATGTTTTATGAAACTAAGCTTAGAAGTGCAGCGCTGCTCACACTGAAGCAGTGCTGAACTTTTCTGTCCCCTGGCTCTCTCCCCTGTGTGTCGGCACCTCCCACCTCCTTCTCCCTCGGTCCACAGCTTCCGACCAGAGATAACGGAGCCAGTAAGCTCCTTATCTGGGCAGATAAGGAGCTGATGATCACCTTGATTGTTTAATCATGGTGATCATAGAAGTTTTTGTTTGTTTAACAAACTTTTCAAGCAGCTCTGAACTCTTAGGCCCTATTCACACGACAGGGTTTCCCGGCCGTGTGACGGGCACTCAAAAAACGTTAGTCACACGGCCGCAGTAGGAACAATAGACCCCAAATAGAGCTATTCACACCACCGATTTTTGACTATCCGGTGAACCGGGCTGTCAAAAAATTGGGACATTCCCTATTTTCGGCCGTTCTTTCGGCTGCCCTTCTCCCATAGAAGTCTATGGGGCCGGGTAATACGGCCATCACTCTAATGTGTTCCGAGTGACGCTCGCAGTGCGAAGTGCATGTAAGGAGGAGGAGGGTATCTTTTTGCTCCCTGTAGGAGCGGAATCCCCAATCCCCAGTCACAGCTTCGGCAACACTGTGGCTGGGGATTGGGGTTTCCGTTCCAGGAGAAGTCCCTGACTACACTATCCATATACAGACACAGTGACATCAGGGACTTTTGAAGCGGAATCCCCGGCACTGTGGCCGGTGTTTCCGCTCCAGGAGAAGTCCCTGACTTCACTGTCCATATATGGACACAGTGACGTCAGGTACTTCTGAAGCGGGATCCCCGGCACTGTGGCCGGTGTTTCCGCTCCAGGAGAATTCCCTGACTTCACTGTCCATATATGGACAGAAAGGTAGGGGGGTGGCATCTATGGGGGGGAGCTATGTAAAAGGGTCCTGTGTAGAACTGCCTACAGGGGGCTGTGTGGAATTACCTACAGGGGGCTGTGTGGCATTATCTATGGGGGGCTGTGTGGCATTACCTACGAAGGGCTGTGTGGCACTACCTAGAAGGGGGCTGTGTGGCATTATCTACAGAGGGCTGTGTGGCATTACTGTCAGGTCCGTATTTCACACCGAATAACCACCTCTGTAAATTGAAAGCTGAAGGCATGCCTGGAAAGAAGTACACCACACAAATGTCTGAGGTACAGCTTCAATGTCAGCCAGGAGGAACTGAACTTTATTCAGAACAAAGAAACACACACAGAGAAGACACATGCCCCTCCCTATAGATGTGTGACTTGCTTAAATTCTATTCGCTCCCCAGCTGTAACTTTTCCTATACATTCTTCTGCACACTCCTCTTTGCATTCCAGGGGGCGGTGTCTTCCATAGGTGTGTCCGACATGAACAAAGAACTTGTTATATATATCAGTATATTACACAAAGAACTGAAATGTATATACATATGTGTGAGGATAATATTTTTCAGACAATATACATAGTAATGATCCCTGACAGTCCCCCCTAAAAATATTATTACTCTATCCCTGAGTCTTGCCTAGCAACCTACCACTGACCACTCGAACCAGGCGGGTAGGGGTTTTGGATTTCTTCACCAGCTTGAGACGAGCTACTCCTGATGAGTAACCCCCCTTTGTACCTGGACTTCCAAGGTGTCGGAGTGGTCCTAACTTTCCCTATTCTCCTCTGGATACAGGATGGTTGTCTTGATATAATCTACAAACCACTGCTGGTTGTAATATATATATATTAATCCAGTCTACATTTTTATTAACAGTAATAATTGTCGCACTGTCACTTAGTGTCCTAATGGGACTTTACCCCTGCAGATATGACAGGTCATGGGCAGCACAGTGACCTTCACCTCACACCTTCACATAAAACTCCTCAGATTGTAATTTGCAGTACCGTGGCATATTTACACACATTATAATTATAAACCTCAGACATTATAAACAATAGGGCCTCAGCTAATAACATAATGCTATCACCAATCTCATGCTATCACCCTCAGGTCTCGGGTCCCATCAGTTCATTGCCAGTCCTGTACACCATCGTCTTCTTCTTCTCCTGTCTTCTGCTCTTCACTGACTGTCACCCTCAGGGTAACCCACACAATTGTGGAGTCAGACTACGTTGGTGTCCAGTGGGGGAGTTATTATTACCCCCTCCTGGTCACTTACTTATCAAAACACTTGATCCTGCTGACGGATTCACTCAGGTCTTTGGTCTTTACTTTGCTGATGTCATCAGGACTTGGTTTGGTCCTTCTCATCTGTCCGACACGTCTCCTTTAGTTTACGTCATCAGGCCGTACATAGCACCGCATGTTGTGAGCCTGGGGTGAGATCCCACGTAGGCGGATTAGTGGAGTTGTATTGTGACTATCAAACCCTCCGCATCTGTCCTCTTCCTCTGGCAAGTTACTCGTCTGGGCGGCCGCTTACAATTGTGACACTGCCGTCAGTTCATGATAAACGCGTTGTACTGGCTCAGGCTGTGCCTGCCGCATCTCAGTGATGGAGTTTATCGTGTTAAAAGTCTTTTAGTTCATATTTACTGGCACTTGCTGGGGACCCCCAACTCTTGTCAATTGTTAAAATAAATACTAACCTGGTGATAACATCATCCGCGTACACTATAAACGTTGTTCTAAGTACATACAATAATGTCAGGCCCCTAAATGACATCAAACACCTTTATATAAGGAAAAAACTTCTCTGTTACAATGGATAGGGCACCTAGAAGATGTGTAACTTATTGGGTACATTTCATTTGCACTTGGTGATACCCTTTCAGCAGGATTTGTACCTTGATCTCAGCTGATTGCCTGGAACATCTCCACCTCACAGAAAGATACACAGATTCCACATGTTTATCTGACAAGCGTCTTAAACCTATTTTTCTTACTCTAATCTGGTTCGTTCTACCTGGGAAGGCCTCTCAAGGTCGGTTCTCTTCGTGGGAGGCGGGTATGATAAGGTTGGCACCGGTCTGCCAGGACTGTTCTGTAGGCAAATCAAACAGCTCTAACAGAATTTAACAGCGACAGCTGTAAAACCTGGGACATACCAATTAGATCTTACCAAATCGATCCTTGCAGTCTTGGGGCATATGTGAGGTCATACACCATCAAAACAAGTGCCATCAAGAGTGAATTGGGTGGTACCGGTTCACCTTCCTTTATCTGTCCACATTCTGTTAGAATCTGGTTCTCCCGCCTTCCGCTCCCAGTTGGACACTTCCTGTGGAGAACAAGCTTTTTCATTGCATAAACATTAATTGATCTTAATCAGATAATTCAATTGAAGAAAAACATTAACAAATAACATCTTTACATTAAACGTTCACACTGGTCAGTAACTAAAACTTACAAACTGATTCTCCTTCTTTATATACATATCTATACTTACACATATACACTGCACAGAATTCTCTGCTCTAAAATTTCCCTTTCACAACAAAAATAAAAATAAACAAATAAAAATGTTTTCTAATGGGAATATCCCACTTCTGTACCTTTTATCTGACGCATGACTCTAATAGTCCAATGCTAAGGCTGGTCCAGAACTTTACATAAAACTTAACCTCAATATTTAATATTCCCACTAAACTTTTTAAATACAGTTATTAAACAAACTAACTTTGGGACAATGTCTAGAGAACTGCTGACATCTTATCATTGTACAAACACCAGTTCAATACTTGGGATAACATTGTTCCCCTGTCACTTACACACAACGTCTGTAGTGGGGAAAATACAGGCCGGGCTTCAGGCCCACCGAGAACAGGTCTACACACATGAGCACTTTGTCATACACTTCTACCTCGAAGGAGATAGAAAAAACACAAAGCGCACAATAGTGCATGACACTGTGGTAAGCAGCGTGTGAACAAAGGCTGAAAATGGCTCACCTGGTGCAGTTATGCTGGGAGCATAACATCCAGTATAACAGATTCCAAAAAACGATAGCCTCCACGATGTGGGCAACTTCACAATGCAGGTGTCAGGATCAGATTTGCAGCATAGGACCCGATTTGAGAACTTAGACTATGAAGTCTCAATAAGGAAATGAAGGAATAAAAGCAAAAAACGGGTATCTTCCATGCGCTACTGATCGAGGTAGTCATCCATACCATCCAATATGTGCAAAGTCGGAGATTTCTCCGTGGAAAAAGAGTTTATTAAATATAACACGACTGTTTGACAAAGAACAGTTTCAAAACCGGACCGGTTTCTTCCTCAGGTAACAATACAGATACGTAACAGGGTGGAGTGTCGGTTAAATAACCGATTAAAATATGAAAAGTAACTATGTTTTTAATCATTACACAAACTCACATTTTTAACCGTTCTATTTATTTTAAATTGTTTTGTAATAATATGTATTATTTGATATGCAACTCTGTTTAATCTATGTACCCGACCCGGTAGTTCTTGTCCTCACTTGACCTTTTAATCGGTTATTTAACCGACACTCCACCCTGTTACGTATCTGTATTGTTACCTGAGGAAGAAACCGGTCCGGTTTTGAAACTGTTCTTTGTCAAACAGTCGTGTTATATTTAATAAACTCTTTTTCCACGGAGAAATCTCCGACTTTGCACATATTGGATGGTATGGATGACTACCTCGATCAGTAGCGCATGGAAGATACCCGTTTTTTGCTTTTATTCCTACACTTCTACCTCGGGTAGTTGTATGTTCTGCAGTCGCTGGGACGGGTAATCTGGCCGGGCTGCACTTTTCACAGGTACCTTTGCTGTTTTACCTATGTCATGCCGTGCGCACATCATGCCGGCTGCTACAAACCTAGTGGTGGCATTATTGTATCCAGGGACAAGCCAATTTACTGACACCTGGCCGCACATACTCTTTTTGTCAGGTCTGTCTTCTCTCGCTCTCTCAATTGGCTTACCCGATGATCCAATAAAGTTCCTACTACCAATGGGCCCATAATTGTGGGCGATGCCAAAAGCGTACCTAGAGTCAGTGTAAATGTCGGCCGTCTTACCTTCTGCCAGGTTACAAGCCTCAGCGAGCACCTCCAGCTCCGCTCCTTGAGATGAACAAGAAGGTGAGAGTGGTTTCTGGGTAATTTACCTGGTGCCTCGTATCCTGTCTTGTACATATTGTATAATAAAATATCTCTTTATTACAAATTTACATTAAAAACCCATGTCACATATAGATAGAACATCTCAAAGGGGTGGCGTCTTCATTCTCTAAAATAAAACCAAATGTTATACACTTCTCCACACTCATCTGATAATCACGAGCACTTTGAGAATCTCACTTTTATCAGGTTCTGCAAATACTTGATTAATACAAAAACAAATAAAAAGAAAACATTTCCTAAAAACTTTACATCAAATTAACAATATCCAGACAATTTTTGTTTTGCCTTCTCCCTCATCTAAATCCATAAAGACTTGTGTGAGTGACGTCACCTCTGCCTCCTGTGTAAATTTGCTGGAGGGGGATGGTATCTTACACAACCATCTACACAAACCTCAAAATGTAGGTTACTCTCATACACATTTAATCTGGATTACTCATTGGGGTCTCTTACACATTTTTAGATCTTCTGAAACCAAATTAATTAACTCAAAACAAACCAAAATTGTACCTGATCAAACCAAAATTGTACCTGATCAGTTCCTTCACCCTTCCCCCCTTTGTGGACTCTGCGAAAGTAATGTAGCAGAGTTCAAAACTACATCTCAACATAACACTAATTTAACCCCCTGTAATGTGCAACAGCCTGAAACAAAAATGACTTTTTCCTGACGAAAATACATTTGATCTTTACAATGACATAACTCATGTGTGAAATCAAAAACAAAACAATTGTAGTTAGTTATTCAATAAAACAATATTATCTCTGATAACATTAATTACTGCAAACCAATAAACAGTATAACGGTGGGGGCACATACATTTTCAAAACCCCGTGTCTCACAGTATCTAAAGTTTAATACATCTGAATTAACATCAAAACACATGAAATCTGATCACATCAGAACACATAATATCGTAACTTTTATCAACAACAGCGCATGCGCAAAAGAGAAGAAATTTATTTAGGTTTGTACACATTACTGATATATATATATATCTCAGCAGTGCATATTGAAATCCCTTTGTCCCATCAGCACTGCAGACTGCACCCAGTCAGCCCCCCCTCCTCCCAAACACAGCACACTTTAGAGGGGAGGGAGGGGGGGTCACAAACTCACAGCTTCTCACAATCTTAACACTTTCAATGCCGGCAAAACAACATACGTATCTGCAATCATTCATCACACCATTGTATAGGAATTATCTACGTTAATGTTTAACCGTACAATCTGTCGGCCACCATCTCTATATTATGATGACGTGTTGCTTCATCAGTGAACTAGACTGGAACTTCTGTAAATAGAAAAAAAACACTACAAATGACAAAATTAACAAGGTGATTATTTCATACTGATTTGGTTGGGCCGGGCGTGGCCACATCAGGGGCAGGGGGGGGCAGCCTCTCCCATTGGAAACACAGTGCGCAGCTGTGAAGGGGGGGTGGTTTCCCACCCACAATGAGGACACACTCAACATGAGGTACGGACGCCATTACCGGGCGTTGGCTGGTCCTGTTTTCTAATACATATAACATACAATACCTTTCTTATTCCTAACTTCCATTCACTTCACCAAATCATGAATAGGATCGGGTGATCCTGATGATTTGAATATGGACCGTAAACCATCCATTCTAACAGTCTATATTATACACGTAATTTATATAACAATTTTCGATCTGCAACTCTTGGTCTGGCAGGAAATAATATAATTTCACAGTCTCCAACGCTAAGTCTCGCCGAAATAGTATAATCTCTAGTCTGCAATGTATTTATCATTACATCTCGCTAGAATTATAAAAAATCTTTAATTAGACTCTCAAAAATATTCAATTAGACTCTCTGGCCTCGCTGGAAATATTAAAATTCCACAGTCTGCAGCTCTCTGGTCGTGTTATATAACTTTATCTATTTAAACTCTCTGGCCTCGCTGGAAATATTAAAATTCCACAGTCTGCAGCTCTCTGGTCGTGTTATATAACTTTATCCAGTCCCTAATTACCCAGAGGATGGTTAGTCGGGCGCGACTAGGGTCTCACAGGTTTTCAACCTCACTGCGGAAAATATCACCTCTGTCGCCTGAGATAATCCAGGAAATCAACAAAAGGGTTCTACAGATCGCTACAAGACTGCCCACTAACACAGATAAGACGAAGATTTATAAAATCAATTCGCTTACCGTGTTATTGCGGAGGTGATCAAATTCCTTCAGTGGGCAACTTTGAGTCCTCTGTTTCACCCTGTGATTGTCGACTGTCCGGATTTTGATTTTTCCTCGAGTGAGGTCCTGGGTTTCGGCACCAAATGTCAGGTCCGTATTTCACACCGAATAACAACCTCTGTAAATTGAAAGCTGAAGGCATGCCTGGAAAGAAGTACACCACACAAATATCTGAGGTACAGCTTCAATGTCAGCCAGGAGGAACTGAACTTTATTCAGAACAAAGAAACACACACAGAGAAGACACGTGCCCCTCCCTATAGATGTGTGACTTGCTTAAATTCTATTCGCTCCCCAGCTGTAACTTTTCCTATACATTCTTCTGCACACTCCTCTTTGCATTCCAGGGGGCGGTGTCTTCCATAGGTGTGTCCGACATGAACAAAGAACTTGTTATATATATCAGTATATTACACAAAGAACTGAAATGTATATACATATGTGTGAGGATAATATTTTTCAGACAATATACATAGTAATGATCCCTGACATTACCTACAGGGGGCTGTGTGGCATTACCTACAGGGAGTTGTGTGGCACTACTGCCAGGGGGGCTGTGTGGCACTACCTACAGGGGGGCTGTGGCAGTATCTACAGAGGGCAGTGTGTGGCAGTATCTGCAGATGGCAGTGTGTGGCATTATCTACAGAGGGAAGTGCGTGGCAAAAATGTTACAAATGAAATTCATCCATTTTTAAAACGGACAGGGAAAAAACTCGTATGCAAAATCAGCTGTTAAAAACGGAAACACGAAACGGAACGGATGCAAAATGGCCGAGAAATACGGATCAAAACGGCCGTTTTTATTGGCCGACACTCAGACCCTGTTGAGTAAATAGAGCCTTAAGGCCCTTTTACAGTAGCCGACACTCGGCCAGTGCAGCAAGCGCTTATCAACGAGACATCAGTGATCGGCGCTCGCTTGCTCCTGTCACACGGAGCTATGGATGTGGACGAGCGGTCGTCACTCCGATCGCTCGTCCCCATACATTATTATCATGTCGGCAGCGCGTCTCCCTGTTGACACAGGGAGATGTTCTGCCGACAACGATAATCTTTAATTTTTTAAAACGATATGACCAGCAGATGATCGAGCGTTATATTAACCGGACATTTGTTATTGTTTTCTCTTTTATGTCTGAAATTTCTTGTCTTCTCAGAAAATATATAAACAATTTTAAAAAAAAGACTGACACTTCCTGTTCTGTAGAGATCTCTTCCCAACATTCATGTCATTATCATCACAGGCAAGATTACAATGACTTTTATGAATGAATTAACTGCCTTTCTGAGATCCCGGCAGCTAAGGCTAGTACCTCATTTCGCAGTTTATATTAATTTTATGTCGTGTACTGTGGGAAAAACCGTACCTTTCTGCAGTGATTTTTTTAAAAACTCGGCACAAAATGGCGTGGTTTCTGCTGTGAATCATAGCAAAAAATCGCATCTAAATTGCGACATGAGATCCCAGAGTCCTGTGTAGCCACAACTCTTGTGCTAGACTTTCAAACACTGACCGGGAGATCAATGCATCCTATCATGGGTGATACTGCTTGCTGAACTGTGTATCTAATTCTATCATGTGTGCTACTGTCTGCTGAGCTGGTGTATCTAAGCCTATCATGCGGGATACTGTCTGCTGAGACGCTTTATCTAAGCACTGTAGACGGTGTATCTAATACTAGTCAGTGTATATATGCAATCCAGAACAGACTCACCTCTGCTACATCCCATAGACTCTACTACACTACATCTGACATATTCATCATTACTGTATCACTACTACATCTGATAGGACACACACTCAGCTCTGAGGTATCCGATAAACTCAACTCTGCTGCATCACTAGTACTTCAGACATGAAACAGACTGTTGAGTTTAGCAGATGAAGCCCAGCTAAGTGCATGTCCTGCCAGATGTAGTAGTGAAGTAGCAGTGTTGAGTCTATAAGATATAGCAGAGCTAAATGCATGTCCTGCCAGATGTAGTAGTGATGTAGCATAGTTGAGACTATCAGATGTAGTAGAGCTTAGTGCGTGTCTTTTCAGATGTAAAGTGATTTTGCAGGACACTTACTAAACTCTGCTATAACTGATAGACTCAACACTCCTACATCACTATCAGATGTAGTGGAACTGAATAAGCGTCCTGCTACATCACTACTACATCTGACAGGACACAGTGAATCTTGTAAACTCAACACTACTACATATGACATAGTAAGTTCTGCTTGATCTGATATGATCAGTTCCGCAATATATGACATACAGGGCCGCCATCAGGAATTTCAGGGCCCCCTACAGCTAAATTTTCTGGGCCCCCCTACCGTGGCACCGCCTGTTAACGGTACTCCGTCCAGCACCATATCATGGTACCCAGGGCCGCCATCAGGGGGGGTATTATGGGTACTGATGTGAGAGGCCCGGCCAAACCTAATTGAAAGGGGGGCCCGGCAACTGCCGCGACTTGCCTTTGGTAGAAAAAAAAAACAGGCCCCTGCAATGGGGCTCGTTTTTTTCACCAAAAGAATGTCGTGAGCTGCGGGCCCCCCTTTCAATTAGGTTTGGCCGGGCCTCTCACATCAGTACCCATAATACCCCCCCTGATGGCGGCCCTGGGTAGCATGGGGGTCGTCATGGGGGCCGTCAAACACTGCCGCCCGTGCGACCGATCGCGCGCACCCGCAAACTCCCGCGCATGCGCACCCGCGAACTGCGCACCGAATTTTGAGGCAGATTTTGACCTGCCCACATTATCTTGCCGCGTTTTTTGCTGCGTTTTTTGCCCGCTGCGATTGAGGACAGCAGACAAAAAACGCAGGGAAAAATGCATTTTCTGCCTCCCATTGATTTCGATGGCAGGTCAGAGGCGGAACCGCGGCAAGAAAGGACGTGCTGCTTTTTCTTTTTTCCGCGACTGACTCCCATTGATTTCAGATTAAATCAATGGGAGGCGGTTTTGGAAGTTTTTTGGTGCTGATTCTGACGCAGTGTCCGAGTCAATATCAAGGCCCAAAAACTCTGTGAACTGGGCCTTATTGTTGGGGCTTATTCAGACGAACGTGTAATACATCCGTGCAACGCGCGTGATTTTCACGCGCCTCGCACGGACCTATGTTACTCTATGTGGCCGTGCAGACTGTCAGTGATTTTCATGCAGCATGTGTCCGTGTGTCCGCTGCGTAAAACTCACGACATGTCCGATATTTGTGCATTGTTTGCGCATCACGCACCCATTGAAGTCAATGGGTGCGTGAAAATCCCGCCCAGCACTTCCGCAGCCGTATAAACTATGAATGAAAACAGAAAAGCACCACGTGCTACAAACATACAAACAGAGTGTCATAATGATGGCGGCTGCGCGAAAATCACATAGCCACGCATCATACGCTGCTGACACACGGAGCTGTTATGGAACTTTTGCATGCGCAAAACGCCACGCAAAAAGCACACGCTCGTGTAAATCCGGCCTTAGGGTAGGAACACACTAGGCATGAACACTGCGGATTTTATGCAACACATTTTATTGTGGAAAATCCGCAGCGTATTACAGTCGCAGCCGAGTGAAAATCACTGACAGTCTGCACGGCCCCATAGAGTAACATAGGTCCGTGCGAGGCGCGTGAAAATCACGCGCGTTGCACGGATGTATTACACGTTCGTCTGAATAAGCCCTAACAATAAGGCCCAGTTCACAGAGTTTTTGGGCCTTGATATTGACTCGGACACTGCGTCAGAATCAGCACCAAACAACTTCCAAAACCGAAATCAATGGGAGCCAGTCGCGGAAAAAAGAAAAAGCAGCACGTCCTTTCTTGCCGCGGTTCTGCCTCTGACCTCCCATCGAAATCAATGGGAGGCAGAAAATGCATTTTTCGCTGCGTTTTTTGTCTGCTGTCCTCAATCGCAGCGGGCAAAAAACGCAGCAAAAAACGCGGCAAGATAGTGTGGGCAGGTCAAAATCTGCCTCAAAATTCTTTAAGGAATTTTGAGGCAGATTTTTGAGGCCTGCAAAATACTCTGTGTGAACAGGGCCATACATAAACAGCACTTTGAGACACTTTACTCACCGTGTCAGAAGAGCTGCTGCTCCCACTCCAGTCCTCTTCAGGCGATGTCTTCGGTCCAGATGTCGTCCTTGACCTCCAGGCTCCAGAAAATGGCGGGGATCGTAGAACTCCTGCCGCCGCGCAACAACTAGACTCCTCCCCCTCTCCTTACGCAGCTACGCTCTGGAGAAGGAGGACGAGGCGGAGTCGGACGAGGAGGACGACGAGGAGGCGGAGGACGAGGAGGCGGAGTCGGAGGCGGGCCAGCAGGTAAGTAAACTGTGCGCCGCTGTCCCTGTGTGGCTGTCCTTCCCCGTAGATCGGACTTGTGTTGCGGGCGCACCGCCTCCCTCTCAGCGGCGCGCCTGGTCGTTCGCGCGTGGGCGCGGTCATGCGCGCGCGGGTGCGAGCTTGCGGTCGTTCACGCGCGCACGCAAGCGGTGTTTCGCGGTGGTGATGAGAGGGGGGCCCGCAGCTCATGGCGGTGTTTGACGAGAGGGGGGCCCGCAGCTCACGACATTGTTTTGGTGAAAAGAACAGGCCCCATTGCAGGGGCCTGTTTTTTTCTACCAAAGGCAAGTCGCGGCAGTTGCCGGGCCCCCCTTTCAATTAAGTTTGGCCGTGCCCCCTACACTAGTACCCCTAATACCCCCATGATGGCGGCCCTGTGTAGCGCGAATCACGCGCGTCACCCGGAAGTGCTTCCGTGTGCCGTGCACGATTTGCACGCACCCAATGACTTCAATGGGTGCGTGCTGCGCGAAACACGGGCAAGTATAGGACATGTCGTGAGTTTTACACAGCGCACACACGCTACGTGAAATTCACTGACAGTCTGAACGGCCCCATTCACTAACATAAGTCCGTGCGACGTAATAAATATCACGGACGTATAACCCGTTCGTGTGAATAATATTGTCATTTGTAGTGAATTTTCGGTGCACAATCCGCACCAAAAATAGGAGGCAAGTAAGTGGCTTATTCAGATGTCCATGTTCGGTCTGTGATATAAGGACCGTGTATCGGCCATATTTCCCGGACCGACCACAGTTCAGGGAGCGGGGTTTCTAGCATCACAGTTATCTATGATCATAGTCCCTCCCTTCCCGTGGGAATACTGTCCCCGGTCCCGTACTGAAAGCATCATTACAGTATGGGACAGTATTCCCGCAGAGAGGCAGGGACTCCCAGCAACACTGATAACTATGATGCTAGGAGTCCGGCACCATGAATTGTGGTCAGCCTGTGAGATACAGCCGATACACGCTCCGTATGTCACGGACCGAATGCGGCCGTCTGAATAAGGCCTTAGTCTAGTTACACAGTGCGGTGAAATCCCATTTTTTTGCCACAATTTTTGCAAAAAAACGTGACTTGACCGCACTGTGAGAATATAGCCTAACAGCACTTTTCATGTTTTGTATCTTTTTTTTATGCAATTTTCGTAATTGCGGCACAAATCACGCGGTTTTGCCGCGATTTTTATATAATCGCGGCAAAACTGCGCCATTTTTGCCGCGATTACGAAAATCGCGGCAAAAAAGCGCTAGGAAAATGAAAAAATACCAAAAAACTTTTTAACCAACTTTATACAATCTACAAATGGGGTCAGGGGGATGGGAAGCAGGATGGATAGGGGAACATACTCACCAGCCTGCATGTCCTGTCGGCAGTGTAGAGGAGCTGGGGGGCGGGATCTCCACACGCAGCTTCAGCACATGCTGCATCTTCCCCGTCCAGTGAAGCTACAACAGGTATGCAGGGGCTGCCGCGAGTGCTGCTAGGGGAGTGTCGCTAGGGGAGTGTCGCTAGGGGGGTGTCGCTAGGGGGGTGTCGCTAGGGGGGTGCCGCGGGCGTTGCGAGGGGGGCCCGTGAGCGTTGCGAGGGGGGGCCCGTGAGCGTTGCGAGGGGGGGGGCAACAGTCCGAGGGGGGGGGGGCGACGGCAGCCCGGCGGGCCCCTTTTACTTCATCCATGTGGCCGGGCCCCTGACGGGAGTACCAGTAATACCCCCCTGATGGCGGCCCTGATGACATACATGCCACCTCTAGCGGAATGCCTGGAAATTCTTTGAAAAAGGGGGAATCTACGCTAATTCTCGGTGCGTCTGAAAGCTATGGGAAGCGCAGGAACAGGGAGAGTTCGGAAGCTGAACATCTCGTCTGAGATCTGTAAAAGGGTAGTTTGGTGTCTTTGGTCTGTAAACTGGGGGTCGGTAAAAGGGGGGCTCTGGTGTGGGGTCTGTATACAGGGGGGTCTGATCTAGGGTCAGTATAAAGGGGGTCCGGTCTGGGTTACCTTTAATGTTATGTCACCAGCTTGAGACGCATCAGAAGATGATACTGGTTTAAGTCTCTGAACCACTGTTCTCCTTCTGTATATCCAGGTCATGTCCATGAGTCTCCCATTGACTTCCATTACACTACAGAGTGCCGGAGGCCAATTTATTCTAGCGAGTTGATTTCCATTTTCTATTATGGACAGGTTTACACTTCCATAGAAGTAAAATAATATAAATGAGATTATATGGATGTTATATAGAGGGGTCGTCCATTAATAATCCTCCAACAAAAGGCCGAGATTAGAACCACTGAAGTTCCCTACCTAGGACCTGATTGGAATGGGCGCCATGTAATACTAATGTATGGCCGCCCTCAGATAGACCTGAGACCTGGAGAGGCTGCATGCTGAAAAGGGGTTGTCTAGTTGGAACAAATCTTTTAAGGTCCCTGGTGTAAAGTGGGAGGGGGTGACTGTAGAGGCCCCCAGGTGGTGGATGCCTTGGGTGTATATACTGTATAGGTATAAGTAACTGGACTAGAAGTAGAGATATTGTAGAATGACAAATGTGTAACAATATATAGTATTATATGTATAAAGATAGGACCCATGGCTCTGCACATACATATATATGGAGGAATGTGCTGTAACTTGTCAGTACATGCTGGGAGTTGTAGTTACATAGCAGCCTGACAGCCACAGGTTAGAAAGCACTGATACAGATAGAGGATGTTAAATAGTGAGACAGGTTATATAAGAGGGGCCATCACATTATTGTACAGTAGTCATATAACTGAGCCACCCATTGTTTATTAACACTTACATCACAGTGCCCTCAACTCCTATGTCACAAAGCGATGATGTCACAAAGGAATAGAATGGACGTGGCCTCAACTCCTATGTCACAAAGCGATGATGTCACAAAGGAATAGAATGGACGTGGCCTCAACTCCTATGTAACAAAGCGATGATGTCACAAAGGAATAGAATGGACGTGGCCTTGATTACCACCGTTCACATGATGAGAGCGCAGAGAGAGTGAGAAAAGAGAGAGAGATTGTGAGCGCCGTCTAGTGGAGAGAAAAATACTTGTGAGTACCCAGTTTATTCAATTTATTACATTTAACAAGGGTGATAAGACTTTTCCAGCAGATTATTATACACCTTACTCCCCATCCGCACATCTAATTCTACAGCAGCTGATTGGCACAGATCGCTGAGCTCTGCTGCATGGTCGTGGGCATCGTATACATGGAGGAACATATATCAATGGGACTCACCTGTATAACATATAGAATTATCTTCTAAACAATAATTCCACAGTAAAGATCACAGACATTCCGGATTATGAAACGGTCATAGTTAAATGGATTGTTTTATTAAGTTAACCCTTCTCTGAAGACAGTAATCCGGCGATCACCTGATCACTAAAGATCTGACTCCTGGGACATATGGACAGTAGTGGTTTTGATGAGACAACCCCTTTATAATGTTCAGGAAGACAGAGCAGTAAGATCCCAAATGTGCAGCTAATGTTCGTCTATGGGGTTATGTACGCTGCCGTGTATTTAGCTTGTGGTGTTTCTATATACAATCTGTGTAAAACAAATCTCAGCATCATCCATCAGATGCCATAAGCCAGACAAGTTCTGCCCATAGATCCAAAGGAGACCTAAAAAATGGTGGTGATTTCTGAGTGAGCGCCATATTTTATACTTGAAAGTGCTTGTACTGCTTTTTTCTATCAGACGGCATAAATCAGAATCATCATAGAACCAGTGCGGCGAGCGATACCGAGATCAATTTGTCTGTTTTTCCCATCTGTATAGAACGCTGTATTAGTACATTATTATTATTTATTAATATTTGTCTGTGGTCCTGACATTCCATATTATCTATTAGAATTTCTTGAATAATGAGATATTAATTATAAGGGGGAATTCACACGCTGCAGATTTAGTGCAAAAATTTGTGCAACTTTTCCATTCATCTGAATGGGACTTGCAGAAATCCATATGCTTGCTGATGAAGATGAATGGAACTTATTGGCAGTCACAGAAATCTATGCAATAAATCTGCCGCATGTGAATATACCCCAATAGTAATATAAAGTGATTAAATATTATGTCCCTTTTCTGTTTTATTTTCAGAGTTTACAGTCTCAAAATCCGTGAACATGGCGTCTCGCCATGAGGACGTGGATGTGGAGAAAGGCCTTTTGGCTCCTCCATGTGAAATGGATGAAGACGATGGCGAAAGCCCCAGAGCAGAGGACGTACATGACCGTACTGGAATCTCCTACACACGATCCATCGTTATTGTAGGGATTCTGTTCTATATAAATCTGCTATCCTACATGGATCGGCTCAGTGTCACTGGTAGGTGTGGGGTACTTCATTTTATTTCTGGGGTTTATCAGTACTGTAGCTGTGGAGGCACTTATAGCGAACCTCCAATTTCAGTAGAAAAACGGTTATAGTGCAGGAGAGTGCGCAGGAGTGTGCGCTATAATCGTTTATCTAAATCACTTGTATTCGCTCTCTTGCATCTAGCAGCAGCGCGGACTGTGTAAAGTCAGTGGTGGCGGCTGCTCGTCTCCATTGCTCCCATATCCAGAACGGCCTCCAGTGCCTTAAGATTCTATAGCGCTGACGCCCATTCTAGAGATCGGTGGGGGTCCCAGTGGTCGCTTCCATTAATATGCCTTATACCTATATGATGGAAATACATGCATTGCTTCTAGTGACATCTCTCTTTTTATCTGACAGGGGCGCTGCCATATTTAGAAAAATCATTTAATCTGAAAGACAGTGGATCTGGTTTGCTGCAAGCAGGTAAATATTAATATAAAATCTTGTTTTGTAAGTCACCTGGAATCCGCCATTTTGGGAACTAAACCAATATTCTAGAGAAGGTGACGAATCTATTCCCTGGAATCTCATGATCTGACTGACACAAGGTTGTGATGTCATCAGGTTCTAGTGAAGAAATAAGACAGTCGGTTGCACTACATAAGGCTGGGTACACACGTCGCGGTCAAAATGTGTTTTATTGCCATAAATCGCCACAAAACAGCACGATTTTGCAGTGTTTTTGCGACGTGACGCGACATGAAAACCTAGGATAATGGTGTTCTGCTGTGACTGGGCTGACAAATCCATAATAAGGCCATAATAACATCCATCAGCAGCATTTACCTGCTTGTTGATGGGTTCCAGTGATAACCCAAAATATGACATTAAGATGTACTATATCGTTTTTACTATATACACAGATTTACAAAAAGTTTTATCAAACTGCAAAAGTAATTGAAGGGTTAGGCTTTACATTAATGAATGAGAGTGGGAATTAAAAAAAAGTGGGGAATTTGGTTTTAATAGTTTGTCCATATATAAATGTCTGTTGTATCTTCCTTTCACCTCTTCTCTCCCCCTTCCCTTTCAGTCTTCCTCTGCAGCTTCATGTTGGTGGCTCCAGTATTTGGATATTTGGGTGATCACTGGAATAGAAAATATCTGCTCTGTATTGGGATCACCCTCTGGTCAGCCTCCATCCTTGGCAGCTCATTTATTCCTGATAAGGTAACATCCTGAGTTTATTATTAAAGGGGTTTTCTGGTACATTCCCATTGATAACCTTATCCCATTGATAACCCACAACAAGCGACCCAATGAAGTGAATGGGACAAGCTGCAGTGCCAGTCACAGCCGCCCTTATCTACAAGCCGATGTACCTGTGTAAACAATGAAAGGGACACATCGCTCACAGGAGTGCCACGGACCCACATCAATCATACATTCCCTGGAGGAGATATATCAAAACTGGTGCAAAAGTGGAGTAGATGCCCATGGCAACCAATCAGATTCCACCTCTCACTTTTCTAGAGATCTTAAGGAAAATAAAAGCAACAACCTGATTGGTTTCCATGGGCAAATACTTCATTTTTCCTCTGCACCAGTTTTGATCTACTTCTTCCATTGTCTATCCTAACAATAGGCCATCAATATTAAAGTCCCAATGGTAAAGCTTTACTAAAGATGTTATTAATTATGATTTTTTTTCCTTTTCCCCAGTATTTCTGGCTGTTCCTGCTCATGCGAGGACTGGTTGGGATCGGTGCGGCAAGTTACTCCACCATTGCCCCCTCCATCATCGCCGACCTATTTGTAGCAGACCAGCGAAGCCGCATGTTGTCCATCTTTTGGACTGCTATCCCCGTAGGCTGGTGAGTGTCCTGTGTAAACACATTATTTTACAATTATTAACTGGATACAAAAAGTGTCTAATATAAATAATGAGTGTGGAAGTTTATACTGTTTATATCTATGTCTATAGTTATATTTGTGCAGAGATTATGCCCTTTCTTAACTATAAATCTTCTTCATTTTTGCCTATTAAGTGGCCTTGGATACATCATGGGGGCCAAAGTGACAAGCGCTCTTGGTGGTGACTGGCACTGGGCACTGCGGGTAAGTGAGAGGATTGCAGGATTCCTGCAGGCAAACTATTATTTCATTTTTTGTCTTGTTATTGGAATTGCTCCCATTATCTTCTGGACCCATAAACAATAAGTAGGGACTTGGGAAAGTTCCAGCTCTTTGAGTATCAGTCCGGAGGCTGTAGACCGTCATTTATGGACACTGACATGTGTTGTTTTTTGTTATTAGTCATTTCTAGGTTTTGCCCCTTAATCTGGTTTCAGTCACTTCATATTTGTAATACTTCTATATATATAATATACATTGTCTCCTCCTTCTTCTGGACAGATCATTCCAGGTCTGGGGATTATAGCCGTCCTGCTTCTTATCTTCTTTATGAAGGAACCATCCAGAGGAGCCGCAGAACAAAAAAGCTATAAACACCCAAACAACAATTCTTGGACGACCGACGTGAAAGCTCTGCTGAAAAAGTGAGTGTTTTCTGTGTAGTGATGGTTGTCGCTGGCTTTACTCCGTGTCTCTTGTGTCACTCACATTTCTCTCTCTCTCTGCAGCCCGAGCTTTATGCTTTCCATGCTGGGATTCACAACTGTGACATTTGTTTCCGGCTCCCTCTCCCACTGGGCTCTGTCCTTCTACAAGCGGGCCCGGGTCCTCCTATACAGAAGTGATCCATGTCAGACTGCAATATGTCAATTTGATGACAGGTAAACGCTTATTTACTGTGTGTGCCAGGAGGTTGTGAGGGCGGCTATCTCCCATTATGTCCATACTCTTCCTTTCTCTAAGTGAGTTTTGGGCACGGCTACGCGGTGAGTGGTCAGGGCTCCTGGCAGCCATCTATTTACAGGGTAGGTTCAGACATGGGGTGTTAAATGTGGATTTTACTGCGGATGTGCCACAGATTTCACCCTTTGCATTGCTAAGGGTAAAATCCACTGTAAAAATGTGCGACATTTCCGCAATGTGTATTTGCAGTGAATGAATTCTTGTGGATATTTATTTGCCAAACCGCACAAAAAAATGTTCAACAATTCTGTGATATAAAACCTCACCCTCATAGTGTATATAGACTGCTACGTGACAGTCTGCTCTATACTGACAAGATATTTGGGATAGGTCCATAGAGAGCCCTGTCAGCCTGAGAACAGAGTTTATGGATTTAATCTTTAGATACATGCAGATAGTTGGAGCAGTAGTCATACTCAGGTCCTTTAATCATCATTTATATACAATTGTGGAGAATCCATTTGATGACCTCTATAATGTCTTTCTTTGCAGTCTGATTTTTGGCATGATCACTGTGATCACCGGAATCGTGGGAGTTGGAGCTGGCGTGGAGATAAGCAAGAGGTTCAGGAAAATCAACCCGCGGGCAGACGCATTAGTCTGTGCGTGCGGAATGCTGGGTGGCGCCCCTTTCCTGCTCTTGGCTTTGTTATTGGCAAGTTTCAGCCTTGTGGCCTCCTATGTAAGTGGCTGATGAACAGCTTTCTGTCATTGATGTTTTTTCTTTTAATTATATTAAAAAGGTGAAGAAACAATATCCATACACATACCTGTAGATATACATACATATACACCTATACATACAATCATACTGTATATAGCTGTGGATACCATACACACACAGATATACAGCTTTACATACACATACTGAATCATTAGGCAGACATATATAAACATACAGTATACCTTTATATACATACATGCAGTGTATACCTGTGGATATCATACACATACAGATATACTGCTATACATACACATAGACACACAGGTATTCATACACATATACATTATTATACAGTGTAAGGTCTATACGCAGGTTTAATACCCACCCTGTGCAGCAGAGTTCAGGATAAGAGGTAACTTATTGTACTGCCCCCTCCCCGTATTCCCCATTTAGTTTTTTCTGAAAATTTTGTCTCCCCTCAGATTTTCATCTCCATCGGGGCGTTATTGCTGGCACTGAATTTTGCCATTGTGGACGACATCCTGCTGGTAAGTGATCAGAAACCACGAGGATGTTTCTCTATTACAGCTAAAATTACATTTATTTTACCTAATGTCTATTTTCCGGCCTAGTTTATGAAATGCCACTGACTCTGCAATAACTGCCAGACAAGAGACGGAGGACACTACAAGTACAGACTGCGCTGTCTGCAGATATTGTAGCGCAGATATTCCGTCACTTTGTCTGGCTGCCATTGTTGAGTTAGGTTCAGTAACTTTTTTCTGCCTACTCAGAATGTCTTCTTGTTTTAGAGTGTGGTGACCCCCAGAAGACGATCCACAGCGGAGGCCCTACAAATAATTGTGTCCCACCTGCTGGGTGATGCATGGAGCCCCTCTCTGATCGGAGTGGTAAGTATTAGTTACATCATCATCCTAAAGGGTATATAAACTAAATTCTTTACCATTGGGGTCAGTCTTAGCCTGCATGACACCCTTTGTGAACAACTTACCACGCACATACATTTCACACAAAGGAGACAGCACTAATACAGTACACCCCCACCAAACAGACAGAAGGGGCTGGACGGAGCCTGCAGGGCTGAAGGGAAGCCTCCATGACCTCCCTGGTAGGGAAAGGGTTAACTTGTGAGGGAGAGTTGGAGGGAGTTGGAGGGGGTCAGGGAGGAGTCAGGGGGCCGTTGCTGCTCTTCCCGCTGTTTTCGGCATTGAGCCGGAAGCAGCGGAGGGAGTAACACAGTAAGGACAAGCTCCCTGTTGCCCGCGCTCGTACAGCATGTCAGAGGCATTTTTGTTAGAGCAGCTGCGAGCTGCTGCTGTGCACCACGGTCCCGGATGGCTGGAGGAGACCGTGGCTGCATTAGCGAGGATCCCGGACGCCGTGTTGCCATGTCAGGCCCGGCGTTCGGGGTCTGTTGCAGGGGACAGGCTCCCCTCCCCCGGCCCCCTTCCTAGCATGGCGGCGGGGGGGGAGTCGGCAACAACTGCTCCTGTCAGGAGCAGGCAGAGAGCGTTGCCGGGGGTGACGGCGACGCAGGCCAGGTCGACCCGTCCCTCCCGGCGGTCTCGACCTCCAGAGCGCCTTAGTCCTGAGACAGTCCCGCGGACACGGCGTCGCAGAGGGAGCCCGATCTCGGACGCTGCAGGCCAGGCAGCTGGGGGGACCGCCCCTTCCCAGGCCCTGCGTCCTGGCAGGAATCCCAAGCCGCGACGGGGTCCGGCGGTGAGCAGGGAGTCGCAGGCCGGGCTCCCTGTCACCCCTCCACCATCGGATGGAAGATCTGGAAGACGAGGTACGGCCGCCCCGCCTGGTGATGTTCCGGCCAGGGGGCAGGCCTCTTCAGGATCAGCGAGACGGACGCCTAGATCTGCAGCGACGTTGAGGCAACAGGTCCAGTCGGAAGTCTGGGTTCCATCGGTCGGGCGGCAGGTTGCCGGCCCATCAGTCAGCGCTTCATCATCTCCGATCCGAAGATGTCGGTGGGATGGCCAGTCGTCTGCGAGAGAGGAGCTGGAGGAAGGTGAACTGGACGTGTATCGTCGAGGTCAGGATGGTCCGGCTGACGGGAACACAGCGCCTGTGCGGCCCGGTGAGTGTGTAACTCCATCATTGTCGTATCCAGCGATTTTTATGTCGGGTGTCAGCGGGGGGGCTGCTAGCGTCGCATCGGTGGCCGGTAGTGGCGCGGGCGGGCGCGATGGCGCGGGTCTGGCAGATTTAGTGGGTTGCTTGAGGGAGCTGGTCGGGCGCCTGGATAGGGCGGCGGCGCCGGTAGTTTCGGAAGTGTCCCCGGCGGTAGTGTGGGAGGGCCCCAGGGACGTGGGATTGGTACAGGCGCGGCCCGTGCTGGCAGTTAGGGAGGCGGTCGCGGTGTCGGTACAGACCGAGGCACAAAAGGATGGCGATCGGGTGCATATTGATGACCGTGCTCGGGGGGAGGTGTACGTTTGTTTCGAGGGTCCGTTGGGGGCGCATTTAAAGCAGGAGGTGCGCGAGCGGATCTGGAAGGACGAATATGTGGAGATTTTTTCTCTCTTGCCGCTCGCTAAATTTAATTTGGATAAGAGCAAGCGGGACGAGAGTAAAAAGGACGAGGAAGAACGGCGGCGGTATAGGCTTATCCCGCAAACGTTCGTTAATTGGTCGCAGGCGTTCGCCATATTGGCTAGTGTGATAGGGGAAAAGGCGCCGGAAAATTGTTCGGCGTTGTTTTGTTATTTTGATGCCATTGGGGAGGCTCATAGGGCGTATGGGGGTCAGGCGTGGCTGCGGTACGATGAGCAATTCCGTCAGCGAAAAGCGGTTCGGCCGGCGATTCGGTGGGACCAGAAGGATATTGCTCTCTGGTTACGGGTTACGGCTCCGGTTAGGCAGTCCTTTCCCGGGAGCGCCGGCCAGGGAGGCCAGTCTAGTCAGGTTGGACAAAGCGGCGGGGGAAAGGCGGGTTTTTGCTGGCAATTTAATGAAGGCCAGTGTAAGTTCGGGGCCACGTGCAAGTTCAAGCACGTGTGTTCCGAGTGTAATGGGGCTTCACACGGGGCGGCAAAATGTATGCGGAAAAAGAGGTCAGGAAACCAGCCCTCCGCGGCTGGTCAAGGGGGTGTCGCCGGTGAGGGTGGAAAAGATGGCCCCTTATCTAAATGAGTATCCGGATAGGGCGGCGGCTAAGTTGCTTTACGAAGGGTTTCGGGTTGGTTTTGTTATTCCTCCGCCTCCTTATGAGGTTCCGGTTACGCGGAGGAATTTAAAATCGGCTTACTTGCATGCAAAAGTCGTGTCGGAAAAGTTGTTAAAAGAAGTTTCGTTGGGCCGCATGTCGGGGCCGTTTGTTGAGTCGCCGGTAAAAGATTTAGTTGTGTCCCCGTTGGGTATTGTCCCTAAACGCGAGCCCGGAAAATTTCGTTTGATTCAACATTTATCGTATCCCAAGGGTTCGTCGGTAAATGACGGGATTGATCACGAGTTGTGCTCCGTAGTTTATACCTCATTCGATAAGGCGGTGGGGTTAGTGCGGGCTGCGGGTCCAGGTGCGCTGCTAGCAAAAACCGACATCGAGGCGGCGTTCAGGTTGTTGCCGGTTCATCCAGAAAGCCAACGGCTGTTGGGTTGTTTTTGGAATGGGGCTTTTTACGTGGATCGGTGCCTTCCGATGGGGTGTTCCCTTTCTTGTGCATACTTCGAGGCGTTTAGTAGCTTCGTGGAGTGGGTAACGAGGGGAGTATCCGGGGTCGACTCGTTGATCCATTACTTAGATGATTTTTTGTGCGTTGGCCCGGGCGGTTCGCCGGTTTGCGGTAATTTGCTTCATGCACTGCAGAAGGTGGCGAGGGATTTTGGGATTCCTTTGGCGCCAGAAAAAACGGAGGGCCCGGTAGCGACGATTTGTTTTTTGGGAATCGAAATAGACTCGGTGGCAATGGAGTGTCGTCTCCCTGCGGATAAGTTGGGTGCTTTGAGGCTGGAGGTTCGGCGGGCTTGTAGAATGAAGAAAATGACGCTGCGGGAGCTTCAGTCGCTGCTGGGGAAGTTGAATTTCGCCTGCCGGATTATGCCGATGGGGAGGGTGTTTGGTAGGAGGTTGGCGGCGGCAACGGCGGGAGTGCGTGCGCCGCATCATTTTGTGCGGCTCAAGGAGGAGCACCGAGCTGATCTTCAGGTTTGGGATGACTTCTTGGGCCAGTACAATGGTCGCTCGCTATGGATGGCCCCAGCGCAGGATACGAGTGATTTGAATATTTTTACGGATGCGGCTGGGGCGGGCGGTTTTGGAGCTTACGGGGGAGGTCCGTGGTGAGCAGGTCAATGGCCGGCTAGCTGGGTGTCCAGTGGACTCACGCGGAATCTGGCCCTGCTCGAGCTGTTTCCCATCGTGGTGGCGGCTACCATTTGGGGGGACAGGCTCAGGGATAAGAAGGTCCGTTTTTACTGCGACAACATGGGGGTGGTGCTTGCCATTAATAACATCACGGCGTCCTCTCCTCCGGTAGTTCAATTGTTGCGACATTTAGTGTTGGTGTGTTTGTCGTTGAACGCGTGGGTGGTGGCGGTGCATGTCCCGGGTGTACGGAATTGTATCGCTGATGCTCTTTCTCGCTCGCAGTGGGACCGGTTTCGGCAATTGGCACCGGGAGCGGAACGTCTTGGTTTGGCTTGTCCGGAGCATCTTTGGGATCTGGTATCGGTCCCGTAGAACAACTGTTACAAAGGTCTTTGGCGCGCACGACGTGGAGTGCTTATGCTGCTTGTTGGAGGCAGTGGGAGGAGTGGGTAAGAGAGTTGGGTGACGTCAATACGGATAGAGACAGGTTGGTGGCACTTTTGTACTGGTTAGGGGACGCCTGGGAGGCGGGGTTTTCAGTGGCGAAGGTGAACCGGTTCATATCTGCGGTGGCGTTTGGGTTTAAGTTGCGGGGCTTTCAGGATGTATCGAAGGAATTTCTGGTATCGCAGGCTTTGAAGGGGTTGCACCGAGGTAGGGTGGAGGCGGATAGTAGAAGGCCTGTGTCGTTTGCTTTGCTTAGCTCGTTGGGCGGTTCATTAGCATCGGTCTGTCGTTCTTCAGACGAAATGGATTTGTTTCGGTTGGCTTTTTCGTTAGCGTTCTTTGGGGCATTTAGAATAGGTGAGTTGGTGTCGCCAAGTACCAAACAGGCAGGGGGGCTGAGATCTGGGGAGGTGAGCCTATTCGCAGATCGGCTGGAGGTATGGTTGCGTCGGTCAAAAACTGACCAAGTAGGGAAGGGAAAACTGATAGTTTTGTTCGCCCTCCCGGGGTCGGTTATGTGCCCAGTAGAGTGCATGCGGGGTTTTACGCCAAACAGGGGGTCTCCAGATTTGCCTTTGTTACGTCATGTGGACGGGTCGTTTTTGTCCAGGTTTCAGTTTGGAGCTGTATTTAAAAAATGTTTGACGGCGGTTGGTGTCGCGGCAGGCTCATATTCATCTCATTCCTTCAGGATTGGCGCAGCAACAGAAGCGGGGCGCTGGGGGTTGGATGATGAGGGGGTGAGGCGTATTGGTCGTTGGGAGTCCAACAGGTTTAAGTCCTATGTCCGCCCCCATATGTTATGAATTTTGTTGTTAACGCTTTAAAAATGTTATATGGTGGTGCCTAATTGTTTTTTCCGTTTCAGATTCGCCTCCGTGTTTGGTGTGGTTGATGGGTCATTCTTACGTGCACTGGGGGGCTTTGAGGGCGGACGTCCGCCCGGATGGTCGCCAGTTGCGCATTCCGCGACAGGATGCGGTTGTGCATTGGCTGGGTTTTAGAGGTATGTCGTGGAGCAGGGTGTTGGCGGAATTCCAGACATATGCTCGGCTTGATAGGGTTCCGGAGGTCTTAGTGTTGCACGTGGGTGGGAATGACTTAGGAGTCCGCCCCTTTCGTGAGTTGGTGCGGGATATCAAACATGATATGTTGTGTTTGTGGGTATCTTATCCCAAGTTGGTGATAGTGTGGTCGGACATAGTCCCAAGAAAGCACTGGCGGTTAGCTAGATCTGTGGAGAGAGTCAATAAGGCTCGCATTAAAGTTAATCGGGCGGTGTCCCGTTTTGTGGCAAAAAACGGGGGCATTTGCGTGAGGCATAGGGATTTGGAGTCAGGAGTGGGGAATTTCTGGAGGAGTGACGGGGTTCATCTGACCGAGGTTGGCATTGATCTTTGGAGCTTGGCGATAGCAGAAGGCATAGAAAGGGCGGTGGTGGTGTGGAGGAACTCACAGGCTTAAGGTGGTCAAGGCCTGTTTCGCTGTGGCGGGGGGAGTCCTTGAGGCCAGTCAGTACAAAATGGTGGGGGGGTCGCATCGGGGGTATGCGTCCCCCAAAAAAGGTACATGGTTGAAGACTTCATCGGGTGTTATCCCTTTGAAGTGGTCTTCTGGTAGAAGGTATATCACTTGAAGGCTTCATCGGGTGTTATCCCTTTGAAGTGGACTTCTAGTGGTCGGTATATCACTTGAGGGCTTCATCGGGTGTTATCCCCTTGAAGTGGACTTCTAGTGGTTGGAGCCATCTGCAGAGGTGAACGGTGCTTCCGAGCTGGTTTACGGCTGGAGGTAATTGGTGGTTTGCAGATGGCTAATTCGGTGTGTTCTTAATAAGGAACATCTGAAAGGGCTTCAAGGACTTCCTCTGCTCGGGTTAATGTTAACGTTAAATTGTTATTTACGTTTCTGACCCATGTTGGGTCATGTGAATTATTAGGAGGAATTCTCTGGTGGATTCCTAACTAGTTATCCGAAGGTTTCGGATTTAAATTGTTTTTATAAAACTGTAAAATTAATAAACGGCTGCTGTGGCCATTTCACATCCAACCTCGGTGTCACGTGTCTTTCCTAAAGGTGGGGGTGGGGGGATAGGATGGGTTAAAGGAAGGTTCGTTAACACACGACTCTACTTAGGCAGGTCAAGAAGGGGCTGGACGGAGCCTGCAGGGCTGAAGGGAAGCCTCCATGACCTCCCTGGTAGGGAAAGGGTTAACTTGTGAGGGAGAGTTGGAGGGAGTTGGAGGGGGTCAGGGAGGAGTCAGGGGGCCGTTGCTGCTCTTCCCGCTGTTTTCGGCATTGAGCCGGAAGCAGCGGAGGGAGTAACACAGTAAGGACAAGCTCCCACCCTCCCGCCCTTGGTTTGTTACGTGGTGGGTCTTTGCGTACGTCCATATAGGAGTGTTGTTTTTTATTTGTGTGCTTATCTAACATGTTTTTCCTTTTTTCCTGAGTAGGTTCTGGTGTCATGGCAGCTGGCGGGGGGAGTCCTTGAGGCCAGTCAGTACAAAATGGTGGGGGGGTCGCATCGGGGGTATGCGTCCCCCAAAAAAGGTACATGGTTGAAGACTTCATCGGGTGTTATCCCTTTGAAGTGGTCTTCTGGTAGAAGGTATATCACTTGAAGGCTTCATCGGGTGTTATCCCTTTGAAGTGGACTTCTAGTGGTCGGTATATCACTTGAGGGCTTCATCGGGTGTTATCCCCTTGAAGTGGACTTCTAGTGGTTGGAGCCATCTGCAGAGGTGAACGGTGCTTCCGAGCTGGTTTACGGCTGGAGGTAATTGGTGGTTTGCAGATGGCTAATTCGGTGTGTTCTTAATAAGGAACATCTGAAAGGGCTTCAAGGACTTCCTCTGCTCGGGTTAATGTTAACGTTAAATTGTTATTTACGTTTCTGACCCATGTTGGGTCATGTGAATTATTAGGAGGAATTCTCTGGTGGATTCCTAACTAGTTATCCGAAGGTTTCGGATTTAAATTGTTTTTATAAAACTGTAAAATTAATAAACGGCTGCTGTGGCCATTTCACATCCAACCTCGGTGTCACGTGTCTTTCCTAAAGGTGGGGGTGGGGGGATAGGATGGGTTAAAGGAAGGTTCGTTAACACACGACTCTACTTAGGCAGGTCAAGTAAAGATATAGCCACCATATAGTGCACACACAAGGCCCATACAGCACCCTCAGTGAGGAGCTGTCACTCACGACCACTCCGCTGTCTGAGAAAATCTACACATATTCTGATATTTCCCATAATTCATCTTACATAACAATGTGTTATTTTCTTATCCTCAGCTATCTGACCTCATCCGCAGAGGAAAGCCAGAATCCGACCTGCTGATGTTTAACAGCCTGAAATATGCCCTCATGGTCTGCGTATTCGTGAGCGCTATCGGAGGAGGATTGTTCTTGGCAGCTGCCCTCTTTCTTGAGAAAGACCGAAAGAGGGCAGACATGGAGTCTGAAGGTATCTACCCTGTCTGTGTGTATGTCCACTGTCTACTCATGTGTCCTGCAGAATTAAAGTGCAGCTCAACCTTGGATTTACACTGGCTCTATGGTCAGAAAATGTTAAATAATCACAAATCCCTAATCCTATTCTAATGCGTTAACAAATACTTATTTTTTTTAGTGTTGAAAATCATGGTTTATGGTAATCGTTAGTGGGGGAAATTGTCTTTTCTGACAGACGGTAGAAAGATAGTGAATTTTATAGTCTTTCACCAAGATTATGATCCGATAGAGTGCTCCACAATTATCAAAGACAAAACCACTGGAGTAGAACTGGAGTTTCTTAAAACATAACTTTTACTTTTGTTCCTTCTTAAAAATGTGTTGCACAATATTGACACATATATAATATATGTAGGAAGTACATTTTTTCCTCCTTGTTATAAAACATTCAATAGCACAATTCAATGTATCATCCAAGCTTAGGAGATGTAGAATTGAAAAAGACTCAGTCGTTTATACCGTAAACTTTCAGGGCTATCAAAATGTAAGCTCCATTTTTTTATTTTATATCTTATTTATCCCAATCGTCATCTTGCAAATAATTCTAGAGCCTCTCGGGTAATTACCCCCCTACCCGTTCTGTTGTCAGGTGCACTTGGTTGGACTCCTCAAAACAAGAGCACTGGGAAACCTCGTTTCAATGTTAGCGATCAATATTTTCCTCCCGACGCGTTTCTTTATGGCCCGAATTCATCAGGGAATATTGGCCATTCAGCCCGTGTTAAGTCCACTAGAGCTATGACTGCCGTTCAATAACCCTGCAGTGGCAAGGAAAATTCATGGCCCATGTGTTGCCCTTGTTGGAGTGAACGCCTGTTCACGGTGTCTGACGACGCTATTGATGGTTTTGTAACAAGGAGGAAAAAACGTACTTCCTGCGTATATTATATATGTGTCAATATTGTACAACTCATTATTAAGAGGGAATAACAATAAAAGTTATGTTTTAAGAAACTCCAGTTCTACTCCAGTGGTTTTTACTTTTCTGACAGATGAAAATATTTTCTATTGATCAGAAATGTATAGACATTCCTTCTTAGTGATAATTGTTATCGCTATGACCATAGCCTGTAATGGGTATTGCTAGAGAAGCAGTCAGATTTAATGATAAAGATTGGGTATCAGATATGTTCTTGGCAACTGAAGTGCCTTTCTGGAAGGACTTCTAATATACCTCCTTAGTAGTGAATGGGTTAAAGGCTATAGACACCTTTGCAGACATTTTACTTTCCTTGCATTGTATGTATTTTATTAAATAAAATACATTTACAATTGGTTTTAATTGAAAAACATTTGGGACAGTTTGCCTTCTGCAGCTTATATGTTTTACAATACAAGCTGCTGGATGCCATTTAGTAATTATTCCGTCAAATGCGCCTACTGTCGGGTCAGTCTCACACCCCTTTCTCTGCTCTCCTAACATTGATCTAAGCTGCCATCTTTACAATGAAAGAAAATAAACCTAAACTGAAATCAAATAAAATGTCAGCTTAGATTAGAGTTCAGGAGAGCAGAGAGATGGGCTGGAGACTGACTCAACAGTTAGCTCGTCTGACGGAATGAGCACTGATCGGCATAGAGCAGCTTGTTTTGTATTGTAAGACATAGAAGCTGCAAAACACAAACTAATTGTGAAAATGTTTTATGTAAATAAAATACAAAGCAATAAACAAAAGTCTGCAAAGATGTCCATAGCCTTTAAGATATTAAATCTGATCTCTAATTGGTTGCTATGGGCAATCAGGCCAGATTTTAGCTTAGAAAGTTTTGATAAATGAAGCCCATGGGAGACTTTGATAGTTCACAATTTTCAACTACTCATTGACCATCTAGTGGTATGAAAGTAGAATAATATAAAATTAGAATTATCTGATAATGTATTCCTACAAAATCAGGCTTATATGTTTTTTTTTATCTTAACAGGATGAAGTCTTGGACATTTTATATTGATTTGTCCATGGCTGCACTGGTTCTTGAGAGCAAAAGAACCCTGTCCTTAATCTCCACACGAGGACAAATATAAAGTGAACAAATTTTGGAGCTTCTCAGACTTTTACCGTAATGAGCAGCAGGGCTCTGCTGCTCAAGACATGACTATAATGTTTCCAAACAATCACTAAAAGTTTCAGTGCATGCAGAATCAAGAACACCACACAGAACATGTATCCGACAATTGAGGGAACTGGACCTAGAGTGTCTGCAATTCCAAAGATTGCATTGAGGAAGAAAACAAGACCTACCTCACAGACTCATTAATATGGAATTTCCACAGCTCTTCCTCGGAAAAGCATGCCAAGGAATTTTCATGAATACCAGCAAACATAGGTCCACCTCAAAGGATTTTTTTCTGTGCCTGTGTCTCGGCTAAGTCACAGTGCCAAACTGGACTTGACAAATCTTTGGACTACAGATCTGGATCCCCAGGCTTTATGAAATAACATCCTAAAGAATGACAATTCTCACTGCCTGTGGGTAGGCTGAGTTACAGTGCAAACCCAGACACTGGAGTCTTTATGAAATAACATCACAAAGAATGAAAATGTCACTGCCTGTGGCTCAGCTGAGTCACAGTGCCATCCAAGACACCGGATTCTTTAGAAAATACCATCACAAAAAGTGATATATGTTGCTGCCTGTGGCTCGGCTGAGTCACAGTGCCAAACCAGACCAGGAGTCTTTATGCAACAACTTCACAAAGAATAACAAATGTCACTGCCTGCGGCTCGGCTGAGTCACAGTGCCAACCTGGACATGATTAGTGCCACCTACCAATGATTTATGGTAACTAGCAACATGACTCAACTGGAATACCTTTCATCCACATTGCACCAACAGAAGAGACTGCAGTTACAGACCATCTCTAGTTGAAAAAAAGAATTTTAAGAATAGCATGTTTTTTACTGCTTCTGGTTACACCTTAAATTCGTTCATGTATACCAACCTTATGTGGAAAATGTTGTAGTCATGTTATTTTAATAAAAACATCAAAACCTAAACAAAGTGTATTATTATATAAGTAAAAAAATACTATGGAAAACTGTCTTTACTCTTAAACTTTCTGATATATCACATGTTCTGGATTAATAGAAAAGTGTAGGGAAAAGCTACTGAAAGTCATAAAATCCAATCAGAGAAAGAGTCAGGATTGAAATCTAGGCAGCAGCTACTTCTCCCTTAAATATGTAAGCCACATTGTTAATACAAAAAACTAAACATGGAACACAGAGCCACGATCACTCATTCAAGATTAGGCGTACACTCGCTGTTTGTCTGGAAAACCTGTACGCTACCACTATAGAAAAACTAATATAACCAATGAACCTTCCTTACAGTCACAATATAGTTGTCAGATACCAGTTCTACATAGGGGGTCTGCTGAGTATTATCTCACTGCAGACTATGAAAGTGAATACGGTACTAATCAGACTCAGAATAAATAATTATTAAATCCAGTGGATCACAGTTGACATCTTTTGAATCTAATTGAAGTCCTTCACTTTCAGTTTCTTCTCCATTTGGCCCCAGACATCTTTGGCCACTATCTTATACAGTTTATCCCCAGCCTTTGTAGCAACACAAATTCTGACCCCAGAGCAGACCCATAAATAAATCCAGACACCAAACTTATAAGAAAAATTCAGATACCACATCAGATGTCAAATTAATTTAGACTTCAAACAAGACAACAAAATTAATTTAGACCGTATAACCCCTACATTACTTCAGACCCCCAAGGTTAATTCAGACTCCAGACCAAAGGCCAAAATAAATTTAGACCTCAGACCAGACTCCTACATTATGTCAGACTGCAGACCAGACTCCTACATTACAGAAGTAGTACAGCGATTACATAGTGTCGTGGAAATCCATCGCTCAAAATATATTAGACTGAAATTTATACGAGTACAAACAGACTCTCAAGGCCAGACTCCATTAGTCAGTATCCTAATTAGGATATTTCACCGATATATATCGAGAGAGGAGAAGAAAACACACAGACACTCTGATATGTTCAAAATGCTCCTCTGAAGGATTTATTATCAGACTCAAACTGTTAAACTGAAATTCAGAAGGGGTGTAGGCTTGAGGTTAACCAATCAGAGACAATGCAACAATATTTGTTATTCAGTAAAAAGCATGCAATAAAATACATCCCAGATACATCATTATAATTTTTCACACATCAGGTTTTGCAGGTGTCTAATCTCTTTTGGACAGAATGTCCTCATGGAGATGGGGGAGACCTTCCCTCACGCATACTTGCCACCCTCCCATCTCCCTCCCATCTCCCTCCCTATCCAACTTCGCATGGGAACCAAGGTCAAAGATAAAACATACGAAATCAACATTACTTGTATTAAAGGAACAATGACTTTTCTATTCACTACAAAAGAACCAAGATGGGAACTCCAGACAAGATGGCTGCTGCACGAAACGAAATCATTTAAACATTATCATCACTTTCACATAATACATATCTTAGTAATTCGGCATCCTGCTTGATAATTCACAATGTAATTTCATACAGAGAATATAAGCAAATAAATCATCCTTCACAATAGCATACAGCTGGGTCAGTCACATGACGAAGAGTCGTGTCGTCATGAAGTTAGACCGTGTCACTAGACTTCTGGTCACCCGGCAGCATTGTAAAAATCTATTCAAATATCATCATCAGCGTGACAGGGGACCGGAATGTATATTAGTCGTGTACTCACATACTGCAGTGAACATATTGCTAATAATTTTCGGTCCCCACATAACCCCTTTAACATTTTATTATTATTTTTTGTCATGAGTTTTATATATCTAAATATCTTGGCTCAGTATTTGCTACTTAATCTTACAGACGATTTTTGGGGGTGTTCTTTGGCTCAGAATCAGTCATGGGCCCCTAACATCCCAAATTACAAGTGATTTTGCTTCTTATCACTGGATGAAGCAGCCACATAACTGTCCACATTGTCATTCATTATCACTCTGGTCTAGTCAGGTTTGTATTTTCTCTTTGTGTGAAATTCAACTATACATTTTTACAGTCGGATGGAACTCTGTTTTTCTGATACAGAGCTCTAAATCCCATATTTCCCTTAAAGAGGACTTATCCCTTTATGAAAGACAAAACTCATTTGGGCTGAATGCTATAATTATGAAGCCCCTGATCCACATGACAAATCGCCAGAAGACGTGAAACAAATCTCCCGTATAATGCCTGCTATGAAGCACTGAAAGTAAAGAATTGTTGCCAGTTTTTACCTGTGGGTGACGTGGTATATAGATATTTCTACTATATGACTGCCTATTACTGAGCACCACCAGCTTTAATAACACCGTGGAACTGCTGGCCCTACTTCATTTGCATTTTTTGAGTAGTGTCGACAGTTTTTTAGTATTGGACCTGTTACACTTTGTCCATCATGTGCCAAATGTGGCTGGAAAAACATACCAGCACCAAGTCACGCATAGCGCAACATTTATTAACAATCTCTGCTACTTTTTATTAGAAAAAGTGACAGAAAACAACACCACATTAACCCCGCGTTTGACAGAGCTCTCCCTGTGGGTGGGGCCTTTCTAAATGTTGCGATGGGGCTCAATGATTTCATTGTACGCCCCTGGGGATACACCTGTTGTATATGTGCGCAGGTCAAAATCTGGACAGCTGTGGGTCGGACGTAATTACAGCAAAACACGGCAAGGTATATTTTTAAACAGATCAGAACAAAACACATAAAACAAAACACAAAACAGGGTCACCTGTAGGAGTAAATTGTAGTGGGTGTGGGGAAGCGAGATTAATATAGTGGATCAGCATGTCCAGGCATTGCCCTAATATTCTATTTATCCCAAAATGTGAGGGTGAGATACATACTTCCAGCTATCATGTATTCATAGCTACAGCTCGAATTAGTAAATCTAACAATGTCTTGGATAGTGGGTACATCAAGAGATTTCCATTTTCTGGATATGGAAGTTGTTGTTACCATAAGAATGTGGCACAAGATAGTTCCGCAAGGGGAGTGTATTTTCTCCATTTTTAAATCCGATAGAGACAAATCGGGTGAAATTGGAGATTTCTGTAATCTATGTAGAAAAATGGATAAGGAGCTCCACAAAGGCTTAATGTCGGGGCACTCCCAAAAATATGTAAAAGTTCCCACCTGCTCACAATTTCTCCCACAATTGGCAGATGCAGTAGCAGGAAACATTCTGTATTGTACATCTGGACTAAAGTTTGAAATACGCCTCGTGGTGGTTTGCACAGTAGGAAGATTTCAATGAGGTTTCATACGCTTTCGAGCGTGTAAGGTTGTTTTGCAATGTGAAAATGTATAAGGGGGTGTAAGAAGAGGGAATTTTGGTAAACCTTTACCAGTTAGAAAAAAACAGATCTGCAGATTTCTATTAATTTCTGCTTTACCCAGATTATATTCTTTTTGTAAATCCAAGAAACTACACAGGGTGTTCTGATCAAAAAGATCAGAGAGAGTTTGTAGTCCGGCTTAATGCCAGGTTTGTAAGGACAAAGTTGGGATTAAACACTCAAGCACTGTGAGAGGAATATTCTTTGTGGGTGTTGTATCCATGGGTAATGAGAGTCGGTGTTGCCAGGTGTGAATGGTGGCTTGAATACTTGGTAACTCTTGAGGCCGCTGAAAGCTTTTGAGGGTTGATGTAATGAGAAGCGCTTTCAATCCATGAGCAACCAAAACAGCCAATTCAATTGAATCCCATGGTTTGTCAGTCTAAGATAACCACTAATCTTTGGTTTGATCTAGGATTGATGCTTTATGGTATTTGGAAAGGTCAGGGAGGATTAGGCCTCCAAACGAGGGGTGACGCATCATTGTGTGAAAGGGGATCCTTTCCTGCCCAATAAAATAGTTCATTTGGACATGTAGTTTTTTTGTTTATATAATTTAGGATAGGTATTAGGAGGGTACGTAGCAGGTAAAGGAGTGTTGGAAATATGAGAATTTTATAAAATGATATCCGCCCTATCCAGGATGTTTCTAACTAGGATAGTCTATCAAGTTTCCACTTGCAATCGAGGTATTAGTGGTTCAAGATTATATTACATGATTAGTTCTTTACCTAAATAGTGAATATAATTCTCCCGCCAAGGGAAGGGGAAAGAGGCTTTGATATGTTGCTTTGTATTAGGTGGAATATTTTGGCCTCATCTGAGATTTCGTTTAATTAATTTTATAATAGGAGATTGTGCTAAAGAATTTGAGGACAAGATATGTTGCTGTCAGGGATTTAATAGGGTTTGGTAATGCAATGATAATATCATCAGCGAATAGGTCTATCATGTGCGTGATACTTTAATGTCAGGGCTCGCTCTAATGGCTCTGGTCAGCGGTTCTAAAAGAAGCAAAATCAAAGGTGAGAGAGGGCAGCCCTGCCTGGTACCATTGGAGAAAGTTTCTGAGAGAATATCATTTGTGAGAACTCTGGCTGAGGGACATGAATAAAGGACTATAATAGCCTGTAAGATAAGGCGGCAGAGACCACATTATTCAAACACTGAAAAGACAAACCCCAATGTACTCTGTTATATGTCTTCTCCGCATCCAATGAGAGGAGCAGGGAAGGCATTCAATGGAGCTCAGAACAACAGACCGGCTCTATAAATCTACCGCCTGAGGCCTGTCTAAATTTAATAAAACCCAAAAAAGTAATGTCATATATTTGTATGTTCGTTCTCATATATGTAGACTTGTTGGTATTTATTCTCATTCTCCATTTTGTTAACCAGTAAAAAGAACATACCGTATATTGTTGTTGTCGCATCGTTGTAAAATTCAATCATAATTCATTACTAAACATAACAATTGGTGACTAGGAAGGGACGCTGAGCAGTAGGATTATACAGACTTCATTTGATTAGAAAAAATGTTGAATTCCAGTTACCATACTGCTCAGCTTAAAAAATACTCCAACTATAAAATGGCTACCGACGGTCAAATGAAGGAATTTCATGTCTCAAACCCATATTTATGGAATTCATATGCTAAAAGATTCATGTTTTACCTAGAAGCAAATAAAGTATCTGATGCTGTTCAGAAACGAGCCGTGCTGCTGGGTGTCGTAGGCCCCAAGACATTTGATATTCCCCGTTCTCTGGTGTCCCCTGCGAAACCTGTCAGGGATCATTAGCCTGTATATTGCTTGCAAAAACATTATTACTTTATATAAACTAAATATCAGTATATTCCACAAAGAACTTGAATGTATGTAACAAGATGGAGTCTGCATAAGGAACACGCCTATGGAAGACACCGCCCCTGGAATGCAAGAGGAGTGTACAGATGAACTCACAGCTGAATAGAGCCAATGGGGCTTAAGCACGTCCGACATCTCTAGGGAGGAAACTTGTAATTCTTTGTTTAATAAAGCTCAGTTGTACTTCCTACTTCACTGAGGGAGGATCTGTACCAACACTACTCTGTCTGGTACATTTCTTCCATGCATGCCCTCAGTTTCCAATTTACAGAGATGGTTTTTCGGTGTGAAATAACAGGGAAAGGAACCCTGACACACTGACTGTGGAAACTTCACACTGGACTGCAAGCAGCTTGGACTGATGTCTCTCCACTCTTCCTCCAGACTCTGGGACCTGGATTTCCAAATGAAATGCAAAATTTACTTTGTGAAATGTCCACAGTCAGTGATGAAGCAACCTGGGCTTCCATAACACCTCAGCAGTGCCACAGGCTGATCGCCTCCATGCCACGCCGCATTGATGCAGTAATTCATGCAAAAGGAGCCCCAACCAAGTATTGAGGGCATATACTGGACATACTTTTCAGTAGGCCAACCTTCCAGTTTTTAAAGAGGCTCTGTCACCAGATTTTGCAACCCCTATCTGCTATTGCAGCAGATCGGCGCTGCAATGTAGATAAGAGTAACGTTTTGTTTTTTTTAAAAACGAGCATTTTTGCCCAAGTTATGACCATTTTTATATTTATGCAAATGAGGCTTTCTAAAGTACAACTGGGTGTGTTTAAAGTAAAAGTCCAAGTGGGCGTGTATTATGTGCGTACATCGGGGCGTTTTTACTTCTTTTACTAGCTGGACGTTGTGAATGGGAGTGTATGATGCTGACGAATCAGCATCATCCACTTCTCTTCGTTAACACCCAGCTTCTGGCAGTGCACAGACACAGCGTGTTCTCGAGAGATCACGCTGTGACGTCACTCACTTCCTGCCCCAGGTCCTGCGTCGTGTCGGACGAGCGAGGACACATCGGCACCAGAGGCTACATTTGATTCTGCAGCAGCATCGGCGTTTGCAGGTAAGTAGCTACATCGACTTACCTGCAAACGCCGATGCCTGCTGCAGAATCAAATGTAGCCTCTGGTGCCGATGTGTCCTCGCTCGTCTGACACGATGCAGGACCTGGGGCAGGAAGTGAGTGACGTCACAGCGCGATCTCTCGAGAACACGCTGTGTGTCTGCACTGCCAGAAGCTGGGTGTTAACGAAAAGAAGTGGATGATACTGATTCGTCAGCATCATACACTCCCATTCACAACGCCCAGCTAGTAAAAGAAGTAAAAACGCCCCGATGTACACACACAATACACGCCCAGTTGTACTTTAACGTTAAACACGCCCAGTTGTACTTTAGAAAGCCTCATTTGTATAAATATAAAAATGGTCATAACTTGGCCAAAAATGCTCGTTTTTAAAAAAAACAAAACGTTACTCTTATCTACATTGCAGCGCCGATCTGCTGCAATAGGAGATAGGGGTTGCAAAATCTGGTGACAGAGCCTCTTTAAAGTCATTTTTGAAACTGGGCTTATATAATATTCTAATTTTCTGAGAGACAAATTTTTTAGGTTAGCCATAATCATCAACATTAAAAGAAAAAGATGCTGGAAATAGATCACTCTGTGTGTGATGAATCTATAGAATATGAGTTTCTCTTTTTGAATTACTGAAATAAATTAACTTTTTGATGATATTCTAATTCATTGAGAAGGACTAGTATATACTGGTTATATTCTGCCTATTCATTTGTGTTTTTTCTTCACCCCAGATTCCTAGGATTGCAGACATTTTATCCAGAGACCAGACATTTTTTTAATTGTTTCTGGTAGTCTTTGCGTAGTCAGAAGAAAAAAGTTTGGTACCGTGACTGCAAGATTTATTTTGTTTCTCTTATTGAAAGCAAAAAAAGAATGTTTGTCAATCTATGAAAGTGCGCAAAAAAATTTCATTGAAGATAATACAAAAATGTGATGGTGTAAATTCCATTAGGAGTTGGCAGGAAAATTTTACATACATGTGGAGTATGTTTTGCTCGTGAGAATTTCTTCTACGCTTTTCCCCATTCTTTGTGTCTTAGCTCATTCCTCCGAATCTTCCCGGTGACTGTTTTTGGCAGTTGTTGAACAAATTCAATCTGACAAACAGAATAAGTAAAATTTCAAGCAGCTTCTTGTGTGACGTTGGTTGTGTTATGAGCCAATGCTTTTAAGATACGTACCTTTCTTGGGTACTTGTAAGGGGCTGTCACTTTCTTTACATGTTCTTGTAGTTCTTTCGTCAGTGTCTCTTGGTCGTGTACGGTGTATGTAGGGGACAAGACAACAAAAGCTTTCACCACCTGCATATTAAACATATTTGTTAGGTGTATGGGGTTTGTTTACATGAGTTTTTTTTGTGAGAGTTTTTGCAGCAATTGTGGTAATTACAGCAAAATTGCGCCATTTGTCAAAACAGTCACAAAGCTCTTGCAAACATCCCCTAAGACACGATGGTTTATATTTAGTGTACTCTTGTCATTTTACAAGCAATTGCTGTAATGGCAGGGGGTAGGGAGACGGACAAGTGAGCCCTAATCTACCCGCCACTCTGACCCTGCCTACTTGCAACGACCCGCCCTAGGCGACGGGGTACAACTGGGCGGCGGTCCCTGCGCTCAGTAAGTGCACGACAAACACGACAAACATACAAAGGAACACAAGCAAGGAAAAGGGGCCGTTGCCCACGGCAACACCGTGAGCAACCAGAGTGGTGAACGAGCCGAGTCAAGCCAGGAGTGTGCGAGGTACAAAACGAAAAGCAGAAGAGTAGTCGGTAAGCCAGGGTCTGTATGGAGCAGGATCAAAAATAGCAGGAGCTGTAGCTGGGCCAGGAAACCACAAGGAGGGAAACACAAGCACCGAGGGACAGGAAGTGCAGGCTTAAATAGACCGAGGGCGGGAGCTAGCTGAGTCTGGCCAGGTTACGATAGGCTCTCCCACTCCTAAGCCTGCCAGCCTGAATGGTGGAAGCAGGAGTCAGTCTCAGGGATGTATTCTCAGGTGCTGACTGATTAGTTCTGGGAGTTAACCCCGAAGCTGTGCCTGGCAGATCCTTTACAATTGCTTAAAGAGATTTTCCCATCAGAGACGTTTATGATATATAGAAGGATACATGTCAGATGGATGCGGGTCCCTAGAATGGTGTCTTTATAAGAGATTTCAATCCTTCTGGTTCCAACTTTCAAAACCTGTTCTTATACGCAGAATAAGTAGTAAATAGTATAGCCCCTGTATTGATTGCTAAGATATGAGCTCTCTAAGTACTCCGACAGCATATGAGTCTTATTGCTCGTATCCCCTAGTTAAATGAACTGAAATATTACAATACTATAGACAAGCGTTAGCGGAAGGTTACCTCTCCTCTGACTGGGTCAGGACTGCTGACCACGGCAGATTCTGCAACAGCCGGGTGCTCTATCAATGCGCTCTCTATTTCAAATGGTCCAATACGGTATCTAAGCAGATTAGGAAAAATCATTTATATTGTTTAAGGCCTTCTGCACACCACCGTTTTACAGATCTGTAATATGGTGCCTATACATTTCTATTAATCTATACTGTACCTCTGATTATTATACTTGCATGGTGTATTACGGAGGTATTTGGCAATGCCTATAGAGGAGAATACAGTTGCAGAGGCAACAGATGGTTGCACATGAAGTCTCCTGCGGTTCCGTTATATGGTCCCGTTGGAACTCCAAGTGCTGCCGTGCAGGGTGCATGAGCCCCAAAAACCTCGACCAGCGTTCATTGCTATGAAACTATGCAAATACTAGATAAATGTTTATACTAGCATTGTTTAGCATCTGAACCTGATTTATGGTGACCATTGCATCAAATCAGTCACTGTCGTCACGGGTATAAGTATTGTCAACACTTAGGCCCAGTTCACACTGAGTTTTTTTTTACGAGGAAATCGTGTCGGTATCAGCAGCAAAAAAACTTCTGAAACCGCCTCTCATTGATTCTTTCCGCTGCGATTTTTAGCCAGTCGTGGTGAAAAAAAAAAAAAGCTGCATGCTCTTTCTTGCCGCTGTACCGCCTCTGACCTCCCATTGAAGTCAATGGGAGTCTGAGAAAGGGTTTTTCATGGCGTTTTTTGCCCACGATGCTCAATGGCCACGTATGAAAAGAATTTGCAAAGCAGGTCAAAATCTGCCTCAAAATTCCTGAAGAAATTTTGAGGCAGATTTTTCTGCCTGAAAAAAAACTCAGTGTAAACTGGGCCTTAGGGTAGATTAACAAGCAGCAGATTTTGTTGGTTGCAGAAATTTCTGAGACTGAAAATTTGTTTCATTCATCTAAATAAATGGGTTTCTGCAAGTTCCATTCAGATGAATATAACGGATTTTCAGTCGCATAAATTTTCTGCAATAAAATCTGCTCTCTTTCAAGGGAAAACAGCCTCTGATTATCAGCCATTTTTTAAACATCAAGCGTTTTTTGATGCGGTTTTTTACGGCCGCTTTTTTAGCCGTTTTTTTAGCTGTTTTTTTTTTGAGACAATGAAAAACGACTCCAACAACGGCTCAAGAAGTGACATGTACTTCTTTTTACGGGGCGTTTTTTACACGCTGTTTTTAAATACGGCCGCGCAGAAAGACGCCCCGTCGGAACTAAATGACGTTTTCCCATTGAAATCAATGGGCAGATGTTTGCAGGCTTTCAGCCCCCGTATTTTCAGCCTCTTTCGGGGGCCGTTTACGCCCCGAAAAACGGCTAAAAATAAGCCGTGTGAACATACCCTTAGGCTGGGTTCACACAAAGTGTAAGCGCTGCGGAATTTCCGCAATGCAATTCTGTGCGGAAATTCCACAGCATTTACAGTAGCAGCAAAATAGGCATAAGATTCAGAAAAAAAAGATTTCTGGAAAAAAAACTGCTTATATGTTACTAAATTTACCTGCGGTGCGGAATTTAATTCCACAGCATGTCAGTTTATGCTGCGTTTTTGTTGCAGGTTACCCCATTAATTCAATGGGGATGCAAAAGCTGCAACAGCAAGCCAAGTGACTTTTGCATCGTATTCACAGCGATAAAGTCGCAAAAATTGCAAATACAAAAAAAATATCATATTTACGCAGAACGACATCCTCTTACCTGCAGTCCGGCCTCCTGAGATAACGTTGCATCCCGTGGGACTGCTGCAGCCAATCACAGGCTGCACCGTCACATGGCCTGCAACATTATACATGGAGGCTGGAGCGGACGTCAGAGGAGGAGGGGGGTGAGTATGAACGGCTTTTTTCCGCAGCGGAAATTCCGTTAGAAAAACTGCACCACAAGGTGGTGCTATTTTTCGGCCGGAAAGTACTGCGGGTTCCAGGTCGGACACGCTGCATGATTTTTACACAACGCATCTGACCTGTGGGAACCCGGCCTTACATATTTCTAGGACCTTATATTTCCAACTTCCTCAGCTGGAACCAAAATGCTAAACACTTCAAGAAAGCTCACCAACATCTGTTACATAAAACAAGGTAGAATGTGCCAGTATTATAAGGCCTCATTCAGAAGCCCACGTTATTTTGGCCTATAATATGATGCACAATATAGAACCTTAATATGCACCGTATCAAGGGTCCGCATAGTTCCATGTGACGTTCCGTTTCAGAGATCAAGTTTTATTTTTTTCTAGAAGCATTCGAAATGCCTTTTCCCGTTGACATTAAATCTGTGTGATACAAATCCCAAATATTGTCATCTGAATAAGGACTTACAGCACCAGCAGGGCTATTATTTTTTAAGTAAATATGTAATTTATTTTCAAATTAAGTCAATTTCTACAATAAATTTGGATTGCTCATTACTTCCTACTAACAATGGGACTCATTTATAAAAGCTAACAAATGAGCTGGCCTTGTTGCCCATAGCAGCCAATCACAAAGCAGCTTTCATTTTGCCGGAGCAGTTTAAGAAATGAAAGCAAAGCTCTGATTGGTTTTTATGAGCAACACAGACAGTTTATCTATAAGACAAGGGTGATAAATGAGGCCCATTGTGTGTAAAAAAATCATATTTACCCAGAAGATAAAATTACGTCATCGGATCTTCCAACAAACCAGAAATAGCCATCTTCATCTTTAATGCCTCTGTCTCCAGTAAGGTAAAAGTCTCCTCTTCGGGTTGAGGCTGTTTTCTTTGGGTCACCCTTTTGGCAATGGATATTATACAGAGAATAAGATAGATCATTTTTTTATGTACAAAATTTACTATTCTACTTTCTGTAAAAGCAAAATCACCACGTTATACCCTGGACTATTTGACATCAATTGTAAACCGATAAGTGCGGACCCCATCAGCTGGACCCCCATAACTACCCTTTAATAACATGTTAAATCAAACAAGTGTTCCAAGTCAATTACAATAAAATCCCTTGTAGGTCTTGTTTATAAACGGGTTTACCGTGTATTGGGAAAAAAGATTGAATGGTTTTTCAGGTGCTATCCGGATTCCAATATCACCTTCCTGATCCGGGGGTAAGATGTTTCCATCAGCATCAACCACCTAAAATAATGTCATAAAGACAACATGTAAATATGCAACTATATCAATGAGTACACACATTATGGGATGCTGGCATTGTGCGGAAACATGTCTATTATTCATAGAGGTAGAAGTGTAGGGTCATTTTGAAGAGGTACCAAAATTTTTATAACATTTTTCGCTTGTGGTACAGACTAACGGGGACCTGCCACCATGTCAAAGATGATACCTTTCCGGGCACTTAACTGTTATAAGGCATCCGTCATAGCCTACGTTTATACCCTGGGAAAAGCTCCCGATGTATACGTTAAACGTAGCTGTGACGGATGCCTTATAACAGTGGTAATGGTATATGTTAAACGAATAGGTTATGAGCTTTCATGTCCCTGTTTATGAGGTTTACGTTAAACGAATACCAATATAGTCTGAGTAACGGATGCTTTTAGGCTTCTGTTTAATGCACGTACGCCATTCATTGACTAATACGGCGTCCGTTTAACGTATACTTCATAAAATATTATAGAAAAGCCCATGCTATATACTTGTGCCGAATGACACCCATAGGCTCCCATGTTTTAAAAAAATTATAATTACTACGCCGGAAGCTTTCCCGACGTACATGCTAAACGTAGGGCCAAAACGTAGTGTGCACAGAACTTAAGCGTCGTGGGTTATATTATAAACGGAAACCACAATGCAAGTGAAAACAGAGCCTTACCACATATGTCTTGGCAACATGTGGACGAAGCCATGTCATCAACAATAAAAGTTCTCAGCAGAAATTGCCCCTCTTGACTATAACCCAAAATTATACTACTTGTAAAAATAGAAGTACCTGGACATCGTAGGCTGGAGACGGCTTGCCCATGGAGCCTGGTTTTATTTTCATTCCTTTAAATGTAGCACAGATGAGGGCCTAGATGATAATGGCTGTAGTTAGTGGTGTCCATTTGCTCTGCTGTTATAAGGCCTCATTCACACTTCCATTTTTTGTCTCCGCATTCTGTCTTTAAGGAGCAGGTGAGATATATGCCTCTGGTACTCTGCATGGACAATTTCCCAATATTTTTTCAATACACAGTATGTTCAATTGGATGCTATATAACGCACCATATTACCCATATTGAAGCAATAAGCTCCCATATGGAACAGTAACGAGAACATCCCGCACCTAAGAACGTACAATCTAAATGGGTGAGAGAGAGACACAGAAAGGTATATACTGTGCAATCTATTTCAGTGACATAAATGCCCCTCGAAGGATGGGTTTTGACACATAAAACTGTAATTTCAAGAAGTTTGTCTGATGGTCCACAGCCAAGCAAACCAGAATAATACCATGGTTGACTAATGACTAAAACAAAACAAAAAAGTGTATATGTATAACACACATGTTAAAAAAAAATAGCAGTAAGTTTAAAAAAGCAAATAAAGCGCAGAATCATTATAATAACTTACTGTATATTTGCCTAAATGCATTGGAAATCCTACACATTCAATTTCAACTCAAAACAATAACAACATTTATCCAGTTTGTGTTAATCCTTTACAGAAAGTAAAGATAAGGGAATATTAGGCTGTTCAAAAAAAATAGTGCCAGCATTTTTCTTTAAAAACTCAAAAATGTAATGTATAAACTGAATTTTTTTTTCAGATTTCACTTTACTGAACTATTATTTAGCGGCATAACCCTTGTTTCTGAGAACTGCTCGATATCTGTGTTGCATGGAGTCAACAAACTCCTGGCACTTCTGAACAGGTATCCAGTCCAGGAAGATTGGACGACATTCCACATTTCTTCTGGATTTTTGGGTTTTACCTCATAAACTGCATTTTTTATGTCACCCCACGAGTTCTCTATGGGATTGAGGTCAGGGGATTTGGCTGCCACTCCATTACCTCAATCCTGCTTGTCTGTAACCAAGATATTGTTCACTTACTGGTGTGTTTTGGGTCATTGTCGTGTTGAAAAACCCATTTTAAGGGCATTTCTTCTTCTTCAGCATAGGGCAAAATGATGATCTTAAAGAGGCTCTGTCACCAGATTTTGCAGCCCCTATCTGCTATTGCAGCAGATAGGCGCTGCAATGTAGATTACAGTAACGTTTTTATTTTTAAAAAACGAGCATTTTTGGCCAAGTTATGACCATTTTCGTATTTATGCAAATGAGGCTTGCAAAAGTACAACTGGGCGTGTTGAAAAGTAAAAGTACAACTGGGCGTGTATTATGTGCGTACATCGGGGCGTGTTAACTACTTTTACTAGCTGGGCGTTGTGTATAGAAGTGTCATCCACTTCTCTTCACAACGCCCAGCTTCTGGCAGTGCAGCACTGTGACGTCACTCACAGGTCCTGCATCGTGTCGGCACCAGAGGCTACAGATGATTCTGCAGCAGCATCGGCGTTTGCAGGTAAGTCGATGTAGCTACTTACCTGCAAATGCTGATGCTGCTGCAGAATCAACTGTAGCCTCTGGTGCCGACACGATGCAGGACCTGTGAGTGACGTCACAGTGCTGCACTGCCAGAAGCTGGGCGTTGTGAAGAGAAGTGGATGACACTTCTCTTCAGAACGCCCAGCTAGTAATAGTAGTAAACACGCCCCGATGTACGCACATAATACACGCCCAGTTGTACTTTTACTTTTCAACACGCCCAGTTGTACTTTTGCAAGCCTCATTTGCATAAATACGAAAATGGTCATAACTTGGCCAAAAATGCTCGTTTTTTAAAAATAAAAACGTTACTGTAATCTACATTGCAGCGCCGATCTGCTGCAATAGCAGATAGGGGTTGCACAATGTGGTGACAGAGCCTCTTTAAGTATTTTGATATATTCATACAGATCCATGATCCCTTGTATGCGATAAATAGGACCAACACTATGGTATGAGAAACATCCCCATATCATGATTTTGCCGCACCTTGCTTTACTGTCTTCACAGTGTACTGTGGCTTTAATTCAGTGCTCGTGGGTCGTCTGACATACTGTCTGCGCCCATTACACCCAAAAAGAAAAAAATAGCTTTCAACAGTCCACAAAATGTTGCGCCATTTCTCTTTGGGACAGTCAATGTGTTCCTTGGCAAATTTTAACCTATTTAGGACGTGTCTTTTTTCAACAATGGGACTTTGCAGGGGGTTCTTGCTGGTAACTTGGCTTCACTTAATCGTCTTCGGATTGTCGCAGCTCTCTGGTAACTTCACATCTTCTTTGATCTTTCTGGAGGTGATCACTGGCTGAGTCTTTGCCATTTTGGCTATTCTTCGATCCATTCGAACAGTAGTTCCCGCTTCCTTCTGTGTCTTTCAGGTTTTGGCTGCCACTTCAAAGCATTTGAGATTATTTTAGCTGAGCAGCCTATAATTTGCTGCACTTCTCTATATGTTTTTCCCTCTCCAATCAACTTTTTAACCAAAGTTCGTTTTTCATTAGAACAATGTCTGCTACGACCCATTTTTCCCAGTATTTCAAAAGGAAATACATTATAAGCAACATATGCAACATTTTCTACCCCCTACCTTAAATAAGGGCCAAAATTTACACCTGTTATTCCACAGAATGAATGGCTTCACAAATCTAACCCCTCACTGCTATTATTTTGAACAGGACCCTTTCAATTACTCAGAATGAGCGGCACGCATTACCTAATTCTCGTGTCTGTTTTATTTCTACTACACTTACAAGTAAATTATTTGCTATGTAGAAATATCACTTCTACCAAAAAACATTGATTTATCAGGTTTAGGCCTTATTCACACGAACTGAAACAAGCGTGTGAAGGGTTCGTGAAAACATAGGTCATGTCCTATTTTTTGGCGCTTCACGCATCCCTCCATAGACTCTAGTCTATGGAGGGATGCATGATAACGTGTCCTGCAGGGGTGCAGCACAGATGCACCTCGGACGTGAAAAACTGTAGTTTTTCACGTCCAAGGTTTCATACGCTCATGTGAATCTAGCCTAACGATGCTGGACTGTTATTTTTTAGAACGCCACTTTGTATGTGTGTGTGTGTGTGTGTGTGTGTGTGTGTGTATATATATATATCAATATATATATATATATATATATATACACACATGCACACTCACATATATATATATATATAGATATATATATATATGTATATATATATATATATATGTATATATATATATATGTATATACAGTGGAGGAAATAAGTATTTGATCCCTTGCTGATTTTGTAAGTTTGCCCACTGTCAAAGACATGAACAGTCTAGAATTTTTAGGCTAGGTTAATTTTACCAGTGAGAGATAGATTATATAAAAAAAAAAAAACTGAAAATCACATAGTCAAAATTATATATATTTATTTGCATTGTGCACAGAGAAATAAGTGTTTGATCCCTTTGGCAAACAAGACTTAATACTTGGTGGCAAAACCCTTGTTGGCAAGCACAGCAGTCAGACGTTTTTTTTTAGTTGATGATGAGGTTTGCACACGTTAGATGGAATTTTGGTCCACTCCTCTTTGCAGATCATCTATAAATCATTAAGATTTCGAGGCTGTCGCTTGGCAACTCGGATCTTCAGCTCCCTCCATAAGTTTTCGATGGGATTAAGGTCTGGAGACTGGCTAGGCCACTCCATGACCTTAATGTGCTTCTTTTTGAGCCACTCCTTTGTTGCCTTGGCTGTATGTTTCGGGTCATTGTCGTGCTGGAAGACCCAGCCATGATCCATTTTTAATGTCCTGGTGGAGGGAAGGAGGTTGTCACTCAGGATTTGACGGTACATGGCTCCATCCATTCTCCCATTGATGCGGTGAAGTAGTCATGTGCCCTTAGCAGAGAAACACCCCAAAAACATAATGTTTCCACCTCCATGCTTGACAGTGGGGACGGTGTTCTTTGGGTCATAGGCAGCATTTCTCTTCCTCCAAACACGGCGAGTTGAGTTAATACCAAAGAGCTCAATTTTAGTCTCATCTGACCACAGCACCTTCTCCCAATCACTCTCAGAATCATCTAGATGTTCATTTGCAAACTTCAGATGGGCCTTCTTGAGCAGGGGGACCTTGCGGGCACTGCAGGATTTTAATCCATTACGGCGTAATGTGTTACCAATGGTTTTTTTGGTGACTGTGGTCCCAGCTGCCTTGAGATCATTAACAAGTTCCCCCCGTGTAGTTTTCGGCTGAGCTCTCACCTTCCTCAGGATCAAGGATACCCCACGAGGTGAGATTTTGCATGGAGCCCCAGATCGATGTTGATTGACAGTCATTTTGTATGTCTTCCATTTTCTTACTATTGCACCAACAGTTGTCTCCTTCTCACCCAGCGTCTTACTTATGGTTTTGTAGCCCATTCCAGCCTTGTGCAGGTCTATGATCTTGTCCCTGACATCCTTAGAAAGCTCTTTGGTCTTGCCCATGTTGTAGAGGTTAGAGTCAGACTGATTAACTGAGTCTGTGGACAGGAGTCTTTTATACAGGTGACCATGTAAGACAGCTGTCTTTAATGCAGGCACCAAGTTGATTTGGAGCGTGTAACTGGTCTGGAGGAGGCTGAACTCTTAATGGTTGGTAGGGGATCAAATACTTATTTCTCTGTGCACAATGCAAATAAATATATATAATTTTGACAATGTGATTTTCTTTTTCTTTTTTTTATATAATCTATCTCTCACTGGTAAAATTAACCTAGCCTAAAAATTCTAGACTGTTCATGACTTTGACAGTGGGCAAACTTACAAAATCAGCAAGGGATCAAATACTTATTTCCTTCACTGTATATACACACACACGTTTTGCTTGGCTGCAAGTAATAGAGTTTACAACTTACAGTCTCCGTTTGACCATAGCCTTCATAAATGTCAAACCCCGTGTCCGCTTTCCATTGCTCCATCACTTGAGGGTTGATGGGTTCCCCAGCGCTCACACAATGCTTTAGACTCTTGAATTTGTAGCTTTATAAATATACAAAAAAAAATGTACAAATAATTTAATTATAATCATACAGTATTAAATATCTCCACCATAATATACAGCTATAGAAACATTCATTTGGTGCCCAGCAGGGGTAGTCATACTGAACTGAATATGGGCGACCTGTGTGGCTGCCCAGAGGCCCAGTAGGTAATTGGGACCACTGCCACTTTAAAAGCCACTATCAGTTTCCTACTGTCTATTGGATTTCATGTAAGTGACTAAGCTAATTCCTAGCTCATATTTACAGGTGGATGGTTAGAAAGGGCGATGTACTATGATAAGCTTTAGAAAAGCAAGGGGCCCACTTGCTGTACTTACATGGTACCCCTACCATGTAAGTACAGCAAGTGGGCCCCTTGCTTTTCTAAAGCTTATCATAGTACATCGCCCTTTCTGTCTGTGTCCGCCCTTTGTGTACAATATGTGTGGCCAGGGCTGAACTTTCCAATGTACTGAGGGGACGCAAATTGGGTCTCAGTGGTGACAGACCTTCCAAACCACTAGTCAGCACAAATGTGAGGCTGTTAAATCATTTCAATTTCCTGCCCTGCACTAATCTCTGTTAGAAGGGTAAGAAGAGAAAGCTGCTCAGTCCGTCATGTTCAGCTTCCCGTCAGAATGTTATCAGTGGCGTAACTATAATGGTTTCAGACTTAGGTTGAGGTCGCACCCGGCCCTGGAGCCTTGAAGCCCTGCAGCCAAAGATAGTGCTCGGCAGCCCCATAGACATGAATGGAGCGGTGGCCAAGGATGCCATTCATACGGGGCTCCCAGGAATGACAAGGTAAGCTCAGGATCGGTGGGGGTCCCAGCGGTCAGACCCTCACCGATCAGATATTTATCAACTATTCTGTGGATAGGTGATGAATATTGATTATGGGGAAAACCCCTATAAAAAGGCTCCAAAACTGAGCTTTACTTTACTATTCAATATCTGTAGAGTGGGTTTTCATATAATTAAATTAGTGGTGCAATTTGTTCTTACCTTGCAAGGTTGCTTAACACTAGCATACGATAGCCTGTTGGAGGTGAGCAGAATGCAGTGACAGGGTAGTCAGTCAATGTCTACATGAATGAAGAACATATTTTTTTAGTGCAAAGTTCAGGAAATTAGCAATACATAATTTACATTATAATTTGCTGATTGTTACAATAAGTCCTGTGCTTTGTTCCCGATATGGAATGGTTAGTATCTACTAAAAGCAGTCAAAGGAAAGACAACGGTGAACCAGCAACTGTGGGTCATGGGCACACAGGGCTCTTTGATGCATGTGGGGAGTGAAGGCTAGCCCATTTTGTACGATCCTACAAAAGAGCTACTGTAGCACAAATTGCTAAAAAAAAAGTTAATACTTCGCAATTTTTTTGTGTTTGGGGCTGTGTAGCCACAGACCGGTCAGAGTGCCCATCCTTACCCTTGTCAACCGCCGAAAATGCCTGCATTGAGCAGATGAGCATCAGAACTGAACCATGGAGCAATGGAAGAAGGTGGCCTCGTCTCAGTGTGCGTCGCTTACCTGGGGAAGATGGACTTTGGGAAGAATGCACCTGGATGCACTATGGGAAGAAGACTAGAGGGTAGAGGCAATGTTATGCTCTTAGCAATGTTCTGCTGGGAAAATTTGGGTCCTGCCATTCATGTGGATGTTACTTTGGCACGTACCACCTACCTAAACATTGTTGCAGACCAAGTACACCCCTTCATGGCAAAGGTATTCCCTAATAGTAGTGGCCTCTTTCAGCAGGATAATGCGCCCTGCCACACTGCAAAAATTGTTCAGGAATGGTTTGAGGAACATGACAAAGAGTTCAAGGTGTTGACTTGACCTCCATATTCCCGAGATCTCAATCCAATCAATCATCTTTGGGATGTGCTTGAAAACATGTCCGATCCGCAACTTACAGGACTTAAAGTATCTGCTGTCGTCTTGGTGTTAGAAACCACAAGACACCTTCAAAGATTCTTGTAGAGTCCATGTCTCGACGGGTCAGAATTGTTTTGGTGACATAAGGGGGACCTACATAATATTAGGCAGGTAGTTTTAATGTTATGGCTGAACAATGAATACAAAAATATATAATGTTTGCTGATGCTGGTGGAAGTGGAGTCAAAGTATGTACCCCTACCAATAGCTAGAATGAAGATGCTGCAGCCATCTGTGGAACACCACAGCTCCTTGTGTATCTTTTAGTGTCATGGCTGCCCAGGCACTGTGATTGCAACTCAGCCTCATTCACTGAGATTAAGTTCTCTGCACACCGCGTGCACAGGAGTGGCATTGTGCAGCGAAAATACAGAAAGCCCCTTTGTTCTTGTGTTCGGTAGGGATCCCACAGTCGGACCCCATGATCAGCAAGTAACAGCATAGCCTAACAATATGCCATCACTTGACTTGCCTGGAATACCTCCTTAATGTTGAGTTAATTTGTAAATACATTGAATCACCTATCTTGTAGTGATCCGGATTAACAGCCTGTATTATAGTTCAGTTATGAATTCACAATTCTGTAGGCTACAGAGCAGTTGTGGAACTACCACCGTAGTCCAAGAATGGCCCGGGCTGCACCACTTTTAACTGTATGTGCGTCAAAAGAAAGCATATGCAGTTGAATACAATGGTGGAGAAGGAAGTCGATAGCTCCCTGCTTGAAAGAATAAGCTTCTTACTTATATATTGGCCAGGATTGCGTCAACACTGCTTTACTATTCACTCACACCTGATGTCAGCGGAGGCTGGCGTGCTGCAGTGACATCATCGAGCCTGCCTGCGCCAAGCTGTCAACTGCACAGACTGGAATGAGGGAGCTTCTACATTTGTCGTGGGAACGGGGCTTGGTGAATATTACTTTTATTATTTTAAGGAGCATGGAGAGGCACTAAGGAGGTGTCACTATTGTGTGGAGGGTACTAAGGTGGCATCACTACTTTTGGGGAACTAAGGGGGCATCACTACTTGTGAAGGGGCACTGTGGGAATTATTAGTGTGAGGGAGGCACAAAGGGGCATAATTTCTATGTGGGGGAACTAAGAGGGCATCCTTACCATGTACAGGCACTTACTGTGTAGGGGCAAAAAAGGGACATGATTACTGTTAGGGGGCATCCTTATTGTGTGAGGCGTACAAAGGATGCACCTTTACTGCGTGGGCACTAAAGGCGCATAATTTCTATGTGGGGCACAAATTGGCACTATTACGGTGTACTGCACAAAGGGGATCACTATTACTGTGTGGGGCACTAAGAAGGCACTATTTCAGTGTAAAGCACTTTCTGTTTGCCACTATTATTTTTGGGGGCAATATCTGTGTGGCACTATTTACTGATTAAGGTGGTAACAAGATGGGAACTTTTTGTTAATGGTAAGAATGTGCTAAAAAAGGAAGAGCTAAAACATCTGGGCAGCAAAGTCTGCAGAGACTAGTCATAGCCGGGAGAAGTTGTCATGGTGGTCTGGGTTGGATGGAGAAAACAGGGAAAGTGAATGAGTCCAAACAGAGAATACGTCACCTGTGTGTCCCTGGATGTAATCGTACTGTATTCATTGGACTGTATTCACAGCGTGATAATACTCTGTAGAGCGCCAGTGTAGAAATTGTATGTGAGCAATGCATGGGCACTGGTCTTTTTAGTAGATACTAGTCCTTCTCAATTAATTAGAATATCATCAAAAAGTTAATTTATTTCAGTAATTCGATGCATACTTTTCAGTAGGCCTACATTTCGGTATTAAAAATAATTTTTGAAATTGGGCTTATATAATATTCTAATTTTCTGAGACACTAAATTTTGGGATTTCATTAACTGTTACCATCAACATTAAAAGAAAAAAATGCTGGAAATAGATCACTCTGTGTGTAATTAATCTATATAATATATGATTTTCACTTTTTTAATTGAATTACTGAAATAAATAAACTTTTTGATGATATTCTAGTTAATTGAGAAGGACCTGTATATGTGGTTATGGTGTGGAGGGGTTATTAAATTAGTAAATGCTCTTCCTTTTACATGGAAAGAGTGCTAAAACGAGCACCGATATTAACAACTCATAAACGATCCTAAGACTAGCATTTATATGTTACAATTATTGGGTTGTCCTTTCGTAACTGCGATAGACAAGCGATCGCTTGTATTTCTTCCTCTCATGCGGTTTCTATTACAAATAACAGGCAGATGCCTATTTACAAAAGTGGATGTACTGCTAACAAAAAATATTTTTTTAGTCAACAAAAATGATCCAATCAACAAAAAAACAAGCAAATTATCGCTGTTCGTTCGCTTGCTGCACATTTTAACCCTGGACAGTGATCGGGACGTTCGTTTGATCTAAAACTGTTATTACTGGCAAAACTATATGCCAATTAACTAGCAACAACACAGGTTACCGGAAACACGTGAGCGGTCGCCGGTCTACACTGACTTAAACATTTCAAACCAATTAAGCACCTTACAGATGTTTGGGTGCTTTGTGTTTTTGATTTGTTTTTTTATAATGAGGGATTGTTGTTTTTTTTTAACTTACTTCCAAGATTAACGATGGCTCAAATCGAGGCATGTAGTGAACAAACACACATGAACCTTGAATCCAAGGAGAAAAAACACTGCTCCATGCAGACTTTGCCCAACCTGTGTCTGATGTATTCCAAAACACGTCTGAAGGCGTTAAATCCAGCCAATACCTGTATAGATAAATAGGTACAAAAGGATTTTGTACATTTATTTTTTATTTACACAACTTTTTCTTATATTGGAAAGTCACACAATTGCATTGGTCTTTATTCACTTAGATTGGAGCGCAACTGTCGTCAATCATTCCAAATTTGCATGAAGAAGAAACTTCCACCAGCTTTGTGTGTAATGACTTGTTGGGAGACTCCGGAGTTGCACAGCGGTTGTCCGTCAGTCATTGACTCCGACTACTTAAAGCGGTTGTCTCGTAAAGACAACCTTTTTCCATATGTCCTATTAGGGTATAGGGACGTCAGAAGGTAGGAGGGCCCTACTTGGGATCCCCCTCTTCCCCAGAGTGAAGAGCTGCTAAGAAAGAGTGAATCTCTTAGTAAATTTTTCCAGCCAGTCCACGTATTACATGATTGGTCATTTATTAAAACTTATGGTCAGCCACATCTTACCTCAGGAATAACAGCTGGCCACCTGCTGTTTCTGAAGCCAATTACTGCCCAGGGGTTACACGTTGCCTGGTTTCACAAGTCGCGGTCAAAATGCGTTTTTGTGCCACAATGCGCTGCAAAATTGCGCCATTTTATAGCACTGCAATTTCCCTCCCTGTTGTCCTATCCAGAATCTTTTATGTTTTTAACAGCACAAAGTTAAATTTGCACCTGGTCTATCTATTCTCCTGGTCTCTAGAAAACTTAACCAGTTCAAGTCCAGGCCATTTTCCCCTGTTAATGACCAGTTTATTTTTTTATTTTTATTTTAGTACAGGTGGGTTTGAAAGCTATAACCTTCTCGCTCGGATATTCAAAAATATTGGTGTGTTGTTTTTTTGTGTGATACATGGGGCTTTATTGTTATGCTATTTTTATATTAGTATTTTTGAGTGGAAATGTAAAAAATAAAGCAAAGTGTTTGTTTTTCAATTTGTTTTCTATTTTTATTTTATTAGCAGAAAGTTCCACTAAAATTAATTTTTCAATTGTGCCCCACTTTCCGTTATGGTCATTTATATATGGGGGATGAATAGTATTTTTTGCCGGGTGTGGGGCTACAACTGTAGTTTTTACTAGCAGTGGGGTTCTTTATTTTATAAGGTCCTTAGTGAACATACCTTACAGTATTATTTTTCTTTATTGCCGATTCCCCGTGTAACGAAGAATTCTCTCTTCTTCTAAATTAATGTATATTAATTAATTTCTTCCATTTGTACTTACCTTCCATTTACAGTCAGTCCTAGCCCATAGCTACAATGACTGTGTTCTGTCATTTTTGGAGAACCTGTTGTCCCACTAGTGAAGTAAATGGTCATTGGATCTGTACTCCTTGTCCTAACACACGTGTGATTGTCATCGGCCCCACTTAAATAAATGTAAATACAGTTTAATTATCATATTATTAGTGGTGACTTTATTGTGACATGGTAATATGATGGGACATACGTATACAGTTCCTGAAAATTCAACCACCCTTCTATCGTTCCAGACACAGTCATTTTGGTTTTTAGAAATGGAGCTTGGGCTGAGATGGTGTCTACAGTTGGTGCCAGTTCTTGGCTAGTGATAATGCACCTTGCATCGGATGTTTGTAGCCTGTGTAGAATATCCTTTGCTGTAAGTTGTGTTGTCCCAGGAATTAAAACTAGACCTGTTAAGCAAATAATGGGAACTTTAGATAGAACCCTAGTTAAAATGGTTTTATAATTTAACTTTGAAGAGTAAAACATCTGAGGATGAATTCCTTGACAAACAGAAGTGTGGTTTTAAGCACCTGGTCCGTTATGTGAAATCCTTAATGGTCCATCCAACCATCACATGTCAAATATAGTACTTTTGTCCCCTTATAGGTAACGGGGACCTAAGCTCCAGGGCTGTAATGCAAAATCTGTAATGGGTCCCCCAACCATTACATACCATTTATGTTCTCTAATGTGTCAGAACGACCTAAGCTCCTTGGCTGCATGGCCGGACTTGGATACGTTCGAATAGTGCGGTCACATAGGGCGCCAGCCGCCACACTGCAAGAGGGGCGCCAGCGGGTGTGTGTATCCCCGCACCGTTGCAACTACCAGTGGGGATACACACACTAACTGCAGTCGCCTTTCCACCCGGGCACTTCTTATCTTAGTGGCCGTCGCTACCGCTGTAGCAGCCATAGCGACTGCTAGCGGTGACACAGGGCATGAGGGCGGCGGCGCCACTAGCAGCTGCTGCGGCTCCTTTAGCGGTAGCGACGGCACAATAGCAGAGCAGGGAGGTATCTCCCTGCTCTGCTATCTACTAGCGCCACTGTAGTTCCCTGAAGGACATCAGGGCAAACTCCTGAAGCGGAATCCCTGGTCACAACGTTGCAGACGCTATGACCGGGGATTCCACTCCAGGAGAAGCCAATGACGTCATGGACACAGACGACAGGAGCTTCTCCTGGAGAGGAATCGACGGTCACAGCGTCAGGAACGCTGTGGATGGGGATTCCACTTCAGGAGTTTCCCCTGATGTCACTGTCCATATATGGACAGAGATATCAAGCAGCGCTCCAGGAGCGGAATCCCCGGCCACATGGGGATTCCGCTCCTTCAGGGAGCTACAGTGGCGCTATCTATACTGGTAGGGAGCTGTGCGCCACTCCCTACCAGGGGGCTGTGCGGCACTCCCTACCAGGGGGCTGTGCGGCACTCCCTACCAGGGGGCTGTGCGGCACTTCCTACCAGGGAGCTGTGTGGCACTTCCTACCAGGGAGCTGTGTGGCACTCCCTACAGGGGGCTGTGTGGCGCACTCTACAGGGGGCTGTGTGGCGCTATCTACAAGGGGGCTGTGTGGCGCTATCTACAAGTGGGCTGTGTGGCGCTACCTACAAGGGGGCTGTGTGGCGCTACCCACAAGGGGGCTGTGTGGCGCTACCTATAAGGGGCTGTCTAGCGCTACCTACAGGGAGAATCTGTGAGTGGTGGGCTGATGGTCATTTTACTGTGAGTGGGGGGCTGATGGTCATTTTACTGTGAGTGGTGGGCTGATGGTCATTTTACTGTGAGTGGCGGGCTATGTTATTTTAATGAGATGAGTCTCCTAATTGGTTCTCTATGATCAGTATACTGGTTCTGGTCAAAATTGAAAAATTATCATACAGCTCTATGTTGGAAAGAAATTCTGGATTATCAAAATGTTTGGATTATGAAATGTTGGATTAAATAAATTACATTATTCCCCAAACAACGGACAAATATCGGAAACAGGAAAGATATTCCGGTTTACTCATCTATGTTTATTTCATAGAGGAAAACTTGGTCACTATCCTGCCATCGTTCACTAAATCATGCTGTCAGCGGTTAGGACGGCATAATCTTGCTGACACGTTCCCTTTAAATCTACTTACCTGACCTAATGCATGCAACATTGAACAACCACCACTCCGGTAACCGAGGTAGAATCACTATAACTCGGTCTCCCAGTTTCAAGTCACAAGCATCGGACAGTATATTCGCCACTTTCCTGGAGTGGAAACCCAACTCATCAAAGCTCCATTTGACCTCTTTTCCTTGGCCATCTATCCACCACAGGGCAGGATTGGAATTTCGACTTCCGTCCTGAAAAAAAAAAATATCATTGTTATTATCTATAACCCATATATCCTCACCATATCACCCAGTGTTGTTCTTACAACCAAGCATGCATGGCGTTTTTACATTATTTTTTTTTGGGTGGGGGCGTTCACTTAGAATCATAAAACATTACCTTTTCGGCAGCAGTCCATTTGTCTAAGATATCACTTGCAAAATTGAAGTATTCTGGCACATCAGGTTTGTAACTCGACCTAATATCCTCATAATCTGTGAAATTGTGAGGGGCATAAAACTTTTGGTTCTTGCTGATTAATCTGGAGAAGATCCTTGGGGTAATATGGGTGGTAAAGCGTTTGACTTTAAGAAGAATTTTCATGGCCGGCACAGATCAGGTCGCCTGTACATGAAGAAATTAGATTTTGTAAACTGGAGATAAATTCACAAAGAATATCGGTGTTTACTGTAAAAAATAAAATTGCCCTTTTACAAATAAATCCATTGGTAAATCTTTTTTTTTTTTTTTGTGGTGGTGGTGGTGGGTGAGACTAGTTGGTCAATCTTGCCTTTATCCTTATCCCATATGTCTCCAGTCTAGCACAGATGAGGCGTGACTAGTCATCCTTCATATTTGTATTGTTGGTTGTGTTTAAGACGATGAATCATATTTCCCCCAAAATTAAAAAGGAGGCCTTGTACGGCAGCACATGGAGTCCCATTCGGCTCTGTACTTGGAAACTGTATGGGACTCCGTGCGATCCGATACAATGCTTTGGTGTGCTGTATGTATAGACCTATTTGCCCCTAGAAGCAATGTTTTTTTTTCCTGTCAGATATGTACGGAATTAAATCTGAGACATACAGAGGTTCCACTAAGTGCCCCATACACTTCTATGGGTGCCATAATTAGGCTCCATACAATAATATGACTATGTACATGAGGCCTTAAAGGGGTTCTCCGGGACTTTTATATTGATGGCTTATCCTTAGAATAGGTAGGTAATATAAGATTGGTGGGGGTCCACTACGGGCATCTTTACGGATCAGCTGATCTGAAGGGCCGCAGCTTCTTCACTGTTTACCATGCACAGCGCCGTACACTTCCATAGCGGCAATGTCTGGGATTGCAGTACTGGTCCCATTTAAGTGAATTAGACCGGGCTGCAGAGGACTGCAATCCCAGGCATAGCCGCTACGGAAGTGTACAGCGCTGTGCCTGGTAAATGATAAAGACGCTGTGACAATAGTCGCACTGGTCCCTTAAGTCAGCTGATTGGTGGGGGTGCTGGCAGTCGGACCCCCACCGATTTTATATTGGTGACCTATCCGAAGGATAGGTCATCAATGTAAAGGTCCTGGGCAACCCTTTAAATATAACTCCTTCAGTTCTCTTCTATTAGGTTGGGGCCTCATTTATCAAAACTGTCTTACAAAAAAAACTAGCTTTCATTTTTACCAGAGCAGTTTCTGAAATGAAAGCGGAGCTCTGATTGGTTGCAGTGGGCAACAATTGATAAAACCTTCTTCATTCTGTACAGCAATTTAATAGTTATATCTGTTTTTGGGAAAGATGGGTGACAACTAATATGGTAATCAATACAGCTTTCCCAAACCTGTCATTAGTCAGTGATTTACATACAACCTTGCTGCATAATTAGGGGGAGTTCACACTGAGTTTTTCTGATGAGTTTTTTGACGCGGAAAAAACGGCCGAAAATGCCTCCCATTGATTTCAATGGGAGGCAGAGGCGTTTTTTTCCCGCGAGCGGAAAAACCGGCTTGCGGGAAAAAGAAGGGACATGCCCTATCTTGGAGGGTCTATGCCTCTGACCTCCCATTGACATCAATGGAAGGCAGAGAAAGCGTATTTCGCGGCGTTTTATGCCCGCAGCGCACAATGGCTGCAGGCGAAAAACGCCACGAAAATCGGCATGCAGGCAGAGTAAAATCTGCCTCAAAATTCCAAACGGAATTTTGAGGCAGATTTTCCTCCTGCAAAAAACTCTGTGTGAACCCAGCCTAAGGCTATGTTCACACGGAGTATTTTGGGGGAGGAATATCTGCCTCAAAGTTCCAAACGGAATTTTGAGGCAGATATTCCTCCCCCAAAATACTCCGTGTGAACAGCAATTATCGCGCCGTTTTTCGCCCGCGGCCATTGAGCGCCGCAGGCATAAAACACGCTTTCTCCTGCCTCCCATTGAAGTCAATGGGAGGTCGGAGGCGGAAGCGCCCGAAGATAGGGCATGTCGCTTCTTTTTCCCGCGAGGCAGTTTTACTGCTCGCGGGAAAAAGACGCCGACACCTCCCATTGAAATCAATGGGAGGCGTTCTCGGGCCGTTTCTGCCGAGTTTTGCGACGCGGTTTCCGCGTCAAAAAACTCGGCAAAAGACCCAGACAGATTTTCCACCCAGGCATCTAAAAAAAGCTACGTGACAACCCAGTTGGAAGCTGAAATGGCCGTCATATAGGTTGTCAACCAGAAACAAAGAAAAGACTCAATAGAACGTTTAACTCCTTGCCGCCCATCTTTCCTCACCATTTTCCAAAAGCCATAGCTTTTTATTTTTCCGTCGACATAGCCGTTGGAGGGCTTGTTTTTTTCAAGACGAGTTGTAGTTTTTATTGTACCATATATTATACTAAAAAACAGAAAATAAAAATTGTTTGGGGTGGAATAGAAAAAAAAAACAGCGATTCGTCCATTGATTGTTTTGTTTTTACAGCATTCAGAGGGCCATAAAAATGCATGTTAACTTTATTCCTCGGTTCAATACAATGTGGCGATACCAAATTTATATCGTTTTTTTTTATTATTTAATACTTCCACCACACAAAAATATGATTTGTTAAAAAAAAAATGTTTGTGTTGCCATATTCTGAGACCTATAACTTTTTTATTATTTTTCTATTAATGGAGCAGTGTGAGGGCTTGTTTTTTGTGGGGCGAGCTGTAGTTTTCATTGGTACCATATTGCGGTATATACAACTTTTTGATCACTTTTTAAAAATATTTTGGGGGGAGGTAAGGTGACAAAAAAACAGCAATTCTGGCGTTCACCCAGAGGGTTAAATAATGGTACAATGTAATAGTTCCGATTTTACACGGACGCGGCAATAGTAGTTATGTTTATTTTCTATGTTATTTTTAGGGGAAATTCGAAAAAGGTTTTTTTTCCTTTAATTTTTTTGTACATTACTAAAAACTATTTTTGAAAAATAAATAAATAAATGTAGTCCCCCTAGGGGACTTGAACAAGCAACCATTAGATCGCTGGTACAATACATAGCAATACTTTTTACCGACTCCTATTCAAGTGAATTGGACAACGCTACTATACCAGTCATAGCCACTATGTACCAGAATAAAACCGATGTAAACAATGAAGAGGCTGTAGCACTCACTGCATACCCTTCAAACAGCTGATTTTCAGGGTCACAGAGTCTGGGGGGAGCGCAATGAACAGATAGATATGTTTAAGTGGTTACTCGGCCAGGACCAGAGTTATTTTACAGCTGACACCCGCATTGTATGGAGCGGGCTTAGTTCGTGAGCCCGCGTCATCTTTCCCAACTACCGACTATGACGTGCAGTCACGTCAAATATCAGTAAGGAGTTAAAGGGGTTTCCCATCTCATATAGTGATGGCATATAACTAGGACCCCCACCGATCCGGAGTATGAGTCACAGTTCTTCCATGCACAGCTGCGCCCCTGGCCACACGATGTGCAGGGCGCTGCAGTTACCTGGACAGTCCAGAGCCATGAGTGCCACCATACAGGGAAAACTTTAAAGCAGACACAGCGCTAAAGCCAGGGGCGTAGCTAAAGGCTCATGGGCCCTAATGCAAAGGTTCTTCTTGGGCCCCCCCCCCAAACTTCTCATGGCCGATGGCCCGCAGCTTTCAGCTGCATCGCTGGGTCTCCTAAGTGATCCAACAATGCAGCACTAGCAGCCAGGGGCGTCACTAAGGACTTAAAACATCAGGGGGAATAGCCCCAATACATATGTGCCCCCCCCCCCCACAAAAAAAATGTGTGTGTGTATGAATATGTGCATACAGTGAGGGAAATAAGTATTTGATCCCTTGCTGATTTTGTCAGTTTGCCCACTGTCAAAGACATGAACAGTCTAGAATTTTTAGGCTAGGTTAATTTTACCAGTGAGAGATAGATTATATTAAAAAAAAAACTGAAAATCACATTGTCAAAATGATATATATTTATTTGCATTGTGCACAGAGAAATAAGTATTTGATCCCCTACCAACCATTAAGAGTTCAGCCTCCTCCAGACCAGTTACACGCTCCAAATCAACTTGGTGCCTGCATTAAAGACAGCTGTCTTACATGGTCACCTGTATAAAAGACTCCTGTCCACAGACTCAATTAATCAGTCTGACTCTAACCTCTACAACATGGGCAAGACCAAAGAGCTTTCTAAGGATGTCAGGGACAAGATCATAGACCTGCACAAGGCTGGAATGGGCTACAAAACCATAAGTAAGACGCTGGGCGAGAAGGAGACAACTGTTGGTGCAATAGTAAGAAAATGGAAGACATACAAAATGATTGTCAATCGACATCGATCTGGGGCTCCATGCAAAATCTCACCTCGTGGGGTATCCTTGATCCTGAGGAAGGTGAGAGCTCAGCCGAAAACTACACGGGGGGAACTTGTTAATGATCTCAAGGCAGCTCGGACCACAGTCACCAAGAAAACCATTGGTAACACATTACACCGTAATGGATTAAAATCCTGCAGTGCCCGCAAGGTCCCCCTGCTCAAGAAGGCACATGTACAGGCCCGTCTGAAGTTTGAAAATGAACATCTGGATGATTCTGAGAGTGATTGGGAGAAGGTGCTGTGGTCAGATGAGACTAAAATTGAGCTCTTTGGTATTAACTCAACTCGCCGTGTTTGGAGGAAGAGAAATGCTGCCTATGACCCAAAGAACACCATCCCCACTGTCAAGCATGGAGGTGGAAACATTATGTTTTGGGGGTGTTTCTCTGCTAAGGGCACAGGACTACTTCACCGCATCAATGAGAGATTGGATGGAGCCATGTACCATCAAATCCTGAGTGACAACCTCCTTCCCTCCACCAGGTTTCCGTTTGCCTTTACGTTGATGGGTTAAAAAGACGGAACCCCTCAACAGAAGGGCAGCGGTGATGTGAACAGGGCCCATGTGCCATGTGTGATACTGTTTGTTGGACCCTGTATCTAAGCCTAATGTAGTCCTAATGTCTGTGTCGGCGATTCAGTGTGAGAAAGTGACCGGAATAAAGGGGAAGTAGCACTCGTACGAGCGGCTGCAACCCCTTCAAAACAGCTGATTGGCGGGGGTCCCGGGTGTCTGACCCCAACTCATCAGCAGGACACTAAAATTAAACTTACCTCCTCTTCGGCCGCAGGTCCTCGCTCCATGAAGTGTCGGGACGCTGTGCGCAGCGCATAGCATCGTGACGTTATGCGCTGCGCATAGCGCTGTGACGTCAGAACCTCTGATGCGCTCCAGGAAGAGGAGGGGTAAGTACTGTCAGTTACTATAGTAACAGGGGCCCGTGTAGTTTATTACATAGGCGCCAGTTACTATAGTAACTTTTCATTGATGTGGTGCAGGGGGCTGCGGGCCCCCCTGGCTTCTGGGCCCGGCCGCAATTGCGACCCATATAGCTACGCCACTGGTTAAAGCCCTTTCATTCTCATAATCGGTGAGGAAATGGCATATCTAAGAGAATCAGACTAGCTCTTTAATAATGGTACAGAACTTGGTGGCTCATATTTAGGGTATGTTCACACGTAGTCAACAAAAACGTCTGAAAATCCAGAGCTGTTTTCAAGGGAAAACAGACCCTGCTTTTCAGACGTTTTTTTACCAACTCGCATTTTTCGCGGCGTTTTCACGCCGTTTTCGCAGCGTTTTTTACGTCCGTTTTTGGAGCTGTTTTCATTGGAGTCTATGAGAAAACAGCTCCAAAAACGTCCAAAGAAGTGTCCTGCACTTCTTTTGACGAGGCTGTATTTTTACGGGTCGTCGTCTGCACAGTACGTCGGCAAACCCATTCAAATGAATGGGCAGATGTTTGCCGACGTATTGTAGCCCTATTTTCAGACGTAAAACGAGGCATAATACGCCTCGTTTACGACTGAAATTTGGCCGTGTGAACATACCCTAACTATGACATTTCTTTATTATAGGAGGGACTGTGTTCCCTCGGCTTTTAGCTCAATACAAATTACAGCTCTGATGACTGTACTGGCTCCATGCACATGACCTTAGAATTCATCAGTAATTACATTCCATAATTACGGACCCATTAATTTTTATTGCCCATGGACACCTTTCCGTATATTTACAGGAAGGTGTCCGTACCTTCGAAATGTTCCGCAAAAAATAGGACATGTCCTATTGTTTGCTTTTTTACGGACCGTGGTCCCATACTTTATATGGGAACACGGCCCGCAAGTGCGGGTGGCTGTCTGCGGCCGTCAGCGCCAGTAATCACGGACCACGATTACAAGCACGATCGTTTGCAGGGGGCTTAACTGTAATGAGCTGTAAACCTATGTGATCAACACATGACCAGCACAGTTCCTTATCCATTGGAAGTAAACAAGGTCTCTTGAAAATTTAAAACTGCGAGGAACGGATACAGAAATTATATAGGACAATAATAATAATTTAAAAAAAACTATGCAATGAATAAACTGCTCAAGTTGCAGAAACCATAATACCCCTTTACGAGAACTGACCAATCTTTACTTTTTTAGGTCTTTTTTGTTAGTCGTAAACCGATCTATTCTGAATGCAGCAGCCAAACTCATCTTTTAGTCCAATAAATAAATATTATAATAAACAGAAGCTTTTTGCAATACAGCGATTGTAAATTGTAACAGGCCTTTATCTACTTTTAGGATATGTAGCATTATTTCCATGCAGTATAATGGTTATTAGTCCACACGTACCACTGGACAGAGAATTCCCCGTACATGAGGGTTGTCGTATTCAATATTCGGTGGCAGGAGGTTCCTGTATATATTAGTGATACTCACAGTCTGTCGAGTGAAAGTCTCAGGACCTACAGATATCTGATCCCACTTCCCTTTTCTGGCTGAATGTAAACGTTTGCGGAATGTCACAGGGTGGGAGGCCGGGGGAGAGAGGCTGCAACTGGCTGAGCCACCGTCTAAGAGGCAGTGTTAATCGGTTAGATATTATTAACTATTTTTCTGCTTAGCCCTCAGGCAGAATGGTATTTATCCTCCTTAGGGTATGTTCACACGTAGTCAACAAAAACGTCTGAAAATCCAGAGCTGTTTTCAAGGGAAAACAGACCCTGCTTTTCAGACGTTTTTTTACCAACTCGCATTTTTCGCAGCGTTTTCACGCTGTTTTCGCTGCGTTTTTTACGTCCGTTTTTGGAGCTGTTTTCATTGGAGTCTATGAGAAAACAGCTCCAAAAACGTCCAAAGAAGTGTCCTGCACTTCTTTTGACGAGGCTGTATTTTTACGCGTCGTCGTTTGACAGCTGTCAAACGACGACGCGTAAATAACAGGTCGTCTGCACAGTACGTCGGCAAACCCATTCAAATGAATGGGCAGATGTTTGCCGACGTATTTGAGACGTATTTCCAGACGTAAAACGAGGCAAAATACGCCTCGTATACGTCTGAAATTTGGCCGTGTGAACATACCCTACGTGTCCGCCCTAGCTTCAACATGTTTCGCCCAATAATTTTCGCAGGCTCATCAGGAAGCAAACTGATATAGTGACGGGATGCATTCAAGATTGGCAGTGGCCACAATCTCTCAGCATTTACACTGTTAACCCCTTCAGGACTGAGCCTGTTTTGGCCTTCAGGACGAAGCCGATTTTTCAAATCTGACATGTGTCACTTTATGTGGTAATAACTCCGGAATGCTTTTACCTATCCAAGCGATTCTGAGATTGTTTTCTCGTGACACATTGGACTTTATGTTACTGGCAAAATTTGCCCAATAGATTCAGTATTTAATTGTGAAAAACACCAAAATTTAGCGAAAAATTGCAAAAATTAGCATTTTTCTAAATTTAAATGTATCTGCTTGTAAAACCGATAGTAATACCACACAAAATAGTTACTAGTTAACATTTCCCATATGTCTACTTTAGTTTGGCATAGTTTTTTGAACATTCTTTTATTTTTCTAGGACGTTACAAGGCTTAGAACTTTAGCAGCGATTTCTCATATTTTCAAGAAAATTTCAAAAGGCGATTTTTACAAGGACAAGTTCAGTTCTGAAGTGGCTTTGAGAGTCTTATATATTAGAAAGTCCCCATAAATTACCCCATTTTGAAAACTGCACCCCTCAAAGTATTCAAAACAGCATTCAGAAAGTGCATTAACCCTTTAGGCGTTTCACAGGAATTAAAGCAAAGTAGAGGTGAAAGTTAAAAATTTCATTTTTTTTATACAAAATTCATTTGTAATACATTTTTTTCTATACCACAGAAGGTTTTTCCCAAGAAATTTAACTTATTATTTATTGCCCAGATTCTGCAGTTTTTAGAAATACCCCACATGTGGCCCTAGTGCGGTCATGGACTGAAACACAGGCCTCAGAAGCAAAGGAGCAACTAGGGGATTTTGGTGCCTCCTTTTTTTAGCATATATTTTAGGTACCATGTCAGGTTTGAAGAGGTCTTGTGGGGCCAAAACAATAAAGACCCCCAAAAGTGACCTCATTTTGGAAACTACACCCCTCAGGGAATTTATCTAGGGGTATAGTTAGCATTTTGAACCCACAGTTTTTTTGCTACATTTATTTGAATTAGTTTGTGAAGATGAAAATCTACTTTTTTTCTGAAAAAACGTAGAAATGTTTAATTTTTTCAAGGTATAAAAGAGAAAAAACACCCCAACATATGTAAAGCAATTTCTCCTGATTATAGCAATACCCCATATGTGGTAATAAACCGCTGTTTGGACCCACAGCAAGACTCAGAAGGAAAGGAGCACCATTTGGATTTTGAAATTCTGATTTTGCTGGAATGGTTTTCAGTGCCATGTCGCGTTTGAAATGCACTGGAGGGAACAAAATAGTGGAAACCCCCGGAAAGTGACCCCATTTTGGAAACTACACCCCTCAAGGAATTTTTCTAGGGGTAAAGTTAGCATTTTGACCCCACGGTTGTTTTGCTGAATTCATTGGAATTATTCTGTAAAGGTAAAAATCTTTTTTTCTGAAAAAAGGTAGCCATTTTAAATTTTTACAAGGAATAAAGGAGAAAAAGCACTCCAACATTTGTGAAACAATTTCTCCCGATTACGGAAATATGCCATATGTGGTAATAAACTGCTGTTTGGACCCACAGCAAGGCTTAGAAGGGAAGGAGCGCTATTTGGCTTTTGGAGCTCAAATTTAGCTGAAATGGTTTTTGGGTGCCATGTCGCATTTGCAAAGCCCCTGAGAGGCCAAAACAGGGGAAACCCCCCAAAAGTGGAAATTACACCACTTAAAGAATCTATCTAGGGATATAGTGGGCATTCAGACCCCACAAGTCTTTTGCAGGATTTATTAGAATTAGGCAGTGAAAATGAATATCGACATTTCTTCCACTAAAATGTTGCATTTTTTTCAATTTCACAAAGGATAAAGGGGGAAAAAGCCGCCCAACATTTGTAAAGCAATTTCTCCCGAGTACGGCAATACCCCACGTGTGGTCATAAATGGTTTTTCATTAGAAAGTAATTAACCCTTTCTGGAGTGATCCATTTTTTTCTTTTCCTTCTTAGTTTTTTCCTCCTCGCGTTCCAAGAGCCACAACTTTTTTATTTTTCAGTCAATAGAGCGGTATGAGGGCTTATTTATTGAGGGACGAGCGGTCGTTTTTATTGTTGCCACTTTTTGGTACATACAACTTTTTGAGCACTTTTTATTACATTTTTAGGTAGAGCCAAGGTGACCAAAAAAACAGCGATTTTGCCGTTCTAAATTCTTTATTTTTTACGTGAGACGCTCCATACATCACCCCCCACACTAAGACATGCCATGTTGTGGTGCGCGAAGGGGTTAATGCGCAGCGCATGGTGCGGAGTGAAAATTACAATTTTCCACTCATATGCCATTTTAGTGCACTATATGTTATGCCCAGTTTGTGCCACTGAAGACAAATACCTCAAAATATTAACCGGGTTCTCCCGGGTATGGCGATGCCATATCTGTGGACGTAAATTGGTGTTTAGGCATGCTGCAGGGCTCAGAAGGGAGGGAGCGGCATTTGGCTTTTGGGGTGCAGAGTTTGCTTGGTAGTTGTTCTGTTTGGGGTTTTACTGGTGTTTCAGTTTATAATGTGGGGGCATATGTAATCTGTGCGGTGTACATCAGGGTACTTGTTATCTGTGCGGAGTACATCAGGGTATAATAAGAGGGTATAATAATGCAGTAAATAAATAATAATCCGCAGATATGTGGCCGGTGTCGCACTGATAAATGGCGCCCGATCTTATCTGCTTTTGGACACTGCACATTTTGCATCGCCATATTCTGAGAGCCAGAACTGTTTTATTTTTTCTCCACCGGAGCCGTGTGAGGGTTTATTCTTTGCGGGACAATCTGTAGTTTTCATTGATACCATTTTGGGGTACCAGAAATTTTTTTGATCACGTTTTATTCCATTTTTTGGCAAGCAAGGTGACCAAAAACCATCAATTCTGACAATGTTTTTTATGGCGTTCACCCTGGGCTATAAATGACCATTATACTTTATTCTGCGGGTCAATACGATTACGGCGATACCAGATGTATATAATTTTTTTATGTTTTGCAGCGTTTGTGCAATAAAATCACTTATTTATAAAATAAATTATTTTTTGTGTCACCGTATTCTGAGAGCCATAACGTTTTTATTTTTCAGTCAAAAAAGCGGTGTAAGGGCTTGTTTTTTGCGGGACGGGTTGTAGTTTGTATCGGTACCATTTTGGAGTACATGCGACTTTTTGATCACTTTTTATTGTATATTTTGGGAGGGTTGTTAACCAAAAAATTGTGATTCAGGCACTGTTTTTCGTTTATTTTTTTCGCGGTGTTCACCGTGCAGGAAAAATAATATTACAGTTTTATAGTTGGGGTCGTTACGAACGCGGCGATACCAAATTTGTGTACTTTTTTTTAACGTGTTAATTTTTTTCCTATAATAAAAGTCTTATTATAGGAAAAAAAGCATTCTTTGTTTATGTCACTTTGTAACTTAGATTTTTACACTTTTTCAAAACATTTTTATTATCTTTTTTTAACTTTTTTCACTTGTCCCACTAGGGGACACTTAGACTGGCAGCTTTGATCGCTGCTGGAATACATTACACTACACACGTAGTGTAATGTGTTCTAACTGTCATTGTGACGTAACTGTCACACTGACAGGAAGCATCGGAGGACCGGCCGGAGGCTGATCCTCCGAGGCTTCCGTACATGGCAACCCGGAGGTCATTGTCTGGCCTCTGGTTGCCATGATAAGGATCGCCAGCCCCCGCAAATACATGTGGGGGGCTGCCGATCCGCTGTAAACCTCTTCGACGTGGTGATCGCAATCGACCACCGCATCGAAGGGGTTAATTGCCGATTTCAGCGGCGACAGGCCGCTGATCGGCAACGGGGAGAGCAGGGCTGACACCCTGCACAGTTAACCGCCGCTGCGGTATAGCGCCAAGCGGCGGTTAACTGTTAAAGCGCGGACGTAACTGTACGCTCAGGTGCGCGAAGTTACTGCTCATCTGGACGTACAGTTACGCCAAGGTGCGGGAAGGGGTTAAATACCCTAAATCACAGCCACACATGACACACACCTTCCCTTCATGTCCAATCAGCAGCAGGGTGGGTGTGGCTTGGGCTCTAACGTGGCTCAGCTGCCTTGGACGGGGGGCAGGGTTATAGTGGTGACGTAGTGACGCTATGGGAACCAGACAGCGTGTTCCCTGGCTTAAAAACAAAACAAGCTGGCTGTCAGATCAAAAGAACGATGGTGTCATAGCATTCAGTGCTAGAGTTAGGCCCCATGCACATGACTGTAAAAAATCTCTGTAATTGCGGACCCGCCCGGTTCTATTGGCCGCGGACACCTTTCCGTATCGCTACGGAAGGTTGTCCATGCCGTAGAACTGTGCTGTGAATTATGGAGCATGTCCTAATTTGTTTGTTATGGGCCGTGCTCCCATACTCCCATACTCGCAATCGCAAGCCGTGATTACGGGAACGGCCGTGTGCATGAGGTCTAAGACCGTATTCATATGTTAACTCAGAGCATTAAAATAATCTGTGTTGTCGCTATAGCTCGCAAAACAGCATTTTCAGCAATTCTCTAATACGTATTAAATCTATAACAAATGAGACCTGGATTATCAGATATTCTTGGCTATCACAGGGTCATAGAAAAGTATATAGAACTCTCTTGTAAGGGTAGAGAACCTTCAGGGAAAAAAAAGTCCCAAATCAAATAACACAAAACATGTTAATATGACTGTGTGCATATAAACCATGCTGTTGTAGGCTAGAATAGCTGAAACCTATAACCCCTTAAATAAATATACATGACACAATACTTTATTTATAAAGTGGGTTAACTCAGGGGTCGGCCACAACTTTTATTATTCAAATAACTTATTAAGTAATCAAAAAATTGTCATATTTATTTTATGTTATAAATTAACCTCAACTGTATAACATACACATAACATGGGTCAATAGAAACCAAACCCGCAAGCCAGCCTAAAACTGAGGGCATGTGGGTGAGAACCAATACCATTCCCCGCCAGCTGTGACAAATATGCCAGGATAACCAACGTGTCAAATAACCAGTATGCATGAGATTAACACATCACATCGCCATATCACAGCCATAATTCCCGGTGAAAAACTTTTTTTTTTTGTCCATGAACTTGAAAACACCAAAAAGAACAGGGAGGGAAATCACACGACCAAAAGAGGAAGTAAGAAGTGGCCTTGCCCCTATAAGCCCTGATAACAAAGCAGCACCGCCACCCGCTCTGAGTAAGAAGGGAGTTTATTAATAGCAAGAACCACACTCAAATTATCAAAAGATTTAAGGGAATTCCTAACCTCGGTTTGTACCATATCCTTAATGCCAGTGGCAAGGCTAGTGGACCCCTCTGCCAGGATTTTATCTAAACATAGCTGGCATAAACGTTTCTGATATGAAGCCGCCAGCTTCCTGCTACACATAGCACATTCTCTCTGACATGTTTTGTCCAACTTTTTCCTGGGACCCCCTCTGACCTAAGAAACATATAATATACAAAGGAAGGACAAGATTAATAATGAAAAAAAAGGTTGCTTGTCCTACCATGTTTCCTAGAAGATCCCATGCCGTTCAAAGTACTGGACTGGAGGATCTTGCTGGGTCTGATCGTTCCGCTGCTTCTCCTGATTGCTTAGTGGAGAAGGAGCCATCTTAGTTCAGGCCTTGAGATAGGCCTAGGCTGGGGAGGTTCCCTGTAGCCCCGCATACTCGATGTGGTGTGCCGGAACACCGCTTCCTGGGACGTAGATGTGTCACCTCCGCCGGAAGTGACGCACGACTGAAAGAAGTCACTGCAGTGCGCCGGAAGCGGTGAAGGCTGGGCCATGACCCCAAGACAGTTGCAACCTGGAGCCGGGCCTGACCCCAGGAGAAGCATTTCCCCCCAGAGGATTACTGACCGTCGGACGGTGGGACCTTACCCCCTCTGAAGAGGGAAGCGGTGTCCGGGAGAGGAGGGAGTGATCAGCCCCAGGCTTAAAGTTGCTCCCTAAGAGACTTACACTTTCAGACTACTCCTAGGAATACAGGTTGAGTGTACCTGCTAGGGGGTCTGCAATCCTGGAGAGTGTGTCTTAAGCACAGGACAAGCCAATCCGGAAGACAAAAAACCTGACTGGGTGTGTGGAGAGGTGTTGTAATGGCAGGAAGGAGGTGAAGGGAAAGTGAGCCCTAATCTACCCACCGCCCTGTCCCTGCCTACTTGCAACGACCCGCCCTAGGCGACGGGGTACAACTGGGCGGCGGTCCCTACGCTGTCTAAGTGCACGGGAAAACAAACAGGGAACACGCAAGGGAAGGGGCAGTAGCCCACGGAACACCACGAGGAAACGGAGCGGTGAATGAGTAGTCAGGACCAGGATAAGGTGGAGTATACCAAAGTGAGCACGGAGGAGGAAGGAAGCCGGAGGCAAAGCAAAGCAGGTTAAGCAGAACAGCAGCAAGGCAGAAGCACGGCAGGAGCAGGCTGGAGCAAGCAGCAGTGGGGCCAGGAATCCAAAAGAATTACAAGCACTGAGGAGGAGAACACAGCAGGTAATAAAGGACAGGGGGCGGAGCTAACTCCGACTGACCAGGCCGCGATAGGCTCTCCCACTCCTGAGCCTGCCACCCTGGTTGGTGGGAGATGGTGTCAGACGAACAGGTCTGGCCTCAGGTGTGGATTGATTAATCCCAGGAGTATACCTAGACGTAGTACCTGGCAGATCCCTAACAGTACTCCCCCTTTTATGAGGGGCCACCGGACCCTTACTAAGAGGACCCGGTTTAGTAGGGAAGAGAAGGTGGAACCTCCTGATCAATACCCCAGCGTGAACATCACGGGCAGGTACCCAAGTCCTCTCCTCCGGCCCGTACCCTCTCCAATGGACCAGGTACTGGAGGGAGCCCTGGACCATCCTACTGTCCATAATCTTGGCCACCTCGAATTCCACCCCCTCAGGGGTGAGAACGGGAACAGGAGGTTTCCTCGAGGGGGACCAGGACGGGGAGCAGCGTTTAAGGAGGGAGGCATGGAAGACGTCATGTATGCGAAAGGATGGGGGCAGCTCCAGACGGAAGGATACAGGGTTGAGGACTTCAATGATCTTATAAGGCCCAATAAATCGGGGAGCAAACTTCCTGGACGGGACCTTAAGGCGCAAGTTCCTGGACGACAACCAGACCAAATCCCCGACGACAAACCGGGGGTTAGCAGAACGTCTACTATCCGCCTGAATCTTTTGTGCGCTCTGGGACGCCTCTAGGTTCTTCTGAACCTGGGCCCAGACAGTGCACAGTTCCCGATGAACATCCTCTACCTCAGGATTATTGGAACAACCAGGGGAAACGGGGGAGAACCTTGGGTTAAACCCAAAATTACAGAAAAACGGGGAGACCCCTGACGAGTTACTGACCCGGTTATTCAGGGAAAATTCAGCAAGGGGAAGGAATGAGACCCAATCGAATTGACAGTCAGAGATGAAACACCTTAAATATTGTTCCAGGGACTGGTTAGTCCTCTCCGTCTGGCCATTAGTTTCGGGATGGAAGGCGGAGGAGAAGGACAGATCAATCTCCAACTTTTTACAAAAGGCTCTCCAAAATAAGGAAACAAATTGTACCCCTCTGTCAGAAACGATATTGACTGGGGCCCCATGGAGACGCAGGATGTGTTTCACAAACAAAGAAGCTAACGTCTTGGCGTTAGGTAGCTTCTTAAGGGGCACAAAGTGGCACATCTTGCTGAAGCGGTCTACTACCACCCACACCACCGACTTGCCCTGAGATGGAGGCAAATCGGTGATAAAATCCATGGAGATATGGGTCCAAGGTCTCTGGGGAATGGGCAAGGAACGTAGTAGGCCCGCAGGTCGGGACCTAGGGGTTTTGGACCTAGCGCAAACCTCACAAGCGGCGACGTAAGCCCTAACGTCTTTAGGCAACCCAGGCCACCAATAGTTTCTGGTAATGAGGTGTTTGGTGCCCAAGATGCCAGGATGACCAGATAGAGCGGAGTCATGGTTTTCCCTGAGTACCCTTAGCCGGTATTGCAGGGGAACAAACAGTTTGTCCCCAGGGACGTTCCCGGGAGCTGCACCCTGATCAGCCGCGATATCAGAAGCTAAATCAGAATCCGTGGCAGAAATGATTATACCAGGGGGTAAAATACAAGCAGGATTTTTCTCGGAAGGAGGATTGGCCATGAAACTACGTGACAGGGCATCAGCCTTAATATTCTTGGACCCAGCCCTATAGGTAACCAAGAAATTAAATCTGGTAAAGAATAGTGCCCACCGAGCTTGTCTAGGATTAAGCCTCCGGGCCGATTCTAGGAAAACCAGATTCTTGTGATCCGTAAGGACCGTTACCTGGTGTCTGGCCCCCTCCAGGAAGTGCCGCCACTCTTCAAAAGCCCATTTAATGGCTAAGAGTTCGCGGTTGCCAATATCATAGTTACTCTCCGTGGGCGAAAACTTCCTAGAGAAGTAAGCACAGGGGCGGAGATGGGTGAGGGAGCTGGTACCCTGGGACAAGACGGCCCCCACTCCCACCTCGGATGCGTCAACCTCCACAATAAATGGCTCCTCTTGGTTGGGCTGAATCAGCACGGGGGCCGAGATAAAGCACTTCTTGAGGGTCTCAAAGGCCTGGACGGCCTCAGGGGGCCAATGGAGGACATCAGCACCCTTGCGAGTAAGGTCCGTAAGAGGCTTAGCGACGACCGAGAAGTTGGCAATAAATCTCCTGTAATAGTTGGCGAACCCTAAAAAACACTGTAAAGCCTTAAGGGAGGCAGGTTGGACCCATTCCGCCACAGCCTGAACCTTGGCAGGGTCCATGCGGAATTCATGAGGAGTGAGGATTTGCCCTAAAAATGGTATCTCCTGTACCCCAAAGACACATTTTTCAGTCTTAGCAAACAGATTATTCTCCCGAAGGACCTGGAGCACCTTCCTGACATGCTCCACGTGGGAGGACCAGTCCTTGGAAAACACCAGTATGTCATCAAGGTACACAACAAGAAAATTACCCAGGTAATCTCTCAGGATTTCATTAATAAAATTCTGGAAGACAGCAGGGGCATTACACAACCCAAAGGGCATGACCAGGTATTCGAAATGACCCTCGGGTGTGTTGAACGCAGTTTTCCACTCATCCCCCTCTTTGATGCGGATAAGGTTATATGCCCCCCGTAGATCGAACTTAGAAAACCATTGGGCTCCCTGAACCTGATTAAAAGATCCGGAATCATAGGAAGTGGGTACTGGTTCCTTACGGTGACCTTATTCAGGTTACGATAATCAATGCACGGCCTAAGACCACCATCCTTCTTGCCCACAAAGAAGAAGCCAGCACCTACAGGAGAAGTCGAGGGGCGAATGAAACCCTTGGCCAGGCATTCTTGGATATACACCCTCATAGCTTCACGTTCAGGACATGAAAGATTAAATATCCTACCCTTAGGAAGCTTGGCACCAGGCACCAAATCGATGGCGCAATCGTAATCTCTATGGGGGGGCAACACCTCGGAGGCCTCCTTAGAAAACACATCGGCGAAGTCCCGAACAAACTCAGGAAGCGTGTTTACCTCCTCCCGGGGAGAAATAGAATTAACAGAAAGACATGACATAAGACATTCACTACCCCATTTGGTAAGCTCCCCAGTATTCCAATCAAACATGGGATTATGCAACTGCAACCAGGGAAGACCTAATACCAGATCAGACGATAATCCCTGCATCACCAGTACAGAGCACTGCTCCAAATGCATGGAGCCAACACAGAGTTCAAAAACAGGAGTATGCTGAGTAAAATAACCATTAGCAAGGGGAGTTGAGTCGATACCTACTACAGGGATAGGACAAGGTAAATCAATAAAAGGCATTTTTAGAGACATAGCAAATTCCACAGACATGATATTAGCAGATGAGCCAGAATCCACGAAGGCACTGCCAGTGGCAGACCAGCCAGCAAACGAGACCTGAAAGGGAAGCAAAATTTTATTGCGTTTCACATTAACGGGAAATACCTGTGCGCCCAAGTGACCTCCCCGATGATCACTTAGGCGCGGAAGTTTTCCGGCTTTTTATTCTTGCGCCTGGGACAGGTGTTCAGAAGATGCTTGTCGTCCCCACAGTAGAAGCAGAGACCCTTCATTCTGCGAAACTCCCTACGTTGTCGAGGGGACATGGAGGCCCCGAGTTGCATAGGTACCTCCGAGTCCTCCGTGGAGGGGCGAGGAGACGGGACCTCGGGGGGGATCGCAGAAAAGTCAGAGGGGAGCACATTGAAGCGTTCAAGCTGACGTTCCCTGAGACGTCGGTCAAGTCGTACTGCTAGTGCCATAACCTGGTCAAGGGAGTCAGAAGAGGGGTAGCTAACCATCAGATCCTTCAGGGCGTCAGATAATCCTAACCTAAACTGGCACCTTAGGGCCGGATCGTTCCACCGAGAAGCTACGCACCACTTTCTAAAATCAGAACAGTACTCCTCAACCGGTCTCCTACCCTGACGTAAGGTCACCAGCTGACTCTCGGCTAAAGCAGTCCTGTCAGTCTCGTCGTAAATGAGTCCGAGGGCAGAGAAAAAGCGATCAACAGAGGAAAGTTCAGGGGCGTCAGGAGCCAAGGAGAAGGCCCACTCTTGGGGCCCTTCCTGGAGTCGGGATATGATGATACCCACCCGCTGGTTCTCGGAACCTGAGGAGTGGGGTTTAAGGCGGAAATACAGTCTGCAACTCTCCCGGAAGGAGAGAAACGTCTTACGGTCCCCTGAGAACCGGTCAGGTAACTTGAGGTCGGGTTCTAGAGGTGAGGTGAGGGGAACTACTACGGCAGCGTCACCCTGGTTGACCCTCTGGGCCAGGGCCTGGACCTGTAGGGAGAGGCCCTGCATCTGCTGGGTCAGGGTCTCAAGGGGGTCCATGATAGCGTCAGCGTAGGGGAAATGGTAGACTAGGTAAGGGGCTTGTAATTATGTAATGGCAGGAAGGAGGTGAAGGGAAAGTGAGCCCTAATCTACCCACCGCCCTGTCCCTGCCTACTTGCAACGACCCGCCCTAGGCGACGGGGTACAACTGGGCGGCGGTCCCTACGCTGTCTAAGTGCACGGGAAAACAAACAGGGAACACGCAAGGGAAGGGGCAGTAGCCCACGGAACGCCACGAGGAAGGTGGAGTATACCAAAGTGAGCACGGAGGAGGAAGCAAGCCGGAGGCAAAGCAAAGCAGGTTAAGCAGAACAGCAGCAAGGCAGAAGCACGGCAGGAGCAGGCTGGAGCAAGCAGCAGTGGGGCCAGGAATCCAAAAGAATTACAAGCACTGAGGAGGAGAACACAGCAGGTAATAAAGGACAGGGGGCGGAGCTAACTCCGACTGACCAGGCCGCGATAGGCTCTCCCACTCCTGAGCCTGCCACCCTGGTTGGTGGGAGATGGTGTCAGACGAACAGGTCTGGCCTCAGGTGTGGATTGATTAATCCCAGGAGTATACCTAGACGTAGTACCTGGCAGATCCCTAACAGGTGTGTCCTTTTTTGAATGTCGTAAAACTGAAGCTCAAAGAACAATGGAGTAATTTCTGTCTTTTTCCCATTCCACCCCATAAAAAATTTGCATCCCGCAAAAAACAAACCCTTATATGACTATGTTGACAGAAAAATCAAAAATTTTATTGCACTTGGAACGCGATGATGGAAAAACAAAAATCAAAATACTAAAATTGGCTGTGTTTCCAAGGGGGTAAAAAATATGAAAACCTTTTATGTTATTTATTTTTATGTATGGGCATAATAAAAAAATTCTAATATAGTTTTATTTAAAATGTTATTTAGTTTTAGCGCTGTAGCTTTTATATATTGACTATACATACTGTAGAAGCTGCATTAAGCTGGTAAGCCAAATCCGTTATTAGGGGTTTTTCCCACAAACATCTCCGGCGCTCCCATAGAAAATGAATGCAGCGGCAGTGCGCATGCGAATGTCACCGGAATACCTCTTAACGAGGTAGTGTCAGCCACTCCTACATGGTGCTGGCGCGGTTGTTGGCTGCGTTGCGACCATGTCAGGGCCGCTCCGTGTGGCCGTACCCTTAGAATCACAAGACTAGTCCAGCACAATGATGGCTCTACGCCCAGAAAATGCTCAACTTGTTCAAAACAAATTATATCAAAGACATACAATAATTCAGCAACAGTAGCATTATATAACATTGACATTTGAACATCTATAGCCACCTGAATAAAACATGGAGTCTAAGTAAGTAATCTACCAATCACATTTCCAATATAAGTACCTGTATATCCTTCTCCACTATGGCACCATTTTTGCGAATATGGTAAATCATTTTCAGCAACTGAAAAATTATGCGAAAATATAACTTTTTTTAAATGTGCCCCAGATCGTCTGCTCCAACATTTGCACAATGCAGACAGTGGTAAAGGATTACCTGGATTCTGTGGTGGACTTGCAGGACTATGGCAGGGAAATTTATTTCTTCCTGCTGTCCTTCTCTATAAACCAAAGATCGAAAATTTGCAGTAGGGTACCCATACATATTAGCTGACAGTCGTCCGAACCCACCGATTTTGGTGGGGCCGGCAGACTATGTAATGTGTATGGGGGTAGCACAACCCTCCTCCAACAGCAGATGTTGGGGGGAAAAGGATTGGGCATGTTGGATTTTAACATGCCCTATCGTTTGCTCCTGTGGAAGATAAGCCGCTGCCAGAAGTGTCAGGCAGTGGCTTATTCCATTATCCATACTGAAGACACATAACCGCTAGGCTGAGCTGAGCGTGGATGTGTATGGTGGAGACATGACGAATAGCGGTCAGTCGAATAAGCATTTGGCCGACAGCTATTGTAAGTATATGGGCAACTTAAAGGGGTATTCCAGTTGCAAAGAGGTTTTACCAGTTTTCACCTGTCCACTGGATACGTGATATCTGGTAGGTTAGCTGAAGGGGCCAAACCATTTTCCTCCATTTGAATTCAGTTGTGCATGCGCACAGCTAATCTGTTCACTTTCTATGGGACTGGCGGAGCTAGCCGAGTACAGCAAAGCCTTGGCCTCTGTCTGTCTTGAAGAGATAAATTGGTTCTAGGAATATGGACAGTAGTTATGTGCACATAGTTAATATTAAAACACTCTTAATCTGTAACATCCTAAACTGCTGATGATGTTAAATATAAACTACGATGTTAAGAAGTTTATATTAACTATATGGTATTACAGAGCAGGATTGTTACATAGTTACATAGTTATATAGTTACATAGTTTGTACGGTTGAAAAAAGAAACATGTCCATCAAGTTCAACCAAGGGATGGGAAAGGGAAGGGAAACATTTCTACACATAGGACCTAATATTTTTTGTCCTAGGAAATTATCTAAGCCTTTTTTAATGCCATCTACTGTCCCTGACCAGCTCCTGCAGTAGACTATTCCATAGACTCACAGTTCTCACAGTAAAGAACGCTTGTCGCCTCTGCCCCCTTTTTTGAGGGGGTTTTACATGGAACAGGATTTCGCCATATTTTTTGTATGTGCCATTTATATATTTATATAAATTAATCATGTTCCCCCTTAGTCTTCTCTTTTTCAAAGCTAAATAGGTTTAATTCTTTTAATCTTTCCTCATAACTTAGATACTCCATGCCCTTTATTAGCTTCGTTGCTCTTCTTTGTATTTTTTTTTCTGAACTGGAGCCCAGAACTGAACTGCATATTCTAGATGAGGCCTCACTAATGCTTTGTAAAGTGGTAATATTACATCCCTGTCCCGCGAGTCCATGCCTCTTTTAATACACGACAATATCTTGCTGGCCTTTGAAGCAGCTGATTGACACTGCATGCTGTTATACAATCTGATATAGGATCCTACTAACCTCAATAAGAAATTTGAATCATGTCTATTAAAGTGGTTGTCTCACCACAAACAACCCCTTTCATACAGGAGCCAACGTGAAGACCTGACATATGGACAGGGCCTGTCTTTATATGGACAGTGATGTCAGGAGCAGAGCAGTGTCCCAGGCAGAGTGCTAGTAGCGCTCTGCCTGGAACTTTGGCTCTGGGGATGCCCTTGACATCACTATCCATATACGGACAGTGATGTCAGGGGCTTCCCCACAGCCGGAGTACCGGAGCAGAGTCTTTACTAGCGCTCTGCCTGGGACACTGCTCTTCTCCTGACATCACTGTACATGTATGGACAGTGAGATCAGGGGCTTCCCCAGAGATGGAGTACTGGAGCAGATCCTTAACTAGCACTCTGCCCGGGACTTCAGCTCTGCTCCGGACATCATTTTCCATATATGGACAGTGGTGTCAGAAGCAGAGAAGGAGTCCCAGGCAGAGTGCTAGTAGTGCTCTGCCCGGGACTATGGCACTGGGGTTGCCCCTAACAACACTATCCATATATGGACAGTGACATCAGGGGTTTCTCCTGAAGCGGAATCCCCAGCCAGAGCATCCGCAATGCTCTGGCTGGGGATTCCACTCCTAGAGGGAGCCCCAAAGGTGCTACCTACAGGGAGGAGGACTGTGTGGCACTACCAGGCAGGGGGGCTGTGTGGCACTACCAAGTAGGGATGCTGTGTGGCACTAAAAGGAAGGGGGCTAAGTGGCTCTACCAGGAAGAGGGGCTTCCTGGTACCAAGAAGAGGGGCTGTGTGGCACTACCTGGGAGGGGGACTACGTGGTACTACCTGGGAGGGGGTGTTGTGTGGCACTACCAGGAAGGAGGGCTGTGTGGCAATACCAGGAAGGGGGCTGTGTGGCACTACCTGAGAGGGGGGCTGTGTGGCACTACCTGGGAGGAGGGGACTGTGTGGCACTATCTGGGAGATGGGCTGTGTGGCACTATCTGGGAGATGGGCTGTGTGGCACTACCTGGGGGGGGCTGTGTGTCACTATCTACAGAGGGCACTAAATCTATGGGGGTACAAACTAGGGGCCTAACTCCTATATGGGGGCATAAACATGGCCTAACGTCTATACATGGGCACAAAGTGACGTTTTCTGCCATTTTACTGCCTCCGTGAGTTCCCCTGCAAAGGGGCCTACTAAGTCTGTGTCGCCCAAGTACCCACATAAACCTGGAGCCGGACCTGCCTCCGGCTATTAATTTTTTCGTTCATAGGGATGCAACATTCGTGGGTGCTATTGGGAGGACAATAGTCACCTAGTGTTTAACACAGACAAGTATCAGAAAGGCAGTTAGACTGTCCATGAGTTTGGTCAGTCATAGATAAGTATCTAAAACTTACTTGTAAGGGTAAAAAACAAAAAAATATTTTACTATAATTTTTATTTTATTAATTTATCAGACTTTCCACATGATCAAACTTCCCGTTCATCTGTCTCCATTTATTCTGTCTGTAGGTCAACAAGAAGCAGTGGTCAGATGAAAGAGAATAACACATGAATGCAAGGTCAGACTACTCTCGTTTGTCATCTGTAACTTTGGTGACATATTGATTTGCGCAGTAGCTGTAAACACAAAACGATAGAAGATTTTCAATCAAGACTATTGCAAAGTTGCTTCATTTTTTAAATACATTGGAGCAATAAAGAAAATTGGTTGTTCAGGTGGATATATCTTTTAACACAGTAATTTTTACAGTTTTCATTGCTACATGTGTTCTGTTATTGCCGCCAGATTTATATAAAACCATAAAATATCTTTAAGGCCAGGATCACACACTCAACACACTTTTTTTTTAAGCTAAACACAGGAGCGGACACAAAAGAAAGGAAATGCATCAGGCCCCATACACACGACAGTATTTTTCATTGGTAATTATGGACAGTAATCATGGAGCCATTCATTTCTATTGGCCACAGACGCCTTTCAGTATTTTTACTGATGGGTGTCCGTATTGAAAAAATTATAGAACCTGTCCTATTCTTGTCCGTAATTACGGCAAGGACTCTCCCATAGAAGTTTATGGGAGCTTCCGTAAATATGGACTGCTACAGAGGTGCATCCGTATACCGTCCATATATATGAAAGCATTGCTAGGCAATATGTTGATGATATCATTTGCAGCCTTCCTCTTTTTGTACGGATCCGTATATACGGATGCAATACAGATGCCTACGGATCTGTATTTACGGACAGTATTTTGGGATTGATGAAAATACGGTCGTGTGCATGAGGCCCCAGTCTTTTCTTAATACCTTTCCTTGCCTTTGGATCCAGTTCTTGGTTTGGCCTCACAAAAACTGAGACAAAAACAGTATCAAAACGTTGTGTGAAGCTGGTCAAAAGGAGCTTTTTGCAATTAGAAAAAAAGGCTGTTTTCTTTTTTTTAAAAAGCAAAAAAAAAAAGCTCTACTCTTAGGGTATGTTCACACGGCCTATTTTCAGACGTTTTTCGGGCCGAAAAATCGGAAGTAGAATGCCTCCAAACATCTGCCCATTGATTGCAATGGGAAAAACGGCGTTCTGTTCCGACGGGTCGTTTTTTTACACGCCCATTTTTAAAAACAGCCGCGTAAAAAAAAACGGCCGCGAAAAAGAAGTGCAGTTCACTTCTTGGGACGTTTTTGGAGCCGTTTTTCATAGACTCTATTGAAAACAGCTCCAAAAACAGCCGTAAAAAAACGCAGCGAAAAACACAGCGAAAATCGCGAGTAGCTTAAAAAATGTCTGAAAATCAGGAGCTGTTTTCCCTTGGATGTTTTTTGCTACGAGTGTGAACATGCCCTTATTCATGGGTTGTGTCTGGTATCTCATCTCTCTCCGATGGGGATCAGACCGGGCAAAATAAACGAAAGCCTTTTTTCTGATGCTAGACAACCTCTAAACCTTACTAGTTCGCCCAGTAGTCCTAAACAGAAGAGAGATCTTCCGGACCCCTGAGAGGGCAGGCAATTCCCTCACAGACCTGGAGGACTGTTCTGACATCACTGACCGCTCTGCTGAATGGGAAGCTTCCCAGGTGCTGATCTCTGGCCAGAGACTAAGACTCTGTGCGCACTATATTTTGGCCTTATGTTTAGCGTGTACATCGGAAAAACTAAACGTGTCCATAGGGCTCCACTGACTGGACTGAGGCCATAAGAGTGTCCATTTAACTTCCATCGGGTTGATATATGTCAGTACACCTTTTTCTTTGAGGATAGAAAAGTAGACTGCACTTTTCCATCCCGGTGGATCGCGCATAAAAAAGTTATACTGCGTGGTGAAGTCTTTTAACATGGGAGCCTATGGGTGACGTATGCCACACGTTACAGGTATATGTATATGTCATGGGCTTTAGCCTTTCATGACGTATATGTTAAACAGACACTATTATAGTCTTAGGCCGAAGTATGCTTTAAACGAATGCCTAATATCCATCACCCGTAGACTGATAATGGAATTTAGAATGAATACCTATAACTGTACATGTGGTCCTATCACACATTCAAAAAAGAAAAGAATAGAACAACAAGTACACATTTGTATCTTGTAATGATCATAATGCTTTATTGAAATACACATAAAAACATATCGGCCGTCAAGACCTAAAATCGGACAAACAATTAAAATGCATAGATGTGGAGAACACTAAGGCTATGACAAATGAAGTGTACTCAGAATGGAACAAGATAAGAAATCCGTTAAAGGTAACTCAGGGAGGCATGCTAAAGATAAAGGAATCAAAAGACCACAAGTGTGATGCATACAACCATGCCTACATAAGAGCACAAATAATGAACCAAAATCGAGTTTAGAGAGGAAAAAGCACAACACACGATGGTATGTGTGTGAGTGTAAGCATATAGGGTGTCCAGGGAGTAACCGCAGATCAAACCCGGTCCCTGGATCTATACCAACCAGTATGTGTCATAGTAAGCCTATAGGTGAACGCCACACCGTGAGCCCCAACGCGCGTTTCGCTGTAGCTTTATCAAGGGGTACTGACAAGAGAGGTAACTGACGCTCCATTTGTACTGAATGGTGGGAGGAGTTTGATTCAGAGAAGGCCAATGGTGGCCTACTGCTGCAGGTGGATACAGTTAGGATTTAAATGATGTATCAGGTGTATGCATTGCTAGAAAGAACGGGATAGAATTACCTGAATGGTACTAGGTGAACGGCAGACACCGCTGATAAATGCCCCATGTGTGCGCTCTCGAGACGCGAGTGCGCATGCGCATAGACATAAGCACAAAGGCGCCACGAGAGGGCAGTGTAGTCGCAAAAAATATGACATATCATGCTGTGGTGGCCATTTTTAATGCTGGAACAGGCAGGGAAAGATGTAATCATAGAGCGTGTAAGAGTTATAGACTACAGGGCAAAGAAAATATGTATGAAATGCAATGGCCTGTTTAGAAGCAGTCGATGTGCCCGTACAACACTTGGAGCAGAGAAATACAAAACAAAAAAGAGGACTACACAGGACAATGTGCCAATAGGAGTCAACAGTAATAAAACAGGATATATACATATCATAAATACGTCCACAAAATATATAGTAATAGAGGCAATAATAAAATGAGTATAATACCCTAATATATTTATACAATTATAAAGACATACACCAATGAATTTCATATACATATATGTGTAAAAAGAATTAAACAAGATTTTGTATATATAGACCAAAAATAAAACAATAAAAAATATAAAAAAAGAAATATTATGAAATGAAAAAATATATAAATAAATAAGATAAATATAAATAAAGCAATAAAAACGTGATATATGGTGAGTGAACACACAAGTGAAGGGTGATAAAATAAATAGTTTTATTAAAAAAATAATACAAAGAAAATAAAGTGATACACACGTGAAAAAAAGCGCACCTGAAAGAAAGTTCAAATTATTGTTAATCACATAATATTCAAATAAATAAAAAATGTATGTAGTGTTATAACAATCATATAGATACTATGTATAAAATAGTTTATCAAAAAATATATATAATAGTGGTAATATAAAAAATATATAAATATAAAAATGAAAAATTGTGAGAATATATGAATAAATGTAAGTATATATCAAAGATATATATAGATATGAAGAGTGAATTATGCACTACGAAGAGTGAAACATAATATAATAGGCCTACTGTGAAACAGACATATAGAGAATGTGCTGAATGCCACTATAAAAGCTGCTTAAAAATGTGTAATAATGATAAATATATTAATAGAACAGTGATATGTATAAAAAAAATAAAATAAAAATCTATATATATATATATATATATATATATATATAGAAGAAAATAGATATAGAAAAATAGATAAAGCACTGTTAGGCCGTAACAGCCTAATATATAATAAACATGCTATAAATCAAGCATATAAAAAATATGTTGAGTGCCCCCTGAGGAAGCTACTGATAATATGGCACAATAATAATAATAATAATAATAATAATAATACACAAGCCACTTGAAGGTTCCAACACGATATTTTAAGCATACGGTGTATGTAGTTTTAAATCCTGGTATTCTAATGGGTTAATGCAAGATGTAGCAGCAGCTCCTATGGAAATAGAAAAGACAATGTCAAGAACAAACTCAAAGTGTCAATATACCGACAAGTACAAAGGGCCAACATGATATAGAGAATATCACTGAAAGTCAAACAAACCTTTCACAACTCAAAATGCAATATATATATACAACTAAAAATTAAAAACTAGTGATAATGGAATCTGTTTATTGTATACATCATGAACAGGGGCGTGAGAGTTCATGACGTTTAGCGAATAACATTAAACTCTATGGTGACGGATGCCACTGTAAAGACATCCTTGACAGCCTACGTTTAATCTATACGCCGGGAGCTTTCCCTACGTCAAATGTAGGCCAAAAACAGGACCTGCAGAGACAAAAACAGGACGTGCACAGAGCCGAAGTGAGTTGCGAGCGCCTGTTTGTTGGCCGCTCATGGGTCACTTTGTTTTAAGGAAGAGATTTTTTTTTTCCTTTTCTTTGAAAATAATGGGTGATGAGAGCTGTTTACGTCTCGCTGCCATTTAGGAATTGAGGCCGGGCTTATGTGGAAGAAAACCCTAAAAAAAAAAAAAAACTGATTATCTGTAAGGACATTTGCTCTGTTAATACATTTGACACGCAATAACTGTAGACTGGGGCTCCTAATAACATAACTTTCTGTTCACTGTCCATAGTTTAGTACATGGGTGACTGCTGTAAATATAGACACATGGGAAGCAGTAAAGATGTTATGGCTTTTCTTACACCAGTGCCCCCAACTGTCGTGGAGCTACAAAAACATGGCCAGGGCATGCTGAGAGTTGTAGGTGCCAATCACCTGGAGAGCCACAGGTTGGAAGACATCGGTAAACACCTAGCGGTACACAAAACCACGTGTTAGCAGCAGCTGTCAATACAGCGTCGCGGACTGGTGACGTCAGAAAAAGGCGCTCCTGCACCACGTGGTATTTGCAAGTGACGCTGTTTGTATCTTGCAACCGGGATGAGCGCCGAGGTACAGAAGGGTAAGAAGAGAGGAAAGGCTCAGTACGTGGGCAATGCCAAGCGGCACAAGGGAGGCAAGCAGCTGGAGGTGGGCATGCAGGGTATTCTCATCACCTGCAACATGAATGAGAGGAAGTGCGTGGGGGAAGCCTACAGTCTGCTCAATGAGTATGGAGAGCTGTTATACGGTGCTGAGAAGGTAGGGGCCACGCTGTAATGTGCCGCACTCTGCTAGTGATGTCTTCTTCATATCTACAATGTATTTATGTATGTGCACATCCATGTTTAGAAGTAATCCTCATATCCTCGATGATCAGATTCATAATACACTGCACCGGTGATCACTTGGGGCACCATAACTGTTGTGCAACTACAACTCCCAGCATTCCATGACATCTGCAGGGTATGCTGGGAGTTGATCTGCCACAGGTTGTAGATCACTGCTATGCACCAAAGGGCAGGTAATGATTGCTATAGGCAAGTCGTTTTAGTGGATGTTAACCCTTTATAAAATCCGAAAAAATTATCATTTTCCTAATCTCCTGCTTCTAAAATGGATAATGATACCACACAATTTTTAAAATTTATAAGGTTTAGGAAATGTTTGTTCTCAATGGAAAAACCGCTACAAAATCGGCCATAAAAAAAAGTATCAAACGCTTGATGCATAAAAAACTGTTGAAAATCAGTATTTTACAGCCGTTTTTAGTCGAGCGTGTGAACATAGCCTTATACGTTTAGTAGCAGTTTTTCAAATTTGCAACAAATGTAACAAAACTTTTAGGCAGTGCTTCATTTTTGAAGGGCCTATAAAAAAACACTCCTAAATCACCCCAATTTTTTTGAAGCTTCACCCCTCAACTTATTCAAAAACGTATTTAGGAAGTTTAACCCTTTAGGTGTTACACAGTATGTTTGCAAATACTCAATTGTAATCCATTTACTTCTGTAATACAGCAGGAGAAATACAACATAAAGGGGTGTCCACTACTGCACAACTGATGACCTATTCACCGGATTGGTCATCGGTGCGGGTCTGATACCCGCACCGTTAAGCCGCTTCGGCTGCCTTCAGGCACCGGATGTTATAGCCCATTATGTGATGTACGGAGCCGGAAGTAGTAGGCTCCGTACATAGCATAGCGGCCAAACTGCAGCTCTGCCGCTATGCAGTGGCCGGAACCAACTGCTGCTGGCATGCATGTCCGGTGCTCGGAGACAGCTGGTGCGGCTAAAGGGGTTTTACACAGGACGATTATCGGGCAGTCGAACGTTAATATAATGCTTGTTGCTGATAATTGCCCTGCGTAAATAGGGGAACGATCAGCAGATGTGCAAGCAAACGCTAGATCATCTGCTGGTTGTATCGTTTTTAAAAAGTGGAATCTTATCGTTGTCGGCAGCGCATCTCCCTGTGTAATCAGAGTAACGAGCGCTCGTCCCCATCCGTAGCTTCGTGTGACAGGAGAAAACGAGCGCCGATCAACGATGTCTCGTTGATCGGCGCTCGCATTATCGGCCGGTGTAAAAGGGCCTTTCACGGTGTGGGGTCCAGGTGTTGGACCCCCACAGATCATGTACTGATGAACTATCTGGTGGATAGGTCATCAGTTGTCCAATAGTGGATTTTGGGGCCTCATTCCTGTTAATTATGATGTCTGCCAAGCACTATTTCATGTTTGAAGAAACCTTGAGGGTCAAAGCATAAGAAACGCCCTTTAAAGAGGCTCTGTCACCAGATTTTGCAGCCCATATCTGCTATTGCAGCAGATAGGCGCTGCAATGTAGATTACAGTAACGTTTTTATTTTTAAAAAACGAGCATTTTTGGCCAAGTTATGACCATTTTTGTAATTATGCAAATGAGGCTTGCAAAAGTCCAAGTGGGTGTGTTTAAAAGTAAAAGTCCAAGTGGGCGTGTATTATGTGCGTACATCGGGGCGTTTTTAATACTTTTACTAGCTGGGCGCTCTGAAGAGAAGTAACATCCTCTTCTTCTCTTCAGAACGCCCAGCTTCTGACAGTGCAGATCTGTGACGTCACTCACCGGTCCTGCATCGTGACGGCCACATCGGCACCAGAGGCTACAGTTGATTCTGCAGCAGCATCAGCGTTTGCAGGTAAGATCGACTTACCTGCAAACACAGATCTGCACTGTCAGAAGCTGGGCGTTCTGAAGAGAAGAGGATGTTACTTCTCTTCAGAGCGCCCAGCTAGTAAAAGTATTAAAAACGCCCCGATGTACGCACATAATACACGCCCACTTGGACTTTTACTTTTAAACACACCCACTTGGATTTTTGCAAGCCTCATTTGCATAACTACAAAAATGGTCATAACTTGGCCAAAAATGCTCGTTTTTTAAAAATAAAAAGTTACTGTAATCTACATTGCAGCGCCGATCTGCTGCAATAGCAGATAGGGGTTGCAAAATCTGGTGACAGAGCCTCTTTAAGGTATTAATCTAGGGGTGTAGTGAACATTATACCCCACAGGGGGGGGGTTGTACAAACGATGTTCTGAGAACTCCGTGTTTTAAAGCAGATTTTCCATCAGACCGCGCTGCCCAATTAAAAAGCACAAAAAAAAATATTGTTGCGTTTTGGGTAATATGAGCGTTCAAACTGTACACACTGATTCATTGAGGGGTGAGCTCTCCCCAACCCTCTCAGCAGGGTATCTGAAAAAAACAAATCTGCATCCTCTGGACATGGCCTAAGCCTGTGTGAAGGATGGTTTATTTTGCTTATATTCTCTGTATTAAATTACATTATGAATTATCAAGCAGGATGCCGAATTACTAAGATATATATTCTCCATCTTGTAATGAACTTTCCTCTATATAATTCAAAGAAATGTCTTATCTCTGTGTTCATAATATGGCTGAACGCCCAGACTTAAAGTGCAACTATTTCTCATTATCTCAACAAATTCCCCCATGAGAACAAACCACTAACACCACCCCAATGTATGGTTGTCTCCAGGTGTTACCTGATGTCAGTATTTTAATGAAGAATTAGAATTATGTACTTGAAATATTCTCATGGTCTGCTATTGGCTGAATAAGAGATAGTCACATTGCCTTTGATTGGTTAACCTCAAGCCTACACCCCATTGGAATATTATTATAATTGAGTTTGGCAATAAACCCCCAGAGGAGTATTTTGAGCATATCCGCAGCGTCTGTGTGTTATTTCTCCTCTCTCGATATATATTGGTATGAAATCTCCTGATTAGGAGCTGGATATAGTTCCTGGCGTGAGTGTCGGTTGGAACACTTGCCTAAATTTCAATCCAATATATTTTGAGTCATTGACTTCCACGACACCTGCATGATGCTGTCAGTCAGTGAATTGAAAGTAAACGTGATTGTAGGACTAAACTTTTAATTTGTTCCTCCATTTACAGCTATGTGAGAAAGAGGATAAACTGTCGGGCAGCGAGGAGGAGGAGGAGGAAGACGACGACGAGGATGATGTTGAAGCCGCCTTAAAGAAAGAAGTTGATCAGATTCGTACGTCGACTGAAAAGAATTTACGCAGATTTCATTCAATAGACAGTGGGGCTAATAATGTTGTTTTCATTAGGACTCTCAATGTAGGTGAGTTACCTCGTTTGCTTTGTGTGTAGTTGCTGGGTGGTTCCTACAAGAGAGCAGGACGATGTGGAGTCTACAATTTTTCAGATCTGTCTTTAGCTGCAGTCCATGACGTCCTGTAGTCTGGACTCCAGTGATTGAGATAAATAGTAGCCCGAGTCTGATGACTGCTCTGTGGGGCAATTCACTGATCTTCTCTCTCAGCAGAGAGATGGTTGTGAATGATTGTAAATAGCAATGCCCTAATATAATGTGATCATCAGATTTGATCTGTTTAGCAGCAGGAGTCTTGCAATCAAAACCCGAGTAGATCAATGTAGTAAATTCCTATAATCACATTCTCTATGGGTATTGCTATTTATGCATTTCCCCATAACTTAAAGGGTCATCCGGCAGCCCAAAAATAAAAACTGCCAAATCACCTTTTAAAATCTTTACTTATTGTTCTGTGTCATTTTCAGGCGTTAAAGTTCATTTTCGGGGTACTTACAAAGCTGCGATATCGCTACGCACACGGACTTCTGCTTCTTGGGCGGGATTTTGTTGTTCAGCATTCGCTGGATAAACTACAAATCCTGGCATCCCCTGTGAGGTCTGGAGCACGCTCATTTAGAGTCACTAGTCTCTAGCCGAGAGCGACGGGACTAGGATGAGGGCTGCCCTAGAAATAGAGCAAAAGGGTTCACGTGATTGGTGATGTGCCGACACCAAACGGCAGGTAGAGCAAGGCCTTTGTCACGTGGGGCTGTGTTGGCGCGTCATCACTTGAGAGACTAGGGATTCCGGCACCACGTGACTGGGTTTTGAATCCCCGATTTATAATGGAATTTAAAATTACAATATATTAGGAAGTGAGATGTTTTTTCCTATAATATTAATGGCTGAAATAAGAACAAAATGTCCCTGGATAAGCCCTTTAAGCTGTGTATGTTCGTGTTATACTGTTGTCTGATCACTGTATCTAATCCTCCTACACTGTGCAGTCGCTCAGAAAATGGCAGCACACAGTGTAGGAGGTTTGAAGATTTAAACCCCTCCTTCTCCTGGCACTAGCCAGAATAAGGGAGGGGGGATTGTGTGAGGACACTAGAGCGAGTGTGTCTACCTCAAATTTGCAGCATAAAGCAATGAGGTTGCTTTACCACATTGACCATGCTGCAATTTTGGGAACTGCTCCCTCTAGTGCCCAGCACATGGAAATGTTATAAATTAGAATCTAATTTATAATATTTCCTGACTTGTGAAAAAATTAAAACCATGTGTAATCACTTCAATTGTTTAACTAACAAAAACAAAATATTTCTAGTGACACATTCCCTTTAATGTTACATTAGTTTGCTCATTCTTGGTATAAACTAAAATGTGGGGAATTTCTATTGTTAATATTTGTCAACATGCATCTTGTTTCAGAGCCTGAGAAGTTGGTCCACCACATTTTAATGGATCTGTACGCTACAAAGAAGAGGAAGACGAGGGTCATCCTTCGTATGTTACCTGTCACCGGTACTTGTAAAGCTTTCCCTGAGGATCTCAAGAAATATGCAGAGACATTCTTCCAGCCTTGGTTCAAAACTCCCAACAAAGGAACTTTTCAGATTGTGTATAAGGCAAGAAATAACTATCACATGAACCGGGCTGAGGTCATTAAGGACCTGGCAGGTGAGCTATTCCTAATGGCAGCAATTCTTCTGTAATAACATGCCATCTTCACATCGCGGTCTATGCATTGTGTTATGGATTATATTCTGGCTATACAAAGCTCGGTTACAATGAAAACTAGTGAAGTCTCTCTGTTGTCTGTCTTCCTGCCAGAGACACACAGTGTCAGTCACCAAACTAGATTGATGCACCCCATCTGGACTACTCTTGTGCTACTAATATCAGAGGGGCCAAGCTGCTTTTTACTTTGAGTGGCGCAGTGATTGATAATACACACTAGACAATCAACAAGAAAACTTTTGTATGGGCAGCTCTATTGTACGTCATTGTACTGTAAATGCCTGTGGATTTGAGCTGCAAAATACCGCAAATCGAGCCTTAAACGGAAGATCTGACTGCTATACGGTGGTCGTGCCGGAAGCAGAAGACTCCGACCACTGTGGCGGCAGAGCTGCAGTAACCCAGCACGGCTGCTATACAGTGGTCGGAGTCTTCTGCAGCTGCTCAGAGCAGGGTTTGGGTGGTCGGACCCCCACGATCATCCTGTGGATAGGTCATCAGTATAAAAAACAGCCCCCTAATTGGACAACCCCTTTAAGTATTCCAAATCCATAATGTTTCTTGACACTTTTTCCCCAGATGTATAATGTTTGGCCTTTAAACTACTCATACCAGAAATAACTATTCCACACTTTGTTTTGTTTTTTACGCTATGCTCAGTTATGAGAAGATGCAATTAGGTGGCTCTTATTGTCTTCTACACAGTCGAGTTACATTGTTATGACCACCAGCTAATATCCAGTAACTGCCATGTGCAGCACAGACAGCAGCTAGACAGACTGGGAGTGACTCAATAAGGTGGTGGTCGGTTGTCTCCGGTATCTGGAGCCGTGCTGACTGCAGAGCATCCCACATTTGCTGGAGGGTGCGTGGGGGAGGAGCCATAGAGCGAACAAGACGATCGAGGTCCCACAGATGCTTAACTATGTTAAAGTCTGGTGAATCAGGGGGCATCGGAAGTCTTGGTCGTCCTCTTCCAACCACTGTCAGACATTTCTAGCCGTGTGACACATCGCATTGTCTTGCTGGAAGATTCCATCTGCCTCAGGGAAGAGAAGCAGCATGTATGGGGGGGGGGGGACGTGATCTGCAACGATGGATTCATAACCAAATCAGTTCAGAGTGTCTTCCACATGGATTAGTGGCCCAGAGAATGCCATGAAAAAATTTACCAGACCATAACGCTGCCGCCACCAGCTTGTGTTCCTCCAGCAATGGTTACAGGGTGTTTGTTCTCTGATGAATCTCGCCTGACACGCCAACGTCCATCCGTTCGATGAAGCAGAAAACGTGACTCATTGGAGAAGGCAACACTTTGCCAATCATCGGTGGTCCAATTCCGATACTGCCGTGCAGATTGAAGCCTTTTTTTTCCAATGCACTTTTGTTTGCATAGGAACAGTGACCAGCCGTATTCTGCGCAGCCCCATACACAGTAGGATTCACTGAACTCTTGTTTTAAACACACGTCCAGTAGCCCCCTGGTTGATTTTGAAGGTGAGCTGCTATACTGTAGTCTGTTTGGCCCTCGCGCGCCGACATTCACCTCTCGCATCAATGGCACGTGGTGCTCCGCAGTTTCCATGTCGGTTATTCCCAATGGTGCCGTTTGTCCACTCACGATACACTATCACCACAGCAATATGCGAACAGTTCACAAACTGTGCTGTTTGAGAAATACCTCCACCCTTTGTCCGAAAGCCAATAATCATCCCTTTTTGCAACTCTGATAAGTCGCCCCTTTTTCCCATGGCAACAACGAGTGTTCCGACAGCCGACCGCACACCTTATATACCCACCAAGCCAGCCAACGACACGTCACTTTCTTCATGGGCTACGCGCCGCCGACGTCAAAAGTAGGAGGTGGTCATAATAATGTGACTCCACTGTGTATCTAGGTTTACATGTTCTGTTTCCACTGTACTCGTTCACACTGCACTCCCTGATATCTTGAGATGCTTCTCCTTTACTAGCTTGTACATACAAGTGTATGCATCTGACTGCATGGTTTTGCTTAATTTATTGTTCTATTAAGAACTATTTGTATTTCTTTATTTTATGGTTGTTGACCACTGCATCCTGACATCATCCACGTCTATTTCAATAAAAAAAATAAATGGGGGTCACAAATAAAGACACTGGTTGTTACGCAGTGTGTGCTGGCCAGTCAGACTGTCAGATATCACTCATCTGTATGTTAGATTGGTACCTTGCTGACAGCGGGGAAGTGGTAATACAGATTGTCAGCCATCATATCCTGTCTGGTTGCTTTATTAATCAGATTTTTCTGATAACCTGTGTAGTCTTGTAGATGCACTAACTGACACTGTTTTATGTTTCAGGAATAGTTGGGAGCCTGAATCCAGAGAACAAGGTGGACCTGACTAACCCAGAGTTCACCATTGTAGTGGAGATTATAAAGAACGTCTGCTGCCTGAGTGCGGTGAAGGACTACACTCTGTTGAGGAAGTATAACCTGCAGGAGGTGGTCAAGAGTGCCAAGGAGGAAAAGCCACAGGAAGTGGCAGGGGAAGAAGGAAAGGGAAAAGAGCAAAGCGAAGATGGCCCTGCAGTGGGCTCTGACACCTAAGAACCACATGCATGTAGGGTCCTGATGGAGTACGGCCAAGGACCGTCCGAAATCTGCAATGTTTTATAGATTTTAGAAGCAAGCGGTAACCATTTGTAAAATACAAAAAAACTCCCCCTGTTTAATTATTGAAAAGTAGAAACATACAATCCTTTGTTGGCTTATAGAACATAAGCACCTTTACAGCTGATGCTGCTTTTTGTTTTCGTGTTTCCATCCCGTCCCCCGTCTCCCCCCATCTGCCTTAGGGCAGCATATTGTTTATACAATACCAGAAAATCAAATTAACTGCGAAAGGGTTGCCCTAAAATTGGATATGTTTTCTTTCCAGGGATTTTATTTTTTTTGGAAGCCCTACCAGTCACTAGAACAGGGGTCCGCAACCAGAGGTACTCTAGCTATTGTGAAACTACAACTCCTAGCATGCTCTGGCAGCCTGTGATGGTCAGGGTTTGTTGAGAACTGTAGTTTCACAACCGCTATAGAGTGGCACTGGTTGCTGACCCCTGCATTAGAATGTGCAAAGGGGAACTTGGCGTGATGCACTCACATATATCCAAAATAAGGGGAGTAGTAGTCAGATGTGGGCTGGGGGCCCTTACTGATTTGTGGAGGCACAGCTCATAGACCCACCATTGATGGCTTGATAGAGTAATATACATATAATCATCTAGTGGTTTGTTTGTGGTCCCTACATCAAGGCCTTATACACACAAACGTGTTAAGCGTCCGTGTGACGGCCGTTAAAACAACGGTCCTCACATGGACCTATATAATTCAATGTGCCCGTTGTTTCAACGGACCGTGTGAAGGGTCCGTGAGAAAATAGTTCATGTCCTATTTTTTTTTTTTCATGCTTCACACATCCCTCCATAGACATTAGTCTATGGGGGATGTGTGATATCGCGTCTCACGGCGCAGAGCACGAATGCACCTCGGACGTGAAAAACTACAGTTTTTCGCGTCCGAGATGTGCAGCGCCCGTGTGAATCTAGCCTTAGTTTGAAGAGGTTTTCTGGGACTTCAATATTGATGGCCTGTCCTTAGAATAGACCATCAGTGCTTGATCTGTGGCGGTCTGACCTCTGGGGACCCCTGCCATCCAGCACAATAAAGACCCATCAAACTGATGACCTATCCTAACGATAGGCCATCAATGTCATAGTCCAATGGCCCCTTTAATGCAATAAATTACCAGTTGGTGGACGCATGCCGAGAGATAATGTTTGATAACTTTCAAACCTTAATTCATTTGGACACAGAATTAAATGTGTAGGTTGTTATCTCTTTATGCAACATCGTCCTCACCAGGGAAATATTTTTCTCGTTTTTGTAAATAAATATTTTTATCTCCTTTTTTCTGTTTGAAATTCAGTTTGTGAAATAATGAAATTGCTGCGACATAGAAAGTACATGATGGCACCAATGAAAATAAAAAAAACAACCTGTTTTATTATGTGGACAGGCACTTTTATATACAAGGATCTTAAGCTGGGTTCACAGGATTATTTTTATTTTTTATTTTATTTGTTGCGTTTTAACATCCATTCCATGTAAACACTTTGGAGTTTGAAGCCTTTTTTTAAGTTACATTGGAAAATCTATGGGGGAAAAAACGCATACCTTCATACGTTTTGAAATAAACATCAATGACCCTAAAAATTACACTAACCACAAAATGCTGTGGGGCAGATTTTTTATTTTTTTTTCCAATTCAAAATTTTTATTGGTTTTGATACAAACACTTACAAAAACATACGGAGAAAATGTGTCCCCATAATAAAAAGGACATGACAAATAGGGCGCAGTCCAAACAGAATGGTAAACATCACAACCCATGAAGAACACACACTACGACGGCCATCTGAGCAATCATAACCGGAAGGAGCACTGTGGGGCAGATTTTTTTTTTTAAATTATGTCCTAAAGTTGGACAGGATAAAACTAGACCACACCGACAAACTGCCAAATTTAACACAATGGCGCACGCAGGATTTGAGAAGGGACTTTGCGCTTCTACCGTGAAATTTTGTCTAGCTGCCTTGTCTGTTCCTTGCAATTTAGGTTTGTGATTGACCCTCTAGTCAAAAGGTTTTTAAGGCTAAGAGGAGAACAAGTATTTCAGAACCTGTAGCTCCCTGGGATCTACCTCCTGGGTCTTCAAAGTCTGTGTGGGCCACCATTTGAGCCCTTAGAGCATTTGAAAATTTATCCTATTGACAGATACCTCAGCCAAAAGAGTAGGTGAACGCCAAGTCTTGGGTTCAGTGGAACCTTGCTTATCCTTTTTTCCTGACCAGATTTCTTCCCACGTTTAGACCCAAAGTACCTCCAACTTCCAAATATCTTTGCATAGCCATCACACCACATTAGGCTGTGAAAACACCTATGGACTTGGTGAAAGGATCTCAGGGGTATCCACACTGGGACATTATGAAGCAGATATAACCATTGTTGCATCCATATAATTTTTATAAAATTTGCTCGTCCCACCACCGACAGAGGTAGCCTAGCCCAAGCATCTAATGTATGCTTAAACCTGCCTATTAACGGAGATAAATTATGTTTCTCATAGTCTGGAAGCTGGCGGGTAACTACCACTCCAAGATATTTATATTCTGACACCACCTGTAATCCAGATCGGGCATCGGAAACTTCATCGTGAAGAATATCTAAAGGCAATTAGGTCGATTTGGACCAATTAATAACCAATCCAGACTAGCCACCGAAAGCCCTTCAGCCATTTTTATGCATTTAAGCACGCCCTCCTAGACTTGCAGCGTCAGAACGGTTTGCCTGAACACCGCTTGATTTGCAATGTTCCAACGCGCTGGAATTCCACCTTACACATGTTGGATTATCTGTACAAACAGTGGAAAGTAGTGAATGAGTTGATTTTGGAGCTGGTGTAATTTTCAGCTCTGGCAGGGGCAGCTGATCAGGTACGCATGTTCCGTTTCAAGGCCCTTTGAAGATGCAGCAAATTTTGTCAGCAGGGACAACAGCGGAATGAACGATGTTTTGCCGCTGATATTCTGGAGCAAAGGCTCAGCGATGATTCAGCAAGGGATGGAGGAAAGATCACATCTGGCTCGCAGCACTATGGATGTTGAGGAGGTGGAGTTGGAATCGGTCGTGTTATTACAGGAGGGGGTAGAGGATGAGGCAAACACCCAACATAATGACCGTGATGATGAACAACCACGGCAGTTATGGGCTGCTGATAGAACCAACTGGGCCTTTGGAAACAAGGGCGAGCTGTAGATTGCCCACTGACACCTGTACTATTTAAATGACGCAAAGACATGAGTTCTGGACAGCCATACTTTTAGACCCTCAAAATAAACTAAAATGGGAGAATTTTTCCTATTTTCAAAAGGGAGACAAAATTGGCTTATCAAAAAAAGCTTTGCAGCCAGCTTGCCACGGCTTTCAAATGGCAGACACCTGCCGCTCTCTGCTCCCCACTGAGTCAACGCTCTACCACCTCTGCCAGCGCTAGCCCCTCCAGCGCCTGGATTGTGAGGATTTTAAAACCCCTGTGCCTGAATCCACTGATTAGATCTTCCATTGCCGCTGTCGACACGCTACTTCTACCACCAGTCCACCACCCCTGCTGTCGACTCGCTACTACTGCCACCAGTCCACCACTTCTGCTGACGCCTGCTACTAACAGGCCTATGCAACCACAGATCTCCTGTCCCGTCTATTGTTTTATACTGTACCTCTGCTGATGCAGCTACTTCTACCACTACCCCTGCTGCTGCAGATCAACCAGATGATAAAAAGGGATAATTTTTTGGGAGTTTCATTTAAAAAAAAGCCATTTCCAGGCTCAAAACCTGTAGCTACTCCCAAAATGGGATAATTTTTGGACCGCCTGGAAAAAGCCATTGTTTCTTCTGTTGCCACTGTGTATGTAAAAACGCCGGCAGACATCTGCCACCAAAAAAGGTTAATTTCTGGACTTTTTTTTAAATTATTTATATTTTAAAAAAAGCATAACAAATCCGCTAGTGCAGTGTGTTTTTAACCCCTTCCTGCCGCAGCAATTTTTCACATTTTCATTTTTTCCTCCCCACATTCCAAAAGCCATAACTTTTTTATTTTTTTGTCGATATAGTCCTATGAGGGCTTGATTTTTGCGGCATGAGTTGTAGTTTTTCGTAGCACCATTTATTGTGCCATATAATGTAGTAGGAAACGGGGGGAAAACATATTTGTGGGGTAGAAAATGAAAAAAACAGCGATTCCGCCATTGTTTTTACGGAATTCACTGTGCAATTAAAACAACATGTTAACTTTATTCTGCGGGTCAATACGATTACGGCGATACCAAATATATATAGTTTTTTTCTATATTTTACTACTTTTACAAGTAAAAACCTAAAGTGTAAAAAATAACATTTATTTTGTGTCATAACTTTTTTTTTTTTCCGTCGATTAATGGTATGAGGGCTTATTTTTTGCGGGATAAGCTGTAGTTTTTAGTGATACCATTTTGGGGTACATGCGACATTTTGATCACTTTTTATTTCATTTTTTGTGGATGATGAGGTGACCAAAAAAGAGCGATTCTGGCGTTTACTATTTTTTTTTTTGTTACGGCGTGCACTGTGCGGGTTAAATAATGATATATTGTAATAGTTCAGGACTTTTACGGATGCTGCGCTACCAATTATGTTTATTTTATTTTTTTTACTATGCTCTAGGGGGAAAATGGGAAAAGGGTTTTTTTTTGAACTTTTAATAATTGTAATATTTTTTTTTACATAAAAAAAAAAAAAACACTTCATTTTACAAATTTTTACTTTTATTAGTTCGCTTGCACTATATACTGCAATACTAATGTATTGCAGTATATCGTGATTCTGACAGGTTTCCATTAAGCCCTGCCGGAGGCAGCGCTTCATAGGAGCACAAAGATGGCAGACCTGGGGGCCTTCATTGCATTGCGGGAGTTGCCCCCCTCTTTCTAACGATTTAAACGCTGCGGTCGCTATTGACCACGCCATTTAACGAGTTAAACTAGCTTGTTACTCTGAAGTGTCGGCTGTAACATACAGCCGACACCCGCATCGTATGCAGCGTGAGCCCGTTCAATGCTTCCCCTACCTGACTTTGGCGTATGGATACGTCAAATGTCGGGAAGAGGTTAAAGAAGCTGTTACCACCAGGTACCATCCGTTTACCCATGGCCATTCATACATTCCGTAACGTTAACATTAACTTTGCCTTAAAAAACGCTCAAAAGTACTTAGATACACTCCTAGGTGACCTAAGAGTGTTATACAGGGCTTTTAGGGCCCTTAGACCGTGTTATACACAAATTTTAAGGCTTTTCGTGACTTTCGGGATTGGTTCGAAAATTATTTGGTCTAAACCGAACCTTTTGACCAAATTCGACGAACCAGCCGAACCGAAATTTAGAAAAAATTAGCTTGTCTCCTTTACAGACCCAGTGTCACTGAAGCAGCCAAATAGAGAGACAAATACAGATTGTGAACGGATAAATCTCCCCCACTCCGTGAGCATAAAACAGGCTGTAAAGGCCTAGGAATATACCCCTGCATCAGGGGAGAGATTGTTAGAGTGACCACTGTGCCCGTGCTGTATACATGGAGACTAACTGCCAAACGTGTGCTCCTTTGTGACTAAAACCGATACACTTATGTGTCTGAATGGCGGCAACCGTTATGCATATGGACTGTACATATTGTAACCACCAAGATTTGTACACCTGAACTTTTAGTGCCGTGTAAACTGCTGCTGTGTTATCCTTCTGCGGGGCGTTACCAAAGGTCTTACCACCCGTGGTTCGGTCACTTTACACCTTCACCAAACTCTATCTGGACCTAGCCAGTCCTTTATTTGTACTCAGAGAGTTATCCCTGTGTTACATAGTTACATAGTTAGTACGGCTGAAAAAAGACACATGTCCATCAAGTTCAACCAAGGGAAGGGAAAAGGGAAGGAAAAATTTCTACACATACGAGCTAATATTTTTTTGTTCTAGGAAATTATCTAACCCTTTTTTAAAGCCATCTACTGTCCCTGCTGTGACCAGCTCCTGCGGTGACTATTCCATAGATTCACAGTTCTCACTGTAAAGAAGCCTTGTCGCCTCTGCAGGTTGAACCTTTTTTTCTCTAGACGGAGGGAGTGCCCCCTTGTTTTTTGAGGGGGTTTTACAAGGAACAGGATTTCACCATATTTTTTGTATGTGCCATTAATATATTTATATAAGTTAATCATGTCCCCCCTTAGTCGTCTTTTTTCAAGGCTAAATAGGTTTACTTCTTTCAATCTTTCCTCATAACTTAAATTCTCCATGCCCCTAATTAGCTTCGTTGCTCTTCTTTGTATTTTTTCCAACTCCAGGGCATCCTTTCTATAAACTGGAGCCCAGAACTGAACTGCATATTCTAGAGGAGGCCTCACTAATGCTTTGTAAAGTGGTAATATTACATCCCTGTCCCGCGAGTCCATGCCTCTTTTAATACACGACAATATCCTGCTGGCCTTTGAAGCAGCTGATTGACACTGCATGCTGTTATTGAGTTTATGATTTACAAGTACACCCAGATCCTTCTCAACAAGTGAATCCGCCAGTGTAGCTCCCCCTAGGACATATGATGCATGCAGGTTGTTGGTACCCAGGTGCATAACTTTACATTAAACTTCATCTGCCAAGTGGACGCCCAAACACTTAGTTTGTTTAAATCTGCCTGTAATTCATGAACATCTTCCATAGACTGAACTATATTACATAGCTTGGTGTCATCTGCAAAAATAGAAATAGTGCTATTAATCCCATCCTCTATATCATTAATAAATAAGTTGAATAATAGTGGTCCCAGCACTGAACCCTGGGGTACACCACTTATAACTGGGGACCATTCAGAGTAGGAATCATTGACCACAACTCTCTGGATACGGTCCTTGAGCCAATTCTCAATCCAATTACAAACTATATTTTCTAAACCTATAGTCCTTAATTTACCCATTAGGCGTCTATGGGGGACAGTGTCAAATGCCTTTGCAAAGTCCAAAAACACTAAATCCACAGCGGCCCCTCTGTCTAGACTTCTGCTCACCTCTTCATAAAAACAGATTAGGTTAGTTTGACAACTTCTGTCCTTAGTAAAACCGTGCTGGCTGTCACTTATAATACTATTTATTGTCACATAATCCTGTATATAGTCCCTCAATAGCCCCTCAAACATTTTCCCCACGATGGATGTTAAGCTTACTGGTCTATAATTACCTGGGGAAGACCTAGAGCCCTTTTATCTGTGGTGTTACATAGGACTGCAGGTAACATCTACTACATTATCTGTACATAGGACTGCAGGTAACATCTACTACATTATATGTACTAAGAGAGTTATCACTGTGTTATCTGTGGTGTTACATAGGACTGCAGGTAATGTCTACTACATTATGTATTTAAAGAGTTATTGTTATTTGTGGTGTTACATAGGACTGCAGGTAACATCTACTACATTATCTGTACTCAGAGAATTATCACTGTGTGTTATCTGTGATGTCACATAGGACTGCAGGTAACGTCTACTACATTATATGTATTTAAAGAGTTATCATTGTTATTTGTGGTGTTACATAGGACTGCAGGTAACATCTACTGCATTAACTGTACTTTATGTATATGTGCCGCTGTCTTGGTATATATGAGTCTGTGTGTGAATGTGTCTTTGTGCTTGTATATATGTGCCTGTATGTCTACATATGTGCCTTTATGTATTTGTATATGTTCCTGTCTGTGTATTTATGTGCCTGTATATATGTGTCTTTATGTCTATATATTTACCCTTATATATATGTATGTATATATTCTAGAATGGGTGTGTGTATATATATATATATATATATATATATATATATAACTGGAACAGAGGACAAGTAACAGCACCAGGACTTCAGTGTAAGGGTATGTTCACACACACTAATTACGTCTCTGCAACATCGAAATCAACGATAATTGATGGGGCGGGTGGCACGACTATGGCCGCAGATGATGGGTCATGTGACCCGACTATCAGAGGAGTAGCTAGGGGTTTAGCACAGGGGGCAAAACAAATTTGTGTGGGCCCCCAACACAGTATGGTGCCGATGTGTCCTCGCTCGTCCGACACGATGCAGGACCTGGGGCAGGCAGTGACGTCACAGCGTGATCTCTCGAGAACACGCTGTGTGTCTGTGCACTGCCAGAAGCTGGGTGGTAACGAAGAGAAGTGGATGATGCTGATTCGTCAGCATCATAAACTTCTATTCACAACGCCCAGCTAGTAAAATAAGTAAAAACGCCCAGATGTACATACATAATACACGCCCACTTGTACTTTAACTTTAAACACGCCCAGTTGTACTTTAGAAAGCCTCATTTGCATAAATATAAAAATGGTCATAACTTGGCCAAAAATGCTCGTTTTTTAAAAATAAACACGTTACTCTTATCTACATTGCAGCGCCTATCTGCTGCAATAGGAGATAGGGGTTGCAAAATCTGGTGACAGAGCCTCTTTAAGGCCGGCCCTGGCCACCGCGTCCTGTATTCCAGCTGAAGACAAAGTAACATGTATACAGTGTAACACCATATATAATGTATACAAGGCATGAACAGAGAAACACATGTATACACACTCTAAACCTTAAAAAGTTTGTGTGGTTTATATTATTCTACTTCTATAACAGTGAGTGCTTCAGGACTTAGTGCCGCCTCAGAACCGTAGAGCAGCAACATGGGCAGCATCGGGAATGGGCGGGTAATGAAAAATGAGACTTTTTTTTATGTTATACTGGGAGATGCTAAATGGGCTTTACAGTCTTTTTTTTTTTTTGTTCTGTTTTTTTATAGCTATCGAATAACTCCTTTGAAGTCTCAGAGAACTACTGTACTTTATGGTTGGTAGAGGCCAATGGGCAAAAAACTGAGCTGTACACGCTTCTCAAGTGCATATAGATAAAGAGACTTATTAATATAGTAAGTGTATACAGTATAACAAGCTCAAGATCTATAACATCTGTCAGCTACAAATGCGCTCAGTGAGTACGAGCCGGTATCTTAAGCAAATTTGGCAACGTTTCTTGGCAAAATTTTAATCAGTTAATATGACGTGTGAAACTGCCACTTGCTCTGCTGATAACAGACATAGTAATAGAAGGTTAGAGGAACATATTATTTCTTGTTCTTCTTCTGCTCCCAGAATCTGGACAGCATGAATATCCTGGTCCTTACAACGTTTGTGCTCTATATAATGGCTCTCTGTATTGCCCAGGAAGGGATTGGACCTAAACCGAAGAAACACAAAGAACCAAACATCAAGGAGGATCATAATGTCCTTGTCCTCACAAGCTCCAACCTTGCTCGTGCCCTGAAGAAAAATAAATATTTATTGGTGAAATTCTGTAAGTACAATGGAATTTACTTTGTGTATGTTAATATAAATGCATATGTGTCACAAAAATCAAACCTAAAATGGACACTAACTTTTCAAGCAACTGATTTGATTGTATACCTGATATATATCAACTTTGTAATTTACTTACTGTTCCAGTTTAGATAATTGTTTTATCCATGTAAACTCTGTGTGAAGTTACTAGTGTCTGCCTTCCTGTGCTCTGCTGTCCATCCCCTGTTATCATGAAAAATCCGTCCCTTGTTACAGAACAGAATTGACGGACTGCAGAAAGTGGCGGATGTCTCTTCATGCCTGCCAATAGAAGTCAATGAAGAGGGGTGCAGGAGGAGGGATCAGGAACAGAGAGAGAGAGAGACACAGACACGCTGCCCATACAAGTCTATGGAGAGGGGAGCTAGAAGTGAGTGGCGTGAATCAGACACAGACAAATGTTCAGTGCTGTATTATCAGCTACACTGCTCATTACTGCTGTGTAATCTCCATGCTGCTACAGCTTAGGCTCCGCCCAATAGTTTAGGGAGAACTGAGGATAAGATATTGAGCCTGCAGAGGGGAAAACAGCTTAAAAAAATTAAATATTAAAATACAAGTCATATTACGGCCAGACATGTTGCTATTCCTCATGTACACACATATGACTTATTCTGAAAAGTCACCTCAAAAGTTGGGTATGCTTTAAAGTGAAACTCAGGATTTGAGCCCCTTTAACTTTTATATTCCGGTACTACGTTATGAAGACTTTCCTACTATAATGTCCTTAACAAAATTGCTCCTTTTCAAACAGTAGAAATTTCAATAAAAAGCTTTCAGGGATTCTAAAAAGTCTATTTTCTGCTGATAATACTTGCAGGACAGCTGGGGGAATCATTTGTATAGAGCAGACTAAACTTTCTGAGGCCGGGACCTACTTTGGCAAAGAGTTTTATTTGGGACCCCCCACTACCGTACTTAGCCCCATTTCGTCTGATGTATGTCAACCTCGTTGGTAGTTAGATGCCGGTACCTATCTCCATTCGAAAAATAAGTCTCTGCAACATCGAAATCAACGATAATTGATGGGGCGGGTGGCACGACTATGGCCGCTGATGATGGGTCATGTGACCCGACTATCAGAGGAGTAGCTAGGGGTTTAGCACAGGGGGCAAAACAAATTTGTGTGGGCCCCCAACACAGTATAATGACCCTTTAGTGGCCCCCACACAGTATAATGCCCTTAAAGCTGCCCCCACACAGGATAATGCCCCTATAGTGCCTCCCCACACATAATGCCCCCATAGCTGCCCCCACAAAGAATAAATCCCCTATAGCTTCCCCCACACAGGATAATGACCCTTAGGGGCCCCCCACACAGTATAATGCCCTTAAAGCTGCCCCCACACAGAATAATGCCTTTATAGTGCCTCCGCACACAGTATAATGCCCCTAAAGCTGCCCCCACACAGTATAATGCCCCCCTAGCTGCCCTCACACAGTATAATTCCCCCACAGCTGCCCCCCATTCCGTATATTGACCCATAGTGGCCCCCCCATACCCAATATAATACCCCCATAGTGCCTAATAAATAAAAAATAATAACAGTTACTCACCTATTTCTGTTCCTACATTGAGTGGAGGAGATTCTTCTGCTCTCTTGTCTGTGCCATGTGTAACTCGGCACAGACAGGTGTGATGACGTCACTACATCATGCCTATCTGCTCCGAGCTGCTCACGGCACATTGCATAGGGAATGCTGGAGCAAGGAGCTGTCAGCTCCTTGCTCCATCATTGGATTCAACTGTATCTGCGTCCTGAGGACGCAGATACAGTTGAGACCAGGATACTGATTACTGGCTTGCGAACCCCCCCATGTCTTCACACGACCCCCCCCCCACCCCCCCCCCAGTGGGGGCAAAGTTTGGTAAACGCTGGTTTAGAGACTAATTATATTTACGGTTTGTTTTCAGAAAAGCGCCACACTTGTGCACAGGCTGTGTGTGGTATTGTAGCTGAATTCTAATTATTTGGTCTGAGCTGCAATTCTATACACAGGCCATAGACAATAGAAAATATGATTACATTATGGGACGGTATTCCCGCCCGAAGGCAGTGGCTCACAGCAGCATGGATGACTATGATGCTAGGAGTCCGGCTCCTGGAACTGTGTTCAGTCCTGGAAATATGGCCGACATACAGTCCGTATCTCACGGGCCGAACACGGCCATTCATTCATTTGTATTCAAATTAACGGCCGACCATGTATTACATGGAGGGACTGGGTCCGTCAGAGCTGCTCTTTTGTTAACTACTTTACGATCTGGCTATATACACACACACACAATGTTGTGAACAACTTCTATTCTTCCACGGGCAGATTTAAATTCTTGCTATACAAATATTTGTCCAGGTTTTTAATTTTATTATTTGGTTGTGTGATAAGAGTTCCGTTAGTAATAATTTTTTAATGCTTTGATGTTTTCTCCTTGTATGTCCTTGACCTCAGGCAAAGCTGTCTAATAATTGTTACATTTATTGTATTGTGGATACCGCATATTTTTATATGGTATTTACTGTCAAGTAAACCTCAATTTTATTAATCCTCAAAGTATCACTTTTATGGTATTTTTTATTCCTTTTAACCCCTTAAGTACCAAGCCTATTTTAGCATATTTTTTTATTGTTTTGCGTCAGCACGTTCAGGGAGCCATAACTTCTTTACTTTTTCGTCGACAAAGCCCTTTGAGGGCTTGTTCTTTGCAAGGTGAGTTATATTTTTGAATGGCACCATTTTGGGTTACAGATAAACTAAATTATTAACATTTATTAACTCTTTCTGGTGGGGATGGAAAAAAACATCAATTCCACCATTGTTTTCTGCGTTTTAAATTTACGCCTTTCACCATGTGGTGTAATTAACAAGTTATCTTTATTCTATGCTTTGGTATATATATATATATATATATATATACACTACCGTTCAAAAGTTTGGGGTCACCCAGCCAATTTTGTGTTTTCCATGAAAACTCACACTTATGTTTATCAAATGAGTTGCAAAATGACTAGAAAATATAGTCAAGACATTGACAAGGTTAGAAATAATGATTTTTATTTGAAATAATAATTTTCTCCTTCAAACTTTGCTTTCGTCAAAGCATGCTCCATTTGCAGCAATTACAGCATTGCAGACCTTTGGCATTCTAGCTGTTAATTTGCGGAGGTAATCGGGAGAAATTTCACCCCATGCTTCCAGAAGCCCCTCCCACAAGTTGGATTGGCTTGATGGGCACTTCTTGCGTACCATACGGTCAAGCTGCTCCCACAACAGCTCTATGGGGTTGAGATCTGGTGACTGCGCTGGCCACTCCATTACAGACAGAATACCAGCTGCCTGCTTCTTCCCTAAATAGTTCTTGATGCTGGGAGAGCATGGTGTGTTGTTGTTTGGCATAGCAAGCAGGGTAGCCCGCTCTATGAATTATCAAGGCGTCACAAATAGGCTTCTACCTGGCTATACACGTTGTGCCTCATGACGTACACACTATCCCTCCATGTTTCACTCACTTGCACCCCATTATCCATTTATTTCTATTGAGGCACTTCATTTATTACTGCCCCCTATATTTCACTTATAGTATTACACTTGCACACACACTATTCATTTATTATTTCTTACTACACATCCCATGCACCACACACCACTCCCCTCAAGACTAGTGGGAGTGGCTATTATTATATAAAGCACCTGCTCGCCCTTTCATCAGCATTTCTGGCCTGGCTGTGTCCATTTGTAAGTATGGCCTTTTTCGGTGTTTTTGTATATGTCCCTGTGTTTTTATCGGTTCTCCTAAATAGTTCTTGCATAATTTGGAGGTGTGCTTTGGGTCATTGTCCTGTTGTAGGATGAAATTGGCTCCAATCAAGCGCTGTCCACAGGGTATGGCATGGAGTTGCAAAATGGAGTGATAGCCTTCCTTATTCAAAATCCCTTTTACCTTGTACAAATCTCCCACTTTACCAGCACCAAAGCAACCCCAGACCATCACATTACCTCCACCATGCTTGACAGATGGCGTCAGGCACTCTTCCAGCATCTTTTCAGTTGTTCTGCGTCTCACAAATGTTCTTCTGTGTGATCCAAACACCTCAAACTTCGATTCGTCTGTCCATAACACTTTTTTCCAATCTTCCTCTGTCCAATGTCTGTGTGCTTTTGCCCATATTAATCTTTTCCTTTTATTAGCCAGTCTCAGATATGGCTTTTTCTTTGCCACTCTGCCCTGAAGGCCAGCATCCCGGAGTCGCCTCTTCACTGTAGATGTTGACACTGGCGTTTTGCGGGTACTATTTAATGAAGCTGCCAGTTGAGGACCTGTGAGGCGTCTATTTCTCAAACTAGAGACTCTAATGTACTTGTCTTGTTGCTCAGTTGTGCAGCTGGGCCTCCCACTTCTCTTTCTACTCTGGTTAGAGCCTGTTTGTGCTGTCCTCTGAAGGGAGTAGTACACACCGTTGTAGGAAATCTTTAGTTTCTTGGCAATTTCTCGCATGGAATAGCCTTCATTTCTAAGAACAAGAATAAACTGTCGAGTTTCACATGAAAGCTCTCTTTTTCAAGCCATTTGGAGAGTTTAATCGAACCCACAGATGTAATGCTCCAGATTCTCAACTAGCTCAAAGGAAGGTCAGTTTTATAGCTCCTCTAAACAGCAAAACTGTTTACAGCGGTGCTAACATAATTTCACAAGGGTTTTCAAGTGTTTTCTAATCATCCATTAGTCTTCTAACACAGTTAGAAAACACAATGTACCATTAGAACACTGGAGTGATGGTTGCTGGAAATGGGCCTCTATACACCTATGTAGATATTGCATTAAAAACCAGACGTTTGCAGCTAGAATAGTAATGTAGCACATTAACAAGCTATAGAGTGTATTTCTGATTAATTTAATGTTATCTTCATTGAAAAAAAACTGTGCTTTTCTTTCAAAAATAAGGAAATTTCTAAGTGACCCTAAACTTTTGAACGGTAGTGTGTATATATATATATATATATATATATATATATATATATATATATTAGTAATAAAACAGAGGGTCGGAGCAGCACTGTGAAATAGGTTTATTCATCTGACATCTAGTGCAACGTTTCACCTTCTCAATGAAGGCATTTTCAAGCGGCCTTGAAATTGCCTTCATTGAGAAGGTGAAACGTTGTACTAGATGTCTGGTGAATAAACCCATTTCACTTTGAGTGCTGCTTCGCTTTCCTTTTTTGATGCCATATATATACACATATATATATATATATATATATATTTGTGATGGATGGTCAATTTGCTTATATTCTCTATATTAAATTAATTGTGAATTATCAAGCAGGCCAAATTCTATTCCACCCTGAAATGACATTCTCATCCCCCCCCCCTTTATTTCTGTTTGAGTCTGAAAGAAATATTATCTCCTTATGGCCTTGGATACGCTAAAGATGTATGGGAATGAAACGCCTTAAAAACCTAAGAACAGCTCCTAATAATTCTATTGTATGCTTGTCTCCAGGTGCAATTCTGATGTCCGCATCCAATGAAGAATTATAATAATGCATTTGAAATGTATTGTATGTCTGTGATTGGTTCAAATATGAAATATTCTCATTATATGCTTTTGGCTGTATCAGAGTTATTGTCACATTGCCTCTGATTGGTTGACCTCAAGCCTACACCCCTTTTAAATGATATTATTGTAATTGAGTTTGGCAATATACATACGAGCATTGTCTGTGTGTTTATTCCTCTCTCGATATATATCGATATGAAATCTCCTGATTAGGATGCTGGATAAAGTTCCTTGCGTAAGTGTCTGTCTGTTGGAACACTCATCTAATTTTGTTAGGCCCTCCACTGCCATGGCAACCCATCCTGATGGGTGAAAGGAGTTCTCTCTCTCTGACAGTCCACTTAAATGCTGCAGTCACTATTGACTGTCATTTAAGGGGTTAAACAGCTGGGATCGTAGTTATCTCCTATCCCGGCCGTTGCAGCGGGAGCCCGGCTGTCAATCAACCCCACTCTTCCGCGGTGATCACTCGGACACGGCACCTGTGCCTGCGGGATCACCTTGACGTAACTGTACCTCCTTGGCTTAATGTAAGCCAAACCATTTTTATTTTTTTATACCATTCAGGGATTTTTATTTGTGTACCTTTATTTAAACCACAATATACTGGCATATGTCTATATTGAAGAGGGCTGTCCTGTGATTGTGCTTGTTAGTGCTTACATAATGCATATTTATTTTACTAAATGCTTGCATTCTTCATAAAATAACAATTCCGAAACATCAACTCTGAGAACCCAGCATTGTTCTGTTCCTCTGTTATTCCTCCTGATTATGTATATATAAATTGACAATTAGGCGTTGCCATAGCACTTTTCGATGGAGAATGTCCCTACACATTTGGCACTGTCCATTTAATGCTGATAGTGTCAGTGTTTAGGGACACACCCTATTGACAAGAAATGGTAACACCCAGTTGTCAATTTTTTCATATGTTTCCAGGAAGAATAACAATTGCACAATCCAGAGCTCTGAGAAAAGATGCTCAGCATTGTTATTTAATGGGGAATACAAGTATTTACTAAGGCCCCCCAAACATCACACTTTTGCTCTATATTTAGTGTGTACGTCGGGAAAGCTCCTGACGTACACACGCTAAACATGTCCATAGGCTTCCATTGCCAGACGGAGGCCAAACAAGTGTCTCTTTGGCTTCCGTCTGGCCGGTATACGTTAGTACAACCAGGAACAAAAAGGCATGGAATAACGTAGTAGACTACCCTATTACATCCCGCAGAGTCCCGTAAAAAAAAGTATACGTTAACAGATGCCATAATAGCATATAGGTGATGGATGGCTCAATTAAACGTATATGTTCATTGACGTAAGTGTCCATATATAGACAGATAGGGGATATGGTGCACTCATAGCCTCCCTGCTCCTCTCGCTGACAGTGACAACAGTTGGAGCCAGGAGACTTGTGTTAATCACACAGCGAAGATGCGAATGCCAAGCCCGCACAGATGGAAAAGAGCTGCTGCCCAGTTCTAATGAGCACACATCAGTGCCAGCCCTGGTCTGCTCCTGGGAGACAGCAATTGTGACCGGGTTATGGCTTGCAGCCCCTACCTTGTCAGTGGTGGTCCCCACAGCAATAGTGCACCTCCCACCCAGGGATGCCACTCAAGTCACCCGGCATTCTCTACTGCATGACCCATGCAAACTCAGGCAGTACCAAAATACCTGCCCAGCTTCCACAGGCAGTTACAGTGATGTAACTGTCTATATATATATATATATATATATATATATATATATATATACAGTGACTCTTCAGATCCGGGCACTATCTCATGTTGCAGGCACCACCCACTATCGCAATTAGATCATCTGCCGGCGGCTGTAGACTGAAGGTCCTCTCCTTGAGAGCAGCGCACCCTGTAGATTGTCAGGAGCCTGGAGCTGACTGTGAGGACCCTGCGAGGATGTCGAGACTCAGAATTGCGACTGACTGCAGATGTTCTGCAGTGTCAACTTTCCCTATCTGCATCCATAGGTTGTCCAGTGTGTCTGCACTGCCTTAGTATTGTCACATCTCTGACTCATCTGCTGTCACCAGTCTGGGCTGGTAGTGACTGTATGGGTGACATATACCACTGTATGCCTATACAATAGGATACATTGCAGCCTTCTGTCGGAGGTATACATTGAGAGTCCCCCCCCCCCCAAGTATAGCTGTGACAGAAGGCTCAAAACGTCATGTGAAAGGGGCCTAAGACAGACCTGTTAGTAGAGCTCACAGGTCCTCTTTAATATTGCATGTACTAGTGTATGCACTAACCAGCACAATCACGGGGGAAAACACACATCACTGGGTTCCCAGTAACAGAGTGAGGGGAGCCTTCGCTTTTATTGAATCTGCAATCCGTATTTATCCCATTGTTTAATGGGACAATTGAGATCAGATGTTTTTGTCAGCCACTGCTACCGTCCTGCGGGTGTTCATACAGGAACAATTGCTGCTCAATTATCAGTTACATATATGAATAATTGTAGGAAGCACCTTCCATCTGTGACATGCGTTTTAGGAATCCTTTCTTATAGCGAAATAAAAATAAAATTATTTTGTTGTATTCTAGACATTGCTCTATCCGCACATTCGCAGACCGTGAAAGAAGAGTTCTCTATAGCTGCGGGACAACTCAAAGAAGAAACTTCAGGTGTAAGATTTGGTCAAGTTGACATCACTGAGGAAAAGGATCTTGGGAAAGAATTTAAAATCATGGAATTTCCAACTTTTAAACTTTTTGTCAATGGTGAAAGAAAGAACCCAATTGACTGCAAAGGTATGTCTGTAGAATTGCACATATACAGCAATCAGGACTTCCCTGCATGGGCAGGGCGGGCTGTTGAGTTTAGGTTAAGAAGTTGGTGCACTGTCTACGTATTAAAACCATTTAGAGAAGTTAATATTCTTATGTAATGATGATGTCTTCCTTCTGATTGTAGGTGTTCGAACAGCCTCTGCCTTCGTGACATGGATAAACAGACGAATAGGATCTAGTTCAACATTAATAAACACCACAGACCATTATAAGTCCTTCATCCAGTCAGATAAAGTTTCTGTTGTTGGATTTTTGAAGGTGAGAATATAGGAACATAACCAAATTTAATCTCAGTCTCTCATAACTTAAACATCCCTTCCCATTAAACAACCCCCCCTACAGAAGGCCATGTGGCAGTGGCCACCAAAATTATACTGCCAGAGGGTGCCCCTGAGCCATTTGGAGAAGAGCCTGGGGAACAAGCATAGTATGTAGCTGTGGTGCACAACCCAATGCCAAAGCATAGACTCTGCACTGGGCAAGCCAAGCCATGAGGACAAGGAGGACTGGGTAAAACAATGTCCCGCTAGTGAGGAGAGGCTGGAAGGTCATCTCTGTGTGGCCATCACACTTGAGACAAGTGGGTAGATCTAGATCCCCTGTGAGGGCTTTGAGCAGGATTAGAGCTAAGGCAGGAGAGGGGCATGTCATACCCTGCAGCCTACCTGTGAGCATCGCAAAGCATGCTCAGGGACCTGTGCATGCTCCTGGCAAGTACACCTCACTAACGTCTCCTGGAGCCGGGATGTGCCGTCCTGTGCCAACCTCTCCATGGCCAACGTTACAAGGTTATCGACAATCTGCAGATGCCGGTGAGACCTTTTGACCACTCAGCTGTAGAGTGCAAACCTCTCATGGTTGCAGCGGGTCAGAGGCTGTACCTACTTGTAAACTATTTAAAGCCTCCTTAGCCCCTCCTCTAAACCATTTTTATAACCAATTCTTTGCCATCCTGCTGCTGTTTCTCAACCCACTCCATCTGCATCTAGCCTTTGGAGTCCCCGGCACATAAGCTAAGCACTTTAGTGCCTTAGAGGAAATGATATGTTTTTAGTAAGAGGAAATAATGACAGAAAAAAAATTAGTCGTTTGAATATAGATCACTAAAAACCCTAAGACTAAGAGTCTGGAAAGAGGTTGATGTCTCGCTGACATACCTCGTGACATCCGCCATTCTTCTGACACTTTGAGTAAAGAACATCTTCCCTCCATTTTTTTTGTATGTATGGAAAAGTTATTGTGTAATTTGTTCAAATAGCTGGAAGCAGGGCAGGATTATAGGAGGACATCTACTTACCATTTCCTGGTGTCTTCTGCCTCCTGGCCAGCAGCGCTCCTCTGATCTCTACTGCAGGTGGCTTCCCACGCCGCCGACGTGTAACTACTGCCTTGTCCACTGCTGATGCTAGGACGTGCCATTATTACACCCAGCTTTCACAAGCTACAAGAAGGTTCTTCCCACTCCATTCCAATGCCTTAGCAATTCGGTTCTAAACTAGCTTGCTAGTTGTACCCTGCATCATGTTATATTTGGATTTTCTGTTACTAACCTCTTGCCTGAACTTCGACCATTCCTGCCTGCCACCAACCCTGACCACTTGCTTAACTGTGACAACCCTCTGCAGCCTGCCCTGACCTACGCTATACTTGACCCTGCATACTATCTGCTGTTTCTGTACCACGCCTGTCCATGTTGGCTGTTGCTAAGAGAGACTACTCTGGGGGTACCAATCTGGAGACACCAACAGCCAAGTTCACATCTTGTACGGCGATTAAAGGATGAAAACCTAGTTATCCATTAGATTCCGCTCACTAGTTTTGCCGTACGCCAGGTCTGTTGGTAACAGAATGAATCCACACCATCCTCTGTAGGCCCCTTGACAATTACTTTTTCTACGGGACCCGTGACCGTTCGCTCAGGCCATGGACCCCCTTGAAGTTACACTGCCTGAAGTTTCTGACCTGGCCCAAGAATTATCTAGGCAACATTTCCGACAGGATCAGCTGTATTTATTGTTGCAAAATGTACGTGTGTTAGTTGGCCCTGTGACAGTCACCACTTCTACGTGTCCCAGGACAATAACTACTGCAATGAATTGTGAATGGGGGATGTCTAGCCTCTCTCTACAATGGATGTATGTTTGATATATAGAGGGTTAATCAGCGGAAGACTGTTCAGTCATGAGAAATTTTAACTTAGAACTATATCCCATGTGTACCCCATCTTTATCCGAATATAACTAGCCGTGGTACACAATTTTTTATTTTACATTGAATATGCAGGACTCCAGAGTTACTTTGTACAATAAGCTTGAGAACATTGACGATTTCCTGTACAGTCTTGTCCATACCACTGACCGTATACATCTTCTCTGGAGAGGCCCAAAATCATTCTATATTGATCTAAAGTGGTGGACAAATGCTCTTATGTAAGTTTGCGTTTTATGGGCTCTCATATAAATCCGGGGCTGGACATGCCCAAAAACTTTTATTTGGGGCATTAGTTATAGCCTGGAGGAACCATCACAAAATTTTGGTTTTCTCAGAAACTCCCTAGCTATGAAGAATGGTCAGGATATAGGTAAAGTTTGCACTACTAGAAGTACTTTAAATTTAAGTTTGAAAAATGGTTTAACATTTTTCAATAAAAAGAGATTTAAAAAAATAATTAATTATGTAAGCTTAAATTTTTTCCGAAACTTTGGGATAGCTGGATCTAGGAAACAGTTTTTATTATCAGGTCTAATTGAATAGTGACCTTTTCCTTTCCTCTTCAGAAACTGATCGGACATGGTATGGGGGGCCAGATGATATTGTAAAGACGTGTGTGTGTGTGTGTGTGTGTGTGTGTGTGTATTTGTGATATATATGTGTGTGTGTGTGTGTGTGTGTGTGTGTGTGTGTGTGTGTGTGTGTGTGTGTGTGTGTGTGTGTGTGTGTGTTTGTTTCACAAAGTAGGCAGCACTCCAAAGTAGGTGAAAAAAAGAGAGCTTTTATTAGCCTGGTGCAATGTTTTGGCTCCACACACTAGAGCCATCTAGTGTGTGGAGGCGAAGCATCGCACCAGGCTAATAAAAGCTCTCTTCTTTTCACCTACTTGGTAATGCTGCATATATATGTCTATTCACACTCCCGACACTTCGGTAAAGTTTGTGTGGGACTTGTGAATGACAGCACAGCGTGATCTCGCGAGATCACACTGTGCTGTGTGAGTAAGCCCTACAAAAACTTTACAGAAGTGTCGGGAGTGTGAATACACATCGCGTCCTCGCTGGAGGCTATGTCTATTCACTCTCAAGACACTTCAGTAAAGATTATGTGGGTGTATGTGACCGCAAAGCGTGATCTCGCGAGATCACGCTGTGCTGAGTACAAATGGGTTCAAAATGAGTACAAAAGTGCATGACGCTGATTGGTCACTGATTGGTCAGCGTCATACACTTCTCTTTACAACGCTCACTTGGTCAAAATGTTAAACTCCCAGTTTAGTATTAAGAAAATAATTAGCATAAATCTAACATTTCTCATAACCTGCTCAAAAATGATTGTTTTTCAAAATAAAAAACACTGTTGTTATCTACATTACAGCGCCGATCAGATTATGGAGGAGATAGGGCACTTATAATCTGGTGACAGAGCCTCTCTAAACAGGCTTGCTTTAGCAGAAAATGTAGAAAAAAAAAGGTCCTTAGTTTCAGGATAACATACAACTCAAGTTTAGTGCTTCTCACCAAGCTTTGTAGGTTCAGTCCAAATGTACTTGCTCTTTGCACCCTGGTAAATTCAGGCTTCACTCCTGGTCTTTCTGCAACACTCCACACTGCTCTCTGGTCGTCTTCTTTATTAGTCTCTTTGGACACACCTGGACTCCAGGTTCAAGTAGACAACACCAGGCATGGAGTATGGAGCGACCTTCCTACATATTCAGTCACACATAAAACCAGGACCCAAACTCCAGTTACTTACATTACTGAGACAAGGAGACTCAACGATGCATATCTGCCATCAAGTACTTTACCCACTGATTGTGTACTATATATATATACGGGAAAGTCTTCGCGGCAGATAGAAATGAATGTGTGAGTATTTTATCCGCAATCATGGATCCGTGATAAAAACTACGGTCGTGTGCATGGGGCCTCACTCTGATATTCAAGAGTCCAGACCTAACCTTATGCTGGATATTATTCAATAGTATTCTGCTTCTGTCTTACACTCTAATTGATCTCCCAGAGTTTCCGTAACTATGACAATATTATGCAACAATTATGTATGTAGTCCAACATTATGTACAGTAGATAGATTACAAAATAGGTATAAAGTGTTGCATACTAGAATTTTTAATTTATGAAACACACTTTTTTTTTTTATCTTTTAAAAAATCAACACCGCTAGGTACAGGATCCAGGCAGCAGATTTATGGAACACTTCTCAGAAGCGTCAAGAGATATCCCAGAGTTTCCTTTCGGACTTGTGACCAATGAAGATGTTCTTCTACATGTTGGGATGACACAGAATATGGTTGCAGTATACAAAAGGGTAAGAAATGGCCTGGTGTGCCACTTATTATTAGATTTTCCAGAATCTTGTTTTGGTATAGGTTACTACAAGTTGCAAATGAAAAAGCAATAGTTGTTATACCTGAGCATATGAGTCCTAACATGTACACTATCTGGTCAAATGTATGTGAACACCTGACCATCTCACCTATATGAGCTTGTTAGATACTTAATTCCAAAAACATGTGTATTAATCTGGAGCTAGGCCCCCCTTTTCAGCTATAACAGCCCACTAAGGCTTTCCACAAGATTTTGGAGTGTGTCTGTGCAAATTTGTGCCCATTCAGCACTGGCACTGATGTTGGACGAGAAGGTCTGGCTCGCAATCTGCGTTCAAATTCATCCCAAAGATGTTAAATGGGTTGAGGTCAGGGCTCTATGCAGCCACTTTGAGTTCCTCCACACAAAACTCGTCACATCATGTCTTTATGAACCTTGCTTTGTTCACAGGGGCACAGTCCTCATCGAACAGGAAGGGGTCTTCCCTCAAAGTGTTGCCACAAATTTGGATGCATACAATTGTCTAAAATGTGTTTGTATGCTGTGGTATTAACATTACCCATCACTGAAAATAAGCGGCCTAGCCTAGACTCTGAAACTGGCCCAGACCATTATCCCTTCTGCAACAAATGTTACAGTAAGCACTATGCATACGTAGCGTTCTCTTAGCATGCGCCAAACCCAGATATGTCCATCGGACTGCAAGATAGTGAAACATGATTTGTCACTCCAGAGAATACTCTGTTCCAAAGTCCAGTAGTGTCGTGTTTTCCACCATTCCAGCAGACGCTCTTCTTTGTGCAAAGTGATCTTAGGCTTGTGTTCAGAGATCATGGAAATCCATGAAGCTCCCAACACACAGTTCTTGTTCTGATGTCACTTCCAGACGCAGTTTGAAATTCTGCATTGAGTGAAACAACAGATGATAGTCTATTTTTATGTGTCCCACGTTTCTGCAGTTGGCGGCGCCATTACGGGTTTGCGTGGTCTAGCGCTATGTGGCTGAGCTGTTGTTATTCCTACATGCTTCCACTTCAAAATAATAGCACTTACAGATGACTGGGGCAAATCAAGCAGATCAGAAATTTCTTGAACTGACTTGTGGCAAAGGTGGCATCTATGACAGTGCCATATTTTACGAGGTTGAGCTCTGCAGTCCGACCCATACTACCAAGGTTTGTCTATGGAGATTGCAAGGCTGTGTGCTTTATTTTATGCCTGTGTTTGCAATAGGTATGACTAAAATGCCTCGTCTCAATGGGGAGACTAAATAAGTTTGCTATACAGTGTATGTGTATGCAACCTGGACATATATGTACACACAAGAAAAGACTCATATAGCAATTAAAGTAAGGGGCTAGGTGCTATACAATTTTAAGCAACCTCCCTAAATGCCAAAAAGAAAGGCAGCTCCTATATATTCATATACAAACAGGAGGAGAAAGAGGAGCTAAGAAGCCAAGTATGATAAAATTTAATACTTTTATTTAACACATAAGTACACACAACATATTTAAAAGAAGGTACAAAAGGACAAAAAGACTCTGTAGTTCCAGTAAAGCACAAAAAGACAGGCTCCCTATGGTACTCCAGGGCAGAGTTACAGACACTCCAAGTGAGAAGTCGGGTGTGTGGACAATATACTGAGTGATATAAGTAAATGCATATACCCTAACAAAATACAACCTGTATGCGCAGTTAACAGGGCTGGGGAAAAAGATTGAAACACTAGTAACAGTCAGTCCACAGACTGATAAAGCAGCCCCCCTTTTTATTTTTCTATCTAAGGAGAGTCTTACCCATGATGTATGGAATAGGAGAGTCGGTCAAGCGTGCAGGTAACCCCTGGACATATATGTGTCTATGTTATAAACAGGGGAAACGGACAAGGGGAGAATATGTACCGTAAAGTTAGTCCCTCTCATCAGGGGTGGACACCGACAACAGGGCCCTCTTTGCTAGAACAGTACATGGGACCCCTTCTATCCAGTAGCTCATCATCTAGTAACTCCCTTATGTCTCTATAACAGTCCACTAGTAATTGTGACCTACAGTATTAAACTTATAAGCACAGTCTCTTACATGTAATAGATTTTAGTGTAGGACGCTGCTATCTGCTTTTAAGATCGCAGTGGGATTCCCATTACCAACTGGGACCCCGTACATCTGCACAGATTGCACATATGATATGTCCGCCCCTACCTGTTGTGAATTTAGGTGCTAGTTTAAATTTACGGCTATAGTATGGTGTGGCTGACAGGACATGTGCTTCGGGTAGGCGGGGGGGAAGCGAACACCAACAAACCACTCTACCTTGACCAGGATATTCAAATACCGGACTAGGTCAGAAAACTGAATCTGTCTTCATTAAAGGAAAACCTAACCATGCCTCTGGTTTAAAGACCAGTTCCGGGAAATGCCCCTCCTGACTAAAATACTCCCTCTTTTCTGTAATGTAATGTTATTACTATTCAAGTGTATATACACAGATTGTACCGCAAAGTTCATCTGGGATTTACTTAGATTGTCCACAATGCAATAAGTTTTTGAGTTTCTGTTAAAGGATAAACCTGTTCACCATTTGGTATCAGAAGAGGAAATTGAAAGCAAAGTGGATCTAGTTCGATTAATACGAACCTATGTCATGGATGTGGTAACAGAGTATAACTTGGAGGTAAGTCCGAAAATGGAATTTATAATTTAATATGACAATGATAAATACTGTACTTTACTTATGAAGAATTAAAAAAATGCGTAATTTAATTCTATTTTCCAGACATCTGTGACTATATTTGATGTCCCCATTAACAATCACATCCTTCTCTTTGCATCAAAAACATCAGGAGACTTTAGTGCAATGTATGAAAGTTATGAATCTGCTGCACTGGAGTTCAGAGGAAAGGTTTGTATTATATTTCTTTGTATCAGTTTTAAAATGAACATATGACAATAGTCATGGTTGTTTTGAAATACAGATGTACAGTATCATTGCACAAATGCTCTTTGTGAAATTGAAGCCACAAGGGGGCAGCACAGGTTTTGGTTTTTTTCTATCCAAAAGTGGCATTGCATCCATGAGAGAGAATTATAAAACTTTCCTTCATATGTTTCGAATATTTAGTATTATTTTCTACTTTTGGTTAAGAAAAATATGCATGTTGCAACAATCCAGTGAAAATCTGACTAACTTGATCATTTTTAAGTTACATAAAGGGATATGAAAAGACTGTAAATCTGTTTTCAAAGGTTCTGAAACTGAAGAACAATATACAAATGAATAGACCTGCCAGCACCTACAGGATAAAAGCCTATACTAAGAGATTTTAATGTAGGAAGTAGATGTTGTATTTGATCAATTGGAGCGATACAAGAGTTCCGCGACTAAACTGCACCTGACAGGAATCAGAAGAGGAGATGAGAATCTCTCAGTAGTGCACCCATAGGCAAAAGTGTAGCTATTGGTGTGCAGGGGTATACACAACACCCTGATGCCTAATGGGGCCCAAAAGCCCCTCTGCTGCGTAAAAAAACACTCGTTAGAAAACACTAGTGTTATGAATGGCACACAGTAGGTAGGGGGCCCCATTATGAAATTGTAATGAACCCAGGAACTTCAAGTTACTCCTCTGTCTTTCGGCCTTTGGACTGTAACTTCAAGTTACCGTGTCTCAGCATTGAAGTCTTCTCATTTTAAATGTACACAAAATCATCTGTTTTTGAAAATTGGTGTTGGCTTCTAATTTTAGCTCTCTTGTTAATTCATTTTGAACTTGAGTCTTTCAATTTGTAATGGACCCATCAAGCTACGATTAGGTTTGGCATATATAATGGTGGACATCTATAATGGTGGTCTATAATTGTTAACATTTCAAAGAGAATCTGGCATACTGGGGCAATTAGTTGATGCATACCCTGTCCTTTCATAGGTAAAGGACAGGAATATGACATTTGTCCTCCAGACTATGCAAATAATCAACATATTACATATAATAGAACCGATAAAAACACAGGGACATATACAAAAACACCGAAAAAGGCCATACTTACAAATGGACACAGCCAGGCCAGAAATGCTGATGAAAGGGCGAGCAGGTGCTTTAAATAATAATAGCCACTCCCACTAGTCTTGAGGGGAGTGGTGTGTGTGGTGCATGGGATGTGTAGTAAGAAATAATAAATGAATAGTGTGTGTGCAAGTGTAATACTATAAGTGAAATATAGGGGGCAGTAATAAATGAAGTGCCTCAATAGAAATAAATGGATAATGGGGTGCAAGTGAGTGAAACATGGAGGGATAGTGTGTACGTCATGAGGCACAACGTGTATAGCCAGGTAGAAGCCTATTTGTGACGCCTTGATAATTCATAGAGCGGGCTACCCTGCTTGCTATGCCAAACAACAACACACCATGCTCTCCCAGCATCAAAGACCCGGCTGTGTCCAAGAGAAGCGAATATACATAATAATGAAAAATACCTGGGGTATTGGTAATCATTTTGGCCAAAAGGACGCAAGCTCGCAATCCACGACAAGGATCCCCAGACTTGCGAGTCCCTAACTCCTAAACTGGAACAGAACGTTCCTGATGCACAAACAGAACCGATAAAAACACAGGGACATATACAAAAACACCGAAAAAGGCCATACTTACAAATGGACACAGCCAGGCCAGAAATGCTGATGAAAGGGCGAGCAGGTGCTTTAAATAATAATAGCCACTCCCACTAGTCTAGAAGGGAGTGGTGTGTGGTGCATGGGATGTGTTAATTCATTTTGAACTTGAGTCTTTCAATTTGTAATGGACCCATCAAGCTACGATTAGGTTTGGCATATATAATGGTGGACATCTATAATGGTGGTCTATAATTGTTAACATTTCAAAGAGAATCTGGCATACTGGGGCAATTAGTTGATGCATACCCTGTCCTTTCATAGGTAAAGGACAGGAATATGACATTTGTCCTCCAGACTATGCAAATAATCAACATATTACATATAATAGAACCGATAAAAACACAGGGACATATACAAAAACACCGAAAAAGGCCATACTTACAAATGGACACAGCCAGGCCAGAAATGCTGATGAAAGGGCGAGCAGGTGCTTTAAATAATAATAGCCACTCCCACTAGTCTTGAGGGGAGTGGTGTGTGTGGTGCATGGGATGTGTAGTAAGAAATAATAAATGAATAGTGTGTGTGCAAGTGTAATACTATAAGTGAAATATAGGGGGCAGTAATAAATGAAGTGCCTCAATAGAAATAAATGGATAATGGGGTGCAAGTGAGTGAAACATGGAGGGATAGTGTGTACGTCATGAGGCACAACGTGTATAGCCAGGTAGAAGCCTATTTGTGACGCCTTGATAATTCATAGAGCGGGCTACCCTGCTTGCTATGCCAAACAACAACACACCATGCTCTCCCAGCATCAAAGACCCGGCTGTGTCCAAGAGAAGCGAATATACATAATAATGAAAAATACCTGGGGTATTGGTAATCATTTTGGCCAAAAGGACGCAAGCTCGCGATCCACGACAAGGATCCCCAGACTTGCGAGTCCCTAACTCCTAAACTGGAACAGAACGTTCCTGATGCACAAACAGAACCGATAAAAACACAGGGACATATACAAAAACACCGAAAAAGGCCATACTTACAAATGGACACAGCCAGGCCAGAAATGCTGATGAAAGGGCGAGCAGGTGCTTTAAATAATAATAGCCACTCCCACTAGTCTAGAAGGGAGTGGTGTGTGGTGCATGGGATGTGTAGTAAGAAATAATAAATGAATAGTGTGTGTGCAAGTGTAATACTATAAGTGAAATATAGGGGGCAGTAATAAATGAAGTGCCTCAATAGAAATAAATGGATAATGGGGTGCAAGTGAGTGAAACATGGAGGGATAGTGTGTACGTCATGAGGCACAACGTGTATAGCCAGGTAGAAGCCTATTTGTGACGACTTGATAATTCATAGAGCGGGCTACCCTGCTTGCTATGCCAAACAACAACACACCATGCTCTCCCAGCATCAAAGACCCGGCTGTGTCCAAGAGAAGCGAATATACATAATAATGAAAAATACCTGGGGTATTGGTAATCATTTTGGCCAAAAGGACGCAAGCTCGCAATCCACGACAAGGATCCCCAGACTTGCGAGTCCCTAACTCCTAAACTGGAACAGAACGTTCCTGATGCACAAACAGAACCGATAAAAACACAGGGACATATACAAAAACACCGAAAAAGGCCATACTTACAAATGGACACAGCCAGGCCAGAAATGCTGATGAAAGGGCGAGCAGGTGCTTTAAATAATAATAGCCACTCCCACTAGTCTAGAAGGGAGTGGTGTGTGGTGCATGGGATGTGTAGTAAGAAATAATAAATGAATAGTGTGTGTGCAAGTGTAATACTATAAGTGAAATATAAGGGGCAGTAATAAATGAAGTGCCTCAATAGAAATAAATGGATAATGGGGTGCAAGTGAGTGAAACATGGAGGGATAGTGTGTACGTCATGAGGCACAACGTGTATAGCCAGGTAGAAGCCTATTTGTGACGTCTTGATAATTCATAGAGCGGGCTACCCTGCTTGCTATGCCAAACAACAACACACCATGCTCTCCCAGCATCAAAGACCCGGCTGTGTCCAAGAGAAGCGAATATACATAATAATGAAAAATACCTGGGGTATTGGTAATCATTTTGGCCAAAAGGACGCAAGCTCGCAATCCACGACAAGGATCCCCAGACTTGCGAGTCCCTAACTCCTAAACTGGAACAGAACGTTCCTGATGCACAAACAGAACCGATAAAAACACAGGGACATATACAAAAACACCGAAAAAGGCCATACTTACAAATGGACACAGCCAGGCCAGAAATGCTGATGAAAGGGCGAGCAGGTGCTTTAAATAATAATAGCCACTCCCACTAGTCTAGAAGGGAGTGGTGTGTGGTGCATGGGATGTGTTAATTCATTTTGAACTTGAGTCTTTCAATTTGTAATGGACCCATCAAGCTACGATTAGGTTTGGCATATATAATGGTGGACATCTATAATGGTGGTCTATAATTGTTAACATTTCAAAGAGAATCTGGCATACTGGGGCAATTAGTTGATGCATACCCTGTCCTTTCATAGGTAAAGGACAGGAATATGACATTTGTCCTCCAGACTATGCAAATAATCAACATATTACATATAATAGAACCGATAAAAACACAGGGACATATACAAAAACACCGAAAAAGGCCATACTTACAAATGGACACAGCCAGGCCAGAAATGCTGATGAAAGGGCGAGCAGGTGCTTTAAATAATAATAGCCACTCCCACTAGTCTTGAGGGGAGTGGTGTGTGTGGTGCATGGGATGTGTAGTAAGAAATAATAAATGAATAGTGTGTGTGCAAGTGTAATACTATAAGTGAAATATAGGGGGCAGTAATAAATGAAGTGCCTCAATAGAAATAAATGGATAATGGGGTGCAAGTGAGTGAAACATGGAGGGATAGTGTGTACGTCATGAGGCACAACGTGTATAGCCAGGTAGAAGCCTATTTGTGACGCCTTGATAATTCATAGAGCGGGCTACCCTGCTTGCTATGCCAAACAACAACACACCATGCTCTCCCAGCATCAAAGACCCGGCTGTGTCCAAGAGAAGCGAATATACATAATAATGAAAAATACCTGGGGTATTGGTAATCATTTTGGCCAAAAGGACGCAAGCTCGCGATCCACGACAAGGATCCCCAGACTTGCGAGTCCCTAACTCCTAAACTGAAACAGAACGTTCCTGATGCACAAACAGAACCGATAAAAACACAGGGACATATACAAAAACACCGAAAAAGGCCATACTTACAAATGGACACAGCCAGGCCAGAAATGCTGATGAAAGGGCGAGCAGGTGCTTTAAATAATAATAGCCACTCCCACTAGTCTAGAAGGGAGTGGTGTGTGGTGCATGGGATGTGTTAATTCATTTTGAACTTGAGTCTTTCAATTTGTAATGGACCCATCAAGCTACGATTAGGTTTGGCATATATAATGGTGGACATCTATAATGGTGGTCTATAATTGTTAACATTTCAAAGAGAATCTGGCATACTGGGGCAATTAGTTGATGCATACCCTGTCCTTTCATAGGTAAAGGACAGGAATATGACATTTGTCCTCCAGACTATGCAAATAATCAACATATTACATATAATCTTTGACATTTGGAAGATTAGATGTTTCACTGGTCAAATTTGACTGCCTGACCACATTGCTTCAAGACAATAGTACTAGCTACTGCATTACCATGACCCTAACTTCAATAATACTCAACTCTTCTTCATCCACTAGATTGTATTTGTGTCTGTTGACACTGATGAAAGCCGTAATGGTCGGATCTTTGAATATTTCCGTATTACAGAGGTGGATACCCCAGCAATTCGCATTCTTAACATAACAAGTGATATGAAGTATAGAATGCCAGCTGATGATGTCACTTTCGAAAATGTCAAAAGCTTCTGTCAGAGTTACTTGGATGGAAAAGCCAAGGTAATGTCTAATGAGGTTCTTTACGAGCTGAGTTAATTGTTATCTTAAAGGGAAAGTGTCATCAGGAAATTACCATTTGTTACTTTTGAAGAATTTTTGGTGATTTTTTTGTTGTCATTATCTATATTAAAAAATAATCATGAAATTGCAGTTTTCACTCTGGCCATTGAGCCTCCTAACAGACTGACACTTCCTGTTCTGTAGAGATCACTTGTCGGCATTCATCTCATTATCATCACAGACAGGATTACAATTACAGGTAACACCTATGTATAGATAACACAGGATTCAACATTGACAATAGGTGATGGACACAGCTCCCCTCCTCCTCCTGCCTGCACAAAGACCTCTCTACAGGTCACAGAGCATGCCTAGAACACTCTCCTGTAGAAGTCAATAAGTCCCGTCATGTTCACAGGTTCCTATGGTACATGTGACTGCTGTAAAGCATATCTCTAAATGCTGTTAAGAGAATCTTAGGCAAGATGGCCGCCCCATAAACATGTACAGAGAATATAATAAAAGAAAAACAGATTAGAAAAAAAATTATGTTTTACAGCAGGGGTCTCAAATCATGCAGGCTGCATGCAGGCCTGCGGGCTATCATCTGCGGCCCTGTGGGTGTGTGTGTGTGTGTGTGGCATTAACTACAGAGGGCACTGTGACACTTGCCAAACGTTGCCAACTGAGTAGCCAGACTGCATTTAGCAACGCTTATGCTGGAAACTGGATTGTTAAAATAAGCACGTGGAGTAAACTCGCAAATTTACGGTAAGTTTAAACCTAGCACTATTATTATAGTAATGTAGTATTGTTATAGTAGTTCAAATAACTTGAAAGTAATGCGGCCCGTCAACTTCACATTTTTTCTGTGTGTGGCTTATTTACCCGCCTGAGTTTGAGACTCCTGTTCTACAGATTTTACAAAAGGTGATACATTTCCTTTAATCTAATAAGGCCTAGACAAAACCGCAGCATATATGTTGGGGATCCATCTATACCAGCATATAAAGATGACTGTCCTTCAATACTATACAATGTACCATCTCTATATAATAAAATACAGTTAAACCGATTTGAGACGACAACCCAAAATTGCATTGAAAAATGGTCTTCTAATGGGATGGCCTTCTCAAAAAAGACAATCCGTATACATAAGATATGATGGAACTGAAAATCAGTCACATATAGCCCGGTCTAGATAATGGGGTGGTTTTTAAAGCTGTGTTTTTTGGAGCGATTTCACTGTATATACATCATATCTGTTCCATGCCACAAGTTGCTAACCATAACCCTAGCCAAAGCTGATTTATCTACTTGATACCTCAAAAAATAGTTATCAAACTTAAATTTCTTAGACATGTTAGAAAATTACATTGATCGGGTCCAAGATGTGGGACAGGCAAAAGGGTTCAGCTGTTCTCATTTTTGAAAGCATTGATAATCCACTTCCCGGACCCCACTGTTGTAACTTTGAAGTCTGAAGAACATTGTCAACTCCTTTATTTTTCTGAGTTTTTCTCATTTGATTACTATATACATTGTGCTATAGTGAATGTGTTTTTATGATCGATGACTGAAGATGCTTATTTTAGATTTCGTTTCTGAATTCAGCCCCAAAGAGACAGTGAAGACATCCCGAAGGATTGGGATAAGAATCCGATAAAAGAACTGGTTGGGAAAAATTTCAACCACGTAGCCTTGAATAAATCAAGCAATGCATTTGTCATGTTCTGTAAGTATGAGTAGATTATAAATGAATTGTAATGAATTTAATTGTAATTTTTCATTAGTGAATTTACTAAGCAGGGTTAGACTATTGCTCATTGCAGTGTGCGGTTGATTCAGTGGATCTCGGTTTACTGTGAAGTCCTATATACTAGAGAAGAGCTGGTATTGGTAGTGATATGATCCACCAGCACTTCTGAGCTACATGGCAACTTGAATAAGAAAAGGCAGGAGGTCTGACGGGTGTTTAAGACCATCCCCATGAATCAAATAGGAACAATCTCCATAGTCTTGATGGAGCAGCCCTTCCTCAAAAGACAGCCCGCCTGTCAATCACCTGATTACCACCGACCCTGGCTGCTGAAACCCCCATCAGCTGACATTGGCAGGGAAATCTTCATGTAGCCACGCATTTCACCTACAGAAATGAAGTGCTACAAGGTGCACATTCAAATGAATGGCTGACCATGTGATAAATTGTTATGCCAAGTCCTCAAAAATCGGATCTGCTCTATCCCTAGGCTTATAAAAGGCAGTGCAAGCAGATTTCTCCCCATCTACGTTGTCCACATGCCTTAATAGGGTATTTAGAAAGAGATTGGTTATCTTGATGGGACAACCCCTCTAAGAATATTTCTGCCTGAAAAATTTTAGGTTTTGGAATTAGTTTTATGGGGTATAACTCCAACCTAAAAAACGATTTCCCAGGGTTCATGGTTCTGAGGAGTTTTCAGCTCGGCATTATTTTTCAATACTTATTAATTTAAAATAATTTGGCTTGACAATCTCCCTATGATTAACTTTTTTTTTCTTCTACAGATGCTCCCTGGTCCAAACAGTGCATAGAACTTTTTCCTGTATGGGAAGAATTAGGGAAAAGGTACCTAAATAATGCTAACGTGACAATTGCCAAAATAGACTGTACATCCAATGATATTCAGCTGATGGTGTTGGATCGCTACCCTCATTTTCGGTTCTTCCCTGCTGGGTCAAATTCCAAGGTATTTAATTGCTCACCACAAAACACAAAAGAACAAGAAATAATACGACTTTTTAAAGTTCTTGTTTTATCTCCCACCTTGACCAAGCCAATGTGTTCAATTTGCGGCCCATTGAATTATTTCCATGGTGAACAGAACAAATGTATTTTTCCTTCTAGTTAGTGTATTGGCCTTTCTCGAAATAACAAACTTGGATTTTTTTTTTTTGCCTCTTAAATTACATTAAAGCATAATCCAGTTCTGATGCATCTATTCTCAACAAATCGCCTCATACCTTTTTCTAATATGTGGACAAAAAATTTCCAACTCGCTGTCCCCCATTCTACGTAACCGAGCATGATACAGAGAAAATGATTACTCCCCTTTTCCCTCCTCCTGGTTTCAGAAGGAATTCCAAAAATTTTTTTTTTGCTGTCAGCCTTTATACTATTGGTCTGGGAGCTATGTTCATATTACGATTCTCCCCTATGTTCAGTGTATGTGCTAGGAAAACCCCTGGTGCGTATGCTAAAACGTATTCATAGGGCCCATTGCCCAACGAGTGCCAAAAGAATGTTTGATATCAGTCAAGCCGGTTTGCGTTGGCACACCTTTTTCCCAACTGTATTAAAAATTAGTCTGCTGAATTTTTCTATACAGAGCCCCCCATTCCTCCCCCTAAATCGGGACATTCCCTTGTAGACCTCCCTTTCTGCTAGCTACACCCCTATATATGTCCTGCACGCACAGAATAATTTTCATGTTCCATCAGCATGTCCATGTATGCTGTTTTTAGTAGGTTGTATGTTAATGGGATCTTACTTCTTCTGAAGGCTGTTCGATATACAGGCAAGAAGACTATTGAAGCATTTACAGAATTCTTAGAACATGAGCTTAGATCATCAAATAAGGAAGAAGAGGTAAAATATTATTTTGCTGATTTACCGCAAGCAAGTCTATTTATGGAACAACTGGGTTGACAGTGTGTGATCTATTATTCATGTCTTCTACACTCATTGGGGAAGATTCACTATTCAAATTGAGACAGAATTCTGGCGTACATGATGTCTGCCACATTTATTGACTGTTTTAGACTCTTTTTTTATTTTTATTTATTTATTTATTTATTTATTTATTTATTTTTTCTCAAGTTATCAAGTTACTGTTGCCAATAAGACCCTAATGATTATTATCAAGATGTGTCCACCCTTACCTTTGCTTAAATTTGGTAAGGACTCCAATTTATAATCAAACAAATTCAATACAACATCACGACATGCTAGCAAAACCTTTGACAGGCCGCAATTAACATCACAACCACTGGGCTGCCACACAGTTACATATAGCATAGACATATAGCATAGACACCTAGTGACTGAGTATTGCAAAATCATGTCTTTTTTTTTATAGCTGGTCATCTCGCGACACCCTTAGGATATGTTGAGTTAAGAGGAAAGTTAAGGAAGGGACACCTCTTTAGTCCCGTATTTCATAGGAAGTTGATAACGTTGACTTTGATTGTTACAGCATCAGCCGACAACTATACAATTAAATATTCATAAATGGTGTTTGACCTTCTTCTGTACTTTTAAGGAATCATCTTCATCGAGAGACTCTTTAAATGAAGACAGTGAACAGCAAATGAAAGACGAACTGTAGGAGCAGACCCTACATTGGCCGATAACATCACGTGTTCCAAAAAAAACAACACCACTTGGCTTCTATATTATTCAATAAATGCTTCGTCCAACACCCAAAAATATAATATACTGTCTTTAATTCTTTATTTGTTGGGGTACTTGATTACATGTATCCAGCACATGTTATTCTCCTCACAATATATTTTATTAAAAGATGGACAACTATTTATGACTTTTTTTTTATAAATACAGAATATAGAACAGCTTTACATTGGTCAGCCAGCTAATCCCCAGGAGGGCCCTGGACCGCTATTGGGCCTCTCAAACACAATACGCTTAACTGCCCTAGACCATCAGTGATCTTAACATTACCACCTTAACTGCCCTAGACCATCAGTGATCTTAACATTACCACCTTAACTGCCCTAGACCATCAGTGATCTTGACATTACCACCTTAAGTATCTTCGATTACCAGGGATTTAAAAGTTAACCTAACGTCCGGTCAAATTGTTCTTCCAGAACAGAACGGCGCTGGAGCCTGAAGAGGTAAGTATGACACCAAAACCAGATATTTAAGAGTTAGGCCACAAGAGGCTTTACTGATAACCCCTTCAACATTGTAAGTTTATTATTTACCCCTTCATCCCCTGACAATTGACTTTTATGGCATATCCATTTTACTCTTTGGGAGATAAGAAACTGCCTTGTGGGCGCTTAATGTGTCAAGTTTGTTTGCATGCCAGAAATTGAGATCCTCGGCAACTGCTGCGCTACAATATCTGTCTGAAATGCTATCTCTAGGAATATAATACAAGTTACACGTATACAGCACATACTAATATATTGGGTTTACAGTTCTTCTTATTAATGATTTAGTGATCAGAAAGAGCTACATGCTGCAGACCAAACTTTTCAAACTAAAACTATATAGATTGACTGGTCTATAAATGTATACAGCACACAAGAAAATGGAGACAACACACTACGAAACACATGTGCAGCGCAGGTTCCCACCTCATAGAGGTCACCTTGTCGTGGCAGGTGGGCTCACACAATTTGATCAAAATGCTCGCTAAGAATCTCCCTATTGTAAGTAGATTTAGCAGTAATGCATATTTATTTATATTTAGCGGCTTAAAGAGGCTCTGTCACCAGATTTTGCAACCCCTATCTGCTATTGCAGCAGATAGGCGCTGCAATGTAGATTACAGTAACGTTTTTATTTTTAAAAAACGAGCATTTTTGGCCAAGTTATGGCCATTTTTGTATTTATGCAAATGAAGCTTGCAAAAGTACAACTGGGCGTGTTTAAAAGTAAAAGTACAACTGGGCGTGTATTATGTGCGTACATCGGGGCGTTTTTAATACTTTTACTAGCTGGGCGTTCCGATGAGAAGTATCATCCACTTCTCTTCACAACGCCCAGCTTCTGGCAGTGCAGATCTGTGACGTCACTCACAGGTCCTGCATCGTGTCGGCCACATCGGCACCAGAGGCTACAGTTGATTCTGCAGCAGCATCAGCGTTTGCAGGTAAGTAGCTACATCGATTTACCTGCAAACGCCGATGCTGCTGCAGAATCATCTGTAGCCTCTGGTGCCGATGTGTCCTCGCTCGTCTGACACGATGCAGGACCTGTGAGTGACGTCACAGCGTGATCTGCCAGAAGCTGGGCGTTCTGAAGAGAAGTGGATGATACTTCTCGTCAGAGTGCCCAGCTAGTAAAAGTAGTAAACACGCCCCGATGTACGCACATAATACACGCCCACTTGGACTTTTACTTTTAAACACACCCAGTTGTACTTTTGCAAGCCTCATTTGCATAAATACAAAAATGGTCATAACTTGGCCAAAAATGCTCGTTTTTAAAAAATAAAAACGTTACTGTAATCTACATTGCAGCGCCGATCTGCTGCAATAGCAGATAGGGGTTGCAAAATCTGGTGACAGAGCCTCTTTAAGTGGCATTAGTGTTCGCAGTGTGCTGTCGCCATTTCTTGTCTCCTGTATATTTGCAGTCACAGATGTTCTTGCACCTGTAAACACGTTTTCTTTCATTTTGTTGGAATGTGCTGTTCAAACTTTTGTGTTTATGTGGTCTATAAATGTGTTCGCTACAGCAATTCCTACAGTATCTGCACTTTTGTGCTTGGCGTCTCTTGGACAATCGTAGTCTTGCCCCAGGTGGTCAGTTGTACAGTTAGGGTATGTTCACACGTAGTGGACCAATGTCTGAAAATACGGAGCTGTTTTCAGGTAAAAACAGCTCCTGATTTTCAGAAGTTTTTTTAACAACTCGCGTTTTTCACGGCTGTTTTTGCAGCTGTTTATCAATGGAGTCAATGAAAAACTGCTCCAAAAACGTCCCAAGAAGTGACCTGCACTTCTTTTGACGAGCCGTCATTTTACACGCCGTATTTTGACAGCGATGCGTAAAATAAAGGCACGTAGAAACAGAACATTGTAAAACGCCCGAAAACACTGCGTGTGAACATACACTAAGTGTTCTGGTACCAGGTTGCCAGGGATGCATTCAGCATTTTCTGTAAGGTGCTTCTCAAAAGGCTCCGCTACCTGACCCCTAGTGGCCCAGTATAATTGCTAATATTCTTGCTGCCTTCATAATCCATTGCGCTCTAGTGACTTTTCTAACCCATTATAGCAGGAATGATAGTAAATCAGTAGTCAGTCCTAGTACCTTAACTACCTCTAGGGTATGTTCACACAGGACGGATATGCTGCATAAAGGTACACAGTGTATCTGCCCTGGACCCTGCAGGGAATTCCGGCCCAAAAAATGGCATCAAATTGTAGTGCATTTTTTTGTCTGGAATGTCCACTGCGGAAAACAGCACGTAAAAACAACAAAACGCTATACTTACCCGTAGCCATAGTGACGTGTCACTCTGACATCCTGCAGCCCGGCCTCTTGGGATGAGGTTTCATCCCATGTAACCGCTGCAGTAGTCACATGGGATGAAACGTCTTTCCTGTAATTTTTGAGGCAAGATCACAACTTTTCCGCCACAAAAATCACAACATCTGCTATTTGTTGTGGGTTTCACCTCCCCATTGAATTCAATGGGTAAACCCGCAGCGGAAAACTGGTGGCTCCACGGCACCACCCTGGAGGACACGGCCTGTAGCATCCCAAGGTTTTAGTTGATTGTCGGGGATTTCAATAGTCACATGTTAGACGATCAGCTGATCGTGGCTCCTTCCTGAGAAGTGTTAAAAAAAACACATTTGAGTGAACTTATCACTTAAAAACTGTAAAAGCGAACACACTCTGTGATATTGTACAATTCTGCCAAACATATATGGGGGTATGAATGAGGTCTATGAAATATATGGCTGTGGGGTTGGTCCAATGTACCTAAAGGCTTTGTATAATGTGGCTACTAGTAATTGCATTGTGGCTCTCAGGTTTGCAATCTATTCAATGAAGCCTAGAAGCTTATTAAGCTGCCATGTCTGGAGAACTCTCTCAAGGCCCTTTTACACGGGCCAATGATCGGGCAAATGAGTGTTCCCATAACAGCAAACGCTTGTTCATCAGCTGATCTGCTCTTTTATGCAGAATTAAAAATCATCATCAACAGGGAGATGCTCTGCTGACATGATGAAAATATATAGTGACAATCATAGTAACGAATGCTCGTCCCTATACATATCCAATCATTACTCCGCGTGATCGGAGCAAACAAGCGCCGATCAACAAGCAGTCTTGTTGATCGGCGCTCATTTACACGGCCCATGTTGGGCCGTGTAATAGTACCATTAATGTGGTGTTGATGAATATTAGGACGGGCCCCAAGGTTGTGCCGGAATCGGTCCACTGAACCAGCTTCCATTGTACTTGATCCAAGGTCCTTGAGGAAATTGTGCACCCAGCACCGCCAATCCAGGAGAGTCTAAATATATACACCCTTTTAGTTGGTCACCAGATAACCCTTGTAGTGCCTTTTGTATTTGTTTTAAGTCTATTTGAGTTCTTAGAACAATTTGTACTACCCTCATTCTTCATATTATAACATTGTATTGTTAATGTGGGTATATCAGTCAGCAAAATAATAGTATTAGTTTTCAGTTAATTTGATACTAAAAGCTGTAGTGAGTAGCAATGTCTGTAAGTGGTGGGTTCTCAAATCATGGACCAAGTATAAGGGTATATTCACACAGTGCAGGTTTGGTGCCATTTTTAAAGCCACAACTAGGAGTCGAAAAAGAGTATTATATACTTATATCTTATATACTTCCCCTCACTTTACAATCCTCTTTTGGTTGTGGCTTCAAATACTGCATTAAAAAATTGCTCCAAAATGGCACTGTGTGAATAAGGCCTAAAAGATTTTATTTTGTGAATAAGTAAAACCTGATAATGTATACACAGTGAGTTGTATAATGTATACACAGTGAGTTGTCTCACCAACACCAAGGATGGGTGTGATATCTAGTTCTCACAGCCCAACTATATTGGTGGCCCCAGTGTCACTGCACGGGTCCCATCTTCACTTTGTGTTGGAAAATAGTAGGGCAGGATAATTTCAAGGACATTTTACAACATGTTAGAAAATCTCTTTTTATCATATCATGTGATCTCTTTCGATGGCCCAATAGGAAAGTCATTGTTCCTTTAATACAAGTAATGTTGATTTCATGTTTTATCTTTGACCTTGGCTCCCATATGAAGCTTGCAGAGAAGAAACAGGGAGTGAGAAGGGAGGGTGGCAAATATGCGTGTGGGAAGGTCTCCCCCATCTTACAGGAAGATTCTAGCCAAGAGATAAGGCCACCTGCAAACCTAATGTGTGAAGAATTATAATGATGTATCTGGGATGTACGTTATGATCTGCTTTGTACTGAATAACAAATATTGTCACATTGTCTCTGATTGGTTAACCTCAAGCCTACACCCTTTCTGAATGATGGTATTATAGTTTGAGTTTGGAAATAAACCTTCAGAGGAGTATTTTGAGCATATCAGCAGCATCTGTGTGTTTTCTTCTCCTGTCTCGATATATATCGGTGAAATATCCTGATTAGGATGCTGAATAATGGGGCCTGACCTGAGAGTCTGTTGGAACTCTTCTGAATTGCAGTCTAATATATTTTGAGCCATTGATTTCCACGACACTATGTTCTAAACTAACTTGCCTAAAAATGTATTGAAACCACTGTAAAAAACATCCGCTGGAGAATTCAACTGCGGACTGTCCGCAGCGGAATTCCACAGCAATTCCGCCACGTCTGGCCGTGCCCTAACAGGTTAGTAGCATTCTACTACTTACCTTGTGTGTAACAGTGAACGTAACACTATTGCCCTAGGGAGCGCCCGTATTTTTTATGGAGTCGTCTTGTCCGCAACGTGTTGGCAACATAGCATGGAAGCTTCAGGTTTCTAAATAGTTTGGAGGAAAAAAGTGATCCAGCACTGTGTAGGTTTTTTAAAAAGGGAAAGTCTGTTCCCACTTTTAAAAAAACCTACACAGCGCTGGATCACTTTTTTCCTCTTTCCTGCATCATTCACCGTGGGCCTTCGCGGGGATCCGAGCGAAGTGTTCAGCCTGAGACGCAGAACCGGTGAGCTGGAGGTTTCCTCCTTTCTCTACTTTCTAAATAGTTTACATGGTGCGAACATTAAATGAAAATGGTTCCACTTGGGTGTTATACCAATAAGGATATGTTCACACTCAGTGAGCAAAAACGTCTCAAAATACGGAGCTGTTTTCAAGAGAAAACAGCTCCTGATTTTCAGATGTTTTTTTTGCCACTACCAATTTTCGCTGCGTTTTTGGAGCTTTTTTCACTAGAGTTTATGGAAAACGGCTCCAAAAACGTCCCAAGAAGTGTCCTGCACTTCTTTTTCGCGGCCGTTTTTTTACGCGTAAAAAAAGCTGCAAAAAACGCTCCGTCGGAACAGAACGCTGTTTTCCCATTGAAATCAATGGGCAGATGTTTGGAGGCGTTCTGCTTCCAATTTTTCAGCCACTTACGGCCCGAAGAACGGCCGAAAATAAGCCGTGTGAACATACCCTTACCTGTCAATATGCTTAGAGCAAAGTTTCACCTTTTTTAAAGTAATTTTTTCAGCTGAAATGTAAATAAAATTCTGAGTAACTTTCCAAATACTTTTGTTTTTGCATTGATTTAAAGATATTTCATGTTGTGTTCTCCATTTATATACATAATTGCTTTACATTTTCATTCCAAAATCCCCTGGTCTCCTTTATATCAGGCAGAGCTTTAGCTCTATTCCTCTGTCACTAGTGTGTATGTGTGTGTATGTAGAACCTTTGGAGCCGTTTTTTCGGCCGTAATTCGAGGCGTAAAACGCCTCCATTACGTCCGTAAATAGGGCGTGTGAACATACCCTAAGGAGGAACAGGGGTGGAGGGAAAAGAGAACTCAAGACCCCCCTCATTTTATTGATTGGTGAGGGTCTCAGCAATCAGAGACTTATCAGCTATAAGTGACGTGATGTTGATTCTGGGAATACACCTTAGACATTTTTATAAAATAAAAACTTTCAATCTGTTTGATTGGTGCAACTTTCAAAATACTTTTTATTAAAAAATTAAACTTTTTGAGATACAGCAGTTTTGTATCCTGTATACAGAGCAGCTGTATCTATTAATGTAACATTGTCAGGTCAGCGGGTTGTGTGTGTGTGTCTGACACACAGAATCCACCTGTAAATCGATCCCATCTAAGTTATGAACTTAGATGTGATCGATAGTAGCTCGATCCTGTGTGTAGACACGCTGGAGCCGCTGACACTGAAACCATCAGTGCCGCTGACCTGACAGATACAAGTTTCAGCGCCCGATACAGCTGCTCTGTAAACAGGACACAAAGCAGCTGTATCACAAAAAGTAAAAATCATTTTTAAGAAAAAGTATTTTGAGAGTTGCACCAAACACACTAAATAGACATTATTTTTTTTTAAATTATAATAATCCAGGACTCCTCTGGTTTCTGCCAGTTTTGAGCTGATGTCATTGCTGGACATCTTCCAATTTGAAAGGAAAGTAAGCATGATGTGTTATGGATCTGCTGCACTATGTTTCCTTGGCTGAACACTGCGTCTACGGTTCTAAACGTTGCCTTTGTGCTTCTTCAAAAGAGCTCTCAGCACATCTTGAAATCCCACTGCTTTGAAATCTTTGCCTGGGAGACTATGCTGATGTAGTATACCTACCTAGCTTCTTGTTGCCGTGCTCAGTCTTGCCATGGAGGACCTGTGACGTGACGGGCCTTACTGTATGGACAGGTAATACGACTTAGACGTATCAATGACACTGTGCAGGCCTTTCTCCTGGGGAGAGGCTACTCAGAAATCATTGGATATTGCCCTGAGTAAGGCTCTTGAGAAAGACCGGTCTGAACTGCTTCACAAACCTCGGAATAGCGCCAATAGGGAAATTAATAAGAGAAAACAGAGATTTTACCTTCTCCTTCCAATTTAGCCCCTTGGAATCAGTCATTAGATAATCTATCAATAAACACTGGCATATCATAGAAAAAGATCCCGATTTAAGAGACGTGGCTCTGAATAAACCACTGGTTAGTTTCAGACGCAGTAAAAATATTAGACATGCTGGTAAGCAGCACACTAAAAAGTAACAACGGAAATTGGCTAGACAAATCTATCCCAATCGGGAATCACAAAAGTGGTTACTGTAATCATTGTCGCTTCCTTTTAAAGTCTAGATTTTTAAAAATAGGGGGCATAACTACCAGAGCACGCCAATTCATAACCTGTAAAAGTAAATTAGTGGTGTATGTTATTTTGTGCCCGTGTGGTCATTTCTACATTGGCAAGACAATACGTTGCCTATGTGTGAGGTTCCGGGAACACTGCGATTCTATTACAATGGGTGTAGGAGCACCTAGATTAAGAGCATATAAGGAATACTCACGCAGGCAGATCAGATGTCCTTACATTTGCAGGGATAGAAATGGTTAATCCACCAGTCGCAGGGGGTGATCGTAAAAGACTGTTACTTCAGAGAGAGGCCGGATGGATCATGAAAACAAATGCACTAGGCCACCTTGGATTCAACGACCGCAACGATTTAAGTGTCTTTAGAACTTTTGTCTCTTAACTTGTGCCGTGTCTTATGTTTACATGTTTCTATGACAACCCACGTAATGAACACATATAGGGCATGTATACGTGTGATGGCAGCAGAAGGCTTGAGAAAGCAAAACAGCTGTTGCCTGTGAACTTGTGCATATCTCCATCTCCCCCCTACTTCTTTTTGAGCAATAAAGCATATGAAACCGTCCGAGTTGGGGGAGTGCAACTCTACTTCTTTCTTCATTCATTGTAATATTTATGAACTCTTCTTGCCGAGCCAGCACCTGCCTTGACACACTCCGTGTCAGTGTACATGCTGCCTGGGGAGCAATCTGCCAAACGCCCGGAGGACTGATTGTAGCAGTGCCAACTTCTATCCTTTTGCGATTGCTGGACCTGTGACATGAAACAGTCTTCCACAACCTCACCTTTGTAGCAGAGTTGGGCTGTTCCTCGCCCAGTTTTAAGCTACACAGCTGTTTGTTACAGTTAATAATTGTTTCAACCTACATATGAAAATGATCATTATCACCAGTTAGGTGTACGATTAAAAAATTATACCAGAGTATAATCCTGCAAAATCCATGACTTTGTGCAAGAGTACCTAGAAGAATCAATGCCGTTTTGAATGCATAGGGTGGTCACACCAAATATTGATCCGATTTAGATTTCTCTTCATTGAATTAATACTTCTATTATTGAAAAACTCTTACTTTGCAGCATGTTTCCACGACTAGCAAAAACGTTCACAGTAATATATTACGTGTGTGTTTAAATGTGCAGTATACTCCCTCAAATGCCATATGTTGGACGGCACTTTTCCCTAGTAGCTTTGAAAACCGCTATACAATATTCAACCCAGAATTACACAGTTCACATATTGTATATCACTCTACAGGCCAAAATAAAACACAGACTTGAGCATTAGATATAATCAATAAAAATTTGCCTGCGCTCTTTTTTCTCTTTCAGGTACATATTCTTCCTCCATCCTTCTCCTTCCTGCTGTTTAGTCCTTATTCACACAAACGTGTGCATTTTGCGCACGCAAAAAACCGCAGCGTTTTTTGCGCATTGCAGTTCCGTGTCTCAGAAGTGTTTGCTGCGTGATTTTCATGTCATCCTTAGGCGGGCGGTTTTGATGTTTAGAAAAAGAAATGAAGGAAGCGGTTTTATTTTTTCCCTTCATTACTTGATATACCGTTGTGCGAATCACGCGCGTCACACGTAAGTGCTTCCGTGTGCTGCGCGTGATTTTTCACACACCCATTGACTTCAATGGGTGTGTGATGCGCGAAAAACGCCCAAGTATAGGACATGTCGTGAGTTTTACGCAGCGGACACACGCTGCGTGAAAATCATGGGATGTCTGAACAGCCCCATTAACTTACATAGGTCTGTGCGACGTGCGTGATTTTCATGAACCTTATACTGATCATGCCTATGGCTTTTGTGTAATATTTGTCAGCAGGTGATTGAATTTTATATTAGTCGTCACTATGCGCATAGTCAACTGTGGTTATATGATGAATACAAAATAAACTTCATGTTGTATTATGAACAATGGTTTTAACTATCATAAAGTACAATAAGTATGCATTGATCCAGTGGGGGGATAGTTGTTGTAGAAAAGATAGTTGTTGCAGCTTTTATCTCTCAATGGGGAAAATCTGCAACAATTCCACAACACGGAAATGACTTTTTTTCAAATCTCATCTATTTTGCTGCTACTTAACTACAGCGCATGTTTTCCCACAATAAAGTTATTTGCAGAAAACCTAACCAGTGTGAACACACCCTTCAAGTTTAAATTTAAGTAATAAATATACTTAAACACGCAGGTTATAGGTCAGAAACCCCAAGAGTACAGTGTAAGTTCACACGGGGCTGATACACTGTGTAAAAGAGGTACTCTGCATATCCGCCCTGGAAGCCACAGGGACTTCTTGCCGAACAACGCATCAAATTGTGTGTGACACACACACACACTATCATCCCAAGTGACTGGAAGAAACGTCATCCCAGGAGTCCAGCGTGGATGACGAACAGAATTCTGGGTCCATTCAACATCTATTTTTTTGCGGGTTTTACCTCCCTATTGAATTCAATGGGGAAAAACCCCATGATTCTGCAAAGACAATGGACATGCTGCGGAGTTAAAAAAAAAAAAAAAAACACACTGCAGGTAAATTTCTAAACGTTTTTTTTCTGCTATTTATTTACGAAGCGTGTTGATGAAATTTGTTCAAATCTCATCCACTCTGCTGCTACTGTATTATGCAACAAAATCAGCTGTGAAAAAAATCTGCAGTATTTATGCCAAGTGTGAACATACCCTTAGGCACAGTTCAGTTTTTTGTAATTGCGGAAACCGTGTCAGCATCAAAAAACATCCGAAACCTGATTTCAATGGGAGGCTGAGGTTTTTAGCTGCCTGCGGCAAAAAAAAAAACAGTGCCTTAGAATTAGCCAAGAGAAAACACCCTCTGAATCCAGGTATTTTTTGCAGTGTCAATGGAAAATCAGTTTGTAAAAGTACCAAGTAAAAAAAAAACAAGAAAACAAAAAACGACATTTCTATACAGTGTTTTTGGAAACTGCAGCATAAAATTACACCTCGTATGCCCTACACAGCTTAACATTGAATTCAGTGGCAAGCAGTTAAGGTATAGTGCGGCGCATAGTGTGACCATTTTATGCTCAAATACATCGGAAACTCCAGGAATACTATTAGAGTTAATTATTGGAGGAGGAACACGGAGCAAAGAGCTTAAACCAGACATTGTAGAATCACATACTGGGAACAACCCATCACATTGTTTATATTGGGAAAATGATGCAAGTGTACACAAGTTATTATTTGAATTAGATTGAGCATTTCACAGCAAGGATACAAATAACAATCCAGATAATGTATGGGCACAGTAATAAATATTCAGTATATTGATCTGTAAATAGACAATCCAAGTAAACGAGAAGCATTCATTTACTTAACAAGTGATGACAGAATCATGGGCGATCACCCTGTGATCGGGCACCTTTCCCTTTCTATGGATTTCACTTTCCAATTCATGATGCCAACATTGATTAGAACGGACACATTGCATTCTGGGTTCCTTCAGATCCATGTGAATAAATAAGAATTATTTTTTTTTTCTATTGCAGGACATACAGAAACATGGAGGATGGTTTACACAATTAGTATCTAGAACAGTACAGTATGAATTTATCCTACACAAAATGTAAGGTCTTGATGGAGATTCTTTAATTGTATATTTACATGAGAGACTCCTTAATTCGTCACGCTTCGGTCTCAATGTCACATGTGGAAAATAAACATGCTGATAAATACACAGTCCTGAGTCTTTAAGAAAAGCAGCATTTGAGAGCACATGTTCTGGGGGCATTTCCCACTTCTGCTAGAAATCCGGTGCCGGCTAATGATCAGCAACTAACAAGTTCAGTAGGATGAAACGTATATAAAAACAAATGGGATTTAAAAAACAAAACAAAAACACAATTGAAAAATACTGGCGGTAAAGTACGAAGCAGTATTTATCAAACAGCACCAACTCTGTTCAGATTGTTCCACAAGGTAAGTAAATTGGTCTTCATCCATTCCGACATGTCAGGAGAGTCAAGTAGCCCATGAACAGAAACCATTGATCTTCGTGAAGAAAACCAACTCCAGTCTTAAAATCTGCATCTAAGCTACAACATAAAAAAAAATAAAAAATAAAAAAAGTCTAAAAAATAAAATTAGAAAAAGACTTTTCATTTACAGCTCATAACTATGGGTGGATAGGTCATCCACATACTAGTAACCCCTTATCTTTTGTCAGAAACAGTCATTAGATTTGACTAGAAAGTGGACATTGAGGGTGAGTCAATAGGGCATAGACAAAAACTCTGTAACTAGGACAAGAACACTTCCACATGTCACTGCGGGTGATGAACATTCTGTGACGATGTCCAAAAAAAAAAACCAGAATACTTTTCCCTAAGAATAAATAAAATCCATTTAAGAAACCCTGGTAGTCAAAAATATGAAATAATTGTGGTATGTCTGTGGTAGTTTAAATGCAGCATTTCAAGGTGTTTTTAAAATAGGAGTCAAGTCCAGGCCGGAGATGCTACGTCTTCATAGTTCTACAGAGGAAAGAAGAGGGGGAAAAAAGGTAAATAATAAAACCAAAACGCGTCATTTATACAGGTTAAAGCAACAAACGGAACAATATAACAGTAGCACTCACAGAAAACGTAAAATGGATTTTCTCCATCACATACCATTTATGGCACATTAATTATACATGCCATAAAAGTTAGATCAGTGTAGTTACTACCCCTCTACACCTTAATAGGATGTTGCCACTTAGGAGGCTTCAAACTAAACAAAAAATAATAATTTGCGTCCCCCAATGAACTGGACGAGAGAAGGATTTTACAGAGAAAACTGCCCAAAAATGTTTTTTTCCCTTTGTTACATTGGGGACACAGACCACGTCCTAAAGCAGCAAAATGAGGACATCGTGTTGCGTTATTCATGTGAAAAGCCAAAACAACCTTAGGCAAAAAAGACAGGCACTGTGCGGAGCACCACCATGTCCTCATGAAGAGTCTAAATTGGCAACTATCTTGCCACGCTGTATTTCTGAGACACTCCGGGTGGTAAACAACGCTACCAGAAAAGGACCAAAAGGAAAATTTCTCACAAGGGTTCAAAGGGAGTCGACTGAAAGGCCTACAAAACCAAAATTAAGAACCAAAAGCAGGAATCAAAAAGGGCAATAAAGGGGGAACCGCATGAGCAACCTACTGCAGAAAAGTCTTGTCAGCCTAAGATGCCAACGTGCAACCAAACAAAACAGAAATTGCAAACACCTGTCTCTTCAGGGAACTGAGTGCCAAACCTTCCCTGCAGGAAGTAAATAAGTTTGGATAGAGAAAAATCGCTTGGGTCAGATTACCATCCTACATGGAAGGCCTACTTTTGTTGGTGTGAGGATTGAAGACACGGGCTGAGCAAGGTTTCCCAGACTTGGTCTGATAGCCCTCAGAATGGCAGCCTCAACAGCCACACCATTAAACATAGCGACCTTATTCTTGTGGGAGAGAGGTCCCTGAGAGAGGAGGTTGGAACAGAGGTAATTGACACAGGGTGACGGCCAGCAGGAACACAAGGTTCGCGTACCAACAGCAGCACGGCCAATAAGGATTTCCGGAATCCCCCCCTTTTTGAGCCAGAGGAGCCGAGGCAGGAGAGGTGTGAGGGCAAGGGGGGAGAAGGATGAACACTTACAGTAGCCTCAAGTCTGTCCATGTCGCAGGCTTGGGAGATGAAGCAGGGAACCTGACGATTGAACTTGGAAATCATCAGGTCCACGTTCGGTTGGCCCCATCATGGATATGGTCAAAGGGCTCTTGGTGAAGGCACCCCTCCCTGAGATCCACCTTTTCGTGACTGACCTCAGCAACCCAGGGAATGCATACTGCAGGCAAAAAAAAAAAAAAAGAAGATGGCTCAACTCCAGCAGGTTGATCGGGAGAGAGTATTCCTGTGCAGCCCACAGCCCCTGAGCCGTGAGCTTCTGAAAGATGCCTCCCCACCCTTCAAAACTGGTATCTGTGGAGAGGATCAGCCACTTTGGGGGAAGGAAGGAGCGAACCCAGGAAAGAGATCCACCACCGAAGCATTCTGACTGCAAAGGGAGGATGAACCATAGATCCAGGGGATGGTTTCAATGGAAAGAGATTACCCACTGAGGGGGACCACATGTGAAGCTGTGCAAAGGGGATGGTCTCTATCAAGGCCACCAAAGTCCCAAGAAGCCTCATGCAGAGGCTGAGTGAAGTCGGAGCAGCTGTCTGCGAGTCTTCCATCCTCTGGAATGACGGAGTGTCAAAAGCCATTCCCAGGAACTCTATTTGATGGGAAGGAGAAAGGTAAGATTTGGAGCGGTTGATAATTCAACCGAACTGACACAGGTTGTCTTGAGTGATCTGGGGCACAGTCTGGTTGTCCTCACCCCATACCTGGATGACATTTTGACTAACACCCTCCCTGGTCCGAAGGATCGCCACCACGACCCAAAAAGGACCTTTGTAAAGAATCTCGGGACCCAATTTTGTATCTGGAGAACACTTCCTAAATCTAGGCGTATAAAATGTGAGAAAGCGAGGCGTCCTTGAAGTGCAGAAGCCTGCCCCCCACTCGTACTGAATCGAGCTGGGGCACACCTTCAGGCGGCAGTGGACTTACCGGCTCCAGCCTTTGCGGACTGAAGTTGGGGTCACGAGGAGGGGCGAGCCTTAGAGGAAGATTTGGTCTTCTGCTCCTGGTGAGACTGCTATTTGGAGGACGTAGTGTTGGAGAACCCACAAAAGGATTGAAAACTGGGACCCACCTTTTTGACAGGAGCAGTCCGCTTGACCCAGTTTTGGGGGAGGTGGGTGCTTGTCACCAGTAGCCTCAGATGATTTCATCCAATCTGGTTTCGAGTAGACGGTACCCTGAAAAGGGGAGCGCAGTCAGGAACCAGATGGAAGCTGTATCAGCAGACCAAGCTTTAAGCCAGGTTGTCCTGCGGATAGCAACGGAAGACGCAGACGCCAAAGCAAAAATTGGGTGTAGGATGTAGCCGGAGGCTTCAAAAGGTGGACTTTTTCAAAGGATTCCACACTGCGATCCAGAACATCTTTGAAGGAAGTAGAGGCCATTAAAAAAAACTGGGAACGTTGAGGCTGTTGAAAATAAAAAGGATTCCTATGCCTTCCCCTTAAACTGACTCCGTGGTGTCACAGACAGCACTAATAAGCACCTCCACAGAAGTGGGGGAGGGGCAATCCCTTGTCAACCGAATTAGAGTTGTCAGAAGGTGAATGGTCTGATTCCAAGACCTCTTTAGGAGTACCGGACCTTACCTCTGGTGGGATAGGTGAGAAAGGGGCCGGAGAAAGTTAAGCTAGGCAAGTGGATCTGGTCTGCTTTCAGGGTCTCTTAGGTGAGGAAGACATAGAGGTAGAGTCTAGGAAAGGACGGCCAGAACAGGTAGGTTTCATGATCTTGGAATGAGTGTTCACTAGGTTATCAACAGTTCTGGAAAGGGAATGGGCCCATTCCAGATCCAGACACACCATACCAAAGCATGAGCAACACTGTGGCATGGGTGCAGGCATGAGGCCAGCATGCATCGCATAGGGAAGTAAACGGACCACAAAAAAAAAAGCATGCATAATAAATTTTAATGTCTGGCATGAAGGTTCTCCCTTGGGTCAGACATGGCTATAAACAGGGTCACTAAACCACACTGCAAAAAAAAACAAAAAAACCAGGGACTAGAGAAGCAAATAGAACCACACAGTAATGAAGAGAAATAAGTATTGCCTTAGGAGGTAATGGCAGCCTTCACCTAGGTTTGCTAGGAAATAAATACAGGGAGTAAGATCAGAGACTGAGGCTATGGCACCTGCAGGGGGAAGGGGGAAAAAGGCCAAGGGCCAGTCCTACCCAGTTTCAGCATGTGATGTCCCTCCTGATGGTACGGTGTCTCAGCAGCATCCATCTGAATGCAGGAGAGACCGGACAAAGCTGCGATTGGCCTGTCTCCCTCATATAACCTCCTGCAGTCAATCGAAAGAGTAGGCCGATTCCAACGAGGGGATAGTGGAAAAAGCAAAAAAAGCACGCGGTTGGAGCGCGATTGGGTGAGTGAAATGCTCCACGCCCCCAGCATGTACAGTAGTGTGGGATGACGCCGTTGGCGCAATGCTCTCAAAAATGGCGCCGGCCATAGTGACAAAACTGCGTCACAGGCTATAGGCCAGCTGGAAATGTCTAGTAGCAATAAGGGCCTGCAAAATGGTAGCAACCAGTGGACCCATGAATGTACCGTATACAAGCGATGGCCCAAGGAAGGGAGAGGAGGGGTGGGTGGGTGCAGTAACACTCACCTTCCATATAAGCTCTCCCCTGCCTCAAGCTCTTTAAGATGTGACCAGCAGGAGCATCCCCCTCAGTGGTTCACCCTTTAGTAAGGAGAAACTGGTGGGAGACGCAAGAGGTGGTCCTTGGGATGGTGGATGACAGAGGAGGGAACGCTCTTTTCCCACTTCTTTTACAAACGCACCGTTCTTCAGTCAGCTTATAAAGAGGACACCGTGCGCCTGCCTTCGAGGGGACAACAGGGAGACTGTCAACCCTGTTTCCTAGCTAAAAAAGGGGGGAAAAAAATGGTAGCTTAATGTCCGTAGGAGGTAAAGACTGAATAGCTCAGTGTCTGGGCAGAATATATCCTGTAGGAGTCGTCACTTTATTTCTTTAGTATCAAGCCGCCTAGTGGCAACAGTATGTACGCACAGTCCGTGCCCAAATGTAACTAACGAGAAATACACAACACTTTACAGCCATGTTACAGATTCTTAAATTCCGTGCTGTACAAATTCACACGAAAGGACGTCTCACTGAAATCTCCAACCGCAAGTTCTCGTGTTGCTTTGTAACTTAGTTGGTATAAACAATTAAATTTGCAAAAATATAAAAATAATCCGTATCATAATGCAACAAAATATGTTCATGAAAGGCCCCATTCACTTTGCGTATGTGCCGAGCGTATAAGTTTTTAAACACAAAAAGTATTGAAACGTATAGCTCGGCGTATACATAGGCTATAATGGGTGAAACGTAGACCAAAATAGCATCCGTTTGGTCTGTGTTTGTCATGGTTTACGTTGGGATACTGTTTTTTTGAAAGTACTGAAAAGCATAGTCTGCTACGCTATTCCGTACTTCAATGCTAAAAAAAAAAAAAAAGAAAGTATACCTTTTTTTGTTATCTCAATGGATGACGAATGCAAACGTAATGCTGTAAGTTTGTATCAGTTTACACAGTAAATCTATAGTTTGTTTTTTTCTATCAGTGTTCACTAAGTTTTTTTAGGTAAAAACGGACAGAAACTTATACAGATGTATGAGTCTACGCCAAACGTACACGCTATAAACAGACACAAATAAATGGTACACGTTTGTATACGTTTTTCAGTGGTCCACATTTTTATTTTAAAAAAAACAAAAACGTATACGCTCGGCGGATAGCACAAACGCAATGTGAATGGGGCCTTATTTGTTAGTTTATGTAGCCATTACAGTCAAGAACAAAGAGGCATGTCCCCCCTCACATGGCATGTTTGGGGCAGTTGTACATGGGCGTTAAGCAGCCTGGCATAAGAGCAGACAGGGACTGTGTCTCTAACTGAGGAACAGCACTGTTTAACGCAGGCTTGGGAAACAGCCATTCTGCATGATATGGATATATTGTAGCGTGGGACAATGATATTACAGATCGGACATTCACCTTATAAAAAGCATAAATATGCCTGGTCGTAAAGAAGAAATATCAAATTAATTTTTTTTTTTAAGAAGTACTGGTTTAAACTTAAAGGAACAGTGTCATCGCAAATAATTTTTTTATATGTTAAAGATGTTAGTGCTTTAATAAAAACGTTTATATTCATTTGTGTGTTTGTGTTTTACTTTTTCTTATTTTTACACTTTTTCTTCCCTATGGGGGCTGCCATTTTTTGTTCCATTTCTGTGTGTGTCGATTAACGACACACACAGACATGGAACACGGCAGCCACAGTCCCATAGGGACTGTGAACGGCTCCCGTCCCATTGACTGCCGTGTACGGCGTCTGTGTGGGAACTGCGCATGCGCCGCTCCCACACAGTCCTATTCGAAATTGGCGCCGTCCGGCGCCATTTTCCTGTGGACCGGAAGTCGCGGCCGGACAGTAATATTACTACTTCCGGTCGCGGCTTCCGGACTTGTGCACATGGAACAGCGGCAGCAAACGGAGCGGACGGGCCGGAGGGAGCCGCGGCGGCAGGAGCAGGTAAGAGATTTCAATGTATGTTAGTGTTTGTGTGTGTTTACTACTGTATGTAAACCTACTACACTGTGGGTTACCTCAAAAAATGGCGACACACAGTGTAGGAGGTTAAACCTTTCAAACCCCTCGTTTATCCCGGCACTAGCCAGGATAAAAGAGGGGGGGATGCTGAGAGCTCACTAGAGCGAGGGCTTTTAACCCAATGTTGCAATGCTGCAATTTTGGGAACAGCCCCATCTAGTGACCAAAAATGGGTAGTATTATAAATTAGAAATAATTTATAATATTTCCTGGCTCGTGCCAAAAAAAAAAAAAAAAATTTGAACAATGTTTAATCACCCACACACTAAATGTTTAATTTTTTAAAAAAAAACATGTTTTTCTGGCAACACATTGCCTTTAATTTGGTAACGTGGCAATTACAGTTGGCACCATTTATACCATTTTAGGGACCAACGTCGTTATTTCAGTTCTTCACGGCATTAGCAGGATCGAGATGGCCTGAAAAACTAAAAATCAATCTGAAATCAAACTGTCAACGTCAATATACAGATGTAGTCATGGAAAGGTTAAACTTACATTTTTCTTTCTTCCGTTCGGAACATCTGTCTTTCCATAGAGTTCAGTGTTCTCTTGCGGTCCGGCTCATCCCCTCCCCCTATGCTGCTACCACACTCAAATTTTCGTTTCTTACTGTTTTCATAATGTTGGTGGTTAAACCTTCCATGGTGATGAGAGTCTGAGTGCCGTGATAAAGAGTAGTGACAGGGTTTCCCGCTGTACCCATAATCACGCCTCTCTCTGGAGTGATAATTCCAGTCATTTCTATGATACTTGGAATCCCTATAGTGATAGTCCCGATTGTCATACGACACTCTATCCCGATCGTCTCTATATGAAGATTGAAAATGATCCCATCGTTGAGGTCGGCTGTAGTGGTTCCGCTCACGGCTATGGGACCGATCTAGTCTGGACAGATAACGATACTCATCATCCATTTTCCCTCTGCTCCGTGACCGCTGTCTCCCATGGTCCCGGTGACCTCTTTCACTACCTCGGCTGGAATGGTTCCTGTGCCTGTATTCATCGCTGTGATCGTGTTTATACCGATCATACTTGGAACTTTCTCTGTTGCGTGAATGTAGCTCGCTCTTCCGAGGGTCTCTCTCGTGCTCTGAACGAGACGTCTCACTGCGGACAGGTTTTCTGTCATTATGTACATAGTGGGATGTGGATGGAACAGAATCACTTCCACTGTTTACATCTGGAGGAGCAGCTTCCCGTTGGTGTTCCACAGGTACAGAAGATGGCGACCATCCATTCTGATGGTTTTCAGTGTTTGGTACATTGTGTTCTGGAGGATCTCCTGGATCAACAGCCACGTTTAGTTTTTCTGTATTCTGTGAACTAACAAAGGAAGAAAAAAAAAAATAAAAATGAAAAAAAATGTATATATATTTTTTTAATATAAAAACCATTTACAATGCTTATACAATGGAAGGTTTTAAAATGGTTACCCCACCAAATCATCACCTATGCACAGGTAAACGCTCCGTCCAAACAGAGAGCTCCGGACCCGCATTCTTTGGATCGATAGAGGACACTAAACTGTGGGATCCACCAGCGATCAAATACTCATTGAATAATTTCAACATGGTCCATTCTACTTACATTGCTTCTTCTGTTCCTTCACTCTCAGGGTCAGATACGGCTGCTGCGGTCTCTTCCATGGTCACAGTTTGGAGGTCAACCTGAAGTCAGAGAAAAAATAAAAATATAAAAAAATACTACAAACTATGCGGTATAACATACTTCTTATAAGGAATAAAAAGAGTTCAAATCCGCACAGTACAGAACCACATGACTGACAGCCACAGCAAGTTGTCTTCGGTTCTGTTTGGGTTTTGTTCTGTCATAGAAGCAGAATGACTAAAAACACCGCCTGATCAATCGCATGACAAACCAATGGCGCCTGATTGGATCCATTGACTTTAATAGGATCGGTCAGGTTTCTGACGTTTTACCGGACAGAACATCGCTGCATGCTGCGCTAATTTGTCTGGCAAAAACAGCATTTCCAACTGAGGCCTCTAATGAAGCCTCCAACGCAGATGTGAACAGAGCCCAAGACAAAATTGCCAAATCAAAGTATCAGGGTCCTGCAGACCTCTACTTTGATGAACCAGTGTCTAACTGGATCATATTCTATTTTTCCCTCCTATTTCTCTAGTCCACTTTTAAATCCCGCTTCAAAAATTCCTTTCATTCTCAGTTCGTGCATGTAGGCTCCTGAGCAGCGGTCTATGGCCAACGTTGAGTTTTCCTGTAAGTAAAGTAGTCATAAATGTTAAATCTTTGCTTTACTTATCCTGATGATCGCTTATTCTCCATTCACACAGAAAGTTCAAAATTGTGCTCTACTCCGGCTACTAGAGAGGAGTGCATTGTGGGAGCTCAGATAACCTGTGACTTGAGTTACCTAGAGCTCAATTGACGGGGGTGCAGATGAACCGTATAGAAAGAGCTAGATGTTGTATCCTTCGCACACAAAGTGAAAGTCAACATTCTCACTGGTTCCAACTCAATACAATATAAATAGAATTTACAAAAGTTACTTATAAACAATGAAAACTTTGCAAAAAGTGAGCACTCTCAAAGGGGTTATCGGACAAACTTAGTAATAAATAGCTGCAAATAAGTGGGAATTTCCCCTACATACATCAGGTCTATTCTAGCCATCTGCCTTTGTCCAATATGAGGCCGTTAAAGAACTGCTCAAGGTTAGTCCAAGATAACATCAGAGCGATCACGTCTGATTACTACTTTCATCTTCCAAGGGGTCTCCGATAAAGGAGCCGGAATCAGACCGGTTGCTTTGTGCAAATGCTTCATTATTCCTTTGCACCAGCTTTGAAAATTCTCCCCCAATGCGGTTAGATGGTCTTAGGACCTGTAACCTATAGCTGAAAATAACGAGTTAATTCAGAAAAGCTCAGTGTTAAAAGGATGACCCAATACTTACTTCATTAGATCTATTGCGTTTAACAGGACTCGCACCATTGATGGACTCATAGGCTTCCTGGTCAACTGTATTAGATTTAAGGGCGGTCTCATCTTTAGCATCGGTGTTACCAGGCAATTCGATGGATGAATGTCCATTAGAAATAACAGATCCATTTACCATGTCTACACCAGTAGATCTTTTCCGCACACCTTTACTCTCCTCTTCAGATTCCTCTGACGATTCGGCCCCATAAGGAACCAGCATGGTGGAAGGTACTATTGGATTGGCACTGGCCAATGATCCGCGGTTCAACTTATATGGAAGATTGCTCGCTGAGGATGGTGTAGGGGCAACAGAGGTAGACTGGGCTGGGGCGTTTGGTTTAGTTCCAGACGAGGATATTTCTTGGGCAGGAAGTGGTTTATTGATGTTCACTATTATTTTTTGCTTTTTGCCATTCATAGCCATTTGTCTGTTCATAGGTAAAGGGCCAATGAATCTTTTAATAGCGTTCCCATTTATAGAGGTTTTTGGCGATCTACTCCCATTCATGTTCTTCACATTCTAAGAGAATAAAAAAAATAATGACTGAATTATTATTATGTGAGATGCACAACATAACCTCAATTGGCAGACAGCTATTTCTCCTGACTCTACCACTGTCCATGGCTCTCGTAGGAACAAAAGATCAGGCATGTTAAAACAGGTTTAATTCTTCAACAACCCGACCAGCAAAATCTGCCAATGTGGGACGATGGGGTGGCCCCAAGACACTAGATTGTCAGCCAATCGTGCCACTATCAATGGGTTCGGCTGACTACTCTTAAGTGTATAGACAGCTTAAAGAGTCAGAGATATATCAAAAGTTTGGATCGGTGGGGGTCCGGGTGCGGAGACCCCTCCCCCCCCACCGTTGTGGAAACGAAGGCGCAGAAGCGCTCAGCTGAATAACCTGCACCTTTGGTTGGGATCTGCGCTCCCTGTCAAGCGGAAGTTGGCTCATATAGATGTTCTATGTAAACAGTCTTCGATCACAGATGAAGGTGCAAAGTGCTTAGCCGAGCGATTTTGCACCTTTTTTTCAGCAGCAGTGGGGGTCTCAACACTTCGAACCCCACCGATCCAAACTTTTGATATGTCTCTAGGACATATCTATCTAAAGTTTGATGACAGCGCAGTTACTCTTTAAGGCTCGATTTTTGCTTGCATTTTTTACAAACCTAATCCCATCCTGTTTTACATAAGAACGTAGAGGAAGATTTCCCCATTGATTTAAATGGTATTTTTCATATGGCAAATGTAAGTTAGCCCTCGTAAGAGATAAGAAAACAGTCTACAATTATAGGGGACACTGTACCCCGCATTGTTGGGTTTACGGTCTTACTTTGATGATCTGCTGGGGTCCTATGAAATCGGACTTGGTGCCTCCAACTTGATGGCTGCTACTGGGCTGAGGAGAGTTGGGGCTGGCTGACTGATGTGTGTAAGGCGAATCTCCACTCTGCACATTCTGGGATCTTGAGGAAAGAAAAGCGAAAATTAACTATCAGACAGAAAAATACAGCAAGTTTTGTACTAAAATCAAAAGAAAATTAATTACCGGATATAAAAGAGAAGGTACGCCTGCTGGTTGAGCACGGTCCGGATATCTGCACTGGACACAATTGAGTCATTCATCGAGTACCATAGGTCATTACTGGCCTGAAAGATTAGATTTTGCAATTACGATTTAATAACAGGAAAGTTACAGTAATTATTGCATGTTGCGCTGCTAAAGCCACTGGTACAATAAAAAATAAAAAAAAAGGGGGGGGGGGGGATGGGACCATTGCTTACCCACACTCCTCATATTTACAGGGGCCGTGATGAAATATTTAGTACTCTACTCCATATTAAAAACAGCCATTTACCATTATGCCTTCCAGTTGTACACTGTAGTAAGCTTTTGCCACTAGAGGAGACTTCGGGCCACAAGTGAAAACAGATATCAAAGTCCCTTAGTTACTATAGGCTAGAGGGTTTAATATAGTGGTGTTAGATTAATGGTATGGGGGAGTAACCACAGGACTTTCGTTACACCCCTGGACTAATGTATACCCTGTGCTCTGGAATTTTATTACCTTTATATAGCAGAAATAATGCCCAGTGTGACAGCTTAGGCCTGTATGCACAAGAACAGCGTATAACGAATACATGATAGGTTCTCCATGAGGGATGGATGTGAATGGACGGATGTTAAGGTATTCCGGATACTTTATTTCCTAATCAGAAAGCAAAAAAAAAGCAGCAAAACACATGAATTAGAAACCTGTGAACAGAACATTTTTTTTAAATATACAGGGCCCATGTTTTCAAAAGCGGTCTAAAACCTCCAGGTAGTGATGCAATATCCACTAAAGTTCTGATACATGACCAAGCACAGTAAAGGAGTTTTCCATAATTCATCTGGATCTTAGAAAACCCATTTAAAGAAGATTTCACTTGTAATTTTAACTGGCAGGAGAGCAACACAATAGGTATCAATGGAAATGGTTGCTAGAGACTTGTGTGAATGTTTTTACGTTGGGATACATATTGGTGTCTATGTGATTGATTTAATATTTCAGATGGTCTAAAAGAAAAGAAAAAAGCGCAAGTGTCAAAAACGGTGTTCTTTTTTTTTCACAAAAGTGTTGCAAAAGAGGAATCTTTGAATCGCGTGATTTGCAATGTGAATACGCCACCTAAAAATAAAAGCAAGAAGGAAAACAAAAACTATTTTTAAAAGAACGCAACAAAAAAACAAAACTTCATGTTCTTGTTTTGACACCCCCCCTTCCACCCAAAAAGAGACTGATCTTAAACTCAAATGTGTTGTCCCAACTTCTGTCCTCCCTCACACATAAGGATTACCACAAACTAAAAACTCAAGCTAGGCATCTGTGGATTTCAAAATCAAAGGGAGGAACACCAGGGTTGCACAGCCAATAATTTCAGCATGACAACAAAACGGAGAAACTCCACTAGAGGACATTGGCTTTGTCTTGCAGACTTCCTATGTCCTTCAGACCATCATTTTCAATATAAAAGGAACATCTCCGTTCCCCGTCACGACAGTGGCACCACACTGGAGCCAGCAACGGAAGGAAAAAGGAACCTCCACATTAAAGAGGCTGTGTCACCACATTATAAGTGCCCTATCTCCTATATAAGGAGATCAGCGCTATAATGTAGGTGACAGTAATGCTTTTTATTTATAAAAAAACTATTTTAAACCACTTTATTAGCAATTTTTAGCTTTATGCTAAGGAGTTTCTTAATGCCCAAGTGGGCGTGTTTTTACTTTTGACCAAGTGGGCGTTGTACTGAGGAGTGTATGACGCTGACCAATCAGCATCATGCACTCCTCTCCATTCATTTACACTGCAGCATCACGTTCTTACTAGAACACGATGTGCAGCCACATACACAGACATTAATCAACGGTCCTGATAATGAATATACATGACCTCCAGCCACGACGTGATGTGTATTCAGAATCCTGACACTTCTGAATCTTTTCTGTGAGATTTCCAGCAAGGGAAAATGAAATCTCGTTTACATCGTAATCTCGCGAGATTACGCGTGGCTTGCTGGAATCTCACAGAAAAGATTCAGAATACACAGGATGTCCAGGCTGGAGGTAATGTATATTTATTATCAGGACACTTGATTAACGTTAATGTCTGTGTCTGCACATCGTGTTCTAGTAAGAACACAATGCTGCTGTGTAAATGAATGGAGGAGTGTATGACGCTGAACTGGTCACTGATTGGTCTGCGTCATACACTCCTCTGTACAACGCCCACTTGGTTGAAAGTAAAAACACGCCCACTTTAAGAAACTCATTAGCATAAAGCTAAAAATCACGAAAAAAAAGTGGTTTAAAATAGATTGTTTTTCTAAATAAAAAGCACTCCTGTCACCTACATTATAGCGCCGATCTCCTTATATAGGAGATGGGACACTTATAAGGTGCTGACAGAGCCTCTTTAAGGGAAAGATCCACAAAGTAAAAAAGATATGGGATGCCTTTCCCGCATCCACAGAGACAGCGATCAAGCATTCACCTTTGAAAGTTTCCCACCACTGAAGCTTGCAAACCTCTTCAAGGACAACGTTAGCACATTCGATATACGATGTATTGTAAATCTTTTTGTTGCAGTAACAAATTGTTTACACCTAAGAAAATAGGACAGGAAAGAAAGTTAAATAAAAGCTCAGTTATTCCACCTGAAAATGTATTAACAAATTGACAATTGGATGTTACCATCCCCCCCTGCACTGATTGGATAGTGTCAGACTTTAGGGACACGCCCCTTTGAAATGGGGAACAGACACACCCAGTTTTCAAATATTAAATTTCCAGAAGAACGGCACAATGATGAATTCTAAGAAAAAGATGCTTCAGCATTATTTAACGGGGAATACAAATAGTTATTCAAAAACAGACGTCAGGAGAAGCTAGCAAATACATTAAAGTGGTTTTCTCACAAACAACATTTATCCCCTATCCACTGCTGTGCTCGGCTGTCTTCACCAGTCCCATAAACTTTGAAGGGACCGGCAGCACGCACGCACGACCTCCATTCCATTTATACTCCTCCTCACCTCCGTTGTGCAGTGGAGGAGCTCAAGACCCACATTCTCGTGACTAGTGGGTCCTCCAGCGATCATACATTGATCACCTATCCTGTCGAGAGGGGATGAATGTTCTTAGTGGGGAAAACCCCCTTTAAACTAGCAAATGTATCCATTAAATGGCAGTGTTTAGGAGAGGGGCATGGGGGAAAAACAAAAATAGAAAATTTGATATCACATGTTTGATTTACTAAAACCGTGATTTATAGAGTATCACTGATAACTTGTTGTTCAGTTCTTCTGTACAGTCCCAAATGCAACTGCAGACACCAGTTTAATGGTTAGGTGCCTGCGCTGGCGGCAGTTTATTTACGCTGGCTTCTTCATTTCATACATTTATGTTGGAAACGATCAATTCAGTGTTCTGTCAGCATGCAGAATTCCATCAAATTCACAATAAAATATAGCGTATAGTCGTTCTTACTTGCTGCAGCTATACGCATTGTCTCCATCAAGCTGTTCTGCTTTCACAAACTGTTCCAGAGCTTTATTTACACTATGTGATGTCTGAAGAAAAAAAAAAAAAAAAGTTTACAAAAATACAAAACTCTTTGAAACCAGGTGTTTTTTTGGAGTAGATTGTCAGAGGCCGTTTGTCTTGAAATCAGCCACGTATTATTCTGCCTCAAACATATCCCAATTACTAGGTGGAGTGTGCCTTTAAAGAGGCTCTGTCACCAGATTTTGCAGCCCCTATCTGCTATTGCAGCAGTTCAGCGCTGCAATGTAGATTACAGTAACGTTTTTATTTTTAAAAAACGAGCATTTTTGGCTAAGTTATGACCATTTTCGTATTTATGCAAATGAGGCTTGCAAAAGTACAACTGGGCGTGTTGAAAAGTAAAAGTACAACTGGGCGTGTATTATGTGCGTACATCGGGGCGTGTTTACTACTTTTACTAGCTGGGCGTTGTGTATAGAAGTGTCATCCACTTCTCTTCACAACGCCCAGCTTCTGGCAGTGCAGACACAGCCGTGTTCTCCAGAGATCACGCGGTGACGTCACTCACAGGTCCTGCATCGTGTCGGCACCAGAGGCTACAGATGATTCTGCAGCAGCATCGGCGTTTGCAGGTAAGTCGATGTAGCTACTTACCTGCAAATGCTGATGCTGCTGCAGAATCAACTGTAGCCTCTGGTGCCGATGTGTCCTCGCTCGTCTGACACGATGCAGGACCTGTGAGTGACGTCACAGATCTGCACTGCCAGAAGCTGGGCGTTCTGAAGAGAAGTGGATGATACTTCTCGTCAGAACGCCCAGCTAGTAAAAGTAGTAAACACGCCCCGATGTACGCACATAATACACGCCCAGTTGTACTTTTACTTTTCAACACGCCCAGTTGTACTTTTGCAAGCCTCATTTGCATAAATACGAAAATGGTCATAACTTGGCCAAAAATGCTCGTTTTTTAAAAATAAAAACGTTACTGTAATCTACATTGCAGCGCCTATCTGCTGCAATAGCAGATAGGGGCTGCAAAATCTGGTGACAGAGCCTCTTTAATGCAAATGAAACTTTGAAGAACAAGCACAGATATTTTTATTTTTGGGAGACCGCCTATACCCATCATCTGTTTCTAGGTGGCTACTAGCTTCCTAAATGCCATCTGAAAAGTGAATGTTTGCATTGGGCGGTGTGCACAGAGCCCAGCCTTACTATGCATGCAATAACTCCTTATATGTGAAATCCTAAATGGGATAGGAAGACGGAGTGGTTAAAAGGCCCCTCCCTCCACCCACTTGCCAGTTTTTTTTTCAATTACTACACCAGGATGGAGGCAACCCTATTTTATTTTTAGGGATAATAACGGACGTGAATTGCACAAATCAGAAATTAAGAACCGTATTAGACAGAACATCCAGCCTATAGTGTCTAGCAAGATTGGTAGAACTACCATACGTTTTGCAGAGAGCTTTTTCTTTTTTTTTTAAGCTTTCTTCCCTTTTATTTTTCCCCCCATATAAGTCGGATACGTTTTTTTTATCCTGTCCAGTACATTCCTGTTGATCTTTTAGATCTGGATAAAAAAAAGGAAGGTAGAATTATTTTCTGCTCTCTATGAAAGGAAATAGCCACTTTAGGAACAAAAGAAGGGTCCAGCTTTAGGATGATTTGGTCCTCCTGGATTTTCAAATAAGGTTCTATGACTGAAAATAAATAAATTAATTTCTCAAATCCTTGCTGACGTTATAGTGACTAAAAGCGCTGTTTTTAGGGTTAAAGCTCTTATATTTATAGAGAGTTGATGGGCTCAAAGAGAAGGTCACAAAGAGCTGTCAAGACTACATTTCCAGGCAGACACAGATTTATTTAGGGATGGTTTTAGTTTAGAAAGTGCCTGTGTAAATCTCTTGATCCACCCATGCTCAACTAGGGGAGGTGTTGAAAAAAAACGACTCAGCTGAAATTTGTACTTTTAGGGTACTAGGACCAAGTCCCTTTTTGAATCCTGTTTGTATAAAGTCCAGGATTTTTGCGATATTTGGTGAGAAAGGATCTGGTCCTGGATCCCCATGCCAGGAACAGAATTTTTTGCAATTTTTTTTTGTGGATCTTTGAAGTGACTTCTTTATGGCTCAATAGAATGGTTGAGATTACCTCCTATGAAAGACTATGGTTTCACAGGATCCATGCTGAAAAAAAAAGACCCTGGGAGAGACTGTCCTTTTTTTTACCGGGAGCATGATCAGGTCTTCCAATGTCAGAGGTTTCAGGACTGGGAACCAGTTCCTCTTTGGTCAGTATGATAGAATTATGATAAGGTTTGTTAATTCTTCTTGAACTTTCCTTTACACCATTTGGATTAGTGGGAATGGAGGGAACGCATAAACTAGATTCATGTTCCAATGTTGGGATAACTCATCTACTCCCATTAGATGGTCCTTGAAATTTTTGGGTTAAGGACTGTAAAACTTTTGTTCAGGGTCCACTCCCATTGATCAGTTTTCTTTCGGCTCAGAAAGTCAGCTGACATTCTCTGCACCTTTAAAGTGGACTGCTGACACGAACAGAACATTTTCTTCTGCCCAACCAAAACTTTGAGCGGAAAGGGCTTGAAGACTAGCATGTCTTGTTCCCCACATGCTGTGGTGTTGTCTGACAATATTCTTATGTTTCCCTTATAAGTGTAAGAGCTTCTCTGAGAGTTTCCCATACAGATCAGTAGTTTGAAGACATTTTCTTCATCTGAGGAGACCAGGTGCCTTGGAAGTGTCGGTCTTGAATTATAGACCCACAGCCTTGTTTGCTGGAATCTGTGGTAATTACCCCATATGGAGAAGGTATCCATGAAACCGCTCTGTTTAGGTTGTTCGGAGAAAGCCACCTGAGGAGAAACATTCACTGACTCGGGAATCAATGTTTTTGAATTTAGGGACACTGGTTTGCAAGCCCACTGGGACAGAAATAGATTCTGTAAGTTTTGAGCGTGGAATTGGCTCCACGGGATGGGATTGGATGTAGGGGTGTCATTAATCCTAAAATCTGCATCCCATCTCTTACGGAACAGGTGCTTTTCCCCAAAAAAGTGCTCACCTCGTTCTGTAAGTGAAGTTGTTTTTACCTGGGTAGGGAAGAATATTGAAGGGAGGAGTCCAATAGTACTCCTAGAAAGATTTTTTTTATTTTTTGGGTTGGATAATAAATTTCAAAAAAATCAAATCTTGTAATAGGGCAAGGACCCAGGTTCGATGGTTCCTTAGGATGAATGGGGTATCTGCCACCAGTAGAAAAGTTGTCTAGGTATGGGATGATCAAATTCTGATTTCTTAGAAACACCATTATTTTGGCCATGATCTTTGTAAACACCCCGGGGGAGTTAATGCTGAAGGGCGGACAATCAGTCCGAATCTTGAGCCACAACGCTCTTCTAGCTGTAAATAAAAACCTAAAACAAAAAGGCACTCCAGGAACAATAGAATTGTTGGATTTACAAGAAATAAATTCTTTATTCCGAAAACAATGATTTATGGAAAAGCAAGCGACAAGACGTTTAAAATATAGAATATATGCATATAAAGTACAAAAGTTCGAATAATTGATACACCGAGCATAGATCTACCAAATTATAACAATAAAATTAAATAAACATACCATCAATACAGGACATAATTTGTGATCAATGTACAAGCAATATGATATCACTAAGGTATATAAAGTATATAAGGTATTATGGTAAAATCACCAGGGTATACTTGGAAGAAAGGAATGCATGAAACGATTACATAATGAATGGATTACATACAGCAATTATCGGAGGGGCATCAGCAAAATGCCCCTCAAGACCATACCATAAAGTACCGGTGAATATGGAGTAGTGGCTAGAAAAGACCATAGAAGAGACGAGCACAGTTATCAAAAATCGTCAGATAGACGATAGTCGAAAGTAACTAGAAGTCTGGGCAAATAGATAGAGTGACAGTCAGAACGGTTAGGAAAGGACGTATGGAATAATCGTCAGAGAAATGGAAGAGAACGTAACCAGAAAGTAATAAATAAGTGATGCATATATTGCATTAAACAAACCTGCATAGGGTGAAATGAAGGTATGTAATAGGCGAATACTGTGATTTATTTCAGAAAATACTTAACAAATGTTCCTTGGATCTGATCGTGCTAACGGTGGAACATTTACAAAAATCCATTAAAGAGTCTGCTGAAAAAATAAAGAATCTGGAACAACAACTATCCTCTTCATTACCCAGCAGTGAATGGGAAACCTGGAAGACCAGAACGGATAACGTCATCAAAGAATTTACGAAGGAAGTGGAATCCAGAAAGAGGGAGAAATTCCAACGCGACGCCAACGATCTTAATAATCAAGTTTACAGATGGCAGGAATCCTCAAACTCCTGGCGTTCACGCCGAGGCTATACTACTGGCAACAGATCCACTTCAGGGAGCGATACATCAGCGGAAAGACCATCTTATCGCCCTCAGCGTTTTTTAGGGAATCGCAGGGGCAGAGGCGCCCCGCCCGAAGGTCGGGGAGGAGAAGGGAGAAGTCGCGAACCGGGGATACAGACGAGGTCCCAGGTAAGACCAATGACCTGGTTGTCAACATCTCCTCCTACACCTTAGATGCTGCGGAACTATCGGTTTTACAGAAGGGTTTATCCTTCTATCCAACCACTACTTGCAATTCCTTCATTCTGGAACAAGAACTGAATAGGTTTTATAGATCCCTTAGACTTAAGACACACTTTGGTGTTTCGGAAGTCAACATGAATCCAGTCATCTCTACTGCAGCCCCTTCCCCATTATCTATTGATTCACTAGGTTTACGTAACAGTAGTAATTTCTCTCCCCCAAAAATATACCATGCCACAGAAGCAGTGATTGATCTAATTAAAAAGGGATGTTCAAACCCTTCTTGTGAAATACAGGATGGGGTTATACCCACACAGGAACAATCTGTCTAGGCTTGAATCTGAAGCTCTCAAATCCCTGAGCAAGAATAGGGATATAATGATCAAACCTGCAGATAAGGGCGGGCCATAGTGGTTTGTGATAGACAAGATTATATGAATGAGATAGTGAGACAACTGTCTGATCACAATACATATAACAAAATTAATGGTGATCCCTCGGGGAAAATTCGCAACAAGATAATTACCATCCTAGATGATTTTAGGGGTCGTGGTACAATAGACGATAAAACCTACAAATTTCTACAAAATCCACATCCGATTAATCCAGTATTTTATATTTTGCCAAAGATCCATAAATCTTTACAAAACCCACCTGGCAGACCAATAGTAGCTTCGACTGACTCCATCCTTTCGCCACTTTCAATTTTTTTAGAAAAAATTCTTACTCCTTTAATCAAGACTACACGCTCCTTTATTTTAGATACAGGTCACTTCCTACAAAAAATAAGGGAACTCTTGATGGTTGCCCCATCTAGTACTTTAAGAACTCTGGACCTCAATAGTCTATACACTTCCATTACACATCAGAAGGGTATCCAGGCGGTTACACATCTCCTTAGATCTACCACAATGACAGCTGATTCGACATCATCATGTCTGGAGTTACTTAACCTAATTTTACACGAGAACTTTTTCCTATTTGGGGATGAATATTATGTGCAGACTTGCGGGACAGCGATGGGGTCGAATGTAGCACCTCCTTATGCTAATGCGTATATGTCACTTTTCGAAGAAGAACACATATAATAATTCTTTATTCACACAACATGCGAAGTGCTGGTACTGATACATCGACGACATATTCTGCATATGGGACGGCCCTCAGGAATCCCTAGATAATTTCCTACATTACATTAACAGCATAAGGGAGGAGTTAAAATTTACATTGAATTTCAATAAGGAGAGAATTTGTTTCTTGGACACTATGATTGTCAAGAATGCAGATGGACTTCTTAGTTCGGATCTTTACTCTAAGCCCACAGACAGAAATGGATTGCTACATTACAGTAGTAATCATCCTAGGAACACACTGTGCTCATTACCGAGATCACAGTTCATGAGGGTTTCCAGAATTGTAGCGGATGAGGAGACAAGAAGGACTAGGTTACAATATATGTCAAGGAAGTTTGAGCAAAAGGGGCTATCCTAGATCCTTGTTATCAAAAGAATTGGGTAGATCACTGATGACTGATAGGGGGCCCCTTCCAAATTAAAAACAACACTGGCTAGATTACCTTTGATACTCACCTATCATCCTATTATACCGAAACTACAACAGAGTATCCGTAGACATTGGTCGGTACTACACACCGCCTATCCTGAGATCGAGGAATTATGTTGTGCTCCAAAAGGTCCACCAATATTCGTGATCGTCTCATTAGAGCTGACATCGGCAGCTCTTTGAAGGTACCAAGGCAAGTTTTTTTGCAAACGAGACGTAATGGCACCTTCCCATGTCTACACTGTTCTAGCTGCTCAAACATTATTAAGGGTGACACAATTCAGCATCCTCATACTAATAAGACTTTTCCGATTAAAGGCTTTTCACATGCGACTCTAATTTTGTAGTCTATTTAATCAAGTGCCCATGTGGATTGACATATGTGGGGGAAACTACGCAGCATATTAGGGATCGCCTGTCAGGACATAAATCCACGATCAGATGCAAAAAAACGTGGTTACCTCTCCCTGACCATTTCCAAAAGTTCAATCATAATATTTCGCAATTACGGTTTCAAATAATTGAGCAAGTGTCTAGGCCCAGGAGAGGGGGTAACCATATACATCTACTAAAACAAAGGGAGTCTTATTGGATTCATACATTGGAAACACTTTCACCTAAGAGCCTAAATAGAGAGTTTGACCTGTTATGTTGAAATATTTTTCTATATTTGCTGTAAATTTTTTGTCATTACTGTCGTTCCTGATATTAATACTCAATATCCATCTCTTCTCAGGCACGTTAAGAAAAAAACACGACATCGTTTGTACGACCAGATACAGGTACCATAAAACCGGTTCACATTTTTTTCTGTTCCTTCTTGATTTTTTTTTTATTTTTGATTTTTTTCTGTTCCTTCTTTATGGTTATCTTTTTTCCTCCAACTCAGGTCTGTTTTACCTTTTCTATCTTTTCTTCTTTGCATCACAATACAATACATACACACTATTTTGTTTCTTTCATTTGTTTTTTCACCTACATAGATACGGTTATTCTTAGTATTGTATAATAAACTGTTGGTCTTATAGACTCCTTTCTTTTTATAGATTATCCAATATTACACTCTGTATCTCTCATACATATATCGTAGTACTACCTTCTGTGATTGCAGATCATTCATTATCAGGACGGGCGCCTCCCTTCCTAGTTACAGTAATAGCTTGCGGTTCACACCGCAACTCACTTTACCGTCCTACGCATGCGCCACTGTGGGCTTGCGTTCCACCGACAGTGAGACCGGATATCCGGTATAGGGACTTCATGCCCTATATCTGGTTCCATTCCTAAATTCCAGGACGCATACTAACCTTGCTAGAGCGTCGGGAGGACGCCTATTACATACCTTCATTTCACCCTATGCAGGTTTGTTTAATGCAATATATGCATCACTTATTTATTACTTTCTGGTTACGTTCTCTTCCATTTCTCTGACGATTATTCCATACGTCCTTTCCTAACCGTTCTGACTGTCACTCTATCTATTTGCCCAGACTTCTAGTTACTTTCGACTATCGTCTATCTGACGATTTTTGATAACTGTGCTCGTCTCTTCTATGGTCTTTTCTAGCCACTACTCCATATTCACCGGTACTTTATGGTATGGTCTTGAGGGGCATTTTGCTGATGCCCCTCCGATAATTGCTGTATCTAATCCATTCATTATGTAATCGTTTCATGCATTCCTTTCTTCCAAGTATACCCTGGTGATTTTACCATAATACCTTATATACTTTACATACCTTAGTGATATCATATTGCTTGTACATTGATCACAAATTATGTCCTGTATTGATGGTATGTTTATTTAATTTTATTGTTATAATTTGGTAGATCTATGCTCGGTGTATCAATTATTCGAACTGAATTTAGTATATTTAGTTTCTTTGTACTTTATATGCATATATTCTATATTTTAAACGTCTTGTCGCTTGCTTTTCCATAAATCATTGTTTTCGGAATAAATAAATAATTTTCTTGTAAATCCAACAATTCTATTGTTCCTGGAGTGCCTTTTTGTTTAGGTTTTTATTTACATGTTATGGGTATTCCAACCCGAACCTAGACAGCACGAATAAATCAGGAGTGCATCCTTACAATTTCTATATTGATATTGCTCTTCTAGCTGTGTTAGACAGTGCCCCATTCCTGGCAGCAAACTTGACTGATTCAACTGATGCGTCTGCTAAAAAACCTGTCGCCATTTTCAGTAAAGGCAGGGATTCAAATATATCTCCGGTTGAATCGACTGGAAAACCATTTGATGAAAACGTCCAGATTAAAAAAAAACAAAAAAACGATCTAGCGGCTGATGTAGCAGCAATGTTGGTCGAGATTAAGGCAGATGACGACTCCAAGGTTCTTTTTAGCGGTCAGTCTGCTTTGCGGTCCATAGGATTGTTTAACTGTGCAGAATCTTCAAAGGGGATTGCTGCCTTTTTAGCCACTCTTGCCATAGGGATATCTACTTTTGGGATTTCATCCCAGGGTTTTGTGTCTTTGGAGTCAAAAAGAAGTCTATTTTTAAATTCCTGTGAAATAAATGGCCTCTTTTCTGAATCTTCACTCTCAAAAGAAAAAAAAAAAAAAAAAAATCATCTTCATGAGGTTTTCATTTATAGGAAAAACTTTTGTTTTTCTCTTTCTGTAAGACCACCGAACATCTCGTCTTAGATGAAACTTGGCTGATCTTCCTGGACATCCATGGTTTCCATAATCGCTTGAATCCGGGTATCTGACGTTTCTGAAGAGAAATAAAATTTCTTCTCGTGGATGAGGATGAAGGTATCTGTTCTTCGCCCTCTTCAAATTCTCCTTCTGATAAATAGAAGCATTCTTGCTCGTAGTCTGATCCTTTGATCCACTTCCCTCCAAGGTCTTTTTGCCTGGGATACCGAAGGAGCCGCTTGGTGCGAGGGAGGCTACTGTTTCACATCCTCTCGTATTATAGTCCTTATTTCGGACATACATGAAGGTTGTTCCTCCAATAATTTTATGATGTAATCCAGGCACAATTGCTTCTTATGCGTATCCTGCATTTTTGTAACTTTTTTTTTGGTCTGCTTGTGTCTGAGAAGGTTACTTTTCCTACAAGAAAGAGGGGGTGGTAGGTAAAATACCTGTACAAGAGTACGTATTAGCCTATATCTCCAAGGGAGGGACTCGCATTACCCTGGGACACGTCTGGAATAGAGTCCGATCGAGAAGGTTCCATATCGCACACGGGGATAATCCAGTATCCGGATGGTCTCCAAGTTTTTTTTTGTAGACAAATATCAGCAGGACATTACAATAAGCTATCAGTTTGCTTATCTGTGCGGGTCCCTTTTATAGCTGCAAGTTTTCAAATTAACCCCCCATCCCCCCCCCCCCCGAGATGGCCGCAGACCGGAAGTAGCCCGACATCCCTTCCAGTGACAATGCTGCCTAACACTGAAAGACGCCACTTCCGGTAGGACGCTGTCCGTACTCAAGTAATAGGGGGTGGGGGGATAAGACCTGCTATTTGGTCTTCTACAAAATGGCCACGCGCATCTCAAGCCATGCCACCGGAGCTCCGCTATACGGCCATCAAATTCCTCTAACCCTGGACTGCTCTGGGATCCAGCTTAGAGTTTAGCATCTGGGGTTGGGGACCTCTCCTGTAAGAGGTGTTAGCGTAAGGCAATGTTTTAGGGAAAAGGAAGGAGGGGATTGGCTCCCTGATCTCGCCCCTTGCCTCATTGTTCTTTATCCTCGGTCCTCCTGTCCCCATAGAGGTCAAGAGGGCAACCTCCTGTGGTGCTGTCATGAGGGACGTACTGGAAAAACAAAGAAAAATGTAAAAACTAGCATTTTCCTAAATTTGAAATCCTCAGCTTCTAAAATGGATAAGGATACCACGCAAATCAGTAAATAAGGTTTACCATTTCTTCTTTATGTAAACATGATATTTAGGACTTTTTATAAGGCTTATAAGTTGTTGTTTTTTTTATTAGCAGTTTTTCAAAATTTGAACAATATTCGCAATAATTCACATACATAGGAGCAGCATTTTGGAAACGGTTGCGTTCAAGGATTCCCAATTTTGGAAATTATACCCAGTCAAGGAAATTTTTTATGGGTGTAGTGAGCATTTTAGACCCCATAGAATTTACTAAAAGTGGACTGTGAAAATGAAAAATACAACTTTTTGCAATGTTTAGTTTTAAAGTTTTTTTTTTTCATTTTTCACCAGGACTGTAGGAGACAAATCGCCCCATAAATTGATACGCCGTATCTGGTCATAAACTGCTGTTTGGGCACACTGCAGGGCTCAGAAGGGAAGGAGTGCAATTTGGCTTTTGAAACGCAGGTTTTGCTGGATTGATTTCGGAAGCCATGTTTCATTTGCACAGCCTTGAGGTACCAGAGTACAGTGGAAACCCCTGAGAAGTGACTCGTTTGAAAACTACACCCTTTCAAATGAATTAATCTAGAGGCGTAGTGAGTACCTCGATCACACAAGTTTTGCAGAAATTAGTGCGCAATAGTGGCAAATCTATAGGTTTGTTTTTTTCTTCAATTTTCATGCCTCCTATTGGAGGAACTCACAAAATCTAGTCTTATGGATAAAGAGACGGATGTCCCATTATTTAGGAGTACCTCAGCAAAGGCTAAGTGAAGAAATAATAGATTTTTACTTTTCCCCTCTTTAGATACAACCCTCTGCAAGGTGCAGCTTGCAATAACGAGACTTGGGTGCTATATTTTTTTGATTCATTCCACATTTAGACGGTATTGATAAGACAAGTCACAGCCTTATTATTCTCATCTGGCTCCCATTTGAGTCTTCAGGCTGAATATAATTAAAGGGGTCATTAGCCGAAGTGTAAGGGACCAGTCAAAATAGAACTTCTCCAGTGCTTGCCAACGTTGGAAAGAAGAAGAAAAAAAAAAAAAAAAGGGGCTACACCACCTAGGAAGTGCTTTGCTATAGATTCAATGCCGTATTAACAGCCACAAGTTATTCCGGCAGGTGTTTGCAGGGTCTCCCTTAAAAGATACATCTGCTCATTGAGTAAGATTTATTAAGTGTCCAAACATTTTTTTTTGCAGATTTTGTCCAATTTTATTAGAATCTTGCACATTGTATAGTAGATCTGGAGCAACTTGCTAGACAGGTTTCTTCTTTGCACCACTTCATGGCTGCCGTACATGTATACTAGAATTCTGCAGCAATTACGCAGATAGGGCACTATAAGAAGTCTCTCAGCCGAGTCGCTCTTTGGCAAATTACTTTCTACCTTCCGGGTTTTTAAAATTGTCAAACACAATTTTCACCTATTCTCAAAATGCAGTTCTAGGATACCGCAGCTGAATATTACCCTTATGCCTCACGCACAGGACCGTTGTGCCACTTGGGCCATTTTTGACGGCATCCGATAGTCTTCACAGACCCATTCACTTTAGCGGGTGAATCGGGTCCGTGAAAAATGGTCCAAGTCTCCAATCCGAGGAAAGATAGAACACGTCCCATCTTTCATCGGATCACTGACGGGACTCGGGCAGCGCACACGGTCGTGTGCATGAGGCGTTATTATAGAGAATATCACTAGAGACAACGGTCTGTAATGGACCAAGACCTGGTTCCATGTGAGGTGCGATTAGCTTGGACCTGACAAGCATTTTACCTATGGTTTACCACAGAAGCCCGGTCTGGGATATCTGAAGACACCAGTAAGTCATCCCTGGTATATGGAGTTCCTATAGTTATACAGAACGGATCGGATAATATAGATCAAATTTAATATGGACTGTGATTGGAATTAGTCAGAAGAGAATTTCCTCAGGTCAAAGTTAGAGGAAATCCTGGCACATCTAAAACTGCAGTCGGAGTAGAAATGCAGATTAATTTCCCAAGATATTTTAAAAGAGCGGACGAGAAATATGCAGTTCTACTTACTAACAATTTGTGGTTTATCTGGGAGAGATTTAGTGAAAGTCTGTGGTAAAAATCTGCAGAGCTAGTTGCTCTACCTGGCAACACATCTGTATGTGAAGCGGCTTGAAAAAAACAAAAACATGTGATGTTAAACTCTGCTGGCAGCACTTCGCCTGAGGGGTCCCTATAGGGGGCAATCTCCTGTGGTGCGGTCATGATGGACACCTGGAAATACAATTACCGGTAGGTCCAATTCCTACTTTTTGTAAAACATATCGGCCAAACTTTACCAAATTAAACGGTCATAAAATCTCAGAATCACTTACATAAGTACTCCAAAATTATTACCACATAAAGTGATTTGAAAAATGGGGTTGCATCCTGAAGTTCAAGATAGATTGTTTAACCCTTTAAGGACACAACCGGAGACCAATTACCAACAAATTCTCAAGGACAGAAGTTACAATAGTTTTGTCCCTTTCTATCATAACTCTTAATTACTAGTGAATGGATAAGTCGTCGTCGCCTCTGAAGACTTTTTTGGGCAGCACTTCACCTGAGAGGAAGCCAAGCCTCACTCCAATCAGGACTTCACCTTTATCAGCGATTACGTCCCCAGTACGGCATTCACTTTTCATACGGCATTTAGAAGGCTAGTCGGTACCCAACAGCTGATTTTGGAGATCACAGATTGCTGCAACGTTTTTTCTTGACTACAGCGGAAGGACTTCTACCAGAATTTCTTAAATCTTCCCACCCAGCACAGACCGAGAGATGGACACCATGAGACACTACCCAACAGACTAATATCAAGCACAAAGCAACTAGAAAACCATTGAAGACCATTCATACACAAAGAGAAGCATGCATGTGCTGGATTCAAACTTTGAAAAGTAGCTAGTACCTAGTGTATTTCTAAAGTAAGAATAGTATTCGGCTTTTTACTACAGTTTTGCCATGATTTTTGTGCGAATTGCGCTAAAAACGCATGCATTTTTTCGGTGTCGTGTTCAGCCACACAGCAAAACCACATGGTGTGAATACACCCTAAGGATACTTAAAACTCTAGTAGACATTCTTCATTCAGAATGCTTATTTATTAGACAGAAGGGCTGCAAAGTGTGTTTCACACCAAAGGATCTGCTTTGTCTGAGAATTTAAAAAAAGAAAGAAAAAAAAAAGTCCTTTGAATTCAATGGCAACTGTGGGATACTTTAAATTCCCTGCTGCGCCACCACCAGGTTCCCCCACAGATTACCTATAACCTATAATCATCTGACTGCCAAAAGGACCATTGTATAAAAAAGGGAATGTCTAATGTGGACAACCCCTTAAATCATGCAAGCATTAACAAAGGATATTTATATTTCACCTTTATCTCCAGAGGGATATCAAGATATTCGTCATAGGTGTCAGAAACCGATTTACAGTGGAGACATTTTACTGCAAAAAAAAAAAAAAAAAAAAAAAAAAAAAATAAAGGTTTGAACGGAATGGTTTATATTTTTTTAATTGGGCAAATTTATTACATTTTCAGTTACGCAACAAGCCAAGAGACCCAAAGAACACCCCCCACCCCCAGAATGGTGCTGCTAAATAGTCCTTTGTCCAATGAGGATCATATACATCAGCGTAAACATGGGATTGGCAAATTATATTCTTAAACCCCCTGCACATGACCGTAATCACAGTCCGTGTTTACGGGCACAGCCGGCTGCGGACAGCCACCTGCGTTTGTGGGTCGTGCTGCCATTCTAAAGTATGGGAGCACGGTCTGTAAAATAAAGACTAGGACGTGCCCCACCTTTTGTGGAGGTTTTCTACAGCCTGGACACCTTCCCGTAAATATACAGGAAGGGGTCAGTTGGCAATAATAGTGAATGGGTCCGTAATTACGGACAAATTCTACCGTCGTGTGCATGGGGCCTCAGCCAGAGGAATAGACCAGTAGAGAGGAGGTTACAATAAAAATACACAGCAAGTACAGTCCATAGACGGGGTATAAACATTTTACAGTGCACGGTGTGGTGTTATCTGATCAGGCAGATGCCAATCCCGGTGTACCCAACCAAAGAGACCATATTTTTTTGTATTAATGTGGCCCACCTTGCTCAGTGTACACCCCTTTTGCCATTTGAAAAAAAGGTTTGACAGTAATATATATATATATATATATATTTAAAATGTATAATTAAATAATTTCCCCTTTAGATAATTTTTTTTTTTTTACTTTACAAGTAGACTAAAGGTTGCAATGGGTTGCATGAAGATCAACGCTTGGCATACCACATCTTACCTCGCGAACGTAGACAGCCACCAAATATTTGATGTGTAAAAGTTGTTGTTTGTGTACGTCTGTCAGCGCTGAAACAAAAAAAACACACATGCAAAGCTTAGGGTTAGAAACTTACAGTCGTGTACATAGTTTCCACAGAAAACGTAAGCTGGAACCGAAGGAACACTTTTCCATTTAATACAAAAGGTAGCGACAACAATGGCTACAAATAGTCAATAGGTTAACCCCTTAATACTGCACGTGTTTTGGACAGTCATAAATTATCACCTATCCAATTCTCTTATTGCTGGTCGTGAGAATGGGGGGTCCTGAACTCCGCTCCTCATCACTGATTGACTGCAGTGAGGAGGACATTGAATGGAGCGGTGGTCGAGCACGCACGCTGCTACGCCATTCAAAGTCTATGGGAATGATCAAAATAGCCGTTTAATCCGACGTTTCCGTCATTCCCAGGACTCCTGCAGCAGTGATAATGCTTTGAAATAGATAGAATGCAGCATTGACAGGCAATTATGCTTAGAAATACTGACAGGCAACATATTAGGCCATGGCACTGGCGGCACGTCAGAGTGTGAACGTGCGATTGCATGTACACAGCCCTGTGCCCTGGCTGTTGCCAACAGCCCTGGGCACAGTATCAGGGACTAATCTGTTGGTCCCTGATCATGCGATCGCTGTGAGAACCGATCACATTTCTTTTTGTTTTGAAACTTATGGCAGCGAATCTCCTGCCTCTTTTCTTCTCACACATTGAGTGTGAGGAGAAGTAGAGAGAAATCTCAGGCTCTCGTATGGGCACCTGGTCCATCTTTTGGGCCTGGAATCCACACATTTACTGATACTCCTGGGATAACCGTGGACAATGCAAATTTTACCCAAATGGATTACTTCAGTTTATTGATTACTGATGAACTCCTAAATGTAATCGTCCACCCAACCAATTTATATGGCACTCAGTATATAAGGCAGAAACCTTTAACCACACATGCCAGAGATTGGACGCCCACCAATGTCAGAATTAAAATAAAAAAAATATATCGGGGCTCAATCTAAATATGGGTATTGTAAAAAAAGCCCTCCATAAGATCGTACTGGTCAACAAGACCCGCCCAAGCCACTTCAGTGCATTCTGCAGTAATGTCCAGCTCTCGTTATGAAGCAATAATGAGGTTCCTCAACTTCAGTGACAAAGCACAGGCTCCCCCTCCCCCAAGTACCGATGCAAACATTGACCGGTTGTTCAAATTAAGACCACTGACAAATTGCCTAAATAATTTATTTCTGCAACTTAACACCCCAGAGTAGAACATAAGCGTGGACAAATCCCTTCTCAACTTTCGCCAATATCTACCCTCCAAAAGGGCAAGATATGGCATTAGGCTTTATAAATTGTGCCAAAGCGGGTCAGGATATACCACCGCCTTCAGAATTCATGAACCGCTCATCAATGGTTCCTGGATGCCCCCCTGATCTTTCCACCAGCAGTAAAATCGTGTGGGAGATAATGCAGCCTCTGCTTAACAAGGGGCACCACCTCCTGTACTGCGACAATTTTTATTCCAGTGTGCCCCTGTTTAGACATTTGCATGCTGCGAGGACCGGGGCATGAGGAACCACGCAAAAAAACCGAATTGGTTTTCTGCAGCAATTAGTGGGGGACTCCTTATGCATCTGAGGAATTGCTGGCAGTCAAGTACAGGGAATCGCAAAGATGTATATGTGCTAAGCACAATTCATACCGCAGCAACACCGTGGCAGGGAGGGAAAGGGGGGCATCATCAGACAAGCACAAACCAGTGTCCAAATATAATAAGTACACGGCAGGGTGGATGTAAAGGGGGTTTTCCCCATGAGGGACATTTATGACCTATCCGCAGGATGTCATAAATGTCAGATAGGTGCGAGTCCCACCTATCTCCAGAGCAGGGCCCCCTAAACCCCGTTCTGCCACTCGGTTGCGGCTGAACCAGGTGAATTCCGACCATGAAAAAGGTTATATGGTCGGGAAATACGAAAACAGAGTAGCTCGCTGAACTACGCCGTCTCTGAAAGTCCCATAGAACTGAATGGTAATTACGGAAGCAGCGTAGCTCGCATGCTGCGCGGCTTCCGTCACTGCCATTCACCACTACAGGAGTTACGGAAACAGCATGCCATTTTATTTTTAAGTCAAATGCGAGATATCAGTCTGGACCATAGAAATACATGGTTAATAACAAAGGTCACTTACCTAGAGCAACCTCTGAGACAGGATTTTTGCATTTCCTCTACTGTATATCGAAGAAATTCATGAGCATCTTCTTGGCTTCCATAACGAAAGTGCTTTGCAATACCTAAAACAAATGAATCCAAATTTTATAAAAAAAATAAATAAAGCTAACTGCATTGGTCTCACTAAGGAACAAGAACTGAACTATGGGAGGCAGGCATGGTTTGGACTACACACACTTTAGTTTTCAGGCAGGGCACGACCACATTTTGGTTATCCAACTATTTATAGAGCCTATACTTCATGATTTTATACAGCAGCAATAGAGTGAGCACTTTACATACTCACTGTCCAAAATACATAATTTATCGGGCCTCTTGTCCAGTCTACTCTACTGCTCCGTCCCATGTGCATGGCAGAGTTTTTAAGATTTACATTGTTTACCATTCTTTCCTCCTCTGAACCATCCTGGTAAAAACGACTCATAGGGGTAAAACATTTATATATTAGACAGTGCGAGGCCTATGATCGCTACGGTGCTTTAAGTTCAGTTCAAATCGCCGGAACGGACATCGAGATTTTGTTTTCAAAGGACATTGGATAAGAACTTACGTCTAAGATCATTGATAACACTAGTGGGCTTGATGACTCCTCCGGAGTTGGTGAGGGCCTGAGCTACGTGAGACTGCATCACACACATCATACAGAAATCTTGTTCACGACCTGAAAGCAAATAAACGGAACAAAAAAAACAAACCATAAGCATCTGAATAGAAATGGACGTTACATGTAACCTACTATGTACTGTAATGATCACACTGGGGAATGTCAAGAGTCCATGACCTGCAGCTCTCCGGATGTTCTGGCTGCCAGGCTTCTTGGACTACTCCTACATCAGCTAAGCACCTCACCCTATCTGACCTGGTGGTTAACACTACATTATGGAATGGTCTGCTTACAGTATACAATGATCGTGACGAGAGTCTTGTTTATAGAGGACCTGGCAGCGCTCCTCACAAGTCTGTTTGAGTAAAGAGTGCCCAGAAAAAAAAATCTAATTATCAGCATCTATTCTTAGAACTTTGCATGTGCTGTTCCTGTTAATCCGGTTGGAAATGTATGAATATATTGAGAACTAGGTGTGACCCTTCCCCTGGTCAATGGAACGTGTCTCTACAATCTCACGCTATGTACGGGCACACACTATTGACATGTGAAATGGCAACAACCAGGTGTACATTTCCCGAAGCAATAACAGAGGAAGGGCACAATGCAGAGATCCAAGAAAAGGCGCCCTAGAATGGTTAGGAAGTCGGTTTTATTAAACACGTTGCAACAGTTCTAGGGCACTTTTTCTTAGACCTCTGCATTGTGCATTTCCTCTGTTATTGCTTTAGGAAATGTAGGAATAAATGGACAACTGGTTGTTACCATTTCACTTGTCAATATCGTGTGCCCATACACAGCGTGGGATAGTCAGCGTGAGATTGTGGAGACACGTTCCATTGACCAGGGGAAGGGTGACACCTAGTGGTCGATATATTCACACATGTCAAACAGGAACAACAGAGGAACAGCACAATGCAAAGTTGTAAGAATAGATGCTCACAGAATTGTGATTTTATGGGGAATAGCAGTATTAACTAAAACAGACATGTGAGGAGAGCTGACGGGTCCGCTAAGTGGGAACACATTGTAGAGAATACCTTAGGAATTTAAGTGACGATGTTCCAAGCCTACAGTGATACAATCCGGTTTTGCAAGAGTAGGTGCTAAGAGATAGGAGGTGCAGTTAGTCTACACCCATAAACAGCTCAACCTGACATTTGACAATTCATTATGGCTCTCTACCCTCCCTTCCTTGGCTGCATTTTCCAGGGATGACGGCTAGTAAACAATTGATCAATGATTACGTGGAGTACAGAGGACTAGTAAAATAAAGTCTTAAAGTTATATTCTATTCTATTTTATAAACTCCCTCTGGAAAGCGCACAAGAACCTGGTCCGCTGAACAGCCGGGTTGACCGGAAAAGCTGCTGTGTTATCAATGGCTATAAACGCAAAGAATCATGGCGGTATACAGGTATGGGGTCTCTTAGCCAAGGATAGCTGTACAGATTACTCAGAAAACCAAAAGGCTGAAAAAAAGTGCAAGACGAGTAGTACCAGGAAAAGTTCTTAAAAAAATACATATATGGGAAGAGTGCCGTACAGTACGGAAAAAACCCAAGCATTCAGAATAATAGATCCCATACCTGTATTTTATCTCAAGAATTGGGCTTTTTTTTGTAATTAATATGCACAATTTACTCAACTCTAGAAGTCCATTATACAGCAGGATGACAATTCTCTTATGTAAAGAGAACGGGTGGGCTACAGACGTAGGAATTGGGCGGGGGTTGGGGTGGGGGGTGTTACTCAATTTGAACAGTTCCACCATAAGAACGTTTGGTATAGAAACAAACCAATGTAGATTATTTGAGGTGGTAGTTGTTGGACATTGATGTGCAGAAAATATATACCTGCCCAAAATGGTGGCTGTATCATCCAAATCCTGGGCTGCTCCTTGAGTCCAGGGCCAAAAAACTCCAAAATAGCTTGTAGGTGTTGAAGAGCAAGATAACGTGAGCATTTGCTCTCCTGAGCCTTTGCTCAAGGAAGGACTTAAGTGTCGCAGCACAGCGGGGCAAGTTTGCTGAAACTGGCAAGGATTATAGTGGACAAGTTTAGCAATAGGTTGCAATCTTGCTTGAAGCCAGTGCTGCTTAGCATCAAGAACTTACAGCTAGAAACATTAAAGGAAACGGGAGATCAGAGTAGAAATTGAATTGGAAAAAAAAAAGCGACCCACTTTCCTCCAATTTCCCTTGCTGCAGGCTTTCAGCCAGGTAAAAGTATTTTGCTTCCCACTGGGGTATATTTCGACTATATATATATATATATATATATATATAGGGCTAGTGAATGAGTAAATAAAATTACATTTTGGTAGGAGATGTGCCTGTAGGACACCATATCCCATACTATTATTTCCTAATTCTCATGTCACAACCTCAAAACGGGAGCAAAGCGACTATCTGATCGCTGACCGTTACTGCACTACAACACCCAGCATGCCATTGGTCAAGGTACTAACATGCCAAGAGTGGTCTTGCAGCAATCAAAGCTGATCAGGGGGAGGTTGCGCACTCAAGACCTCACTAACCAGCTGAGCAAAGGCAAAAATATACAAAAAGTCATACTCACAAGTCTTTGAGTGCTCTCGAGTGAGCATGTAGTTCGCAAGAGGTGCAGTGTAAGTTAAACACTGCAGAACAGAGTTCACAAAGCAAGTATTGCCAAGGTTTTGGAGACCAGCTCCAACCTTTTGTATCCGTTGCCATTTCAGTCTCAGTTTCTCTGCCGGGAAAAGGATCTTTTGCGGTGGATTTATGGCATCTCCAGGAACGGCCGATGCTGGAAGATAAAGATGGCGATGTTAATAATGCTCAGTCCAAAAAGGTAATCTCATACAAAATACAGTCTGCCTTCTGTGTCTAAACGTAAATGTCAGACACAATGAGAAAAAGTACAGTGGCAAGTAAGTAACATCATACAAAGCAGATCAACACTGCACCTTAGTACCTTAAAGGGGGTTTTGCGAAAATTTACTTTAAAGCGCAGGTTTCATTAACTCCTATTCATAGCCATGAATCTAGGATCACCACTCAAACCAGGGACCAGTTCAGGGCCGAGAGCTGCTGGTTCTCAGAATCACTGGGAGCCCCGTCTGCAGAGTCCCTGATGATTCGGAATTTTGTGACATGTCAATAAAGTAAAATTTGGGGGAAAAGTACATACAGGAGGAAAACACACTTGATGACAAACTATAGATATAAAACATGCTTAGAAGTGCTATTTCTTAAAGGGATTACATTTAAAATTCTGCAAAGTTGCTCTCCAATAAACCAGCAGGCAATGATATCCTGTAGAGAAGAGATATCCAACCTTTATTAAGAGCCACTAACACATGGGGGGGGGGGGGGGATTTAACAACTTTTCTTCTGGTTGAAGCTTAGCTGAAGAGGCAAGGCCACCTGCGGCCCAACACATTTACAATAATTTAAGCCAGAAACTGGCGTAAATGATCGCAGAAATCTATACCAGCTTGTGGTTGGCGTAGAGGTCGCTCAGTGGCACACACACAGTCAAATACGCAAGTTTAATAAGAGTTGTGCAACCTATAGACAGGCATAGTTCTGTTATTCAAAGAAAAACAGCAGGTTTTTTATAATCCCCTGTATACAGATCCCAGGCCAGAACCCCTAATAATGACAGACCTCAGATCAGACTATGCCCGTTTTTCTGGACAGATCTATGAAAGGGGCAGGATGTGGCACACAGAAGAGCTAGCACGTTGGCACACGTCAGTGCCCTAGCAGTCAGCAATGTAACATTGATGGACGCTGGCGCGATCTTACTCAGACGATTGTATACGTCCGTGTAATGTGCGTGAAAACCAATGGCAGCGCACGGACTTATGCAACGCAATGGGGCTATTCAGACGTGTGATTTTTCACGCAGCACGTTTCCGTTGCGTGAAACTCACTGCATGTCATATTTTGGTGCGTTTTTGCGAATCAATGGGTGCGTGAAAACAAAGGAGAGCACACAGACGTCTTCCGTGTGCTGTCCGTGATTCATGCATCCGTTGCTAAAAAAAAAAAACAAAAAAAATGTGCACCAACGCTGACATAAAAAACGGATGCCGGAAAACGGTGTACTTTTTGCGGACGAAAAACAGACACGATCGTGTGAATCTGGCCTTAGATTTATTTTTTAATAGCACTCTGCGCACCCGGAGTCTGCAGGTTGAGAATCACTGGAGTAAAAAGACCCCCTAAGACAGAAGTAATATTTTTGACAGCGCTTTCTTAAACAACTAGGCTTCTGTAAGTATATTCGAGAAAAAACAAATATTCACATATACAAAAAAAAATACATCTTATTTGTTGGCCTTTAAAGAAATAGTAATGCCTAAAATGCTCCATCATATTGTATTAATGCTGTAATTCATTCCAAACCACCTAAGGTACATGATATTCTATTCCATAGCAAATTTGGACGTATAGAGGGCATGACGAATTAATATGGTACCACCTCAGTACCAAAGAGCTTTATAGCACGGTTACAAGCAGTGAGAAGGGTTGAAGAAATTGATTGGCCATTACTTCTTTAAAAGCATGAAATAACATGAGCCAGGTCTTACGTGGATCATTCGGCTCTGAAGGCACAGGCTTTTCAGGAACATATGAATAGACGGCAGCACCAGGTACTGGTCCAAGAGAGATTTTAGCTGGGGATGATACTATGCCCCAAATTGGCGAACCTGTGTCCTTGTCTCCAGATGGTGCCATGGGCTTGTAAAGCTGATTCCGGCATGCTGTAGTCACTGAAGACACTTTATCTATTATGGTCATGATTTGACACTGCAAAAAACATATAGAAAAATAAAATATAAGAGGTCAGGAAATACAGAAATAAAGATATTTGATGGAACGGACAACAAACAGAGGTCTTAGACAAAATCCTAGACCATATATTCCACATACATGCTTCCTTCAGTAGACAATTTTAGATGCCCATACACACTATAATATATATATATATATATGATGGCCGTAACCCCCTCCCCTCAAACATACAAGCTGGCATTGCCCAAGCAGCATCTTTACTGCAGGCAGACACCTCTGGTAACGTACAGTGAAGGAAATAAGTATTTGATCCCTTGCTGATTTTTGTAAGTTTGCCCACTGTCAAAGACATGAACAGTCTAGAATTTTTAGGCTAGGTTAATTTTACCAGTGAGAGATAGATTATATAAAAAAAAAAAAAAGAAAAATCACATAGTCAAAATTATATATATTTATTTGCATTGTGCACAGAGAAATAAGTATTTGATCCCCTACCAACCATTAAGAGTTCCGCCTCCTCCAGACCAATTACACGCTCCAAATCAACTTGGTGCCTGCATTAAAGACAGCTGTCTTACATGGTCACCTGTATAAAAGACTCCTGTCCACAGACTCAATGAATCAGTCTGACTCTAACCTCTACAACATGGGCAAGACCAAAGAGCTTTCTAAGGATGTCAGGGACAAGATCATAGACCTGCACAAGGCTGGAATGGGCTACAAAACCATAAGTAAGACGCTGGGTGAGAAGGAGGCAACTGTTGGTGCAATAGTAAGAAAATGGAAGACATACAAAATGACTGTCAATCGACATCGATCTGGGGCTCCATGCAAAATCTCACCTCGTGGGGTATCCTTGATCCTGAGGAAGGTGAGAGCTCAGCCGAAAACTACACGGGGGGAACTTGTTAATGATCAAGGCAGCTGGGACCACAGTCACCAAGAAAACCATTGGTAACACATTACGCCGTAATGGATTAAAATCCTGCAGTGCCTGCAAGGTCCCCCTGCTCAAGAAGGCACATGTACAGGCCCGTCTGAAGTTTGCAAATGAACATCTGGATGATTCTGAGAGTGATTGGGAGAAGGTGCTGTGGTCAGATGAGACTAAAATTGAGCTCTTTGGCATTAACTCTACTCGCCGTGTTTGGAGGAAGAGAAATGCTGCCTATGACCCAAAGAACACCGTCCCCACTGTCAAGCATGGAGGTGGAAACATTATGTTTTGGGGGTGTTTTTCTGCTAAGGGCACAGGACTACTTCACCGCATCAATGGGAGAATGGATGGAGCCATGTAACGTCAAATCCTGAGTGACAACCTCCTTCCCTCCACCAGGACATTAAAAATGGCTCGTGGCTGGGTCTTCCAGCACGACAATGACCCGAAACATACAGCCAAGGCAACAAAGGAGTGGCTCAAATAGAAGCACATTAAGGTCATGGAGTGGACTAGCCAGTCTCCAGACCTTAATCCCATCGAAAACTTATGGAGGGAGCTGAAGAGCCGAGTTGCCAAACGACAGCCTCGAAATCTTAATGATTTACAGATGATCTGCAAAGAGGAGTGGGCCAAAATTCCATCTAACATGTGTGCAAACCTCATCATCAACTACAAACAACGTCTGACTGCTGTGCTAGCCAACAAGGGTTTTGCCACCAAGTATTAAGTCTTGTTTGCCAAAGGGATCAAATACTTATTTCTCTGTGCACAATGCAAATAAATATGATATATATCATTTTGACTGAGATTATATATAAAAAAAAACAGAAAATCAATCTCTCACTGGTAAAATTAACCTAGCCTAAAAATTCTAGACTGTTCATGACTTTGACAGCGGGCAAACTTACAAAATCAGCAAGGGATCAAATACTTATTTCCTTCACTGTATCTCCAGGAGGACAACCGATCAGCATGTTGAAATCCAATCTAATGTATATGGTAGTCCAATTGTCTCTAGATGTCTGGGTTGCCCCCATACTGGTTACATAAATATTTGCAAATCCTGCGAGTCATCCTCCAAAGCCAAGTTCACATCATGTTTTGGCCCGAAGGTTAGCGTGCACGTTGTGAAAGCTTCCTACGGACACGCTAAACGTATCCACAGGGCTCCATTAGCCTGACTGCGTCCAAAAGAGTGTTCTTTCGGCCTCCGTCAGGCTGGTATACGTCGGCATACTTTTTTTTGGAAGATGGAATAACGTAGTATTAGACCACAAAAAAAAAAAAAAACACACACTTTGGGGCCAGAATCCCCGGTAAGAGCCTCAGGTAGCGCTCGGCCTTGGGATTCCAGCCCTGGGGAAGCCCCTGACATCACTGGCCATGTATGGACAGTGTCTTTAGGGGCTCCCTCTCGGAGCAAAATCTCCAGCTAGAGCGTTGACGACGCTCTGGCCGGGGATTCCTGCATTTCAAAGCTCCTAACGACACTGTCAATATATGAACAGTGACGTCAAGGGCTTTCCCAAGACGGGAGTCCCCCCAGCCAGAGGGCTTGCAATGCTCTAGCTGGGGACTCCATAGTTGAGAGCCCCTGACATCACTGTCCCTATATGGACAGTGATGTCAGGAGCTTCCTTTAGAGTAGCGCTGTGCCCAAGGATTCCTCCTGACGTATTCCTACTGTGTATCTATACAGTGGGATACGTCGGTGCCTTCTGTCGGAGGCAAACGTTGGGACTCCTCCTGACGTAGACCTTAGACAGAAGTGAAAAACGTAACGTGAACTGGTTCGAAGCTAAACAGGATGGACTCCAGACTAACGTGTTTTATCTTCGACAATAGTCATATACACCTCAGTAAAGACAGATTTGTGCTGATGGGGGATGTCTTGACTAAATAGAATTGCAAAAAAATAACCTCAGCGTTGAGTAGCCACCTGTACAGATTTTCAGTCACTGAATGTAAACAAAAATGCCTTCAAGCGTGGCTTGATGTAGCTTTTGGCGGGTTTTTTTCAAAAAAATTAAAAATATCAGCAAGAAAAGTCCAAGACAGATTTTTTTTTCTGCTCGACAAAAAAATAAATAAAAAAAATCCCTGTGTAAACATGTCTGTATTTAAAGTGTCACGAAAAACGCATTTGACGTTTTTACATACCCTACCAACGTTTATTTTTATTTCTCCATACAGTTTAAGGCCTCCTGTACACGACCGTAAGAGTTTTTATCGTCCTTAAATACGGATCCAACAGCTACACATCCGTAGCCGTCCGCAGTTGCGGAGGCGCCTATCCAACTCTATGGGCGAGTCCTTGCAGCAATTGCGGACAAGAATAAGACATGTTCGATATTTTGAGGGTCATTTCTACTTTCTGTAGATTGACAGATGTCCGTGGCCAATAGGAATGAATGGGTCTGAAATTTCTTCCGGATGAAAGCTACGGTCGTGTGAATGGGGCCTAAATAAACTTATTTTGAAAGAGAAAGATCTAAAAAGATCCAGATCCGCCAGAGGAAATGAACTAGTTGAAAGGCTCACCTGCATTTTCTCCAATGGAATTGGGTCATTTCTTTCAACATAAAAATATATCTTTTTTCTTTTTTAAGCCGTTGCGTCGAATGCAAAACCCAGAGGCAAAAAAACGCTCCCAACAGCGCCACAAGTATTTTCTGCCTCCCATTGATTATAATGGGAGGTCAGAGGCAGCAACCACTCGGAGAGCGAGCATGCCGCGCCGCACCCCCCCCCCCCCCCCCACACACGACCGGCCAAAAAAAAAAAAAACTATGCCTCCCATTGAAATCAGTGTGTGTGGGGCGGGGGGTGATTTTTGCCATTTCTTGGCACGGATTCCAACACCGCTCCCACATAAAAAAAAAACCTTTGCGATCTGAGGTATAATCCACACTACCATTGCTGGATCCCAGCGTCCGTAATGCCGCCATGTTGCTTCTGCAACCGTTCCATATGTCCATGTTGCTTCCGTGTGTGATCGATATTTTGCAGTCCGCACCCATAGGAAGGTCACGTGTTCGGATTGCCAAGGAGTTTCCTAGCAACATATCTGCAAAACGCAGACAGCACACGGAAAGCGAATAACACCGAGCCCTATCCATTATTTATGTGGACCCATAGACATGAATGGCGGCCAAAACGCGTTCCATCATCTACAGAGCAACAAATCCACAAAGAACACGGAAGCGCATGGCCCGATAGAAACGGATGGGTCAGTGTGATACATGCAAAATTATGCTGGCGACCTGGGCTTCTTCCGTGTGCCATGTGCACGAGCCCTTATACAGGACATTACTCTGCAGGGATGCTGAATACACTTATTTATGGACAGTATTTTTTCACACCTCCGATGACAGGGCTTTATTTTATAATATTAATATTCCAGAAATGCAAAAGAACACAAACCACTGTACCAGTCATTGGCACAAATACTAGCGTGGAGCTACGAGGGATACCATCATTGGCACACGCTTCCTGCTGGCCTGTGCTGCAGCCCCATTCCCACCATGTGCCCCGATCACGTAAGCCAAGCTACAACCGCCATTCACAGCGGGCAACTGACAGCTGTGGCGTGCCATCCTGACTGCCAGCAAAAAGCCGGTTCAATGGGCAGAGCCGCAGAAGGGCCTACATAACCGGCGCAGGCCACACCATGGAGAGCAGCTCTGCGCTACGCTCCGGCCCCGCTCTTATCTACGCGCCAGCACACCACGCCCACTGACGCCGTATCCACGTTACCTTGGTTGGCATAACCGAATTAAATTCGCCGAACGTCCCCGGCCGCCTCCATTATCTGCCGGGGGTAGTGTCTGAACAATGACGTTCTTCCTACACCGCCTATATAAGGGTAACCACGGAGACGAGGCGGAACACTCGAAACGGGCGGAGCTTCAGCTCGAAAGCCAATCACAGCCGTTCACTTTCTATTCGCCTGTGTGTAAAACAAAGGCGTCGGTAAATGCCTATCCAGTAAGGGAACATAGGTGACGTCAGAGTCATGTGACCAGGCTTCGCCCCTTTCCTCAGAGAACCACGTGATTTCCCATCGGCCTGTATTGCGAGGGTTTGTTATAACAGGCGGGAGAATGGAGCAGGGCCTGATAGTGTAGACGTGGTGGTCACATACATAGCGTTGTGTAGTACGATGTTTTGTGTTATACTTGTGGGTTGTTTTATTAGAGTTGCCAAGCTGATTTATTTTTTTTAAATGATCCAAAACTCCCGACAGAATGTTTTAATTACAATCCCAATAAGGCCTAGTTCACACCTGAGTCGGTGTTTGGTGTTTCCGTTGCTGTTTCATCAGAGGAGCTAAACAATTGTGATACCGGAAGCACCGGCTCCAACGTACAACAGACGCCACCGGCGGCTGATGGGACCTATTGACTAATGGGTTCTGTTGGGGTGTCCATGGTTTTACCAGAAACGATAGCGCATCGTGCTGCGCTATCGTTTTTGTTATTTCGGCTGGATCTGTGATGGAGGCCCCTGACGGAGCCTCCAACGCAGACGTGAACCAGGCCTAATCTGTAGAAGATCCTCCAACTAACAAAAAAATTACGGACGCATCAATGTGGTGTTTTTTTTTTGGCACGGCTTCCAAGTCCAAATCAGCACCAAAAAATGTAAAACTACACCACGTATCCGAAAAATGTAAAACTACACCACGTATCCGACCTAGAACCCGCAGCACATTTTGTGCTAGAAACAGCACCACATTGTGCTGCAGTTCTTCGGGCGAAATTTCCGCTAAAAGCAGCGCTAGAAAAAAAATTCATACATACCCCAGCTCATGGTGACGCGGTCCCTCTGACATGCAGTCCGACCTCCCGGGATGACACTGCATGTGATGGCTCTAGCCTGTGATTGGCTGCAGCGGTCACATGGGATGAGACGTCATTCCAGGAGACCGGCCTGTAAAAAGAACAGAATATAGCCTCGATATGACAACGCCCGGGGGGGTAAGTATAGGGTATAGGCTATTTTCTGCGGCGTTAATTCCGTTACGTGTGGACAAACACTAAGCCTATGAGCAGTAAATTGCAAACCAGATTACAGCTGAAACGCAATGCAAAAACACACAAGTATTTAGGATGTGTTTCTTTCCAGCATTTCAAAAATGCAAAAAAAAACAAAAACGCACAATGGGGCAGATTTACTACTTGGTCCAGAAAGTGTCAAAAAATGGGCCAAATTTTGGTGGAAATTGTTGCAGTTTTGATGTTTGCACCTCACAAGACACGTTTTTAAAACTGTTCCGAAAAGAGAGCTTGGAGGTAAAGGGGTGTTTCTTGCAGGAAAGTAACGTGGATTAAAATGCACCAAAAAAATGGGCACAAAATGAAGAGAAAAGTGTCTAACACAGGGGTGGGCAAACTTTTTGACTCGCGGGCCACAATGGGTTCTAAAATTTGACAGAGGGGCCGGGCCAGGAGCATTTGGAGGGAGTGTTTGGGCCGGATATACTAAAGCATTAAATGTAGTGTGTGCAAACCTCATAGCACAGTAAGAACACTACAACCCAATTTATTAACTGTCTTTCAAATGTGAAAAATAGCCCTTATCAGTTAATAAATTTGTCTCAAGGAATATGCAAGATATGGCATTTACATACTATTTCGCAGATACTGGGAGGAGGAAATGTAAATAGATTAAAATAACATATGCACTGTGATTTATCAAGAAAAAAGTTCTGTTGACTCTGTAAATTAGCTGCCAACCTCTGAGCAGTAGCCGCCCGTTCTTGTGTTGACTGCTTGCTAGCATAGTTCGCATGCTTCGTGGCAAAGTGACGGCTGATATTGTACTCTTTGAAAACCGAAGGGCTTAATGGTGACGTGAAACGAAGTGAAAATTAAAGTGAAATAAAGAGAAATACGCGCCACATTAACCCCTTAATGACCGGGCCATTTTGCACGTTAATGACCAAGGATTATTTTTTGTTTTTCCACGGTCGCATTCCAAGAGTCGTAACTATTTTTTTATTCCGTCGACATAGCCGTATAAGGGCTTGTTTTTTGCGGGACGAGTTGTATTTTGTAATTGTACCATTTTTAGATGCTTACAATATATTGATTAACTTTTATTAACTTTATTTTAGGAGAGAATTGAAAATAAGCAGCTATTCCAGCATTAATTTTCACGTTATAAATTTACGCCGTTTACTATGCAGCGTAAATAACATGTTAACTTTATTCTATGGGTCGGCACGATTACAGGGATACCAAATGTGTAAAGGTTTTATATGTTTTTTCTACGTTTGCACAATAAAAACCCTTTTAGAAAAAAATTACTTGTTTTTGCATCGCCGCGTTCCAAGAGGCGTAATTTTTTTATTTTTCCGTCGATGTGGCCGTACGTGGGATTGATTTTTGCGGGACAATGTGTAGTTTTCATTAGTACTATTTTGGGGTACATAGGACTTATAGATGAACTTTTATTTTATTTTTTATGGGGGGAATGGGAGAAAAGAGAGAATTTTGCCGTTGTTTTTTGCGTTTTCTTTGGACGCCGTTCATCCGGCGGTTTAATGTGTTCATTTTATTGGTCAAGTTGTTACGATCGCGGGGATACCATATATGTGTATGTGTGATTTGTTTTGACCGTTTTATTAAATAAAACCACTTTTTGGGGCAAAAAAGTAGTTTTATTTGACTTTGACTGTAATTTTTTTTATTTTTTTTTTCACAAACTTTATTTAACGGTTTTACTTTTTTTTTTAGTCCCACCAGGGGACTTCACTATGCGATATGCCGATCGCATATATAATGCTTTGGTATACTTCGTATACCAAAGCATTATTGCCTGTCAGTGTAAAACTGACAGGCAACCTGTTAGGCGATGCCAGAGGCATGACCTAACAGGCAGATGCTGAAGACAGACCTGGGGGTCTTTGTTAGACCCCCGGCTGTCATGGAAACCCGACGGCGACCCGCGATTTGTTTGCGGGGGCGCCGATCGGGAGACAGAGGGAGTTCCCCCCTCTGTCAAACACATTAAATGCCGCTGTCACTGTTGACAGCGGCATTTAATGGGTTAAACTGCCGGAATCGACGCGTGCTTTGATTCCGGCAGTTGCAGCAGGAGCCAGGCTGTGTATAACAGCCGTGCTCCTGCCGCTGATCGCGTGGGTAAACTGTCAGTACCCGCGCGATCACAGGACGGATATATCCGTCCTCCTGCGCGAACTAGCAGCTGCTGAGGACGGATATATCTTGGACAAGTTCGGCGGGCCGGATTAAAAAGCCTAACGGGCCGTATGTGGCCCGCGGGCCGTAGTTTGCCCATGTCTGGTCTAACAGGTCATCCAAATTTATCATGAAGCGTGCGCCATTGTGATAAGTTCTGTGCATTTTATGCCTGCATGCCCTAAGTTTATGCTGTTTAACTATTCAATGGCATTAGTAAAAGGTGGACCAATGTGAGTCCAGCCTTAGGATAGCAGGGAAGGCAGGATTTGTGTCTCCCCTGCATTTCTCTAAGATCAGATCACAGGTGACAGTGACCTATCTAATGGCAGCTGGGTATTACAGAGATTTATATGTGAGTAAGGCCTCATTCAGTACTTGGCTGACCACCCAAAAATAACATTATCCCTTTGATGCTATTAGTCTAGGTCATTAGACCCGCAGTTAGGCCAGGACTTGCGGCTGTAATATGGATGTTAAAATGTGGCCGTATTACGGCCGTCTGAATGAGGCCTGATACCGGGTAGGCACAAATTATGTCAATTTTGCAGCCTCTTGCTCGGCGGTCACAATAAACCCTGTGACATCACTATGGCAACCTGCCGACATGGAGATATGCGCTGCTGCAACCTAGTAACATAATGGACAGGGATCATCTTATTTCATGGTCTGCCCCCTAAAACAAAACTGCCACAGACGACCCATATTAACACCGCAGCAGGGACAGATGCAAATTCTACGGGACCCAATAAGGAAAACGGCTTGTAAAAACATATTTATTTCCAGATATCGACATATACAAAATAAAACATGAACCTTAAGCGGTGTCAAATTGTATTTTTTTATGAAAATTAAAGCTCAAAGGCTTCACTTACATAGAGGAACAATTATAGTGCACAATAGTTTTTCTAGACGGCTGCGGTCAGTTCTTCTATAGAAAGATACAGCGCATGCTGCTCGGTCTCCAGTGCAGGAGCCAGCACTATAGGCTGTAATGTTATTCTACAATGCTGGTTCTAGTACTTCAGACGGGAGCCTAGGAAACAGCAGGACGCTCGGTCTCCTACCGCATAGTTAAGAGCAGCCCACCGCACGCACCGCAGAATCCGTGCCGCAATTTAGAAACCGGATCTTTAAAAAAAAACTAATGGGTTTTGACTGCTGCTGTAATGAAGAACCATAAAACGTACTAATACATTCAGTATAGGAACACACTTGGCGCAAACACTGGATTTTCCGCAAGAGATTTAAATGGGAAAATCGCACCGTGTATTACACTAGCAGCAGTGTAGGTGAGTTTTGAACAAACCTCAAAACAGCGGGGAAAAAAAATCAGCCGAAAAACTGTTCATAAATTGACCTGGGGTGCGTTTTTTTTTTTAAGCCGCAGCATGTCAATTTATTCTGCGGAATTGCTGCTCTTCTGTTGCGGGTTTTCCACATTGAATTCAATGGGGAGGTAAAATCCGCAATAAAGAGTAATGTGTTGCAAATAAGAAAACAAACTTTTTTTTTTTAGTTAAAATGAATTAAAAAAAGTTTATACTCACCCGGCTGTTGTCCTAGTGACGCGATCCTCTGTTCTGGCGCATTAGGTTTCATCCCATGTGACTGCTGCAGCCAATCAAAGGCTGCAGCGGTCAAATGGACTACAGCGTCATCCCAGGAGGCTGTGCTACACTCAGAAAATAGGGACGCGTTGCCATGACTAAGTATAAACCTTGTTTTGTCTTTTTTTTTTTATTCCTGCAGGATTTCCGCGGAGGACGCGCTGCCCGAAAAATTTCACTTCAAAAATTCCCTTGCAGTTTCCAGGACGTATACGCTGTCTACTACACCGCATATCCGTCATGTGTGTTCGTACCCTTAATTTCCTTTTGCGTGCCTCTTGCCCACCGTGCCCGGGTTTACATGTTGCTCAGAAATCAATCATATCCAGGCTCGCAAGGTGCCTCATTGTTGGCCTCCCATGAGGACAGTTCCACGGCTGCTCAATTTCTCCCATATGTGCCACCAGTTTTCTCATTTCAGAAGCGTTTAAGGCTGTTCCAATCATCACCTATTGGCAAAAAGAAAAGCGTGAAAACATTTTAATGCCAATACTAGTCCGTTAGCTCTGAAGCACCAGTATCCCTTTCATGCTCTGAAGATGCTACATCTGTACTAGTCAACCATTTACGAGACCAACAGAATACATGAAAATGTTGGGTTATGGAATAGTAGAAAGCTTTATTCACTCATGGGCATACTATTCATTGTGCCTAAGGGGGGTTGGATCCAATCAATCAAATCTTTCCCAATTTTTTTTTTTTTTGGTAAAGATTTTCTGCTTTACCATGATGAGATCCAATTCCATGTTTAGTTCTAAATATTTGCCTCTCACAAGCAGCTGTAAAATGCCTAATTGTATATAGCTTAGGCCTCGTTCACATCTGTGTTGGAGGCTCCGTTAGGCCAAGATTACCGGAGACAATAACCACCCCGACAGGAGCCAAAGTCAATGGGTCCCGTAGGCTGCCGGTAGAGTAACGAAACTGTTGCTTCCGTTATTCCCTTGTTCTGCGCTCCTCTGGCTGAGCAGAACAATGGAATGACCACACACGTGTGAACAGAGCCTTACAAAAACAAAACCAACTGCTGCTAAAGTGACAAAATCTTCAAATAAGCCCGGTTTAAGGCGGCCGTAATACAGTTGCATTTTTAAGTCTGAATTATGACCAAAAGACATGGACCCCGGAAGTTCTACTGAACTGAAATGACATCCCCATAGGATTCTATTATTATTATTCTGGATATGTGAAACCAGCCTTAGGCCGGATTCACACGAGCGTGCGTTTTGCGCGCGCAAAAAACGCGGCGTTTTGGGAGCGCAAAAGGCACTTAACAGCTCCGTGTGTCATCACCATATGATGCGCGGCTGCGTGATTTTCGCGCAGCCGCCATCATTATGACACTATGTTTGTAAACAGAAAAGCACGTGGTGCTTTTCCGTTTTCATTTATATTTTTTACTGCTGTTGCGCGAATCACGGCGTCCCACGGAAGTGCTTCCGTGTGCTGCGCTTGATTTTCACGCACCCATTGACTTCAATGGGTGCGTGATGCGCAAAAACGCAGAAATATAGGACATGTCGTGAGTTTTACGCAGCGGACACACGCTGCGTGAAACTGACGGACTGTCTGAACGGCCCCATAGACTAACATAGTTCCGTGCGACGCTCGTGAAAACCACCCGCGTTGCACGGACTATATCACATTCGTCTGAATAAGCCCTTATTCTGTACTGACCACTGCTCTACACACAGATTTCAGACCGATATCTAGATCTGAATACTTGGTCTTCGTTGGCTGTTGACAAACACAGATTTTGTAGTTCGGGTAAAATTTCTACAGATAGAACCGATTCTAATCCCATGCAATAGTTGGCATTCGACCGCCCGCCATGTTCCCAGACTGGTAGATTATAGGTGTGTGTTTATTTCAATATAGACATAAGCTGCTGCCAAATAAAAATAGTAGCGACAGAATCCTTGCCCAAGAAGGTTTCTTTATTGTGAGCAAGTACATATATAGATAGCAATTATTATGGGGAAAGAAGTAGAAATTGTGTGGCTCCAATGATTGAATTGTGGAAATTAAATAAAAATATTTTTATTTAATTTCCACAATTCAATCATTGGAGCCACACAATTTCTACTTCTTTCCCCATAATAATTGTTACATTTATATTGGTGGTGTACACCGAGGGTGGCTCTTTTTGTTATCATTAATTGAATAATTTTGAGGGCAGTCGTCCACTAGATCTGTATACAGATAGCAGCAATGCTTCGACCCAATAACGTCGCAGGTTCTTTGTCAAAGACTGCCAGACACCTGCCAGGACTGAAGAACAATATTAGGAGACCAATAGGAAGAATCCTTTCCTCTTCTGCCCATAGACATCTACTTAGTTCTATACTACAACTATAAAAGGGGCCCCTTCAAAACAGCTGATCGGCCGGGGTCCCTGGAGTCGGACCCCGACCAATGAGATACTGATGGTTTATCCTGAGCATATGCCATCAATTTCTTAGGACTAGAAAACCCCTTTAATCATAAAACACTGTTTACATCTTCTGTAATACGGAGTCTGAAAGAATACAAATTAATATTAATGTGTTACGATTTACAAGCATTTAAGGCTCCGTTCACATCTGTGCTATGATTTCTGTATTCTGTCCCATCCGTAGAAAAGAATAACGGGAGAAAGAGAAGCACTGGATATGACGAAAACCAACAGCGCCTGACGGAACCCATTGACTTTAATAAGATCCATCATGGTTTCCATCATTTTGTCGGACAAAATACCGCTGAATGCTGAGCTATTTTGTGCGCAATCTGTTAAGGAGGTTTCTAACGGAGCCTCCGATGCAGATGTGAACAAAGCCGTATTCTCGGGGATTCCTAACCCAGACATCTATGGCATATCCTCAAGATGCATCTGTCGAGAAAGTGGGTCTATTAACCCCTGTTCCGCCTGGTGAGACAGTGGAGAATAAATGGACAAGGGTCACAGAGGTGGAAACGGCACCTATCAGACGTTTATGGCATATTCGCCCGCCATGATTGTTTGAGTTACCTCTTTAAAGAAATTTGTATCTAATGTCTTGGTGTATACACTGAACGTAACAGGCTGCTTTACGCTTAGGGTATGTTCACAGGGCCTTCTTTCAGCCGTTTTTCGGGACGTAAATGTCCGAAAAATCGGAAGCAGAATGCCTCCAAACATCTGCCCATTGATTTCAATGGGAAAACGGCGTTCTGTTCCGATGGAGCGTTTTTCGCTGCGTTTTTTAAGCGTAAAACAACGGCAGCGAAAAAGAAGTGCAGGACACTTCTTGGGACGTTTTTGGAGCCATTTTCCATAGACTCTATTGAAAAAAGCTCCAAAAACGGCCGTAAAAAAAACGCAGCGAAAATCGCGAGTGGCACAAAAAACGTCTGAAAATCAGGAGACGTTTTCTCTTGAAAACAGCTCCGTATTTTAAAACGTTTTTAACTCTGCGTGTGAACATACCCTTAGGATACTGCTTGCTTCACTTACAGATTTCCTGCATGCTCTTGAAGCAAACATCTGCCGTACACGAGACGGTCTGCACATAACTCCTGGAGAGTCACTCAGCATAAAGATCAATTCCTCAATGTCCTGCTGGCCAAAAGTCCAATTCTTGCTGGTTGGTAAAGAAATTAACTTGACTCTTTCCATGATGGGAGCTTTGGGAAAAAAACAAAAAAACATAGTTATTAACAGTCATAGTATTAATAAGGTGACATGGAGCCATGTGTCACGGAAAAAATCTGTATAAACACCATATCGTTTTTATAGCTACAGTAACAATTCCTTAAGTCTGGCAATTGTTGCTCCAGCACTGGCAAAATATGGATTTTGGCCCCATGCACACGAACGTGCTTTTGTGGTGGCAATTCCCCCGAAAATCCACAGAAGAATTGCGGCCCCATTCATTCCTATAGGGCCATGCACATGACCGTGGTTTCCACGGTCCGTGCATTGCCCAGGAGCCCAGACCGCAGAAAGAACAGGCAAGTCTTATTACGGCAGTGTTCTGCGGTCCAGGCTCATAGCAAATAATGGACCATGTGCACGGCCCGCAATTTGCGGGTGGCTTGCGGGTGACACTCCGCCCCCGGCTGACCCGAAAATTACGGCCGTGCACATGGACACGGTCGTGTGCATGAGGCCTTAAAGGTCATATTAATGAGACGTAACTTGAATGTGACTCATGAGTATCTTCTCTGTTGCTCTTGGCACCCCAATCCCATGTCTCCAAAGTGATATGGATTCCCGACCTTGTCCACACAACTGTCCTGAAAGATTTCTCCAGCTATCACCCCACTGGAGAAATAGGCACAAGGAGTTGCATGCAAGCAGATGAGCAGGACCATGGAGGATATAATCGTGTTGTATTCTAGAGGCACCTAGGGGTATTAGTAGCACCTCTAGGTCTTGGTACCCAGCTCAGATCTCTGCATGGTCTTGAGCGAACGACTGGAGGTGGTTTTGAACATGTGGCCAAAGATAGGGTGGGTTGTAAATATAAAAAATGTAGACTTGTGGTGCTGCCGCCATGATTGAAGTTCCTCAATGGGATTTAGGCGCCTGGTCTACTGTAGGATACTAAGGGTCCACACATGGATAAAAGCAAAGTAGGGTTAAGATCACTGCTGGGAAACCTCAAACACTTGAGAAGGTCCTAGAGGGGACTTGCTGCAGACTTCGGCAACCAGTGAGGGCACAGAAGCCATTAGACCCAGATAATTGGTTGTGTTGGGTCATAGTGGTAGATTACGGTTTACAGACTAAAACAAATTTACTGGAGGCATCAACTAAACCCTGAAAGATTACCAGAGGGACAAAGAAGAAAATCATACAAACCGTTTTCATCAAAGATGAAGTCGAAGCCATTTTTCTTGAAGATTTCTATGTTGTCCATCAGAACAGTCTCATTTATAACAGTCAAATTTAGTTTTTGTGGCCTGCGGTTACAAATGAAAAGAGAAAATAAATGAGCAAGTAAGTTTGTTTGTTTTTTTGCTACTTTCTATCATATCATATCATAATAGATGACAAAACAGAAAAGTCAGTAACGATTTAGCAGGTATTGGTTTGTAATTAATGAATAGGGAAGAACTATACATATGGCAGGTCAGCTCATTCCATTTATTCACATGTTGTGGTGCTGGGCTTGTGGGGGAGGGGGGCATGGCTCAGAGCCAAGGTGGCTTGGCCTGGCAGCTTGGGTGCTTTTGGGCCTCTGGGTTGCTCCCTCTGCAGGTGCAGTGTTGCAGTTGCGGATGCCACCATGCGGTCCTGCAACTAAGAGTAGGAACCCACTTTAAAGAGGTCGCCGTGAAGTGGCAAGTGGGCTTATACAACTTGATTATAATGTTTAAGAACCTCATGTTCATGTTTATAAAAACGGTTTTGGATTAGTAGCTATAGATCAACGTGTATATTGTGGATGTGCGGGCCATGTTTTCTTTATTTTGAATATACATTTGCAAGGGGTTAAGGAGTTTGTCTGGCATGTACGAAAAAGGGTCTATTTTTTTCCTGAGAAACCGCGCTACTCTTGTCCATGGGCTGTGTCTGGTAATGCAGCTCAGCCGCATTCACTTAACAAATGAATGTCAGATTAAATGGTAACAAACGTTAAAAAAAAAAAAAAAACTTTCGACATGTCATAGTGAAATGTCAAAGTTTTGATTGGTGGGCGTCCGAACAATGAGACCCCCACCGATCTCTAAAACGAAGCGGCAGAAGCGCTTGGGTGAGCGTTGTGCTGCTTCGTTTCTGATCGGCTTTCCTTAGAAAGCCGAGCGAGCGTTGTACGGGCTCATAGACTTTCTATTGAGCCTGGACACAGTCTGAGAAAAGCCGATCAGAAACTAAGCAGCACAACGCTCACCCAAGTGCTTCTCCCACTTTTTAGCGATTGACGGGGGTCTCAGTGCTCGTACGTGTCAAAAGTTTTTTGAAAGTTTAGTCTTTTAAATGTGTTTTGTTTTAATGTAGTGCCTTATGAAGACAATCCCTTACCATATGCGTCTATGAGCCACAGTGGAAAGCCGCTAAAGAGGGGCTCTCGCTTTGGTGGACCCACCTCATCCATGTAATACATGGTTGTCCATTCATTTTAACGGCCAGCATGTAATATATGGCTGACCACAGCTTACCCCTCCCCCAGAGAGAACAGCTCATCAACAGGGGTTCCCGAATCCAAACTTTGACCTTAAACTAAAGTCCCTAGGGAGTCAATGACAGTATACGTACATGATAAGTCTTTGCCCTTGCAGGACAGTGTTCTGTTGTAACGTTTCAAAGTTATACTTCTCATCAGTTGCATGTTGGTCAATAATGAAGAGGTCAGAATCCAGTTTGGTGATTATGAATCCCAGATTAAACTGCCCAATAATGTCCATCTTTGGAAACATTTCTTTGCTATACATTAAAAAAAAAAGAAAAGGAAAAATTAATAATTACGCAACATTTACCTGGAACAGCGGTGGGAAACCTTTTTTCTGCCAGGGGCCATTTGGATATTTATAAGATCATCCACGGGCCATACAGAATTATCAACTTAATAATTAGCCAACTATATTTGGTCAAACATTTAATAACTCAAACCCTAATGTGTTTCTCTTGGAAAGATCGACACTCTGAATCAACTTTCAAAGTCGCTATTTGTAGGATGTCACACCACTTAAGTTTTAATAACTTTCCAGTGTGTCGCCAGCGATGTGATTATTTTCCATTGCGGCTGAGGTCTGAGTAGGTCGCGGCTTGAAGAAAATGCATTTAGGTCCTAACTTTACATGAGGCCTCAGCTAAATTTCTAAAGGATAGGAGGGCGGACAGAGCCAAGCAGTGTCATTCACTACTAGTGAATGAGGCGGCCGGTGCATGCACGCACCGACCTCACTCGGACCGCCGTCGCCTCATTCACTAGTAATGAATGAGACTACTTGGCCCTGTCCGCCCTCCTCCTAAATGTGAATGGCATCACTCACATTTAGGAGCAGGAGGAGAGCAGACTGAGCCAAGTACTGAATGGCACGGCAAGGTTGGTGAGTGCCGGCAGAGACAGACCAAATGATTTTGCGGGTCATATACGGCCCGCGGGCCTGACGTTCCCCACCCTTGACAATAATTAGGCATACATTAAAACGTACATTATAATTGGGGTGATTAGGTTATGAACACTGTTGGAGCTCACAATGACAACTCTTTTATAACTCATCATTCTTAAAAGAATGTCAGAGGTTCATATAGATAATGTAAATGGAGAATTCATCTTCTGGCAAGAGACCCAGTAAGCACGCTTAGTTGAGAGTGAATGAAGAGTGGATAAAAGATCTACCACCAAGGACCAGAATCGTGCCATCGGAGGACAGGACGCGTTCTTATTTATAACTATACTTGGGGTCAGGTAAAGGGGCCTTCCGCTGCCTCACTCTTTATCCCTTTACGGTAGAGTTCATGCGAATGGACATCACCATCTTTGTAGAGATTCCTTCAAAACTGCAAAACTACACCTCCTAGTCTGAAGCGGTCAGCGCGCGCTGGGAGTTGTAGTTTTGCTTAGTTGATTTCCCCATTAACATGTATGACATTGAGAAACCAATGAAAACACTTCATATACCTGATCTCTTTCCGGAGCTCAGCTTCTGCTGCTTGATTATCCCCAGGATTGATCTTTGCTCTGAATCTCCGGAACATTTCCGATTCCTCCTTTTCCTGTCTTTGCCTTTTCAATTTTTCCATTTGTTTGATCAAATGGAACATTGAGAAGTTTAAAGGCACGGTCTTCTTCATAATGTTGACTGGAGCATCCACCGAATGCGGTTCTACATTTTTAACCGTTATCTCCATTTTCAAACGCTTGAAATTCGGAGCAGGAACATCGATTCTGTCGGGAGGCTGGGGTAGGATCTCATCGGTGACATGAGGAGGATCACAAGATGTTGGAGATTCAACTTTCTCAGTTTTGACAAGGGTTTCTGGCGAGCATGTCAAATTCTCACTGCTAGTACGGCAGGACAAGGCAGGGGTGCGGATACCCAACTCACTGTCAGTAGCGTTGATGGTGCCTTTCCCAGAGTCACAGTCACTTTCGGTCCGAGTCACTTCACTACATGATCGCAGTCTTTCTGGAGTTTCCTTCATATCACCAACTTCTGTAGCCATTTTAGAAATACTGGCTTGAACCTTTGGCGAAACGTTAAAAAACGCCTGTAGTTTCTTTTGAGGAGGAGAAGAGCTCTGTGTCTGCATCTTCTCCGTCTTTGTTGGACTGCCCATAGATCTCTGGCTACTTGAGAAGGCCTCCCTGAGTTTAAAAACCGCAAGAGCTCCCCTCTCGGATAAATTAGACTGTTCTACTTTGGGACAATCCGTTTCTTCCGCACTTACTCTTCTCAAATTACCTACAAGAAAGTTTATAGATGTAGATTTCACACCAATCATGTCGATTTTAGTAACTACTTGTATTCCCCATGGAAAAAAAATTCTGCAACATCTTTTCTTAGCACTCTGCATTGTGCCATTACTCTGTTATTACTCCTGGAAAAGTATGAATACATTGACAACTGGGTGTTACCATTCCTCAGTCCAACACTGCCCAATCAGTGCTTACAGTGTCAGACTATATACGGACACTCCCTATAGACAAGAAATTTTGGGTCCACGCTTTCACTGCTGTATAGCGAGCTGCAAGCAGCAATTCCCTAATGCACTATAGTTACCAATAAATGCTAAAGTTACCTGACAGTAACCTTACGTCTCTAAAGAAAAGGGGCAATGTAATAAAACTATTTAAGAGCCATTACTCACCTGACCGATCCTCGACTTTCCAGCGCAGCCAATACGGACTCAACACCGCTGTTTGTGGACATGGCTGCTGCAATGATGTGCCTATAAACCCACTTGATCGCTGAAGCCAATCACTGGCCTCAGCGGTCCCTTGCCGTATACCACTGAGGCCAATCATTGGTTACAGTGGTCACGTGGGTATATTGGCACATCATCGCTGCAGCCATGTCAACAAAGAGCGTAGGGGAGGACCGTAACGTCTGCGCTAGAACGCCGGGGGATCTGACAGGCGATTAATGGCTCTTTTATTAGCATCTTTCCCCCAGATTTCTTATTCACTCTGAAACCCCTGTGTCTATTACATCTATAAAAGTGTTCTCCAGTTTGCCAATCCCCTTTTTTTTTTAGAAGGCCCACCCAATTATAGGCTGATTACAGGCAGTCCCCCTGGGACTTCCAGAATTTAGCTGCTAACCCACCCAGCAGCAAGTGTTAAATTTTTCTTTAGCACCGCCACAGGGGGGAAAAAAGTATTACACGGTTCTCAGTGAAATTAATTGTCTGTCCCTGTAATGCACGTACATGTGGGGTCCTCCAGGATGAGAGACGCTCTTTGTTGATGTTCTCTAATCCGGTTAATGAAGGAGGGTCCACCCACCACAAAATGACATCAGTTACATACCTGTGACATCTGACAGCTGCTGATTCACATTTAATTTATTTATGCTGCTGCTGAACATTGCGGTGAGGGAGGTCTTTAATATAGCTAGTAAATGTTTCTCTTCTTGGAGTAAAATCTGCCTCTTGTCTGGCGTGACATTAATATCGACACATTCTGCAAAAAAGCACAAATATCTTCAAATGTCCATTTTTTGAAAAAAAATGTAAGAACACAGCCAAGCTGTGAACTGCTGCTACAAGTGTGTTGCCGATTCACGGTGTGACCAGTAAAGGAAATGTAGGGGAAGGAGCGCACGTATGAACATTGGGGCACATTCAAAACAGCTGATCGGCGGGGGTGCCAGAAGTTGGACCCCGACCAATCAGCTATTAATAGCCTATCCTGAGGATAGGCCATCAATTTCTTAGGACTTGAAAATCCCTTTAAATAAAGCTGCATCAGACATTGGATGGCAAAACTACAAAGGAACAAGGAAGTAGATAAGGAAATACAATACAAACCATAAAAGTAAATATCATGTGTGAAATTGTCTGGTTGTAGAACAGGAAATATATAAAATAAGGTTCTATTTGGCTTCTTTCACACTAGCGTTAGTATACGCTTACCGCTCTTCCGTCAGAGGAAGAGCGGATCGAAAGATTAAACGGAAAG